>NC_039256.1:9950914-10656077 GCF_003368295.1 Carassius auratus
TTTTCTCTTCAGTCATCACCAATAATGTTTTAACTAATAATAAATAAATGTTTAAATTGTGTGCTTAATATTAATTAATTTATAAGATAAAATAATTTGTTTAACTTCACACATAATGACACCTGTGACTGTAAAATCACGGGGTTACATGAGCAATGTCAAACTACATCAAGATTTGTAACAGTTTATTTTCAGGTCAAAGACGTTAAGTTGTCTGCAACAATATTTAGGCTATGTAAAAATTCAAACAACATGCTTCTTCTGAAGTGTACATATTAAAATATATGAAAGAATAAAGGGAGCATATTCAATTAAATTCAATTAAATTAGTACAAATCCTTACTGACAAATGGGCAAAACCTAGGATAGTGACAAATTAAAAAATATATAATGTCATGACTTGATTTTTATTGTAAATATGCCAGACAAGAATGTAACAATGAATTACATTTTAGTGGGTGTCTTCTGTAAATCAGGGGAAAATGTATGATTATTATATATTTATTAATTTTTTGCTTGGAAAGATCAAACAAGTTTTGCAATTGAATTAAAAAGAGTTTTTAACTTTTTTTTGGGGGGGGGGGGGGGGGGGGGGGTTGTGTCACACTGTCAGTCTCTGTTTTCCTGGGTGTTCCCTAGTGAGCTCACTTCTCCTTAGGCATTTCACCATAGGCACTTTAATTCCTCTAGTCTGGTCCTGTCTTCACAGTAATTGCACTCCAATTAAACAGGTGCTGACAATCCTTTGTCATTAGTCTCCTTATATATAGCTGTCCTTCTCTGTTAGGGTTAGTGAGAAGTGAACACCCACCCGGAGCAGTGGACTGCTATAGATCCAGCGCCCGGGGAGTAACTGGGGTTTCAGTGCCTTCATCAAGGGCACTTCAGTCATGGGTATTGAGGGTGGAAGAGCACTGTTCATTCACTCCCTCCACCTACAACTCCTGCCAGCACAGACTCTAACCTGTGACCTTCAGGTTACAGGTCCAACTCTAACCATTAGGCCACAGCTGTGAACTGTATTTGCACATTTGTGTGTTTTGATATGAATCGACACATTTGTACATCTTAAAAATGTTAGTTGTATTTTTACACATTCTTGTATATTTAAATAAAATATTTAAAAATATATTTGAAAATGAGTTGCTTGCATATTAAAATAAAATCTGTAAGTTACAACAAAGTAGTTTCAAAATATGGTTGTATTAAGTAATTTTTAATAAAAATACTGATGTTAATTAATATAAACACTGCACTGGCTTATTACTTATAAAGCACTGAATGGTTTAGCACCTCAGTATTTGAATGAGCTCCTTTTACATTATAATCCTCTACGTCCGCTACGTTCTCAAAACTCAGGCAATTTGATAATACCTAGAATATCAAAATCAACTGTGGGGGGGGGGGGGGCAGATCCTTTTCCTATTTGGCGCCTAAACTCTGGAATAACCTACCTAACATTGTTTGGGAGGCAGACACACTCTTGCAGTTTAAATCCAGATTAAAGACCCATCTCTTTAACCTGGCATACACATAACATACTAATATGCTTTTAATATCCAAATCCGTTAAATTTTTAGGCTGCATTATGTAAACCGGAACCAGGAACACTTCCCATAACACCCGAAGTATTTGCTTCATCATTAAAAGAATGGCATCTACACTAATATTTGTCTGTTTCTCTCTTATTCTGAGGTCACTGTAACCACCAGATCCAGTCTGAATCCAGATCAGAGGGTCACTGCAGTCACCCGGATCCAGTACGTATCCAGACCAGATGGTGGATCAGCACCTAGAGAGGACCTCTACAGTCCTGAAAGACAGCGGAGACCAGGACAACTAGAGCCCAGATACAGATCCCCTGTAAAGACCTGGTCTCAGAGGAGCACCAGGACAAGACCACAGAAAACAGATGATTCTTCTGCACAATCTGACTTTGCTACAGCCTGGAATTGAACGACTGGTTTCGTCTGATCAGAGGAGAACTGACCCCCAACTGAGCCTGGTTTCTCCCAAGGTTTTTTTCTCCATTCTGTCACCGATGGAGTTTCGGTTCCTTGCCGCTGTCGCCTTTGGCTTGTTTAGTTGGGGTCACTTCATCTACAGCGATATTGTTGACTTGATGGCAAATGATTGCACAGACACTATTTAAACTGAACTGATATGACATCACTGAATTCAATGATGAACTGCCTTTAACTATCATTTTGCATTATTGAGACACTGTTTTCCTAATGAATGTTGTTCAGTTGCTTTGACGCAATGTATTTTGTTTAAAGTGCTATATAAATAAAGGTAACTTGACTTGACTTACGCTTATAGTTTTATGCTTAAAACCCTTTTTGACCCTTTCATGCATTTAATACATTTACAATACATTTTGAACAACATAACATATCATTTATGTACAAGGCATGTTGTTAATCTGATTTTATGGAATATCTGAGCTTTTAATAAATGAATCCATGACATCGCAGAACCATTTAATTAAACATAAAAGAGTTCATTGGGAAATCGTGAAAAACTAAAGAAAAGCTACAACATGTTAATTGTGAACTGTCCTTTATATTTTTCCAGCTATAATCTTGATGTTGACTGTAAAAAAGAATGTGTTTATCAACTACACAATTACTACATTTGGGCCACGCTTATCAAAATATAAATCACGACAGAAAATAAGAGCACTGTTATTTGTGTTTCAAAAACAGCTGATGGTTCATGTTTGACCTGAGAGCTGACATCCAGAGCATGCGATTTCATTTTGATCACATGCATCATCACAGGTTTAGACAGCTAATTACTAGATCTAGCAGATAAACACATCATTGACCAAGATATAAAAGTTACCACCACAATCTTTAAAGATTGGAAGCAGCAGAAGCCTGAACAAATCACTGACTGAATGAAGAAACACAGGAAAATACAAATCTCTTCTACAGGAATTCTGCTACATTATAACTGACTGTTTTAATTAGGAAAATTATTAAAATTCCACCGTGCACGTGATATTATCTTATATACACGATTGACCGTCTATTCATTTGCATAATGCATATCTCAAAGTTTCTTTTTCGCTTCCCGGACACTGTAAACCCTCACGAAGATCATGAAGCAGAAGGTATTCATCATGCTCAAATTATTAATGTTTCGATAATGCTGAAAGAGTAGAAACTGGTAGAAAACTTTGGTGAAGTTGTGTGTTTACAGTCAGAGTATGCATCAGACAATGTAAGGAGCAGAAAAAAAACCCAGTGTAAACATCAGCCATCTACAAACTCACCGGATGATGAACACCGCCAGGGATTCACTCTTACCGTCTGGACACGAATGTTTTGTAACGGAGCGCACGGCGGTGTCTTCTTGAAGGAATGAAGTAGTAACAGCTGAGAGATAAACCTAGCTACAGAGTATCCGTTTGTGAAAAGCCCCAATTGTCTATTGGAGGTTTGGAGCTTTCCAAATGTCAAATGTAATAACTTTTGGATTAGAAAATGTCTTATTAGGAAGTTTAGCTGTCATCCCAAAGCTTTTTTTAAATGGAAATTGAATTATCGTTCTCTTTCTACAATTAATATATGGACTGGCATTAATAAGTTTCTGTTACCTAACAAGTGGAAAGAGCTTCGCTTTAAAATTCTACATAATTACTGTAACTCTCTCCTTTCTAAATTTAAGTTCAACATATCTTCTCACTGCACATTCTGTAATTCTAATACTGAAACAATACCACATCTGTTTTTTGAATGTGATTATGCAAAAGAGTTCTGGAAAAAAGTAGCCTGGCTTATATTTTCTGCTTATTACAAACTCTTTACATTTGAGGTTGTGAATGTGCTGTTTTTGTTTTTTGGACACCGGTTCGAAGGAGATGGATGACAGATTAAAATTGCTTACTTTATGTGGCGAATTTCATCTTCATAAGTGTAAAGTAACTTTTTCGAAGCCCAATTTTAAACTTTTTTTGTGTTGATTTAAAATTATTTTATGACTCTCTGTTTATCAGCTAATAAGAAAGCTGCTAAAACTTCTTTGTTGCTAAAAGAAATTATGGTTTCATTATAGGTTACTTCCTGAATTTCTGAAGATTTATTATTTATTTGTATATTCCCAATATTATTTATTTCTATTTACTTTGATTCATCTTTTGTATTTGTAATGTCTATGAATCTTTTGTGAATTATTTTGTATTGTTAGCTGACTATCCCTTATCTACGGAAGCCCTGAACCGCATGGTGGAGAAAAAAAAAAGGGAAACTTATCTCGTTATTTCGAGTTATTAAGTCGTTATTTCGACATAATAACTCGTTATTTTGACTTATTAAGTCGTTATTTCGACATAATAACTCGTTATTTCGACTTATTAAGTCGTTATTTCGACTTATTAAGTCGTTATTTCGAGTTATTAAGTCGTTATTTCGACTTATTAAGTCGTTATTTCGACATAATAACTCGTTATTTCGACTTATTAAGTCGTTATTTCGACTTATTATGTCGTTATTTCGACTTATTAAGTCGTTATTTCGACATAATAACTCGTTATTTCGACTTATTAAGTCGTTATTTCGACTTATTATGTCGTTATTTCGACTTATTATGTCGTTATTTCGACATAAGTCTCATTATGTTAAGGCTTGTGTTTAGTTCAGTATGAGCCACTAGAGGGCAG
This sequence comes from Carassius auratus, assembly GCF_003368295.1. NCBI lineage: Eukaryota > Metazoa > Chordata > Actinopteri > Cypriniformes > Cyprinidae > Carassius > Carassius auratus. The sequence goes on from NC_039256.1 coordinate 9,955,581, forward strand.
AATAAGACCGCGAATCAAAGAACGCATTGTAGTTATGTTGACCTACGGTTAAGCACTTTTACAGGTGGGTGCTCCAAAATCCCAGAAGTTTATCATTGGAAATTGCATTCATCCCAGGCATATGCATTAATTTCAGGCTAACATATATTGAGGTGAAATTTATGTAGCCCATAAATGCAATATTACCGTAAAAGTTTGCCATAAATACACTAGGTATAGGCGTTTATTCTATGTAGTTTTCATAACACTGGATATTCTACTAATTCATACTTTTCTAATACATTGCCTAATGGGCAATTAACTTATTTAATAAGTACATATTTTGTGCTAATTGCTAGTATTGTATGGGGTCAGAATTGTTGCATTATTCCAAATAAATAGATTATTATCCATAAATAAATGTAACGAGATTCACAAAAATATATCAAATTCACAAATAAATGTAAAGAGTTTCACAAAAAAATATAAAACGCACAAATAAATAAAATGAGATTTGCAAATAAAAAAATATATATTTACAAATGTGTTTAATGTCACAAACCCAACTCTACCTGGCATTTATTTGTGCACCGCTGTCTGTGCATTTGTAAATTACTGCACGCATTTGTGGATCGCTTCCTGTGCATTTGTGGATTTGAAACACTTCTAGCGTCGACGTGCAGATAAATCCACAAATAAGTGGACTCCACCCACCGTCTACTTAACCCAATCAGACAACGCCCATGTTGCACTGACCAATCGCAGCACGCTCTCTCTCCAACCAATCACGTTTTGCCTAACAACCAGGGCGGGATCAGACACATGAACGCGAGTCACTCGCTACAGTCTTCAACATGGCCGATCAAGAGGAGTAAAGACAGGTGAGTGATGCTAACACAGTAATTAACTGAAGTTTTACCAGGTTCTTGATATGTCATCATTTGTCATAACTAGTGAGGTAGTTTGACAATTTACACCATGATTTAATAAGTTATTATTTGCTCTCAAGCACCATTTCGAAGACTGTCGCATTTGTCTGCCACATACATCAAGGGTGTCTTAATTCTAAAATGGACCATTATTCATTGTGAGGTGTAAATTGTTGTAATTTCTTTACTTTTGAATTTCTTTACTTGTGGCCTACAAAATGCGACCTCCTTGAGAAAGCAGCCATCGAAACAGTCAGCGGATTTATTTTACATTTAGAATTACTGAATTAGTTTATTAGATTAAATAAACTATTACTTAATATCGAGTTTAAGATGAAGAATATGTGAAGCTGCGGGTAGATTCGATGTGCGCCTGTAGTAAGGTTGCCAACTGCCCTAATTATACAGATATACGTTTGGGGTAAGATCTTCCACTGCATATTACATGAGACTCGGTTTTATTCCCCCTTGTCACCCCCCGCAGTGGCATCGTCTCAGATACTACGAGTATGTGTGAACTGAGGGTCATAAGCTGTTGTTACGTTACCTGGAATGCATGACATGACCACAGCCTGTTCATAGATTTATTGTAATTTATTATAAAGCACATTTGAGGAAAAATTGGTATGTCGTTCAGGTTACTATGATTGGAAGTATTAATAACATGTATTTAGTTACCACTTATAGTCCAACTGAACTTCTTGTACTACAAGTGGTAACTAAATACATATTGTTTTAAATAGAGGTAGTATATTAAAAGCACATTTTAGTTTATGGTGTCTCAAAAGAGCACAGTTGAGTACACTTAGATGTTCTTGAGATTATATTTTTTATTAATACTTTGCAAATCAAATTAGCGATATTTATTGTTTTAATATGTATTATAAATGGCTTAATTACAATATAAATCCTGTAAAAAGTATTTTTCAAACTTCTCATTCTAAGACTCATTGCAGTTTGACAGTTTTAATGCATACAACCTTCCATAAAATGTTAAGAGTTGTTTGTATGCATCTTCTGATTATTTTTCCACACAGTTACTACAGACCAGCTACAAAAGCTTACATCATTTTGGACTGGATGGGAAGTCCCATCCAAGAATCTCCAGGTAAATGTTTGGAATGGAAGATACTTCAAGGCTTCTACCTGCAGCAGGACCCTGATGATACCAGCTGAAATAACCACAATGGATAACTTTGCATCTTCATTGCAAGCTTGTGCTAACACATCCTCCACTGGATTTGGACTCATTTAATTCTGGACACTGGTTCTATGTAAAAAAAAATTCTATGTACAAGTAATAATAATAAAAAAAGTACTTCAATAACATTTTAAAATAAATTTAATTATTTTACATGTCTTAAAAGTTTGTTTCCACAAGTTTTACTTAAGATACAACTATATATACACATTTACAACCTTGCTGTCAAAATTAGAGCAGCAGAAATAAAACTTCAAATATCCCTTTATTCAATCAAAGTCTGTACATATGTGAGAGTCTTGAGGTATACATCTACTCCAAATGAATCAGACACTTGCAGTGGGTCAATTTGCTCATTTGTGAGTTGTGGCCTGTGAATTACAGGCACGTTGACTGCAAAGTGAACATGGTCAGCATCTCCACCATCTTGTTCAACTGCCATTGAGTCTGAATACTCCATCTAAAGGTAAACAAATAAATCATTTTAAATATGGGGGGTTAATCTAACAGAGCAAAACCAATAAAGCATTGTAAGAAGAAATAATTACCTCAGGGTTAATTATTGGATTCTCTCTCTGGCCAAACACATTCTCTCATCCGACGAACGATAGTTGTATGAGTGACACCTAAAATGTTACTGATGTTTTCCTGGGGTAATCCAAGCTTCAGAAAGTGGATTAGTCTGTCATTTGCTGCCTCACTGTCCTAAAATGCATAATAACAAACAGAACATTTTGATCAATGAAATAAACCTTGTTCACAATGAAATATTAGTCTAATTGGTAAATACAGCACAGTACTTTAGATTTTTTTATTTTTAGCAGATAGCAAATATTCCAACAATATTTTTAAATGTAACATGCTACATGACCAAGTGGTCATTTAATTACCTTAAAAAAAAAAAAAATTAATAACACAGACGGACGGATGGGTTCAGAAAACACCAGAGAGGTAGAAAACTGGGAAACACTAGTTAAATTACAAATAACGTTATAGTTTTATTTTGGATGTTACTACAGTAATGAGCATTATATATAATAGTAATTAGTGGAGCGGCTTGGCCCTGGTGTCAGATCCCTGGCGATGATCTGCACTAATGCCCGAGCAGCACTTTCACCTTGTGCAGAAAGGCCCTGAACAAACAGTAAGTAAACACAAACTGCAGTCAAATATTTAACTGAACAGACTGTAGTTTAAAGGTGCATGGAGTAACCGTTCCAGTTATATACAAGGGAACATAATAATGAGGAAAGCCAACTTTTCACTAGTGATGGGAAGTCAGGTTCTTTTTTCGAAAACTGGTTCTTTTCGACAGTTAATTTCAATTAACATGTCATGCATTCCAGGTAACGTAACAACAGCTTATGACCCTCAGTTCACACATACTCGTAGTATCTGAGACGATGCCACTGCGGGGGGTGACAAGGGGGAATAAAACCGAGTCTCATGTAATATGCAGTGGAAGATCTTACCCCAAACGTATATCTGTATAATTAGGGCAGTTGGCAACCTTACTACAGGCGCACATCGAATCTACCCGCAGCTTCACATATTCTTCATCTTAAACTCGATATTAAGTAATAGTTTATTTAATCTAATAAACTAATTCAGTAATTCTAAATGTAAAATAAATCCGCTGACTGTTTCGATGGCTGCTTTCTCAAGGAGGTCGCATTTTGTAGGCCACAAGTAAAGAAATTCAAAAGTAAAGAAATTACAACAATTTACACCTCACAATGAATAATGGTCCATTTTAGAATTAAGACACCCTTGATGTATGTGGCAGACAAATGCGACAGTCTTCGAAATGGTGCTTGAGAGCAAATAATAACTTATTAAATCATGGTGTAAATTGTCAAACTACCTCACTAGTTATGACAAATGATGACATATCAAGAACCTGGTAAAACTTCAGTTAATTACTGTGTTAGCATCACTCACCTGTCTTTACTCCTCTTGATCGGCCATGTTGAAGACTGTAGCGAGTGACTCGCGTTCATGTGTCTGATCCCGCCCTGGTTGTTAGGCAAAACGTGATTGGTTGGAGAGAGAGCGTGCTGCGATTGGTCAGTGCAACATGGGCGTTGTCTGATTGGGTTAAGTAGACGGTGGGTGGAGTCCACTTATTTGTGGATTTATCTGCACGTCGACGCTAGAAGTGTTTCAAATCCACAAATGCACAGGAAGCGATCCACAAATGCGTGCAGTAATTTACAAATGCACAGACAGCGGTGCACAAATAAATGCCAGGTAGAGTTGGGTTTGTGACATTAAACACATTTGTAAATATATATTTTTTTATTTGCAAATCTCATTTTATTTATTTGTGAATTTGATATATTTTTGTGAATCTCGGTACATTTATTTATGGATAATAATCTATTTATTTGGAATAATGCAACAATTCTGACCCCATACAATACTAGCAATTAGCACAAAATATGTACTTATTAAATAAGTTAATTGCCCATTAGGCAATGTATTAGAAAAGTATGAATTAGTAGAATATCCAGTGTTATGAAAACTACATAGAATAAACGCCTATACCTAGTGTATTTATGGCAAACTTTTACGGTAATATTGCATTTATGGGCTACATAAATTTCACCTCAATATATGTTAGCCTGAAATTAATGCATATTCCTGGGATGAATGCAATTTCCAATGATAAACTTCTGGGATTTTGGAGCACCCACCTGTAAAAGTGCTTAACCGTAGGTCAACATAACTACAATGCGTTCTTTGATTCGCGGTCTTATTCTGCCCTCTAGTGGCTCATACTGAACTAAACACAAGCCTTAACATAATGAGACTTATGTCGAAATAACGACATAATAAGTCGAAATAACGACTTAATAAGTCGAAATAACGACATAATAAGTCGAAATAACGACTTAATAAGTCGAAATAACGACATAATAAGTCGAAATAACGACTTAATAAGTCGAAATAACGAGTTATTATGTCGAAATAACGACATAATAAGTCGAAATAACGACTTAATAAGTCGAAATAACGAGTTATTATGTCGAAATAACGACTTAATAAGTCGAAATAACGACTTAATAAGTCGAAATAACGACTTAATAAGTCGAAATAACGAGTTATTATGTCGAAATAACGACTTAATAACTCGAAATAACGACTTAATAAGTCGAAATAACGAGTTATTATGTCGAAATAACGACTTAATAACTCGAAATAACGATATAAGTTTCCTTTTTTTTTTTCTCCACCATGCGGTTCAGGGCTTCCGTACTTATCTACTGCTTTGATTTACTCTGATTGTATTGTATTATTTTGTGTTTAAAACTGTATCCCCTTTGCAATTTATTAATAAAAAAAAAAAAAAAGCGGAAATAAACTTAGTTTCTCAGAGTCAGGTTACTGGAGCGCGTCACGTGACTCCAGGACAAACTCCAGTACATTCTTCTTGTGAGACAGTGTTGATTTATGCAATTTTAATAGATGCTTTGTGTGAACATTTATATCGTGTCGTAGCGGTTTGTAAGAAATTCAGTGCCATTATTCCAGTCGGGGGCGCTGGAGCTCATTAAGAGGAATCATCAACTCCGTACAAGCATATCTACTTAGTTTTTTCTTTTGTGTCACATAGGTTTTTAGGTTTAATCTTTTATATATATATATATATATATATATATATAAAATAATTGCTCATTCAGGAACCTCAAACGCCTGTGGTACGTTCTAAATAGCGATTTTACCTAAGCGCAAATTCTCAAAACAATTTTTAACTTTTAAATGTTTATAACGCTCGCTGTACCTGAACATAAAGAGAGGAAAACATTACTCCTTTAAGCTTTTATTTGCATTTTTAATTGAATTTACAATAAACAGGAACAAGGGAAAACACATGGAGGATACAAAATTAAATGGATCAGCATTGTTCCTCTACCGGTAATTAGCATCATTTCTAACTAAAATAAAGTCTGTAACATTGCCCAAGATTAAATGAGAGAATGCAAGCTACAAACTGCAATGTTAACGATGATATAACAGCCAAAGCTTAACAAGAGGGCTCTCACTTTCCTTATAAAGCTCAGACATGACGTTACAAAGATGCCTCTGACTCACAGCAGGAACTTTGTCTACAGTAAAACACATCTTCTTGAGCTCAGGTAATGGTTAGTAAATACCTCCATTTAATGAACTTTGAAGCAATCTATTTTTACTTTACAGAGATAACACTCCAGCTAATCAAAACACCAGGCATGTCATGCATGTACAATCAGTTAAGCACAGACTCAATGTCCAGAAAAACATAGGTGAAAAGAAAACCATCATACACAAAGCCATGATTTATGCTGATGAAATATGAGCACATGCATTAGCGCTCAATTTCTTTTGGCTAATTTGTAATTGGAGTAGAGGGAGACAGCAGTATTCATTTCAGCAAAATGCAAACCAGAGTTCTGGTAGACACCTTACAGGAAAGACCAAAGCACACTTTTTAGAGCAGGTTCTTTAAATTTTATATGCATTAGAGCACTGAAAGTTGGAGGCAGGAGAACTTTCTGTAGATCTTCGCACATCTTTCCTAAAACAAAAGAGACTGGTCAAAACACAAATAATGACTTTCAACATTAAACAATGTAGCAGGCTTCTTTGTCAGATTTCTGTAGACAGTCTCAACAGAAATCAGTGCCAACCCTGCAGATGCTATCCCAAGTTTAAAAGACATCACAGAGAAACAGTTCTGCTATGATGGTATCAACTTGGATCACAACACTGAAGTAAAAGCTCACCCACGACAGGATGATCTTGAACCTTGATGGACTTCCAGACCTTTGAACATTTACCGTATCCTGTAATGCATTAGAGAAAAAAAATAATCAGGTCAAAGTAACGTGATCGATATCAACCTACTTAAGTGTTTGCAGCTTGATAGTTTTCATATAATATGCCATGCGGTTACTTCAAGCAATGGCATAAACCAGATAAGCAGAGTCTTATTTCAAGGGAATACAAATCATCTGAGAAAACTAAATAAATACCAAATACCCACCTCTCAACACAAAAGGCCACTGGGATCATGGTGTTTGGGGGTCTTGTGACCTGTAATAACAGTCCTAGTTAGAAACGCTAGCTCAAGACTCATGTTTGAAGTGTTCGCCCCCAGACTAGGCCTGCCTCATTGTGTGAGCACAGACCACTCTCAGGAGACACGGCTTGACCGGTGCTGCCCCACAGGAGTCACTAAAACAGCCAAACCTGCAGGAGCACACAGACAGCACCTCTCTCTCCCAGCAGAGTAACACTAGCTCAGGCACGGACAGACCTGGACAGCTGACTACCGCTGGGCTCCAGACAGAGACAGAGAGAAATAACACACTTACATCAGAGCTGCAGCAGCTGGAGAGTCTTCATCTGGAGGAGATCAGAGCACATTCAGCCTCCTAAACAAGAGACGAGCACATTAATACTGTACGACAGTGGACGGGCGGCTCAACTACTAAAGTCGCTGATTTGGAGCACGGGGAAAGTGGGAATTATTATAAGACGGTTTAATTAAAGTGAAACCACCAAGCAGTGGAGGAACCAGCATCGTGCCAAACCTCGTGCTCGATTTAATATCAACCGTTTCGAAACAGACCGTTTTGATTAACTACCTACTTTGAAAACTTCTATAATTCAACAAACTTTACGTAACAACTTGTTTTGGTAAAATCTTACCTTCATGTAGCAGCCGGAGTTTCCCATTTTTAGAGGAGCTGATGTTCTTCCGCGCGGACATCGCAAAAGTGAGAGAGCGCACTGAATAGCGCGTCCTTATTTATAGCGCGGCTGAATACCATCGAAGAAGAGAGAGCGTGACATCACGTGGTGACGCCTTTTTTCTTCATTTTTTGTTACTCTGTTTAGAATATTTACTGGAGAAAAGCTTGATGTTTCTTCTAAAAATTGTGTTAATAATAAAATAAATCTTTAATAAAACTGTTAAAAATCAAAGTCTGTTAAATGTTTCAAATACTTTGATACACTCTTCAACCCCCCTTGTAATATTTGTAATAAATATTTATATTCTTATTTGTAAAAATTTTATGTGAGCTATGCATTACAATAGTCCAGTGCATTACAATAGTTCAGTCTAGAGGTCATGATTGCATGAATTAGCTTTTCTGCATCAGAAACAGGTAACATGTTTCGTAGCTTGGCAATGTTTCTAAGATGGAAGAATGCAGTTTTTGTAACATGGGAAAGATGGTTTTCAAAAGACAAATTGCTGTCTAATATAACACCCAGATTAGATTTTTGACTGTAGAGGAAGTAGCAGTGCATCCGTCTAGTTGCAAATTGTAATCTACAAGATTCTGTGTACTGTTTTTTGGTCCAATAATTAATATCTCTGTCTTATCCTAATTTAATAAGAGAAAATTATTGGTCATCCAATCTTTACATTTTTAACACACTCTGTTAGCTTAGATAATTGAGAAGTTTCATCTGGTCTAGTTGAGATAGCTGAGTATCATCAGCATAACAGTGGAAACTAATCCCGTATTTTCTAATAATATTACCGAGGGGCAACATGTATATTGAAAATAGAAGGGAACCTAGGACGGATCCTTGTGGCACTCCATATTTTACTGGTGATAAATGAGATGTCTCCCCATTTAAATAAACAAAATAGTAGCGATCGGACAGGTAGGATCTAAACCTGCCCTTGAATACCTTTATAGTTTTGTAATCAATCTATGAGTATGTCATGATCTATGGTGTCGAACGCAGCACAAAGATCAAGTAAAACTAGCAATGAGATGCAGCCTTTATCTGACACAATCAGGTAATTTGTATTTTTAACAAGTGCAGTTTCTGTTCTATGGTGGGAAATTCTTCATACAGATCTTTTTTTTTTTTTTTGCAGGAAGGGGCTCAATTGAGCAGACACAACTTTTTCAAAAAATTTAAGACATAATCGGAAGATTTGAAATAGGCCTATATTTTGCCAGTTCACTAGGATCTAGTTTTGGTTTTTTAATAAGAGGACCAACAAAAAGACTGCTGGTACAGCGATGAGGGCCCTTCAACAGCAGCGGGATCCCTAGAGTGCGCTAATAATTATTGTTAATAATATTGTTAATAATACTGAGAAGCGGTTCTTCGGCCACAGGTAACATATGGTGTTATTTCCCTGTCAAATGTGAAAGTACATTAATATAATGCGCGAGCGCCAATCTCTCAGTCAGTCGTTGAAGCCTATTTCTGATTGCTTGTTGCCGTTTTGACAGCGTTTATGCCAAGAGCAAAGAGAAGGAAATCGAAGAGAAGTGTACTTGGCCATGCGCGAACGCACGGGACACAGTCTAAGCACATACACACTTACTTTAAGCGAAGAGGAGAGATTTGCGATTGCACTGAACACGTTTTAAGTGCAGACATACTCTCTGAGCAAGCCCAGAGAAAATTCTTACAAGAGCAACGTGTATCTGAGAGCGCGTGCCCAGTTCCCACACTCGCGCAATATGTTAATGTACTTTCGCGCTACAATGCGCTCTCGACATTTGACAGGGAAATAACGCCATAGTAACAACTCTTTCAGTAATTTAGTGGGTACAGGATCTAATAAACATGTTGTTGGTTTAGATACAGTGATACGTTTATTTAGCTCTTCCTGTCCTATAGTTGTAAAGCACTGTAGTTTATCTTTGGGTGTGATGGATGAAACTGAAGTGTTAAGACACTGTAGAATCTACATTTGTTATTGTATTTCTAATATTATCTATTTTATCAGTGAAGAAATTCATAAAGTCATTACTATTAAACATTGATGGAATATTTGAATCAAGTGGCGTCTGGTAATTTGTTAATTTAGCCACTGTGCTAAATAAAAACCTTGGATTGTTTTGGTTATTTTCAATGAGTTTGTGAAATAGAGCCTGTCTATAGCTGGACATACTGTTTTTTCATGCAAATCTAAAAACTTCCAAGTTAGTTTTTCTCCATTTGCATTCAAGACTACGAGTTTCTTTCTTGAGAGAGTAAGTATTAGTGTTATACCATGGCACAGTACGTTTTTCTCTAACCTTTTTCAATTTTTAAAAAGGTTTGTTCATTTTTCAGCTTAGACCTGCATTTTAGTCTGAGACTAAGCTTAAGCTTTGTCTCTGAAACCCATAGACTGTATGAAACCGAATAGTTCTTAAGATACAACCACCAAACTAGAACTGCTTACTAGAATCTAAGCAAACGTCAATCCTCGTTTAAATCCTTAATAGCAACTGCCTAGGAACATCCCATAATACCCTTGCAATATACACAACAAGACCTAGATTGCTTTTGATAATCTAGGGCAGTTCACTTTGGAAATCTGGTTCACTGGTTTACAGAAGCATGTAACTTAACCATTTTTTTTTTCAGTTTTGAGTTAATGACGAAAATGTGCGTCTAAAAAATCTCAGAAATCTCGTTTTGTCACAGTAATGTTACTTCAGTCATCATGAAATGGCATTTTAAGAGCAGAACGCTGAGAAATATTTGACTGGAAAAATTAAGCAAGTACTTGTTTGCATAATGCAAGTAGTCTACATCTTATTTATCATGGACAAATTGTATTTGAGTTTAGAGAGGTCTAACACCTCCAACAGGCCTATTATATTCTTGTTGTGACATTTCAAGAAGTTTCATTGCATTTCCCACAGAATAATGATGTCATTGACAGAGATTGATCAAACCAGGAATGCACTGAATGACGTGTGCACATGGATACAGACAGACAGCAGCAGTTTATTGCCTTTCCCAAGAGTTCTGGCGTCATTATGTCCTATAAAAGGGTCGTTCCCACTGAGACCCCAAGTCTAGCATCTTTTCCTATCCCGTCTCCCACTGTTCAGCTGGAGATTCTTGGCCATGCCTGAAGCATTACCATAGCAACGTTTACAAGTTGGGAGTGACTTATGTCAAGAGAAGGCGATGAGAGATTGTAGTGTAACCGAGGGCCACAAAACAATGAGCTGTTAATGAAGAAGTTTCAGGACCTTCTGGTTCCTTTGCCCACACTGACCTTATCATTTTGGCAGAAGTCATTGATCGAGTGAAAACAATAAATGCTATCCAAAAGAACCTAAATACCAGCAGTGCTGGGTAGATTACTTACAAAATAATAATCATTCCCCAATTCCAAATTACATGAAAAATTACTTTTGACCTACCTCATTTTTCACATTTATTTAAATAGGATAATCATATACCATATTGATATAACTTATTAGTTATTTTTTCAAATAAGTAAGGCACTTTTGTTTTTTTGCAATGAAAAATAAATAAGCAAGCCATGCTTGGGTATCAAAAAGTAACAAAAAAGGAATGTAATGCATTACTTTCCATAAGACATTTTTAAATAAAGTAATACACTATCAAATGCATTCTTTTAAAATTAACTTTTCCCAACACGGATTACCACCATTAAACTTGACCAACTTAGAATTTGATTGTATGTTAATTCTTCCTAAATGCATTCTCCTGCCGCATGATCTCATCTCTTATCATATTTAGACGCTTAGTTGTTTAAATGTTCTGGAAGAAATCTTTTCAACCTGTGTTCATCTCACAATAGAGATTTATGATACTTTAGACAAATTGGTTTCAAATGTTCACTCACATAAGATGAAGGCTGAGCTGTCTGTTGTACTGAAGAGATGTACTCAACACCTAACGATGAAAATCTGTCCAGACAAGGGCATATTTTTAGATTGGATGACACCGTTAAGGATGCCTAATGATGTAGCTTTTTTTTAGATCACATGACCAGCTGTACAACTCACTTTTCTATCACTGGACAATTTCAGTCACTGATGTTAAAGGGATACTCCACCCCAAAATGAAGATTGTCATTAATCACTCGTAAAAGCTTCGTTCCTCTTCAGAGCACAACCTTTGTTAGTTATGTTAACCAGCATTCATTTTAATGTTAAAGAACATTTACTTGCAGAAAGCATAACATTAAATTCATTTTTATTTCAAATACTCATTTACAAATACAGATATTACAAATGGCAGCTGTGTTTTTGATTCTGTTAATTTAACATTCCATATAAACAAACAAACAAACAAGTACAGCAGATTACCACAAAGACAGTTTCTGCCAGCATGAAATCTCTCTTTCATTTGTAAAGTGCATCAGATTTGAAGGAACCCAACATGTACAACTGGACACACACCCCACACACAATTTGCTTTTGAATTATTACATGCATGATTTTAACTGAAGTTGTGTGTCATTATTTTGTACCTGCATCTCAATTAAACAGTCAATTTGACCTGAATCAAAGGGCAAGTTAAAATCAATATCCCACATGACATGAGCGTTCACTTGAGTCTGTTTGACTGTGACAGCTCCATTCGAACATCACAAACAAAACACATAAAGAAAGAAGGTTCTGGCAGGAATCCTTCTGATGAGCGCTGTAACCTGCACAGAGCACTCGAGTGTTCAGAGGTAGAGCTAAAGACAGTGCTCGACAAGACCGTTTCCAACAAAGTCCTGAACTGAAAGGCAAAGTTCGCTGTGACCTGAATAATCAGCGGAGAGCTCAGAAGGCAGCAGTCACTCTGCTCGGATGCATTACAGTGTGCATTCAACCCAATGAAAGGCTCCTCTATTTACTGGCATTCTGCAGTTTGAGTTGACCGCTCACACAAAAACATTGACAGGCACCAGTGAAAATCATATCAATTTCCTTACACATGTTACGACGTGCACAGAAAACATCAAGGCACTGCCACTCAAGAAAGCAGATATTATTTCCACATGGGCTGGGCAGCCGGTTTGGGAATATTAGGTCCTGGGATTCTGGTACCTGGGGTCTTGGTTGTCTTGGCTTTGGCTGCACTTATGATGGCCGTACGGATTGTCTTCACAGTTGTAGCAGCAGTGCGGGAGTTAATGCTCTGGGGAGACTGGGATTCACAGTTGGGCGCTAGGCGTTTGGAAACACGAAGTGGTGAACCCCTTAGAAACGTGTCCTGACACTTGTCCTTATCCTGGGTCAGCTTCTCAGTAGTGTTACCTTTTTGTTTCCCTGTATTGGATGGGGCGTTTATTCTCTGGCGTGCATTGCTGTTGCGTTTGAGTTCATTTAGCGATGTGCGAATGGACGAGGGACGTGTAGGGGAAGCCCGTGACAAACCGTCCGCAGGAGTCGGTTCTGCCTTTGTGCGCACTCTAGGGATCCCGCTGCTGTTGGAGGGCCCTCCTCGCTGTACCATCAGTCTTTTGGTTGGTCCTCGAGTCAGCTTCTTCACCATACGGGAATCAGCCTTGGCATGTGGTGAGCTTGTGCCGTCTCGCTCCTCGGCTTCCTGCTCTTTCTTCCATTTGGAGCAGTGATTGGTGGTCGGCCGGGTCACAGTTGGGGAAAGGCTCTCGTAGGAGCGTAGGGCCCTCACTAGGGTGTGACACTCCAGCGTTGGGTAAACATGCTCTCTTTCTGGGCCACATGGCTCCTGGGCTAGATCTTCAGGAGGAGAAGATGCACTTGACCATGTCTCTCCCTTTTGAGATTCCTCATTTACACACTCTTTATTCTTAGCATCCTTCAAGGTATCGGTTTCTATCTCCCTCGGCCTTTCAGAGGCGTCTTGAACCGGTTTCTCAACTTTCAAGACTTTGTCAGGGGATAGTCCTGTGACAGGCGAGACATTCACTGCCTCCTGCTGATGTGACGTTTTAGTTTTTCCCAAAGCAACAAAAGCGTTATCACTGGGGACTGTTCTCGTATTCAGCCTAGAATGGCTTTTCGTAGCATTCGGGGAAGCCGCTGCGTCTCGCTGCAGGTCACATGTTGAATCTGTGCTTAAACGCTGAGCTCGTTTGACTTTATTTATCCCTTTAGTCTCCTCAGCGTTGTCCTCATTCTTGCGCAGCAAATGTCTGAGCTCTGAGTCTCTGCTGAATCCTTCAGGATCGAGAGCATGTGGGTCGGAGTCCTCTGATCGCTGGTTGTGAGATTTCCCGTTTCTCTCGCCGGAGCGGAGGAAGTACTGCGAGAGTCTGCGCAGGCTGCGGCGGCTCCCCGTGTAACTCAAGCTCCTCTGCAGCGCGTGCTCCAGCTCAGAAGACTCCTGCTCTGCTTCCAGTCCGGTGCACAGAGCCAGAGACCGACGCTTCTCCACATTCGCACGCTCGCGCACCAAACGACGCTGCTCTTGTACTTCCCTCTCGGTGTTCTCCTGGTAGAAAGCACATAGAAACGAATCATTTTTGAAATTCTGAACTTTATTCCCATAAATCATTTTAAACTGACCATTTCAATTAACTGATGGGTCACAGATTTATGTCATCAGTTAAAATGTTCATAGTAGCCACCGGACATTTTCAATTTATTAAGAAAATTGCATGCACATAAGTTAATCTTTGTGTGTCAGATTTTGGCAGCCCTAGCTTCAGGCAAGTACAGGACATTTTAAACTTTATTTGGTTGTTGTAATTTAAAGTAACAACAGGACGCTGCTCACCTGCACGGCTCTTTGGAAGCGATGGCAGAAGCAGTGGAAGATATGACAGGCCTCCTCCAGTTTGAAGGATTTGTCATCTTCACAGAAGAAATCCACAAGGGCCTTACTGGTCTTCTGTAAGCTTTCCAGCTCGTCCCGAGACTCCTGCAGCCTCACTTCAGCAACCTGAATGAAGAAATGATGAAATTGTAAGTTGAATAGACACATGCACATTTGAGAATATGATGTTGATGGTATGGGAACGAACCTCTAGAAATGTTCTGGTCTGCTGCTCGATTTCAGCATCAGCCTGAGATCGAACTCGGAGTTCAGCGACTCTGCTTTGTAGTCGAGAAAGATCCTCCACCACCGACTCTTCTGACAACCTGACCAGAAGAACAAAACAAAAACTGAGATTCAAGTTTACTTTCTAAAATTAATCACTGAGGAACAGGTTACTCTAAGGGCAATATTTGTGAAATATATATATAGAAAAAAGCTAATTTCATAAACCGGAGTCATTTTAAACTCCAACATATAAGTTAAATTAAAAAAGAAAAAAGCCTGATGTAAAATACTAAAAAAAAAAAAAAAAAAAAAAAAAAAGTAGAAATGTGCATAATTAAAATGAAAATGTCACAAAAAAAGAACAACAACAACCTTAAACCATTATTGTCTATATTTCTCTTGATTTTGGGAAGTAATGTTTTTCGAGTCCACTGATATTCTATTGTATCGGGAGCTTGGGGATTTTGACACTGTTAAAAGCTTGTTGGTTTCCTGACCTTGAAGCTGGACCGACGTGACTCAAACGGCTGGGAAACATCAGCAAGTCTTTATCCTTCTTCACAGCCTCCTGAAAATGAAAAAAGAACACACTGAATTTGATCCAGAATTCTGTCCTACTGTTCCAGTCTATCACAGCGATGACCACAGCAGCTTCGGGGTTTATCTAAGAGGGTGTGGCTTAATACAGGTTTACCTGTGACACTTACCATGGCCACAAAATGGAGGAGGTTCATGCCTGGCTTGTTGGCTTTGGTGTCGGCCAATTTGAGTAAAGAGGAAATCCTGAATCCAGCAGCATTCCCAGCATAACCACCCTGAGAGCACAAGAGACCTCAGCCTGACTTCACACCAGGAGATACGTGTTGATGCACAAGCGTCAGAGACAACACTTACAGCGTTCATGTAGTTTCCCGCCTTGAGCACCAGTCTCAGGATGTAGTGAAGCTCCGGGCAGCTCAGCAGCTCTGCACACACACCACATGAGCACCAACCACATCAGGATCCACTTACACCATCACAACCAGAACAAGATCTCAGATACTCCGATATCACATGTGGCTAACACGTGAACTTCATTTAGGAAGTGATCTAAAGTTTTCAGGACCAAACAAATCAAGAGAGAGGAAGTTTTTACCTCGAGCCGCCTCCCGCAGACATCTGGCTGCCACACAGAGAGAGGTCACCGCGGGGTCAAACTCCTGCTGGAGGATCATGACGTCCAGACGCATGCGAAAGCTAGAGATGATGAGGAGCAGATTAATGAGCGAAGAGGGAAGGAAACTATGACGGGGAGCATTCAGTGCTGAACTCTTACCTGGGTAACTCCACCAGCGAGAGAATGAAGAGATCCGGCTCCGCCAGTAAACTACGGTCACCGCTGAACTTCTTCAACCTGGCCTCCTGGACGAGAAGAACGTAGATGCATACATGATGAATACTGTAGACTGGGGTTGCTCAGTATACTGGCACTATGATAGTGACACGATACTAAAGCATTAGATTCACTGATTATAACCAGGGTGGCAACTTTGGTTGCAGGATTGGAGGGAAATTTTAATGACATGGACTCAATCAAACACCACTATTTGAGGATGCAACAATTCTTTCTAAATGTACTCATGTTCTTCATCAAAATCTAATTACAGTTTTAATTCTATAAAGTTTGTATAAATTACTGCACTTATGTCTCTTTTGAGCTGCGTCTGTTTCATGCATGACTTTTAAAAATGTATTGTAATAATTAGCTTCTCTAATCTTTTTGTATTTTATCGGTTTGTTTTCTTTTTTATTTCTTATACAAGTAACAAAAGTAAAAAAGACCTCTAACACTAGCTTCCTCTATTCTTTTTCAGTTCTATCAGTTTTCTTTTTATTTATATAATTCATATATGTGATCCTGAAGCACAAATCCTGTCATAAAGGTAATATATGTTTTTTAAAACTGTGATTTATATACCATCTCAAAGCTGAATAAATATGTTTTTCCACTGATGTGTGGTTTGTTAGGGTCGGACAATATTTGGCTGAGATACAACTATTTATAAATCTGGAATCTGAGGGTGTCATAAAATCTAAACGCTGAGAAAATCATCTTTAAAGTTGTCCAAATGAATTCTTAGCAATGCATATTATGAATCAAAAACTAAGTTTTTAAATATTTATGGTAGGAAATTTACTAAATATCTTCATGGAACATTATTTTCTCAATATCCTAATGATTTTTGACAAAAGAAAAAAAAAGAATTTTTTTTACCCATACAATGTTTTTTTTTTTTTTTTTGGCTATTGCTACAAATATACCTCAGAAACTGGTTTCGTGCTCCAGGGTCACATATAATGCATATTGCTCTTTTGTTGTTTTGATTGCTTCCACTTTGGATAAAAGCGTCTGCTAAATGATTAAATATAAGTGTAATATTTTTCCTTTGGAAGAACTCATTATTACGTTTCTGTTTGCCACATTCCTGATTTCTTCAGTTTGTCTCAGTGGTTTAACTTGTGTTAAACAAACATTTACGCATGAGAAGAAATTCGCTGGAAGCAAAAGTAGTTGAATGTGAGAGAATGTTTCATTTTTTTGATGAGTATATATGCATTTCTGTAAATGGGGTTTATGTATTGAATATTTGAATCATGAATCAACACTGTTGTGTGGTACCATGACACTTTATCTCTATACATGTCTAAGGTGTCGTTTTTCCAACTGCAAGGGAAACAGCATAAGAAATGAACCTGAAAATATTTGAATGTCAAAGACGCAGGAGTCGCGGAGCAGCACACACCTCAGTTACACAACAGTCACGCTCCAGTAGCAACATCAGTTCACTCTTTAACCGCTGCAGCAGATTTTCTCTTATTTTCACTCCTAGTATATTGTGGATTTTAATATGAACTCTCTCAATTTTCTTTTTAAAGGAACGATTTCTAAGGCAAATCGTCTCGGTCTCAGCCCAGCGAGATTCTTCCTTGTCAGAAGCATTATATAGCTAATAATCAGAAAGTGTAACAGGAGATAATGCGGAGTAAACAGATGATTTCAAACAAGCAGCATCATGTCTAATTGCTTTTAATATGCAGCAGACCGAAGCGTGGAAGGACAGGCGTGTCTGTTTGTGTGTGAATACAATACCTCTTCATTATCAGGCAGCAGCTTGCACAGTTCAGCCAGTTTCTCCGCTCCGTAACGCTCTCCGATCCCTCGCCGCACGTCCTCCACAATCTCCCGAGCAGCACTGAGGGAAGAGACAACACGGACAATCACAACACTTTCTCCATTCATATACAGAACAAATCTCTGGCTCAGCTGGATCAGGAATAAAAAAAAAGCTTTTTATTTCAACAGAAATTACTTTATCCCTCAGTTTAGTTTTAGAAATGAGAAACGCTGCTTTGGCAACTAGTGGTAAAACTTGGTTTTAGTTAATAATAATCCTTGTGCATATGTATGCAATTACAATGGAAGTCTATGAGGCAAGTGTCCTTTTGTGTGTAAACAGTCCCTTTTTGGTGTCTAGCGTGTGAAAACGAATAGTACGTACTACAGATGGACAGGGAAAGGTCAGTGACTGATCTTTAGCACAGTAGCACCACATTAACATAGTCTCTATGACAATACTTGTAAAAATGCTATGCTTTTTAACCCTTATCCAGTTCAAACGCTTGTCGTTAGACTTTCATTTTAAATGCATTGGTGCAAATATGATATGATGGCCTAATTCTTCATTTCAGAAAGTATTGAGGCTCTTGCAGTTTCCTGATTGAGTGCAAAATGGAAAAAGGTACATGGGTCTACGGAAACAAAGACCTGCTTTGGCCACGGCGGAGTATAATTCATACTAGCACACTTCAAAAGTGTGCGCTCACACACACAGGGAAATGTGTTTGCCTGCATAAGCACTTCTCTGTAATTCCTCCACATGTTCTGACAGATATCAGTCCCATTGAAAGGCTTTCCAAATTCAAATAGGCACTGCTGCACCCATAGATTTCCTCAGCAAGCAAGTGCTGGCATGAACAAAAACAAACCTTTTACATAAAACAAAAACATTTGCATTGAAAGAGATGAATAATGATTAAAGGCTTATGATTTCCTGTATGAGCTGCTTTCACGCTGTAATATTTCACTGGAAACACCTGAATTAAAATTGACATTTAATCTCAGTGCAACTGATGAGACGCCAGTGCAGAGATCAGGCTCTAGTTCTCATCGAGGATCATTTGGCCAAGCAGCAGCTGTGACCTTTGACCATGTTCAGAGCCCATCAAACCCAGCTGTTCTGACAGGACAGCATCTTCTGAGGGCAATCAGTGGCTCAAAAATAAACATAACCTGCCGCGACCGCTGTCTGAAGTGTCAAGACGCTGAAGTGTCTAGGAAACCTTCACTTCCTGTTCGTAACAAATGGGACAATATCACTGCCCCATTTCTAAAACATCAATACAGATGTCTATAGGGCAGGGTGGCCAATATAGTAAATATATTCATGTGTTTTCTGCAAATATTGTCTTTTCAAGTGACCTGGCTAACATACACTGTTCATCATAACTAATAAATATTAAACCAAAACTTACATTTTCAACTGCCGCAGAAATATGCCAACATTCATGCTGCGTTTTGAGTCGAGCAGCGTAACCTGCAAACACAAATCAAGGCAATCAGCACAAACTCAGTTTAAAGAAAACAATATAAGAGGTTTAAAAGTCTTCAATAGACATGCTGAGAATACTGAAAAAAAAGTTGATTATGATGCAATTAATACATTTATACAAAAAAAAGAAGAATGTTTTAGATTGCCTTCAACAATAAATTAAGACAATTACTGCAAATATATATATATATATATTTTTTTTTTTTATTAAACATGCAGATGAGGTCTTTTTCATTGCATCTAGTTTTTTCCAGCATCTTGAGCATGTGAAATAAATGCTTAACTTTCATAAAACTCTAATCTGTTCAATTTTTGAGCTGTTTAAAAACACAAAAACGTCATGACATTCTGAAAGTTATATGATGGTCATGACCTTAAACCAACAACGCAGATCTTCAATCAAAAGAAGAAAAAAAAAGTAGTTTTGTACATCCTTAGCCTCATCCATGTGTTTATTTATTCACTTTTTAATGCCTTGCAAGCATCAAGGCTATATTCGTGGCGATCTCTGAATAAATTATACAAGGTTCTAAAAGACTTTGTACACTAGACAAACATTCTAAAATACATGCAGGTGATACATTTTTAAATAAATCAGTTAGACACAGCTCTGAATTAAACCGTTCATCATCAAAAACAGTACAATCCAATATAATTAGTTTTCATTCATGTGGTAGATAGTGTAACGTGCTCTTACTTTGTCCGCACTCATCTCTTGTGGAGACCCGCAGAGGCGCGAGCCGCGCCGGAAACCGCTGGCCCGGTCGGGACGCTCACCCTCTTTCTGCCCAAAGAGCTCATCCAGAGAGCTCAGGTCAATGGAGAGCTCACAGTCCTCATCCGGAGAGCCGCTCCACACGCTCTTACGGCCCTCCACACGCTCTTTAGGGATCCGCTCCCAGTTGAGGTTGCGAAGCCGGTGTTTTCGGCCAGACTCGACTCGGGACAGAGCGCTGGATGAGACGGGCGGAGGAGGAGGAGGTGGAGGAGGAGGAGGGAGAGAGGGTGGAGGGATGGGGACGGTGGCCATGAATTTCACTTCTTGTTCTTAGGTGTCACCGAAGTGTGATCCATGAAAAGTCAAAGATTTTGTTTCCAAACCAATGATGTAGGAAAGGTGAAAGGTCGTCACTCTTCTCACGGCTGTGATGTAGATCTGCAGCGGGAAACAAGAAACAACAACTCTTACACGGCAAACTGGTGAAACAGCATCCACATTCAAATCAATGATAAAAATATGAGAACAAAAACAGATAAACTAACCAACTTCTCTAAATAGCTTTTGACTTATATATAATTAGTTGTGGAAATACAATGAATAGCTGTCTAATATATATATATATATATATATATATATTCACAGTATATAAACACACACAAGTATTCAAAGGTTTGAATTAAAAAAAAATGCTGAAAACAACCAATGATTAATTACTTTGATCAACATAAAAACACTAAAAACAATATTACTGTTTCTAGAAGTAATGTTTTTTTTTACATCTGTGAATTAAAATAAATGTTCTCTATTTTATGTTCCAAAAAAAATAAAAATAAAATCTGTAATAAATCTGAATTTTCATCATTCCTCCAGTCTTCAGTGTCACATGATCCTTCAAAAATTATTTAAATATGCTGATTTGCTACTGGAGAAACATTTCTGATCTGCAGCTGAACAAATGTGACTGTAAAAGGCATTGGTTTCCATTCCAAATAATTCTATTTTAGATAATTGATGCTCTTTTGAACATTAGAATCAATGAATCTTGCAAAAAAAAAAAAAAAAAAAGCTTTCTTTAACATTGATTCCTATCAAAACATTTTTGTTTTGACTGGTGTTGTATACATATGTGTCATACATTTTAACCTAAAAATATCTAACCAGAAATAATTTGGGTTTAATACAAAAGCAAAATGTCCTGTTTAACAACAAGAGCCCAGCTGATCACAACTGCTAGCTTGGCCAGATTAGATCATGCAGTTCATCCTCATCTGTGTGTCTCAATCAACAAACACTGAGGCTGTTTACAGCAATGGGGCGACCCAAAGAGAGCCTGTGGGGTCAGGCACCTGGCAGCTCTTGTCCCCCAATTAACACGAGGGTGTCTGTAATGAGTCTGAGCTCGTGCTGCTGCCAGGGAAGAGCTTAACCTGAGGTTACACTTTCAGAAGGTCCGAGGTGTTGAGATGTTCCAGCACGTGAAGCACTCAAGCCCTGTGTGCTTCCTTCCTCCTCGGAGAAACTCCTGCCACATGTGCTGTGTGCTCGGAGCATCCTCCAGGACAGATAATGAACACCAATGAGTCCACAGCACAAAAGTGAAGCTGACACAGATTCTGGATTACTGGCAGAGCAAACACGAGTGGGTGCTGCCAAAATCACATTTATTATATTAGGCACAAAATTAGTTTGAAAATAGTGCACTTTATGGAGTGCACTTTTTTTTTTCACCTGTGAGTTCACATGTATTCTGGATTTCTTATATTTATAAAAAAAAAAAAAAAAAAAGAAGAAAGAAAAAAACGTATTTCAAGTATAGATTGATAATATAGTCTGCAGATGTTTATTAAAGAACCTGCAGAATTAAAACTATCAGTGCAGATCACCTTAAAAAAATCCCACCACTGGCCCATTTAAATCGGTCTATCAGAAACTTGATAATGTGAGAGAAACAGAAATAGAATAGAACTGACAGACAGAATAGAATGTTGCAGTTAAAACACGCCTTTATTTCGTGGCTACAGAAACTTGACTGAACAGACCGAACTCGTTACTTTTTAATTCTTTTCAACAGCACCCGAGCGCGCGCATCAACCTTAGTTGCACTAAACATTTGGGGAAAAACACAGACGATAAAAACTAATTAAAATAATTATTTTCTTTACAGACAGTTTAGTTTAATACACACCGATTAAAGCTTTTTGAGTAACTATAAACGTCTTGGAAAGTTGTCTCTGCAGTCGGCGTCTTCGACTTACGAACAATATTTACTTATTAAACACTGTTATTTTTTAATATCATATAAATTATGTTAAACCGCTTCAGTAGAAACGAGTGGAACGGAAACGCATATTTCCCAAACATAGGATGAATGTGCCTTAAAATAAATAACTGTGCGATTAAAGAAAGACAAAGACACTAGATCCAATGGGAAATACTGTTTGATAATGAGAGTAAAACTTTAAACTCGATGCTAAACTCAGTTCAGAGAGGTCAGTTTGGTGTGCGGTGCAGCAGGAGGAGAGAAGCACAAATAAAACACTACTTACGTTTCACTCCGTATCATTACGCATGTAATCCGATTTAGAACTAAATATAAAAGAGCTGTAAAAGAAATCCCCGTCCACTGTGAGAAACTTCCACGCGTGTCTATGAGCATAAAACACTGGCAAACACACACTGAACGCCGGGGCGGGCGTCCCATTAATACACTCAGCCCACCGAAAACTCCCAAACTTTTGGTGCGCTCGGACGCAATGCTGTCTCCCTCAGGCGCATGCGCAGCAGCTGATCACTGAGATGCGCTCATTGGGCATCCCCCCAGGGAATTTACCAATCCTACTATGGGAAAGACTTATCTTATGCATATTAATTATGTCTAACCGATTTAGCAGAAATGCACACTGATAAAGTAGTGGACACTCCTACAAAATCCTAAAATAATTTACTGCACTATTATTATTTTTATAGAATACTTTTGTAGTCCCTCAGCAATTTTTTTTTTATGTTCAAGGAGACTTGCTTCCTGTGTCTGAACAATTACAGACAAATCTGGAGAAACAGCACAGGTGTTTGTACTAAATGTGAGGAAATGCTGTTAGCATGATGTTAGCTCTAAACTACTGGATGATACAAGTTTGATGAAATGGTAGGAGTGGGTTAATAGGAGCCACTGGCTCACCCCTCCTGATTATAAAGTATTATTTTACCATAATTGGTCTTGTTTATGAAAATTGGCCATTGAAGTATTTATGCAATTGTATTTCCCTGCAACAGTTATTTGAGGGATGTCAGCCCAGCTCTGTAACATCAGTTGCATTTGTTTTTTATTCTTCAGTTTGAACTTTGTGATATTCTGATATTTTTAAATAATTAAAATACCTTTGAAGCCGAACCATATCTCTTAATAAAACTCTGTTGGGCCACAGGTGGAGAAAAACCCTGGATGGATCACCAGTCCCCAATATTGCAATACTTAGTCCTACCCCTAAAATAAGAGTTGCACAGGGGAACCCCACCAAAAACATATTTTACCCTTCAGAGCTTGATTATTAATGGATGACATTACCTGAAAATCGACTGGGCTAGTTTTGGGCTATTTCTATGTTGCAATTGGGTGGGTTTTGTTGTGAAATCCTGGCAACTCCGAGTCCACACAGATTATAAGGGGAATTTTATTGGTTAAAAAGTTCAGTTTTTACTTCAGCATAATCAATGGCACAGTTTAACTCTGTGAGGCTCAACTTGTCCCTCTCCCGACTCAGTCTGAGCCAAGAAACCACGTATTTTTGAAATCCATATGTTAAGTGATTATTCCCAAAGACGCACCACATCCTGAAATGTATGCGTATATATTGTCTCCCTTGCACACATGTACACATGTACACATGCTAATGGTACTTCCTGGTATTTGTCTCAATACACATTCTTCCATGCTTACAAATTATTCAATCAATGGACTAATTTCCCTATTATCACTAAATGTAATCCTCATCTTTTTGAAAAAACAGTGAACACAACAGGAGACCTGAGTGTGCACCAAGAAACAGAAGCCGCACTGATCTCAAGTCAGCTTCATCCTTGGTTAAAAATACCTTCATTTGAGACACAAAAGGCAAAATTGAGTGAGGATCAGCTCTCATACACTGAGAACATTCATATGGGCCGCCTGTGATCTTCTCGTCAGCTCCATTATCAGTGTAAGGCCAGGAGCTGCAGTCTTCCTGTGCGCTGGGGAAGGCTTTGATCAGATCTGGTGATGAGAAGCAAGTGAAGTGAGCTGAGGACTGCTCATGGGAAACAGCACAGTGAGCTTTGCAGTCAGCGCCTGAAAGGAAAAACAGAATCCCAACATCAGGGGGAACATGGAAACGAGAGGATATCAGGTGACCGAGTGAGTGTTGAGACCCATCACCTCTACATCTCCAGCTTTTCTCCCAGATGAACTCCAGCTTCAGCACGCTGACAGCCACAGCTCATCAGAACAGGCTTTTGTGAGGTTATGCCCCATGTCCCTCAGCACTGAGACAGATTAATATCTGTGTATCTGGAATCTCAGCTCTTTTTATTCAAAATGCTACCAAGATACCAGGATGATACACATGCAATGTTATTTTAGCTTTGCTCTGATGTACTGGGGTGGTTACATACGTAAATAAAAAGACAGATTATAAATCAACCACTGTAAATGAACTAGCATTACTAAGTAAGAAGTTTGACTATCAGTAAAGTCTGCTCCGCATTGGTGCATTTTTAGAGCCACTCGCTTTCAAATATGTGCAAAACTTGATTTTATTTAAGACAAACTTTGAAGGAAGATTGTAATGCTCATAAAGACTGCATATGTGATCAAAAATACAGTAAAAACAGCAATATTGCACAATATGATTGCACTTCAAAATAGCTGTTTTCTGTGTTAACTTTTCTTTTAAAAAGCAGATTTCTCAGCATCATTGCTCCAGT
Source organism: Carassius auratus (assembly GCF_003368295.1). Lineage (NCBI taxonomy): Eukaryota > Metazoa > Chordata > Actinopteri > Cypriniformes > Cyprinidae > Carassius > Carassius auratus. The sequence goes on from NC_039256.1 coordinate 9,980,757, forward strand.
CTTAAGTGTCACAACTACTTTATGCTCAAGAAACACAAATTATATATTTTTCGCACAAACTGCATTACGTTTTTTTAATGCAGCTTTGATGACGAGAAAGTACAGAAGAACAGAATTTGACATAGAAATGTGTTGAAAAATTATAAATGTAAATTTTAATGTATCCTTTTAATCTTACTGACCTAAACCTTTGAAATGTGAAAAGAAAGCAGAGTATCCCCACAACTAAATAAGATTTGCCTGCAAGTGCCTCACACAAACACTTTAATAAACATAAAAGACTTGTTGATGAAAAAGTCAATGTTGTGCACTAACTGTGCAGCACTGATTCTTTGTGGAGGCTGGAGACTGCATCTAGTGTGTTTTCTTGGAAGTGTTTGAAGACGGGTGAAATGGCCAATAGTTGAATGCTTACACACCTGCATTTGATCACAGACAGAGGCTCTTGGACTTTTAATGGGAGCCAGGTGGCCCTATAGGAAGCCAGAGGCAGCATTCATGCAAAAACGAGACAAAGAACCAGCGAACTTGGGCTCACAATTAAACAGGTGACACGCACTGAGCTGGAAGAACATCTTTCATGAGAAAACAGTGAAACTTGAAGGCAAATTCACAAGTTAGAGCCCAGACCATCGGTAACAAACCATCCCCAAAGATTTAGAGAATTTGAAGTTAGTCTAGCAATTTGATTTATCTTCTTTTTTATACACTACTGTTTGAATAAGATGTTCTTGGCCTGAAGCCGGGAATTGGAAGCTGATAAAGAGAGAGTTCCCATTCTTCTCTCCATTGTGAAGGCATTGTGTCCTGCATTTCCCACAAAAGAAGTGAATCTTCAGAGCCATTGTGAGATCCTGATCAGTGTGTGTTCTGGTTGCTCTCAGATAGCAAAACTAAAAATAGGATTGCAGTCCAGCTGAAACAGAGACACATGAATTTTGAAAGGTGCCAATATTTTTGTCTTAGCACTGCTTGGGTGTGATGCAACAACCCAGAATGACTGAATTGATGAATCGATCTGATTATTCATGTGCAGAAACACATTATTGTGACTCCATGTTGGATTACGTAACGAAAGGGATAATCGCTGTTAAATTCTCCTTCTTCCCAGCTCAGTCAACACCATGATTTTAGATCACACCCATGTACACAATTAACTAGTCTTAATTTAACTGCACCTTTATCATAGTGCATTAAAACATGAACAACCAGATCCAGAGTTTTTTGGAGAATTGGAAAGTTTTGCAAGAGATCACAGCATTTCTTTGGGGAATGCAATAGTTTTGTGGGAAAAAACGATGAATCTTTGAGAGCAAATGGAAAAGTTTTGACTCATTTTGTCTTGACTATCTCTTTCAGGACTCCGTAGATATAGACAAACAAGAAATTAACTGAGACATTTCTCAAAACATCTTCTTAGAAGAAAGGAAATCTAATAGGTTAAAAATGGCAAGAGGGTGAATAAATTATGCCTAATTTTATTCATTAAATTTTTTTCATTTTTGGATGAACTGTTCCTTTAATAAATGTAAATGGCCCAGGGCAGTGAGACCTTTATCAATGTAAGCTGTTGGAAATGGTTGATTTTAATCGTCCACAAGGGAAGAATCACTAAGAGTCATTGTCACCCTTTATGTCTTTGAAAATGTAAACTATAAGGGTGGAAATGTTTAGCTGTGGACCGCTGGGCACTTTGAAGGGTCTGTGTGTAATTGGGGCTTCAGTGGTCACCGAGTGGTGCCTGACTCTCACCTGTTTTTTACCGAAAGTTTGAAGAACACTCCTTGTGTGGCAACAGTGATCACACAGTTAATATTCAAAGACCAGGACCTCGTAAAGCAAGTCTTTTAAATTCTCTGACAAAGCGTGGCCGGGGGGACATGATTAAACAGGCGATGTATACAGCAGGGACAGGAGAGGACCGTGGGGGGGGTGGTCATGTATAGACAGTCGTTTGCATAGAGATTGTCCCACGGACTCTCAACTCCGAATCAAGAAACACTCACTGAACAGAGCAATGTCAATCAGTGTTCCTGCTGGCTTGACAAGACTGGGCATATTTGGTGCTTTCACAGATTTGTAAGCTATTATTTTAAAATGTCCATTTATTTAAATTATTATTATCTTTATATATATTAGTGACACTTTACAGTACGGTTCCATTCGTTAACATTAGTTAACTCCATTAGTTAACAAGAACTAACAATGAAAATATTTGTAAAGCATTTATTCATCTTTGTTCATATTAATAGACATTTATTAATACATTATTAAAATGCAAAGATTGATCTGCTAATAATAATGACTGGACCTGAACATGAACTAACGATGAACAGTTTGCTAATTAATGTTAACAAAGATTCCTAAATACTGTAAATAATGTTTTGGTTAATGCACTGATTAACTGTTACCGTAAATAATTATTATTGCGTTATATATATTATATTATTGTTTCTTTTATTATTTTATAATAAATTATTATTTATTTTTCTGAGTATTTATTTATTTACACTGCATTATTAATTAGGTAATTAATTAGGTAAATGTTGCATTATTTTTATTATTTATTTAGTTTGATGTTTGTTTATTTTCAAATTAATTATATTTATTAATTTAAAGGTATTATTCACTCTCAGTTGTCTCATTACCTTAGTTAGGCAAATGTTACATAATCATAATAATTATTTTTATATTATTATGTTTATTTTAAAATGTATTTAATGTACATATATATATATCTCACTGTCATTGTATTTCAAAAGCATGCACATTATAGATTATTTTCAGTCCTCTAGGAATGTGTGTTCTGTGCCATCCCCCTAAAGAATAATCGGACAATCAAGATGACAAATAGCAGAAACAAAACAAGCTCCTAATTTTTGAGGTGGTAAACGAGCATACGTGATTCGTGCCACGTAAACCCTTATTACTCTCGCTGACACACTCTGTTTATTCAGGCTGCACACATTGGTTTGTGCACCCTCTGTTGTGTCCATATCAACCTCATTACACCCCTTCCCCAGTTCTACTATGCCAGCCGATGATGTCACCCTCATTGGCGAGATGCCTCGTTTAGCGGGGTATATTTAAGAAGGGGGGTTTGCTTGGCCCCTGGAGACGAGAGCCCGGAAGATTAACGCTCAGAAAGTGCATCCCTCCCGGCTCTACAACACTGGAAGGCCCTGTTCACCCCGTCTCAACTCGGGTAGGTCCTCAGTGTTCAAAACTGAATGGGAGACATGCTGGGTCTGGGAGGCAGGCATCGGAGGGACTGCTTTTGGGATTAACCCTCCATTATTTCCACGCCCCCAGGGTCTGGGTTCGCTGGGCTTTCCCGAGGCCTTGTATTCATCAGCACTAAACTGTGGCGTAACAATGCGGCCTACACCTTCTGCATGGACTGCTAAGATGTTGGTTAAACAAGACGCTGTCGCACCTTTGACAGACTGGTATCCGCTTTCCACTTGATCCTGAATTTCCAGAAACATCACCTTCATGCATATCAGATGACAACGAAACAATAAAGAGCCGCTGTACACCTGCATTCACTCTAGAAAGGAACAGTTCATCCCAAAATGACAATTGCATCTTCGTTTACTCAACCATTTTTTCTTCTGTTTGAGGAATAATGAAAGCATACAGTGACCAGGGTTGTCCGGTTCAAAAGAGTGATAAAAACACAAGGAGGTACTGACAACTTCTGCACTGCATCCCAAGTCTACTGAAGCCAAAAGAAAGCTACATTTGAAGGGTTAGTTTGCCCAGAAAATTCAAATTGCCATCATTTACTGATGCCTCCATGTCATTAAGATATGTTTAATACTCTCTCATCACTTCCATGCTTAACATATATTATCTGATGAGCTCTGTGTATTCATACTAATCCATGTTCATATGAATCAAAACCTAAACTGTACTTTAATTGTTAATGAAGAGCTTGGATGTCTTGCACACCTCCACAAATTCAAACTTGGCCCATTTGAAAGGTTCTGGTACCAAAAATGTATTATTATACTATGCTTCTGTTAAGCAATTCTTTGTATGAGTGTGTAAACTCATCTCACCAGCATAAAAAAGAGCTGCAGTGTGTTTGGCCGGAAAAGAGAAAATGTAAAAAGCACAAAGGGAGCCGTTGCCAGTGAAGGGTGGTCTGCACAGAGATGAGGAGAAACCCAATTTATCATTGCCAACTTGTTTTGTCAAGCTAAGCACACAGAAGAGACTAAGCTCTAGTTGGAAGCAGTCAAGCCCTGTAGACAGTAAAGACAGCAATAAATGCTAATTAGCATTATTAGCAACGATATCCAGCCTCCTGCCTGCCTCAGTTTGTCCTCTCATGTTGAAAACGTGCTAAAATGAGGAGACCGAACCCCTGTAGGAGGAGTCAATGAAAACAGTTCAACACTTCCTCTGTCCACTATCCCTGTGTTTTGCCCAATCCACTTGACCTTTTAGTGCACTTGTTTATGGTAGGGGCCTGTTGTTTGCCCAGAGGAACATTTTATTGCTAACAGGTTGCAGAGGCTCACTCGTTAATTTTGCTTTAAGTGTTTCTCCTGAAATTCTTCAGCCGCAATAAAAGAGAAGGGACAGTCCTCAACTGAAGTGACAAGGTTGCAGTTTAAGACAATAACAATCATTGCTTTGTAATTAAAAACTGATTTAATATAATATATCTTCAGACAAATTAAATCTTAAGGACATTTTGAGTTTTAATAGTAGTACTTATGCAAATGCACACTGGTGCTAACTACTAACAGTGTGTCTGTGGTGTTGTGACCATTATTTCTGCTAAGGGAGACAAACAGACAAATGAACACAAATCTGAACTTTTCTAAAATAGGGGCTAATTTCAAAATCGGGGGATGATTTGAAAATATTCAAATAATAAGAGTCAAAATTTGGATCACAACATGTCAAATCTGTAAGTTATCAGCAGAACACCACAGACTCTAAAAAAACTGTGATCTCAGAAATTTAGCAGAATGTATATAAAAAAAACTAAATAGAGAATGAATTCACCACGCAGCCCTCAGATCAACCAACACCTACAATAACCTCTGCACACAGACAGCAGTCCAAACTCAATTCATCTTTTCTCAAACAGTGATACCCATTGTGGTGACTGCACACAGGTAAAAAGTAGAAGGAGAGAACTTTGTTTTAAAATATATTGTTTTATAATAAATTTAATTAATTAATTAATTAAATTGTACGTTAAACCTTTATTTACAGTATAACCACTCTATATAACTGCAATTGCATCTCAGGATACACACATCTTTGATGTATAGTAAGGACATACGGATTTCGTTACACAGAAAATCTCACACTACACATTTTATAGATGAATAAACAAATAAATGCGGACAGCAACTGACATTATTTTAACTTTTTTGGAGTACACAGTAAAATCTTTTGATTGAGATTACTTGTGGTTTAAATGTGAAACCTCGTTTTTTATGAGTTTCTGTCATTTTTCTTCTATTGGCGTTAAAAGTGATCTGGTAAAAAAAAAAAAAAAAAACTTTCTTCAGAAAAAACAGTGATGGCAACTTAAGATGTACAAATGCAGAGAATTAAGATTTAGCTGAAATCTTTTAAACCGAGTCATGTGTCCTTGTTTACATCTCTCTCACACACACCATCCTCCTTTGACTACCCGATGTGAAAATTCAGAGTTTGTCCAAAACTCAAACATAGGCAGATTAAATGACCCTCTTTCAGCAGCTCTTAACCACCTCAGCCAGGAACAAAAATAAATAAATAACAATGCTTTTGGAAAGCCTCTTCTCTGGCCTCACAGAGCTTAACGTGAAGGTTAAACCTGCAGGTTTTAGGTTTTCATGGGTAACTCATCCACTGGCTGCAAGCTTAGCACTCGTTCTGTGGGCGCAGCTATGTAAACATCAGCCCTGGTGTGTTTGAAACAGAAACAGAAACAGACATGGATGGGTCTGGGAGTAGGAAATCAGCAGGGAGCATGGAGGTGTTGAGGCCTGTCATCCTGTTGTTGACGGTCCACACCTGTCTGTTGTTTTTGGGTAATCTAAGAGACTGTTCGGGACATTAGTACGCTTGATGTTTCATTGGCTGTTTACACTAGACTTAATGAATGATTCACTGAATAAGAAAGCGATGAGTGTGTCCATGGCAGTGATGGATGCTGGTGAACCCTTTCAATTGACCTTAATTACACTGGCTTGACAGAAACAACATAGTGCTTTTGTAACAACTTTTTCTAAATCCCTAAACTGAGACCAGCATTTAACTCCAAACTTTCCAGCTTCATTCATCAAACTTGACAAAGAACTTCTGCCTTCTCTTCCTCAGGCTAAGTGCATCTTTTCAAACTGAGTGGATTTTCCTATAACAGACCGTAAGACTTCCACAAAAAAATTCTGATTGTAATTTTACTCCAGTTGAGTTTTCAAGCTACACATTTAGAACTCATTACCAAGAGTTCGGACATTGCGTGAATCAGAGGTAAAAAAAACAACAAACAAACAAAAAACAACTATATAAATACTGTTCAGTGTCTTGCACAGACCGAACGTTTTGTGTTTTTACACATCAATGTATCAGCCGTGATTCCCATCCAATTACATTTTAAGACTGATAGACTGAAACGGTTTGAGCTAACAAAGTCCCCTACATCTTGGATGCCCTGGGGGTAAGCAGATAAAATACATTTTTGGGTGGACTATCCCTTTAAGGATTTAATAGCATATGACATATTCCTCCAGACAGTTCTCAAAGCCCCAGTACATCCTGGCAAACACAACAGCAACAGTTAACTATCTATGTATATATGTTGTATTTCTCCTGTTCCATCTAAGATTTTTTCATGTTTGTCAAATTTATTTGACATTTTTAATACATTTAAAAGCATAATTTATTCTTGTGATGCAGTGCTAATTTTACTAATGACTAATTACTCCAGTCTTTAGTGTCACATGATCCTTCAAAAATCATTGCAATATGCTGATTTGTGGTTCAAAAAACAAAAACAAACAAAAACAAAAACTGTTTAATTTTTATAAATCTTTTATAGCATTATAAATGTATTTACTGCCATTTTTGATCAATTTAATGCTTCCTTGATAAATAAAAGTATCTTTTTTTTCTTACAAAACAAAAACAAAATGAAAAATTCCCCAAACTTTTGAATGGTAGTAGTCTATAAGTGTATGTGTTAAACAGATGTTAAATGTTATTATCTGATTGTAACAGTTTGTCTGTCAGCTAACCGTACAAACCATTTTTAATTGTAAAACAAGAATACAACAAATAAACTTTAATTTTCAAGTTCAGTATTTCTGATGTTTTTGTGCCTACACTCTTAAAAATAAAATTGCTTCACAGTGAAGAACCATTTTTGGCTCCACAAAGAACAGTTCAATCAAAGTTTCCTTAAAGAACCATTTCTTATAAACTGAAGAACCTTCTTTCCCCACAAAGAACCTATGCTTCAGATGTTAAAGGTTCTTTTTGGAACCATTTAGACAAAAAGGTTCTTCTATGGCTTCGTGAAGCACCTATATTTTTGTATAGCATATTGTCTATTGGTTACTTTTCGAATACACAACATTTGTATTCTCTTTATATTACCTTAATAAAGTTAAAATAAAGGTGACAAGCTATTAGTTTCGCTTGATCAGACTGTGAGGTCAAATGTTTCTGCCGGCATTTCCAGAACATATTCATGCCTCTTTTTATTATCTGTGCAAGACCTCCCATAAAAGCTGCAGACAGCTGTAACCTTAACCAGACTTCCTCTTGATTAATGAGGTAAATAGCATTTAGAGTGAATACTTCACTGGATGGACCTCTTTATTTTATTCATTCAGTGCACATCAAAGCCTCTCTGCAGCCCCTAGGACCAATGGCATTACAAACAACGAGACAGGTTCATTTAACAAGCACAGCACATGCAATTAAACCAAAGCAAGTGAGGAGGGTCCGCTTCAGCAGGGTGGTCTTGTGTATACTCGCAAGCACTAACTACAAAACTGTACAAAAACACATTTGGTGAGCATAAATATCATCAAAATCATTTTAAAATCATATGATGCTTTCAAACTTTTGACAAGTACTATTTATAAAATGCACTTGCAGTTTGTTGTAGTATAGTCTATTTGCCTTCCTCATACTGTAATGTGGTTCGCTACTAAGTTCACTATTAAGTATCCATGTGGTTCATGGTTTAAATACAGCTAACACAGTTTTTGGAAAAAAATGTATTACAGTATTATAGGACAGTAAAAAGAGATGATTAACTGCAATTAAATGAAAACTCAATGAAAGCAAGAGAGCAGTAATAATGCAGCTGAATGGCTGGTACAGCTCAGACACACTGTCTGCTAAACTGATACATGATAAGGTAAAGATCATGACCTCCTGCTAATGCTTCTTTGACCCCAGGACGGTCTAAGGGTCAGGCTTGGACACTGATGATCTCTGTGGTTGCACCTAAATCTGTGGTTAAACTCTAAATACTCCCCTTCAGTCACATAGCTGGACGCAGACCAATGCAAAATCATGATCAGTGGCTAATCTGTGTTTCATGATTAATGGCAAGAGGTTTAATGCTGTTTTGTCTATTGGTAAACACTCTCTGATGTTGCAATCATAAAAGTGTAGTGAGAGGACCCATTAAGACCAAAAGGAAAGCACATTTCAGCCGTGAGATGACAGAAAAGTGTAAATTTTGCCAGTTTCCTGAACCATAAAATGTTCCCACCCACCCAAACAATTACATAACTGCATTCATCCTGTTTTAACAAATGTTCAAAACACTTACAAACTGTGCAGTATTTACTTCATACAGTAATGCACTGTAAATACTTTGTATTTAGCTCAGGTTTTAACCCAAATAACCCAAATGTCTTAAATGTGCCTTATTTCTTGTACCTTAAAGTCTAAATCAAGTTATTTATTCTCCCTGGAATAGAAATGCATCTGTAGACAGGATGAAAAAAAAACAACAACAGTATAACTGTTATAAATCACATTATATAGCCTACAATTTGCTTAGTTAGTTAGTCTAAATTATCACATGGTCAAGTCAACACTTTTAGTGTAATGGGATATTAAAAGTTATTTCTATATTAAAAAAAGAACAGCTTGTGCTGCTGGACTTCAAAGATGCATAAAAATAGCAGAAACAAAACTGTGGTGTAGATTTAAGTAGAGCTGACTCATGTAGTGAGAGTGATGGGTTAACAAAACCTAACCCTAAACTTAACCCAAAACCTAACAGCTGATGAGCTATTGGAAGCTGCCCAATTTTACACACTCAATCAATCACCTATCTGAAACCCATATAGATAGATAGATAGATAGATAGATAGATAGATAGATAGATAGATAGATAGATAGATAGATAGATAGACACAAAAAGTGCAATTTGATGGCATTGTATAATAGATGTTGTACACAACCAACTACATTTTGTTTTATTGCACAGTCTTGCACAGACATATTTCTGAAGTCATGTACTAGTGATGACTAAAGATAAGTGTTTGGCAGATTTATGAGGAAATATGAACCTGCCTGGGGTTTTAATTGTATTCTGTGATGGAGCTGTTATAACGCCCTTTCCTCTGGCTTCCTTTCTAGGCACTTCCACAGTTGCTTGAAGCCAAGCTGATTTCCTCTCTCCTCTGTTCTCACAGGCCACAGTTGTGCTGTGAATGAGGCGACACACACAGAACATCAGTCGGAGAAGAGCACACAGACTCAAGGACCGTCCTCAGAAGGAAACTGACACTGCTCACACTATTGTGATCATAAACTCAGATTTAATTTTTTTGTCCCATAAATAAAATGGACTTGTTGTATCAATGTTTCATAGATTACAGCCTCTATTTGGTTTTGTAAATCTGACCATATTTCCTGATGTTTCGAAAGTGTTGAGAAACATAAACAGGATAGCCTACCTAAGGAAGAAAAGGACTGGACCTAAACTATATCATCCACAACAGGGAATTTACTCAGCATTACGTATCAAAATTTCAGACGGACAAAGCTACATTTTTACATTGAAAATGGTGAATGGAGATTGCTTGTGCAAATCAGATGTTGTGGATTGCAGTTGCAAAGGTTTTCTAGGTTGTGTTTCCCAAAAGTATCGCCATTTGTCATTACCAACATGATGCAATGTTCGACAGTCTTCATTTCTTTATCTTTATCTATCTTCTTGTTTTCTTTATATTTATGATAACAAATTACCCTCTAATACTAGCATTCTCTATTCTGGTCTACTTGACTAAAAAACCTTGCTATGTGTACTGCATTAGACTAACCAATTCTTTACATATTATTGCTCTTTTGTTGGTTTTGATTGCTGATCTTTTGTAAGTTGCTTTGGATAAAAATGTAAATGATATGGTTTTTCAAACATGTAGTTTCTTGTTAGCTTGATATCTGGACTTAATGTGATTAAGTTACTACGGTTTGACCAATAGTCTCATAACTAATTTATTGTATACCAGCAAAGTCATTTGCTTAGTTAAGTCAGTTACTTAACTAAGCAAATGGCTTTGCTGGTATACAATAAATTCGTTATGAGATTATTGGTCAAACCGTAGTAACTTAATGTGTTTCTCAAGGGAGCTGGTGAAGTAAGGCAAATCTTACAATATTTATGAGAGGTCAGTATATGTTACAGATCACTCGGGAGGCTGAGGAGTAACAGACAGATGGGTTTATTAACAGACACATCTGAGGAGGAGCAGGTAGTGTTGGGTTGAGTGATGAATGGCTCCGTGATAGCAGGGTGAAGACGTCAGAGGAGGGAGGTGAACCACACACACGCACACTGGGGATCTGGATCTTTGGAGAATTGCTGGAGAGAGGTAAGTAGAGAAAGAGTTAGTCCTAAGAGTTAGCATACAGGTAAGACCTTGTCGCGAATGTGTGTGGTATTTATGGTGCCGAGGTGATTGGGTGATGATGAGGATCAGGTGGATGTGCTCAGTATTCGGGTGAGGGCGTGCGTAGTGATTGAGTGGAGGTGGAACCTGGCATGTTATTAACAGTACCCACCTCCCCACGGCCCGCTCCTGAGGGTCGAGGACCCCAATGACGTGGTGGACATCCTCTTCCCCTGGGTGCTGGTTGGTCAGAATGATTGGGATGGAAGGTGTCGAGTAAGTTAGGATCCAGGATGTCATTGCGTGGGACCCAGGAACTTTCCTCTGGACCGTATCCTTCCCAGTCCACTAGATATTCCAGTTGTCCACCACGCCGCCGGGAGTCCAGGATGTCACTAACTGCATAGGCCGCACCATCATCTAGGAGGAGTGGAGGAGGGGCTTCGGTTTTGCCAGGTTCTGTGGAGGGAAAGACAGAAGGATGGTGATGTTTAAGGAGAGACACATAGAATGTGGGGTGAATCTGTTACTCAGGGGGTAAGTGGAGTTTGTAAGTGACCGGATTGATCTGCTGATCGGCGAAGGTCGGCTGTCATTCTGTGCCTGCGTAGGGCCCGCTGGAGTTGGTGGTGTGCCGCATCCCAGACCCTCTCGCTCTCCCGGAACCAGTAGTCGATGGCGGGGACATCCGAGGGTTCACCTTACCAGGGGAATAGAGGAGGTTGGTAGCCGAGGACGCACTGGAATGGAGTGAGTCCAGTGTTAGGTTGACGAAGGGAGTTTTGTGCATACTCGGCCCACCCAAGGAACTGGATCCAGGAATTCTGGTGGCCATGACAGAAGGTACGGAGGAAGCGTCCAATCCCCTGGACCTTCCTCTCTGTCTGCCCATTTGACTGGGGATGGTATCTGGAGGACAGGCTGATGGCCACACCTAGGAGTGAGTGGAAAGCCTTCCATACCCGGGAGATGAACTGGGGGCCTCGGTCCAAAATGATATCCTCTGGGATGCCGAAGTACCTGAAGACATGATTAAATAACAGTTCAGCCTTTCCATGGCCGTGGACAGACCCTTCAGAGTAAGAAGACGACAGGATTTAGAAAATCTATCCACTATGACAGGAGGAAGATCGGTTATGAAATCCACCCCTAGGTGTGACCACGGGCGATTGGGAACGGGCAGAGGATGGAGCTTGCCTGATGGAAGATGCCGAGGGCTTTTGGATATGGCGCAGCTTGTACATCCATTCACGTGCCTCCTGACATCTGAGGCCATGTTGGGCCACCAGAAGCATTCCTTCAGCAACGAGAGGGTTTCATTGACCCCCGGGTGACCAGTGCCAAGAGATGTGTGAGCGGAGTGAATGAGTGGAGTGCGCCCTGTCCTGGGAATATACTGAAGTCCCGTTGGGCAACCCGGCGGGGTGTTGGTAGTAGGATCGGTAGGAGGAAGGGCCTCAGCAGACCAGGTAATAGGAGAGACAATGACTCTTTCTGGAAGAATTGTTTCTGGATCTTCGGGATTCTCTTCGGGTGCGTAACACCTGGACAGGGCGTCAGCCTTTGCGTTTTTCACCCCTGGGCGGTATGAGATGGTGAAGTGGAAGCGGGTGAAGAATAACGCCCAGCGGACTTGTCTCGGATTCAATCTTTTGGCCACTCGAAGATACTCCAATTTCTTATGATCTGTGAGGACCAGAAAGGGGTGTTTGACTCCCTCCAACCAATGCCTCCATTCTTCCAAGGCCAGCTTGATGGCCAACAGTTCCCAGTTGCCCATATCATAGTTGACCTCTGCAGGGTTGAGTTTTTCGGGAGAAGAAGGCACATGGATGGAGGCGACTGGGATTCACCTGCTGCTGAGAAAGGGCCGCTCCCACTCCGGTGGTTGAGGCGTCGACTTCCATGACGAAGGGTCGGTCAGGGTCGGATGAACCAGGAGTGGGACAGTCGTAAAGGCCTCTTTGAGGGTGTGGAATGCCTCTGTGCCGGCAGGAGTCCAGGAGAGAGATTTGGATTTGTTACGGAGGAGACTGGTGAGAGGGCTGGTGATGGTACTGAAATTTTGTATAAATCGTCTATAGAAGTTGGCAAAGCCAAGGAACCGCTGTAACTCCTTGATGGTGGTTGGAGTGGGCCAATCTCTGATGGCATTTACCTTCCCCTCGTCCATCCAGATGCCACTGCTGCTGATGTTGTATCCAAGGAACTGCACTGAGGGCTGATGGAAAGAGCACTTTTCGGCCTTGAGATAAAGTTGGAAGGCCCTCAGGTGTTGCAGGACCTCCGCAACATGGCGTTGATGTTCTGCCAGGCTCCGGGAGTATGTGAGGATATCATCTATGTAGACGAGGACGAAATTGTGGAGGAACTCCCGGAGCACCTCGTGGATGAAGTCCTGGAAGACAGAGGGGGCGTTGGGGATGCAGGTGAAGACGTCAGAGGAGGGAGGTGAACCACACACACGCACACTGGGGATCTGGATCTACAGAGAATCGCTGGAGAGAGGTAAGTAGAGGAAGAGTTAGTTCTTAGAGTTAGCAAACAGGTAAGACCTTGTCGCGAACTAGTCCGGACATCGATTGAGTGCGTGTGTGTGGTATTTATGGTGCCGAGCTGATTGGGTGATGATGAGGATCAGGTGGATGTGCTCAGTATTCAGGTAAGGGCATGCGTAGTGATTGAGTGGAGGTGGAATCTGGCATGTTTGTAACAGTATAGTGCTTGGGCAAATAAACAGGGTGATTTCTGCACTCAGGCAGTACTGGGATGAGCCACTGACTGAACACATTGTTCCCCTGATGCTCTTGCTTTGCAAGGTGGGCCGGTTATGTAACTGCACTGAAGAGGGGGGCCGAGGGGAAGGGTACTGATCATTTGTCTGGAAGAGAAGCAAAAGTAAATGACTCTCTGATGGGAATCTGAAACATGCCATGACTCCTGCAGAACACAGTGATTCTTATATAAATCCAGTGTTGGCAAGGTTTCTTTGGAAACAGATTACCCTATTTAAAATGTAATTAGTACTGAAAATATTTCAACTATTAGTGTTACTAGTGTAATTAATGTAACGCAATGGATTACATTTGATTACTTTGTGAATACTTTTATATATTTCTAATGAATGTTCTCAGCTGTTAATAATTTTGCAACATTAAAAGTAAGCAGGAATGACCTTACCTTAGCACTCAACACTGATTAAGATTACTTAAATTAAGATTATAATGATGTAATTTTAAAGCACAGCCCCCACATAATCAGACTTTAGCACCTCAGGTGCAGATGCAGATTTAAAATCATAACAAGATATAGTTTAATAGCTATGATACAATTTTTCAAGTCAAATCTTTGCATAGCTACGACAGGAAACACAGAAAAAGAAAATGTAACTTAAAAAAATAAAATACAAAAACCCATACAGATAATAATAAAACAGTTTTTGAATAAGCATGTGTCTTATTCTGTGTCCTATAGGGTTGCAAAAAAAATTCAGTAAATTTTAGAAATGTTCCAGAAGTTTTGGAAACTTTCCATGATTTTTTTTTTTATATTCCATGGATTTTTGTTTTCTTTGCAACCCTATTCCTAAACTCCTGAAACATGGGTGTCTCATATTTTAGAGCAGTCAATGCAATTTGAGAAAGAAATCAATCATATCTGTATATGTGTGAAAATATTCAGATGTAACCCCTCTTGTAATTGTTATTTTCCTAAGTAAATGTAATTTAATTACACATTTTGCTCAGTAACTGTAAAAGAAAACAGTTTAATTTATTTTGTAATTTAATTATGTCATTCCATTATAAGTAACTAGTTACTCCACAGCACTGTTTATATCAGCTAACATGCTCAATGTTGTGAAATCATTATCAAATCATTTCTGAAGACATGTTTGGCTTTAATAAGTGGATAATTGGAGGAGGTGGAGAACATCAGTTCGTCAGCCACCGTCATCAGAGAGGTTACTGTGGAGTCACTGCAGGTACAGTATTGCATTATTATTTACCTGAATTATTTTAAAGGAGTAGAACAAACCCTGCACAGAATAAACTGGTAATGTTTCTTTCGGAAACCTAACCTTTTGCCCACTCTCTTCTTAAAACTTCCCTGAAATGGTTTAAGAACATGAAGAAAGTGCATTGATCACTCAGGAAATGTCTACGGTGCTGTAAGCTCTAGTCAGCACTTGTAAACCTGTATGAACAGACTACACGTCTCTCTGGGCTTTCACTGCCATTCACCCGTCACACTGCTGGAAATGATACACGGCAGAGCCAGGATTTCATTTGAAAGCACGTCAAGTGAAACAGACAGTGTTTATCAACTTCACAGAAAGACAAATCTCATAAAAACAACAGAGACGCAGACAAAAAGAGTTTGCAGTTTGCAGTCTTTCTCTGGCTGAAGTTGAGCAGAAAGATCTGTGCTTAATTATGCAGCTCTGATGTTGTAAAGATCTGAATAAAAAGTTTTGGCCTAAACATGTTCTTATCTAAACCTGACAAATTTGATGCCCTAACAGTTTTCCCTGAGGTGGAGGAGTGGCAACTGCGTCTGTGGTTGTAATACAGCCATTATGATGGGGTGGAAACAAGTTATGTAACTCGTAGGGTATACACCCACATTTACATTTCTGAGTGTTGTCCAGGGGTGTAAGGTGTAGGAAAGGAGGATCAGGATCCCGTTAGGAGATTACTAAAAATATTTGAACTCCTGACACTCACTGAATAAGTGTTTTCGGTTTTCAGATCATGAGTTGCATTCCCAATGACACACTATACAGTATATACTTATGCAATGTATTCAACAGTGTATGAATTTTGGTCATTTATTTTGTCATTCATAATCAGCTGCTGATAGCTCATGCTATGTTTATTTTTCTGTTAATTAAATGCATCATCCAGGTATTTGAAATGCACTTTTTACTTTTTTATGCATATGTTTTTTTTTTTTTTTATATGAATTTCAAACTTGTTACATCCCTCATCCTACTTAATACCTAAGCTTAATAACGACCTTATTTAGTATTAATATGCGGCAATTTAGGAGTTTATTGAGACAAAAGCCAGTTAATGGTTTGTTAATACTGAGAATCAGACTTTAAAATAAAGTGTGACCAAAGAATCTAATGGTTTGGTAGTTACTACACTTAATTTTTTGTACCCTAAAAATTATTTTTACCCTAACTGTAGAATTCGATATACTGTAAATGTTCTTCATATATTGTAAATCTTGGAGCTGTAGAAGAAGAGAAAGCACGTTTCAATTGACACTGGGCTGCTGGCCCAAAACACTTTAGTCAAAAATATCACTAGGCTAAACACATACCAGTAGCTCAGCGGCACATTGGTTGTTTTCTTGATTGACACTGGACTGGCCCAATCATATCTTTGAACAGCACCGTCTATGGGATTTCTGCCTGCATGCAGTTTCATTAGCCATGTTTCCACTATCGAGCTTAAACCTACAGACAGTAAAAGAGACCCAGAGGAGGTGCAGAGAAGCTGCACGAGAGAAAATAAACAGGTTCTTCAGGCAGACGCTGCCAAATGTGTCAAAATATTCGGAGCAGGTGAGCGCAAGGACAGGTGGTTTTTGTGAACTTATGTGGTGGTGGTTATTAGTCCCAGTCCATCCATGTCACTCAAAGATGTTCAGCTTAAGAGGTCTGGAGTCTAGACACACTTAAATGCTAGAAGCAAATGTACAGCTTGTGAATCTAAAAGAAACCTCACAGTTTCTCATTCTAAAGTGATAAAAAAGTATGCTGACTAGAATTTAAAAGGCTGGCTTATTCCACATACCTTTGTTGTTCAGGCAAACACAATCTGACCGCAAAGTACGAGGCTATAAAGTGAGTAGACTGCCTGACATGTACATTAACTACAGGCTACAGGTGTGAATCAAACACAGAGCACCTGATATTTAAGAGCTTGCAGCTGGCAGCTGCTCTGGGTTTGCTGAATCTTTTCTTCCTCCTCTAGTAACTGTTTGGCACAGTGAGATCAGGTATAATGTGATTATGAACAAGTTCAATTATCTGTGGTGCAAACAATGTCATAATGATAAGAGAACAGCTTGAGGGTTATCCATTATAAGGATAGTATAAAAGAGCCTGTAGAAAGCTGATAAAACAAAAATTGGGAGGAGGACACATTCCCAAGACCCTGAGAGCATCATCATTTCAGCATGAAGTCATAAGGACTGGTTTTGTCAGTGGGTCTTGAGCAGAAAGACCAACTCTTTATAGCCAGAGTAACAACCTGCGACACACACATAGTTAGTAACAGAATGCTTTGACTCTGACACATCATAAGCAAATACATCTAGAGTCAAAAGTAGCATATCCACTTTCTATTTTGTAAAATGAATATGCACACAGTAGAATTATTGTGGTACAATACTTTCTAGATTTCATTAATGCTGTACATTCGGTTGGGGGTCGATGGATTATTATGAGCATGCTCAATAGTCCAGTCACTGCCAAAACCAAAAATGCATGCAAGGAAGGGAACGTTCTTTAATAATGGGTCTAGTGTAGAAGACACCATTGCAAACAGCTGAATCAGAGGATCTACAGGATAACCACTGCAGGCAAAACAGCAGAGAACTTTAGATTACAGAGAACACCTGACATTGTGGGTAATACTACATTTTTAAGATTTTCTCTAAACCCAGTAATGTCTCTGATAATTGTTTTCAACCATTTTATTGCTCAGCTGGTGAAAATCCTCCAGTCACTTACAGTCACCTCAAATAAACTAACTAAATGATTCAAAATATAATTCAGGTCCATAGCACAAACAGTGTGAGACAATTATGCCAAAGTTTAGATTAAAAATGAAGTATTATGAAAGACCTTTTCTTCTGTATTGGAAAATTGAAAAAGAAAGAATGTAGGGTGGGACTTGATTCTGTGCATCAAATTGATTGATGGATGATATTGATTGCAAGTCAAGGCAGTTTGGTTAAACATTATAATGTTGGAAAGATTTTTTTTTAAATGGAGCATATGCAAAATTCACTATAAGTTCTGCAACATGCATTTAGAAACTTGACAAGATTACTTTTTATTTCATGCAAATTTTAAAAGCCACAGTATACTCTTGGCGAAGTCCATCTTTGGACGACATTATACTGTTTGTGAACATTATGACACCACTCACAATATTTAGATGAATAAACAGCGACATCCTCTAAATAACACAACCAAAAAGAAGCAGTGAGAAAAGAGCAATATCCGGACTCACTAAAATAATGAACCTAATCAAATTTCATTTAATGAAGTTTTCTGGAAGGTCTGCATTGTAAAGTTGTTTTGATCCACCAAAACGAACTCTGCTTTGGCTATATTTTGAGTGAAAAGCTGCACACGTTCTTCATGTCTTCAATTTCGCTGAAAGTATATTATGGCCTTGCTTGCTGCAGTCACTATCTCTCAGTTTGAGCAATAATTGTCATGCTTCCAAACAACAATTACAAACACTAAATTGGTTTATGTCCTTCATAATAACCTCCAACAAAGTATAATTTACAGCATTCAAGTCTCATTCAGAGAGACCACATGTAGGCAACGCAAACATGTACAGCAATGAGAATATGCATAAGAGGAGCTACAGCACACAGTAGGTCTGGTGCATTGCAATGGTGAGAAACGGTCTGTTTTGGTAGCACACATTTGCTCTGCTCACACAGCAGTAACCATGACAATGCAAATATCGAACTCTAAACCAACCGTTTAGCTCACAACACTAGCACAATAAAAAGTGTGGGCTGGTTAAAAACTGCAGGATTAAAATAAACACGGTCATTGTTTTATTGAGCTGATAGGACCTGAAATATGTGGGTCGTCAGATCTGTGAACAAAACAAACAGTGAAGTGGCTTCGCAGTTTGTGGCAGTAAATAATGCTTTCCCAAAACATCTCTTTTGGGGAGCTGGCTCAATAGACGGCTTCCAAATGACCTTCTTTCCATTCACGTGTTGCTTAAAATAGCAAGAGACTGTGTGAAAGCCTGTGGATAAATGACACCGGACCCTTTAACAGGAGCTCTAACCTGGCTCGGCCAGAGATGGGCATGCACAAAGATAAAAGATGTCAGATACAATCGCCGAAAACATGGCCATGACATCATTTGTGGACAACAGCTTGTCCCGAAGCAACAGCCAAGCGCTTTGGTAAAGTGGGGCAAACTGAATCAACACACTCTAAGCAGCCTTTCTAGCAATGATGTCAACCCTTTCCCATACAGATCGGCCCAGACCCTTGAGAGAAAAAAGTTAATGAGCCTCACATCACAGGCTCAGCCCTTTAGACACGTCAATCAGTCAGAGAGGCTGGGGCAGGATGTAAGGCTGAATTGATTCAGTTATGTTTACTTCCCTTGCTTTTGGAAAGCATGGAGCCTTGAGAATGGCAACAGAGGACGACTTGAGCACTAGGCCACTTTAAACCATTTATTTACCCACCAGATTTATGGGGGCAGAGCAACATGGCAGATTGACTGAGGAAATAAGCATTTACACACAAAGCTTTCTTGTGAATACATCAGCGCCTTCTGCTGACTGCTGGCAGTATGGTCCTCCTTACATTTGACCTTTGACATATGGCAGTCAGGAATCAAACTAGCCTGGATTGGATTGGACTTTTCCATCATTTGTGATTTAAAAAGAACAAAAAACAAATAATAATCACAAAGATAAACTTTTTGCCAATAGAGTGAATTCAAGCAGCCTAAAGAAAACAAATCAGGTTTACTGCATTAATCTAACTGAGACTTGTCATAGCACTTGCATATATTGCTCTTTTGTTGGTTTTGAATGCTTCTATTGTCCTCACTTGATAAAAGCTTCTTCTAATTGACTAAATGTAAATGCAAAGTTTACCACTTTTTGTTAAACTTGTGATTTTGGAACCCAGATGATTTTTGTTCTTTATTACCTAGTTAACGTTAAGGCCCAGCTGTGATATTTTCATTTGAGTTCAGTTCGTATCATGTGTTATCTGGAAGGTTTATACCAATAAACATGTTGAGATCATGCTCAAAACGAATGTATCTCAGGTAAGGTGGGTTTGCTGGGAAAAAAAATTACAATATATCTTATTTAGCAAAAACAAAAGCATTTCTTTTGTGTATTTTATTAACAGAGATTTTTAGACAAACAAAATACTTTTGGCAAACCCCAAAATATAGCCTATGAGTAAAATGTATGAGTATACTCACTTAGTGCATTAAATTCAAAACAGTTGATACTTCAATGTTCAGATTTCTGTATTGAAATGTATGCATATATAATTAGATAAAGAAACATATCGTATATATACAACGTATATTTCACATTAAATTTCAGAAACCGTACAAAACTGTTGTCTTAATGTACTGTAACTAATTAATCAGCTAGGTGATATAATCTGTGGTGTTTCCACAGTTCCCGCCTGAACAGCGCGCAGTGTTCATCCGCACCCCATCTGAACGCTGCCATACTAAACTATTGTGTAGTGGAGCTCGCGCAATGATACAGCAAAGAACAGATTACGCCATTCACACACAGTTCTTGGACTTGACGCTTAAACTTCCGTATTTTTCAATATCTATAAATAATAATATATACACTAACGCACAATTGTCGAAAATTGCTTTCAAAATAATTTGTAAAAATAGAACGCGATATTTGTATGGACCTAGTTTTGTAATATTCCCGCCCCTCCTCTTTGAAAAAGAAGTTCCGGTCACATCCGCCATTTCGGTGGAGCCTGGAAAGCCATTGTTATTAGCTAAAATTACCGCAGTGGTGGAAGTATTGAATTTAAATTTGCCGATTTTAGTACCAATCTCGATTTAATGTTTAAGACTTTAAGATATGTATTCTTAGGGCAAGTGACGTCGAGAAAAACATACTTTAAGGCGTTTTCTTTGCGCGTTTGATTCGGTGAATTGTCCGCTATCTCCTGTTAGTGTTAGCTTAGCAGTAGCAAGACCGCAGTCTGTTTACCGACGATTTCAGCGTTTCTTGCAATAATATCCGAGCCTAGCTTTAAATTTAATAAATACATTTAAGACCTTTATATTTAACATCTTCTCTTAAATCGTCACACTGTCCGCCGTCGCACAGGATTCAGTGAAGAGTGAAGGAGAGATGGCGAGCTCGGTGGGGAACGTGGCTGATAGCACAGGTAACGGTAAATGTGACATTAACGGTCGTTTAACTCGACGTAGGAACGCTGTTTAATCGTCTTTTATTGATTTACTGTGAAGTTTATTTGTGACTGGTGTAATAGCTCTATACTTATGACTTCTTTGCATGCGTGTCATGATAAACTGTCAAGTAACGTTAGTTTTTGTTGAAGTAACGTTAGGTTATAAACTAACGTTATTTCAGCATTTAAAGTAACGTTATCATTTTCTTTCCTCATGTTTACAAGACTGGTGGGTACAGCAGCTAACTAACGTTATTAAGGATGGTGATGGTGAATGATGTGTCCTTGTAAAAGATTCCTCGTGTATTGTTGCCTCCATTGAATATCTTTTAGTCATTGTATGTATTTTTATAGACACGTAACGTTATATAGCGTTAAGAGTGTGTAGACCAGGATTGTGCGCCATTTATAATTGAGGATATATTTTCAGTTCCAGAATTTGAAAGAAGGTAACTTAACGTTAGCGAAGAGGAAGCGAAACTGTAATTCAAACTCGAATTTAACATTGAGATGGAATGAAAAGAATGCGATGACTCTGTGATTTTAAGTTCTTCATTTCCACTTTGAGAAACTTTGATATGTTGTAATATACAACATGTGGGTAATTTCTAGAAACATTTAATTGGTGTAAATATTGAGTGTTCGATATGACATGTTTCTAATGGTGGATATATAACAAAGTTTAATTTAATGTGTGATAATTGCCACTTCATTTCCCAGAATACTCTAATTTAAAATGGAGCTAAATATGCCTTATACTTTAATTTCAAACAAATTCTTCCTGTAATGCAATTTAAACTCAAACTCTAGAATCCAAAGGAAACCAGTTCTTAAATTCTCTGGACCACACGTGTTAATCTGTCCTTCATATCACATAACACTCATTCATATCAAAACTCGTCTCTGTTTTTCATTTTCATCCTCATTCATTCCTTTACATTTGAATTTAAAGTTTATTACTTTTATTTCAATTATTAATTCATTAATTTAAAAAAATTCAGTGTAATAATTTCAGCCATTTTATATCATTAGCTTCCAACTTTTTGTTTTTTTTATATATATATATATATATATATATATATATATATATATAACTTTTTTTGATGGCGGTACATTAAAAGTGCTGTCATCCTTACATGAACTTTCAGTGCTATACTTTTTTTTTTTTTAGTAGTGACAATTGTTTTACACTAGCGTTAATTTTTCAAAAACAGCACCACTGTTCTCGTTTGTTTTGTTTGATTTTTATTTTTCTTTATTTCGTTTTATCTCATTTCCATTTCTTCTAACATGTTGTTTTCCCCTCCTTTGGGTTGCGTTGGTGCTTCAGAACCAACCAAACGTATGCTTTCCTTCCAAGGGTTGGCAGAGCTGGCGCACCGTGAATATCAGTCTGGAGATTTTGAGGCGGCGGAGCGTCACTGTATGCAGCTGTGGAGGCAGGAGCCAGACAATACTGGCGTACTGCTGCTGCTGTCCTCCATCCACTTCCAGTGTCGCAGGCTTGACAGGTGAGACGGGCTCCTTTGCTCTGTCTTCAAGGAGCATGTCTGTGGGTCTGCTTCACTGCTTCTCTTTGGGAAGAAGGATTGGTGGTGTGGTGTTTGTCTGCAAACATAACATGGTTTATGCAAGAATAACAATAATTTTACTCAATAGCATGTCCCCAAAAAATGTAAATTGCAAATAACCTGGGCCATTTCTTTAAGGGAACAATATATAGAAATGTGTTTGTTGCACGTGGTGGAAATATGTCAGTCTGATTCTCTTAATTGTGCAGATCTGCCCACTTTAGCACTCTGGCCATCAAGCAGAACCCCATGCTGGCCGAGGCCTACTCTAACCTGGGCAACGTTTACAAGGAACGGGGTCAACTCCAGGAGGCCATAGATCACTACCGCCATGCGCTCCGTCTCAAACCGGACTTCATCGATGGATACATCAACCTGGCAGCAGCTTTGGTGGCAGCAGGGGACATGGAGGGAGCCGTTCAAGCATATGTGTCTGCTCTCCAGTACAATCCTGTGAGTAAACCTCAAAATGTCTCAGAGAAACACAGTGGTTTCACACCAGTGTTTCCCCTAGGTTTACAGCTAAAGTAAAAGTATAAAATTGAGGAAAAAAAAAATCTAGATAGATAGCTGGGTGATATATCTAATGATATGATCATTTTGTTTTGGGGTGAACTATTCCTTTAAAATAAACAAAACAAAACACAAAGAGCAAAATCCTTCACTGATGTTGACTGAATAACTTTAATAAGAATCAATGTACAATTGATGTATATAGAGTAAGAATACAGTGTTTCAGTTTTTATTTGTTAATTTAGTTTCTTGAATGCTACAGCTAAAAACACCTACTGTACCTGAAAAGTTTGTACCGGTTTTATTTGTATTATGTTTATTTGAAATGTGTATCTTTGTTCTTGTTTTTAATAACAAAGATAGAATGACAAAAAATGTTTTTCTCTTTGGCCTAAATCTTTTTTTTATTGATACTTTGTTACCTTGGAAAAAAAAAAATTACATTATATTTTTCTGGGGGTAGCACTAAAATCTTCTCTTGGTTCACATAACCGCTTGTCCGCTGTCGGGGAAGAGCTTTAAATGGGCTGGATGGGGCTACTAGCCTCGGACCTGTAGCACCGAGCCTAAAATCATGCTGTTTCAATCATCAGGCCAATGTCACGCAAACCCATCATTTCACCAACAGTGAGAAATTATCAGAAAACTGAGAAATAAGCCACTGGGACTAGCGCGATCACAGAATTAACATGATAAAAGTGGCTGTTTGTTAAAGATTTAAATCCAAAAGCATCAGTGTTTTACAACAAGTGATCCATGGATCATAATGAATTCATTTATCAGGATTGAAAATTTGTCACACAGAAATAAAGCGTTGTGAACATAGCCTACCTACTTATTCAGTCGAGTCTGTTTCATTGTAGTTACAGCATATACATCAAATTTAGAAAGTGTGTATATATATATATATATATATATATATATATTTTTTTTTTTTTTTTTTTTTTTAAGCTCTTGAACAAAATATTTTTTTTTTTGACATACGCGGAGCTAAACTCTCCAGACGAGACTTATGACAAATAAAATGTTACTTAATAAATGCCCAATTGTGATAGAGCTGATATCTGATTTCTTCAAGTGGTCGTATTTAATATTTTTACTACAGAAACGTTATTAGCGTGCATATAGTTTTTGCATCACTTATACATATTTCTGCCTTGTATGGTGATCATAATCCACATTGGATCAAGTTATTCAAAACTCGCTGCTGACTGAAAGTGAGTCTTGAGCTCAGCTTATTTTAAAAGTCTTTAATGCTGGTGTTAAAGCTGTTAACTTTATGAAATGATCCGCGGCGCTGGTTCTCTCAAGACGCGGAGAAACTCCACCTTGGTTCATAAACACTCCACCCAGCCCTCGTCTCTGTCAGTTGGTAGTTGTTAATTTTTTCTGTCTCTTGTTACAGGATCTGTATTGTGTTCGCAGTGACTTGGGTAACCTGCTTAAAGCGCTCGGGCGCCTTGAAGAGGCAAAGGTATGTTAACATGTCGGCCCTTGCACGTCTACATAATAATTTTTGTTTTTAAATCATAGCTGTAGACCATAATCCCCTGTCAGACACCTAGCCATTCTTGTACTTTGGGAGTGAGTGTTAGGCTTGTTTTTCATTCAATAAGTTCTTGTCAGCGCACTCGAGTGTGCTGCTCATTTTATTTCGCCACGTCAGCACTCTTTACCGTCTTACAGGTCTAACCTGAGCATTCATCTAGAGCAGAGTGAACCTAGAGCCACCAGGTCACCTGCATCTCACCTACATAGTCAAAAGCAAATTCTCTCTCTTATTTATTTTAATTCAGAAAAGTTAAGACCCCTTTACTCTCTTCTCACTCGCTTTTTGTTTTGTTCTGTTCATTTGGATGGCTAGATTAGAGACATACCCCTTCTGTCCACCCCTTCTTTTTGCACCTCTCTCACTCCAATGCTGCTTTCAGTCTAAACACTGCTTGTTCCTGGCCCGGCCAGCCCCCACTCGCCCCCAAACAAAGGAAGAAAGGCTGGGCTCTTCTGTGTCTCACACCAAATGGGGGTCCTAAAACACATGCTGCAGTTTGGCATGCTTTTTTCCCTGTAGTCTGATGGAGGGATTTCACTGGCTCGGTCTTTGAGAAATAAATGGACTGATGAAGATAGTGGTTTTTGCTGTGCAAAAAATAAGATGGCTTCTATCCCTAACCATGCATTTTGGGTCATTTGGGTTATTTAAAACCGTTGATTCCCTTTAAAAGTTGAAAAGTCATGGCCCTTTGGCTTTCATTTTGGATTTACTTGCTCAAATAGATGCCTTCTTTCAGGCAGTGGCTATTTGTGGTTTCAGAGGGTTTTTTGGGTGTTTGTCGTGATGTTGTAAAGAGAGGTCTCCTCCTGTTGGTTAGAAGCCCTCTTATTTGGTGCCTCAGGGGGGCGGGGTGGGGAAGAGTACGAGGGGCCGGCGGCCCCCCACCAGCTCTGTCGCTCCTAACCCCCCGCGCGCTCGCTTAGGGCCTGTGGAGTGTGCGCGCGTCGAACTGTCTGCCTGACCCCTCAGTCAAGCCAACAGATGCTTTGTAAGGGCTCCATAGTGCATTCGAGTAGAGCCTGTATCATTTTGGCTGTTTTTTTCCCACCAGTTCAACTTCACGTCCCCCTATATTTATAGATTACAGGGTTGGGGAGGGTTTGTGTTTTTCCAACACTGTGTCAGCCCTGGGCTGTGCCAGGCAGACAGATCGCTTTTTGCACTCCACTGCACGCGTCAGACAATATGATTCTAGATTCTCTATATTCTCTATAGAGAGAATTATACTCGCGCGACACAAGCGATGACCTCTTTATTTCAGAGCTGTGGAGGCTTCTAGGTGATTATGAAGTCTTTAAACCCCAGACTTTTTCCCATATCCATTGGCCAGGAGTCAAGATGGCAGGACAGGATAAAGCAAACAAGGTATTAAACCATGTAAACAAAGAACAAAAGAATCATTGATTACATTTCTTTCCCCTTGTATGTTATGATTATTAATATTCCCAGAGCAATGGGGTCAGTTCGTTTGGGTAAGATCAAGCCAGTTGGCCTCCCTCCTTTACCTGTATTTGAAAATGTGACACGGTATTGAGAAGTTTGAACCTGTGTGTAAATCTCATCTCAGAGCCTTTCTTCACTGTCGACCCCTTGAGAACATATTCCTGTTTCTGAAAATGTACAGTCCTTTCATTGCATGGGTTTAAACTGATGTTAGGTCATTTTACATTTATTTTCTTTTCCTTTTTGTTTTGTTTTGCTTTGTCAATACAAGTTTTGATGTCCATATGAAATGTCTTGATTGCAAACTTTTACTAACGCTCTTGTTTTCTTATTTTGTCTCTTTTGGTTTTTCCACAACTGATATTGTTATTGAGAAGGTTTCAGGTGGGTGACAGTGTTCCTGCGTAGGTGCGGTCCGGTGGACAGGAACACTAGGGCAGCATCAGTCTTCTCCTCTTCCAGCTGTGGCCGCCCCCCCAGAACAAAGTCCAAAAATATGGTAACGGGTTTGTAACAAAAACAGAAAGAAAAACTCCTTAGTCCAATGGCTGAGTTCTTCTGTCTTGTGGCTTCCTTAGAAGAACAAAAAAGCAAGAGAAAAAAAAAACCTAGTAAATTAAAGCAGAAGAAAAGCGTAATGCCCAAGTAAATTAAAAAGAGAAATGGATTCGATGCTGTAATCGAACAAAAGCACAGTAAGAACCCTCTAACTCTCTTACTTGTTGATTTATTTTTTCCTGTTCATGTGGATTATGATTTATTTTTCTTCTTTATTTGGAGTTGCAGCGTTCTGCTGAGCAGATGATGCGCTGTGAGTCTGCAGCGGCGCAAGGGCTGCGCAGCGACACAACCGCGACCAAAAGACGCGCGCTTGAACCGCACTCCCTCCCCTCGATCCCCGGCTGACGGGTTGCAGACCTGCATGCCCTCCCTGCTAGCATGGCACCCAGTGGCTGTGCAGCCTTAAACAGGACACCATTGGCAATGGCCATTATTTAGTATGACTACTTAATGTATTACTCTCCAACAGTTAACTCCTTAAGATATGAATGGATTTGGCCATGGGTACTCACTCCAATTGAAGGCCCCAAAGAGTAGAGGGTTTCATAGTGTCGTGTGCCAGACTGGTGGGGAGTTAAATCGCTTCAGGTCTGCTTTCTGCACCCTGAGCTGGCGTTGGCGCAGGCGAATACTGGCGCTAGCGGGAACGGCGCAAGCGTGCGTGGCTTTTTGCGCTTGCATTACAGGGACCTCCACCTGCACGCCACACTTGCATTTAAGGTTGTGAATTTTACTGGGATTGTGTAATGTCAATAATCTAAAGCTGACTTGGTACTCGTGCTTTTTTGGCATTTTAGTTTTAAGTGAAACATTTCAGTCGTAAAGTTTTTTTTGAAACCGCATAACTGAAGAATGTAAGTGGGAGTATAGGTGTTGGTTGGATTTGCGCAGCGTAGGAAAAGTGTGCAGCTTAGCGCGGCAGAATTTTGCGCACGCGAGCCCATGCTGCAGACTCACTTTTTGCATTTTTGAGAATAGAGACTAACTCTTTTTCTGTCTGCCTTTTTGTTCTTTCTTCCTTTTTATTTGATCTTTTGGTTTCTTTACTTTTACAACCCCTCCTCTGTCTACTCTGTTCTTTTCTCTACCTCTTCTTCCTCCTGTTTTTTATTTTTTTTTTTTTTTTTTTTACTGTTAACCTATTGAAGGCTTGTTACCTGAAGGCAATTGAAACCCAGCCAAACTTTGCCGTGGCCTGGAGTAACCTGGGCTGCGTGTTCAATGCCCAGGGGGAGATCTGGCTGGCCATACATCATTTTGAGAAGGTTGGTTGCAGATGACAGTCACACTTTGGACATTGATAATAAATGAATGAATGAATATGATGGGCTGTTCTGTGGGTTTACAGGCAGTGACCCTGGACCCTAACTTTTTAGATGCTTACATCAACTTGGGCAATGTTCTCAAAGAGGCTCGTATCTTTGACAGGTAAACGGTTACTTCCTCCCCCATTAAATTTTGACTCTCAAAGTCTTTTTCTGCCAATGTGATGCATGTTGTTTTCCTCTTACAGAGCTGTTGCTGGTTATCTGCGTGCCCTCAGCCTGAGCCCTAATCATGCTGTTGTCCACGGAAACCTGGCGTGCGTGTATTACGAGCAGGGATTGATTGACCTGGCCATTGATACTTACCGACGTGCCATTGAACTGCAGCCACACTTTCCTGATGCATACTGCAATCTCGCTAATGCACTGAAAGAGAAAGGCAATGTAAGAACCTATGTTTTCATCCCATTCAACTGTCAGTGTTGTGCTGTGTAAGGCACAGCTCAAAGCAAGCAGATTTCTGTTGTCCAGTTCTCCCTCGCATAAAATACCCAACTGCATAGATTCCTATAGAAATGACTCAAGTTTGCCGGCTAAAATTCATAGGACAACCTTTAGAATCAAGAGATGGATTGTCTGCTAACTTGGATGTTTCCTTTTAGGTTTCTGAAGCTGAAGATTGTTACAACACTGCGCTGCGTCTGTGCCCGACTCACGCAGACTCCCTTAACAATCTGGCCAACATCAAGCGAGAGCAAGGCAACATTGAGGAAGCTGTGCAGCTCTACAGGAAAGCGCTGGAGGTGAGGGGACCAGTGAAGTTCTCTTAAAATGCAAATTCATTAATATAGCCAAATTTTTTTACCTATTAATTGAGATGTTTTCATTCATGTGTCTTAAATATTTGGTTTATTTCTTGGAAAGGTGTTCCCTGAATTTGCTGCTGCCCATTCAAACCTTGCCAGTGTCCTGCAGCAGCAGGGGAAACTTCAGGAAGCTCTCATGCACTATAAGGAAGCAATCAGGCATGTTCTTGTGTTTAGCTACATTATAAAGTCATTTTGTATTGATGTCTTTCAAAATCTCACTGTCCGTCTGTTTTGCAACCCCTGAGCAGAATCAGCCCCACATTTGCTGATGCTTACTCTAACATGGGCAACACTCTGAAAGAGATGCAGGATGTTCAGGGAGCGCTGCAGTGCTACACCCGAGCCATTCAGATCAACCCCGCTTTTGCAGATGCTCACAGTAACTTGGCCTCAATACACAAGGTAAGAATCTAGAAATTTGGAGAATGAATTTCCTTTCAGTGGTTTTCATTGTTAAATTTGGATTCAAATTCTCCCTTTTAAGGATTCTGGGAACATTCCTGAAGCGATTGCATCGTACCGCACTGCCCTGAAGCTCAAGCCTGACTTCCCTGATGCTTATTGTAACCTGGCTCACTGTCTGCAGGTATGTAGGAGTCTTAAGTGCATGTTTTCACTGCACAGTCTGGTGGGAATCTTTGTTTGACAACATATTGTGCTCTGGTCCTCAGATTGTTTGTGACTGGACTGACTATGATGAGCGCATGAAGAAGCTGGTGAGCATTGTGGCTGATCAGCTGGAGAAGAACCGCCTGCCATCCGTGCATCCCCATCACAGCATGCTCTACCCCCTCTCTCACGGTTTCCGCAAGGCAATTGCAGAGAGACATGGCAACTTGTGTCTGGATAAGGTGTGTATATTACGTTAAACATACTTACACAGACTCATTCTGTTCTGTTCTGACGCATTTTCAGATTTGTAACTCGGTTTTGGTGTGAAAGTAGTTCTTATATTCAAGTGTCAGTGTAATACTTTGCTTGTTCTGTAGATCAATGCTCTTCATAAGCCTGCCTATGAGCATCCAAAGGACTTGAAGGCCAGTGGAGGCCGTTTGCGTGTGGGTTACATTAGCTCTGATTTTGGCAACCATCCCACGTCCCACCTGATGCAGTCCATCCCTGGCATGCACAACTCTGAGAAGTTCGAGGTGATGTGTCTGTAATGCAGTAGTTAATTGCAGATCTTTCTGTTGAGCACATTGTGGAGAGCTGGTGGTCTCATACTGTTTTATTGTTCACAGGTGTTTTGCTATGCTCTCAGCCCAGATGACAGCACCAACTTCAGAGTTAAAGTCATGGCGGAGGCTCATCACTTCATTGACCTCTCACAGGTGAGAATGTGTACATGACACAGGATTATTGTAGGTATATCATTTTATTTTCCATTCAGGTGTCTGTTTTGGTTTCATCGTGTCCTGTGCTCATAGATCCCCTGTAATGGAAAGGCAGCGGACCGGATCCATCAAGATGGAGTCCACATCCTGGTCAACATGAATGGTTATACTAAAGGAGCGCGCAATGAGCTTTTCGCATTGCGCCCTGCACCCATTCAGGTAGGCCAGCGGTCGGGAACATATGGTTCACGAGCCACACCTCGCCAGATCTCTTGCCCTTTACCAACAAATGATATATTACAAAAACACACATCACTGGAGATCAGCAATTACTTTGTTGTAGAGAGCCTACATAAGCTGATAAAACATTTAAAATAATAATGCATTTTTTGGACCGACTCATGAAAGCAAACCACTGACATGTCTATGGTAACATAACAGCTAATAAACGACGATGAGTAGCTTATTTGTGGTAGGCTAATGGCAAAAAAAGATTTTTTGAACGGCAGAAAGTATAAAAATATGTTAAAAAAAAAAAAAAAAAAAAAGTGACAGGACTTGGTTTTATTTATTATTTTTATTTTTTTAAACTTTTTGCTTTATCCATGCTGTTAGCGTTATTAATAAAAGAATGTGAATGAATGAGACCGTAATGAGCAGGACGTTCTTGGTTTTAAAAAGATTTCATTTGACAAAACCACCAGTGTATGACATACACAGCAGCTGCAAGTTCTTCATGGTAACCCTTCAAAATAAGTTTATTTTAACGTGAAGAAATTGTCAAATATATTACTATTTAGCAGTCTAAAGACTCAATGTAACAACAATGCTGCTACTACTACTAATAAATATGAATAAATCTTTATTTTTAAAGGAATAATTACTTGTTTCTTTCTTTTTAATTTTAACAAAACCATTCACATCTAGTCAGTAAATCTGGTTCCGTTATTACCACTAAATCGCCGGTAATCACGGAACCAAATTTACTGACTAGATATATTGCCCAGCCCTGTTCTAATTATTATTATTATTTTTCTGGCAGCCCTACATTAGTGTCTATTTTAAATGTGACTTGCTTGATAAAATTAGTAGTTTCTTAAATTATATTACTAAAACCTAACCTTTAAATAGTAACTATATAATATGTAAAGATCTAGTTGAATAATAAATAACTTTTTCCAATCTACTCTAGGCCATGTGGCTTGGATACCCAGGCACCAGTGGAGCTCCGTTCATGGACTACATCATCACTGATAAAGAGACGTCTCCTTTTGAGGTCGCAGAGCAGTACTCTGAGAAAATGGCCTACATGCCAAACACTTTCTTCATCGGAGATCACGCCAACATGTTCCCTCACCTCAAGGTAAGGTTCAGTAAGGTTCAGTTTTATTTTTATTTTTTAATCTGTTACAGAGAAGCAGGCTCATGTGTTTCTTTCCACCCAATAGAAAAAAGCGGTGATAGACTTCAAGTCAAATGGCCATATTTTTGACAATCGCATAGTACTGAATGGCATTGATCTGAAAGCCTTCCTGGAAAGCCTGCCAGATATCAAAATTGTGAAGGTTCGTGAAGAAACCACTGCTTTAGTGTATTCCATTACCCTGTAAAACAGACATGCTGATGTTCCCTTCTCATTATCCTCCAACTTTCAGATGGATTGTGATGGTCAAGAGTCCACTGACAGTAACGGTGCCCTCTCTATGCCCGTCATCCCCATGAACACAGCCGCTGAGGCCATCATAAACATGATCAACCAGGGCCAGATCCAGGTCACCATCAACGGCTTCACGGTCAGCAACGGCCTGGCCACCACTCAGGTACAGCCCGTCGCATTGATCACATCACTGGACTTAATTTGACTGATTTCACTGCAATTTCACTAACTTGACTGCTTTGAAATTTGGCTGTGGGGTTGGCTTGCCAGACTGGGATTTAGTCTAGTCCATCATTCTTAGCATGACAGATCTGTGGATAGTTGACCACATTTACATGCACATCATTTTTCTGGTTAAGCCTCAATTCTGAGAGTTTTCCATTTCTTTTAATTTTGTTTTTACCAGTGCATGTATAAATGAATATAACATTGAATAAGTGTTTGTTAACTGGAATAAAGTGTTTACATGAATCATGCACACAATATCAATCATCAGTTTCTGATTCTAATGATCAAATTCTGAGTATTTTCTTCTGTGGTCAGTGACACCTCTGTCATGCCCTAATCGACAACGTGTAATTCTTTGTAGATTTAGTGGTGTGAAGGTGTTTTTATTGGAATATGGCTGTATTTGCTCTTGTGCCATTTGTATTTACACATGAGAGGCTTAATTTCTCTCAGATTGGTGGTGATTAGGAATGCACCGATAGGATGTTTTTTGTTTTTGACATATACCGATTTTAACAACTATTGGCTGATTCCAATTCCAATATCGATCAATTGCATAAAGAAGGGGTTAAAAACACGAAAAAAAAAGGTTCATTCTGAGCAGAATCATTATTTGAACGTTTCTGTTCATGCGTTCCTGTTTGAGTAGAAAACATACCGTTTAATGTTTTTTTTTTTTTTTGCCAATAATAAAGTACAGTGTTTAATTTGCTTCAAAAAAATTACCGTATTTTTCGTACTATAAGTCGCACCTGAGTATAAGTGGCATCACTCCAAAAATACGTCATGATGAGGGAAAAAACATAAGTCGCACAGGACTACAAGTCGCTTTTGTTTAGAACCAAGAACCAAGAGAAAACATGACCGTCTACAGCCGCCAGAGGGCGCTCTATGTCTTCAGTGTAGACTACAGGAGCACTGAGCAGCATTAGAGCGTCCTCTGCCGGCTGTAGATGGTAATGTTTTCTATTGGTTCATTTTTCTGTGTTCATGTCAAATTAATTTTGATAAATAAGTCGCACCTGACTATAAGTCGCAGGACCAGCCAAACAATGAAAAAAAAGTGCGAATTAGAGTCCGGAAAATACGGTAAGTGTCTTGAATGATCTCTCTTAGTCATAGCCAATACTGCATCACCTTTTCTAGATTTACTAAAGACCAAATGTATAAAATAAAATAAAAACAAATATTTTTGTCAGGATTTTTACAAATATTTCAGCATACAAAAGGCTACTCCTTATAGGAGTTTTGAGATTGAAGAAACTGCCTCAGTTAGTAGGCTTTAAGTTCCCTTTAATTACATAAAAAAAGGCTAAAATAATGGTAAATCAAAGCAAAATTACAAACACAATTATGCTATTTTAGTTCCCTTCTCTACACAAAAAAATCCTCTAAAGCTGTATTTATGCAAAACATAAGCGTCAAGCCAAAATAAATAAATTTAAAAACGAAACTGAAGCCTACCTCTCTCATTCTGCATGAATCCAGATGTTTCCATATTTTTGAAGTATCTGCATGTTTATGTAAATGATAGGCTTTGTTTTTTCACTTGCATGATCATCATAAAACATCACTACTACAGACTATTTAAATGGAGCAGTGTATCGTTTTATATATCTTTAACTATTTTATTTTGATAATAATGCAATGTCAAATTAGCAAAAATTAGTTGTATGTTTGTGAAAGGCACCAACACAATCACTGCATTGTTTTCTCAACTGTTACGATGTTATTTATGGTCATACCAACGCTGGCTTGTCATTCAGTTAGAAGCAAAACATTCAAAATTTTTGTAAAATAAAGAAAACTGCTTTCTGCAATCTGGTTTTTGTCCCATGAACTTCGGAGTGTGCTACAGTTAACTGAAACTCAGCACAATTTTTATTTCATTTTGTCAACCTGTTAATGATTCAACTGAAATATATTTTGTATATAGGCCTATATATTCCTTCTTATGTTTTCTCTGTTCACAGAAACGCAGCAGGTGCTTGATGTGACCTTGTTTGAATGAATGTAGGCCTGATGCTTGGTGATTCGTCACATATCCTTGATTAAACTCTAACACCGGTGTTTTGCCATTGCGACTTACCTATGATGAGTTCACAGATGAGAGCCAGCGTTTCACTCGGATGCGTTAATGTCACGTTTGCGTAGACCATACTATGCCGTCTGATAAACTATATTTTGTACCGATTTGATTTGGCAAGTGTTTAATTATTTTGCCCAGAGAAAAACTTCAGATTCTGCAACAGGCATGCAACTCATTGTCTACATGCAGTTCATTAAGAAATCATTGGTATCCGCCCTTTTCATGCTATATCTGATATGCAGATGGCTTAAAAATAATAATAAATCGGTCGATAAATATCAGCGGCCCATACATCGGTGCATCCCTAGAAATGATTCTGATGACCTCAGTTTCCTCCTCCGATCATCTCGAAAATCTGGCAAAAAGACTGTTTTATAGTAGGCAGAGCCAGTGTATTACCACATGTTGTTGTTTTTCAGATTTTTACAGTGGAGGAGGTTATTGTATCTGGGACTGTAGCATTGCAGGTATGGCACACATAAGCTGGCTGAGAATAGCACGCTTTGAGACAGGATGTGCAATAGCCATTTTCCCCTACACTTGGGCCTTCACACCACTGCTGTAGGTGGCACAAACATGGTGGCGGAGAGCTGAGAGTCCTCTAGCGATGGGAGACACAGTTATAGGGCACATGCTTGTCTTGTCAGTACCTTAACTGTTAACTTATCTGTTCTTTAATCTTTCTGTTTAGATTAACAACAAAGCAGCAACCGGAGAAGAGGTTCCCAGAACAATCGTGGTGACCACCCGCTCGCAGTATGGCCTCCCTGAAGACTCGATTGTCTATTGCAACTTCAACCAGCTCTACAAGATTGACCCTCCCACCCTGCAGATGTGGGCCAATGTAAGAATATAATGGGCTTTTTTTTATAAATCAGTTGTACATTACTAGAGAAAACTGACTTTTGTGGACTTCAACACCCATAATGCACTTCTGATTTTGGCGATTTTATTCTTGTCATTCTTGTCATTCCCACTGTCTGTGGGACCATTGATCTGTCAAAAATGGTGCATTTTTTGTTATCCGGAAGAATTTTGCTGACAAACAAATGGTGATATCTGGTCCAGGTTACACGGAGAAAGAGTTCATGTAAATTTTTCATATACTACCAACATAACAATAAAAATCTGGTTAAAAATAAACTTGTGCTTTAAAGTGCCCCTGCTACATGTTATGAAAGGTTCATGTATTGGTTTTGGGAGTCCCCAAAAACAGGTTGACATGTATGTAAGGTCACAAAACACATTAATTGTCTTATAATATGCATTTATTTTTTACCTTACTAACTCAACAACTCTCAAACAATTCGCTCAACGATTAATTTTTCCAAACCCCTCCTTCGCGTGATGCTAGTCTGCAGTGATTGGTCTCATTTTCATTTCATCATGAGCCTGTGATGTCTAATAAAGCAGTGTTTGTGAGCACAGTGCTGCTTTGTGTACAGCGTTATTGAGAAAACCGCAAATTTACCGCTCCAAAAGCAGCACCTTGTGACAAAGAATCAATTTGCATGTTCATTCAGACCAACACAAAAATATCTAAAAGTGGGAGGGGAATATGCTAATGATTCATGAAGTAAAGTAAAGACATCTATTTTTGAGTCTGTACTCACTGTGTTCTTGGTTCTGTAGATCCTGAAGCGTGTGCCCAACAGTGTGCTTTGGCTGCTGCGCTTCCCAGCTGTGGGTGAGCCCAATATCCAACAGTACGCTCAGAACCTGGGCCTGCCTGCCGCCCGCATCATCTTCTCCCCCGTGGCTCCCAAAGAGGAGCATGTGAGACGTGGACAGCTGGCTGATGTGTGCCTGGACACGCCGCTCTGTAACGGACACACCACAGGCATGGATGTGCTGTGGGCTGGTACCCCCATGGTTACTATGCCAGGTAATACAAGCCAGGAGCACACGATGATCATGGTCAAATTAGTTTACAGACATCAACTAGCAGTGCTGGGAGCATTACTTACAAATTGTAGCCTGTTACTGATTCCAAAATACATGACGAAAATTGTAGTTAGTCAAGTCACCTTTTTACGGTACGATTTTTGATGGTGGGTGATGTCTCCACAATTTGCTTTTGGAGAAATATTGTAGTATCGTGCTACAGCACATTTGAATAGTTAAGTTCTGGCGCCTCCGTCTCAATATACTGTACAACGCCACATACATTCACATCAGTGTTACCTCAGCGGTGGAGTTACACTCACAGGACACTGCACTTATTCGCATTCACAAAAGTACATTATTTGCATCTGCTTTAAAGCCTTGCTTGTTAAACATTTCATTTGCACACTGATCTGACGTGTGCTATTTCTGGGTGTATACCCCCGAAGCGCACTCTAGCCTGTCAAACAGCCACTGATTACTGAATTAGGTTATCTTTTGCGCTACTACTGTCGAAACACACAATGTTTACATATAGACTCAGTTGGTTATGTCTAAAGAGAAAGTAAACAAATGAGAGAAAACTGATGTGTGCCTGTATATTAGATGTGTGCAGCTCTTAAAGGGACAGTACTGAACATGCTGCTGACTGTCATTAAAGGGATAGTTCACCCTAAAAATGTATTTCTGTCATTATTTAGCCATTCACATTCTCCCAAACCTGTATTTATTTCTCTCTTGTGCTGAACACAAAAGTATTTTTTGAATGTGGGTTACCACAAAGTTGATGGTCCCTGTTGAATTTGATGGTAGTAAAAAAAAAAAACAAAAAAAAAATATGGAATACTATTTTTCCAGGTTCTTCAAAATAGCTTTTATGTTCAGCAGAAGAAAAAAATCTAATTCGGTATAAAAATAAAACACTGACAGAACGGAATGATTTTTGGGTGTACTATTCTTTTTAATATTAATAAAACAAAACACAGAGAAAAATCACTCACTTGCCAACTCTTGACTGAAAAACTTTAATACAGTTGCTTTAATCGGATGCACTAGAATATGTCATCATTCTCCAGTGTTGGGTTGTTATCGTGACAGGCCTAGTGAGTCT
Organism: Carassius auratus; assembly: GCF_003368295.1. Lineage (NCBI taxonomy): Eukaryota > Metazoa > Chordata > Actinopteri > Cypriniformes > Cyprinidae > Carassius > Carassius auratus. Next base: position 10,017,912 of record NC_039256.1, read on the forward strand.
GAGCATCTCTCAAGTGTTTGGCAGCAGTCTTTAGTTATAGTGATACTAAGTTAATTTTCTTCACAAACAGCGCCATTGTTACCTCGCTTAACGTCAGCAAAACAGAAATGATCCACTATATTGATTTGTTTGGCCAGTGTCAGTGTGTTGCTGTTTTAGGCTCTAAGGACCTTTTGAAATAACTCAAATTTTAAGGCGAGGTGATACGGACATGTAATGCGGTCAAAAGTTGCCTGGAACTATGTTTGCCGTTAGGGTTAATTGCACACCTTAAAACATTTGTACACCAATCAGATTCAAGCATTCAACAGGAATAGCTTCAACTGAAATTGAATTGAAAGACTTTTCCATCCATGATCATAATTTATCTTGCTGTTAAAGACCCTGACGTCTTGATGTTTTCTGTAGGAGAGACTCTGGCTTCTCGTGTCGCTGCCTCTCAGCTGACCTGTCTTGGCTGCCCTGAGCTCATCGCCCAAAGCCGTCAGGAGTACGAAGAAGTTGCTGTGAAGCTTGGCACTGATATGGAATTGTAAGTTCCTTTAGTCAATTTTCACTTTCAAAAGACATGTTTAAGATCCTTGAAAACACGTTCTCCCTTGGTTGTGCTCAGCCTGAAGAAGGTCCGCGCCCGCGTGTGGAAGCAGCGCATCTGCAGCCCGCTCTTCAACACCAAACAGTACACCATGGACCTGGAGAGACTCTACCTGCAGATGTGGGAGCATTACGCTGCTGGAGGCAAACCTGACCACCTGGTCAAAATGCAGTCTCTGGAGAGCAGCGAGAGCGCCTAAGCGAAGCTTGTCCCTGCATGTGCCCCGTCCCCCAATATGTGACGTCACAGAGACTCATGGAGCCCACAGGTGACTACGATCGCAGCCAGCTTTTATTCCCATGAGCCCGAGTGGACAGCAGGATGCACAAAGCTGCTCCACTGAGACTCCTCCCTCTTCCCCATCGTCTGACTAGATTGATGTTGATTGGCTCCACTTTTCATTTGTTTGTTTCTCTGCTTCTGTAACTGAAGTGGACTTTATGGAAAAAAAAAGTGGGGTCTGAAATGAGAAGGGGCAGTCTTACAATAATTCAGAAAATATAATCGTAAACATCACAGATAGGGGCTTTTTTTAGTTAGGTTTATGTGCTGCTTGACCTATTTTAGCTTTGTCATCATGACTTTAATCTGAGGAGCGGATGCATACCTCGGATCACCGATCTTTTTGCCAACATTTCCGTATGCTATCGATAGAGAATTTCCTCTTTATCAAAACATGCAATGTGAACGTGTCTTATCACACACTGACAGAAGGCCTGCAGACCGCTCAAGTACTGACTCCTGATTTTTCTTTCTTTTTTGTGATTTTACCGGGAAATGTCTAGGTAAGTATGTTCTAAGCTGTTTTGGTTTTGTACACTGTCTTCCTATTAACTCGTTTTATTTATGCACTGTCAGTGTCAATTCTGCAAGACTCTTTACATAAACTGAAATAAAGAGATGTGGCAAACCTTGAAGAGAGTTGCACATACTTGGCTGCGGTTTTGATTTGTTTTTCATTCATTCTTCCATTCCTTTTAGGAGCTAACACACAGGTTATTGTGATTATACTGCTGTGACGTTGTGCAGGGTGTCTTGTTGCTGACTAAACTTTGATGTGCACCCACTGTAAATTTAATCGCTGTATTCGCTTCAATAAAGAAATGCTAAATAATCCATTTGTGCTATTTTTGAAAATGATGCATGTCATCCAGTGCGTACAGTATCACTTATCATAATGGGCTCTTATCACATGTTTTTTTATTCAATGTTATGTACGTGATTGAATGAGATCTAATAGGAGAGACCGGGACTAAAGATCACAGGGCTAGTTTTTGGATGAGGTTATCTACTGAAGACTTTAGAGCCAAGGGTCCAATTAACTAAATATTATTTTCTTTAACGGTGGTTTTAGATGTTCTTATCTAACATCTAGTCTAAAAACACTTTAGAGATTAGGTTGATATTTGTGCATTCTTAGCTTCAAACTAAAATTCCAGTAACCTTGCATAAAGTGTAGCATTTTGCTGGAAAAGTGAAAAAGAAAAAAATGGTTAAGTTCATTCAAAAATAAAAATGGTCACCTTTTACTTTCCTTCATGTTGTTCCAAACCCATGTGACTTTCATTCATCTTCTGAACACAAATGAACAAAATCTTCAACATTAGGACCAACACTGCACAGCTGAAGTCTGGAGTCTTACATTTCTGGCATAAATCTTAAGGATCAATCATTAATGTTCTTGAGTGTGGTGCTTATGCTAAGAGCAAAGATGCATTGTGTTTACCGGAAAATATGAAATGTGCTGGATTGGTTTTCTTTCTCAATTATGGGAATTTGTCAGTAAGTGTACATACTTTACAATGCCACGTTGAGCCAATTAATGTTTACTTTATCTTTAATTACTGGTCTACAGAGAATAAGTAAAACATCCATTTTAATATTAAGCAGATGGCATTTTCTGAAACTAAATTTTGAATAAATACAGTTTGCATTTGAAAATGCAGCGTTTATCAATTTGGTGAACAATTCTGTAAACCTTTGGTCTTGTTTGAACATGAAACTTTGATATTTAATAACTGTTAGCTGATAAATTACATCAAAAATGAAAACTCCACAAGTGAAATTGAACTTTATTCTATTTTCTCTTCTCTTATTCTCTTAATTTCAAGCATGCTCTTCACTGACACAGTTGAGTCTTTGGAAAAGAGGCAGCACCTCTTTTCCAAAGTTTGATCAAAGTTGATTTCCAACTTTGATTAAACTTCATTAGAAGCAATCAAAGCCAACAAAAGAGCAATATGCAAGTGCTTTGACAAGAAAAGAAAAACAATAGAGAATGTTTTTTTTTTTAAGAAAAAAAAAACAATTTTCAGCCTCAGTGAGGAATATACCAGTCATGTTAGACCACTTCATAGCATTAAAACACTAGATCAGAGTTGATGACTTGCTTGTATCAAGTTTGTTGTTGAAATAAAAATGATGTACTTTTCAAGCAAAACAACAGCCGTGCTTTAAGTTCTTCCATCTGGTTTGTCAGATATTAAAGCATGATGTCCCTAACTTCTTAAATCTCAGTGACAGAAGAGAGGGATGAATATCAAGCTGTCCAACACTTGATCTCAGAGACACTAGAGGACCAAACACAACTGCTTCAGGCTTTATTCTCTGATTTCTTAGACTTTACATTCTTCTTTAACTTCTTTGTTGTTCGACTTTTTCAACATATCCTTCAACAACTTCTGTCTTCGACTTCTTCAGTGCCGTCTCCTTTCTCAACTCTGTCTTCTTCTACTCCATCAGTGACTTCAAATCCTTTGACTTCCTTGGCTCCTTGATTTTGACTTCTTCAAGTTATGTTTCTTTGACTTAAATGTCATCAACTTCTCCATCTTTGACTTTTTGTTCTTTTTTCTTTTCCTTCAACTTCTTTGACATCTTCAACTTCTTCAGCTCATATGGTTTCTCTTGACTTTCTTTTTATTCTATTTCACTCTCTTATTTGAACTCCTCTTCGAGTCAACTCAACTCATCTGTATTTCCACATCACTTTCTACACACTGTAAGACTCTGATCTCAAACAGTAACATACTGTTTTCCATTAAACCATAGAAACTGACGCATCTGGCTTGTTTTTTCGAGAAAGTAGTTTATTGCAAAGTCTTGTGAATTATCAGTGTTCAGAGACTGTCCCAAATCACACCCTACACCTCATTTACTGTATTTTAGTGTACTGATATATATATGGAAGCGTATGGGTAGCAATATTCAATTTGGGATGTAATATGCAAAATGACAATGCAATATGTAAAAGGACAATGCATTTCTGTATTTACATTTATATTTTCCAATACATTTGTGCAACGTTTGGTGCAAAATGAAAATGTAATTACATAATTTTCATTTGCCATTTCATACACCAGTTTTAATATGTAAAATTAATACTAATTTTAACGCTTTATAAGTTGCAAAATTAAAATGAAAATGTTTTACAGAAATGATTAGATATGTCTAACATGTTCAAGCAAAAACTGTGGCAAAATGATCATTTAAATGCTATTTTTCTTAATTGCATTAACACTCACAGTCAAGACACTTACGATTGCATTTGCATTCCGAGCTATGCAAGAAATGAATGTAGCAAAATTCAATGTGCACATTGAAAATGCATTCCGAGCCGATCACATCTCCGCCCCCTCGCACCACGTCAATCACTGCGTGAACAAGGCAGGGCTTGCAGAAGGTCAAGAGACTCAAGTGAGAGAACATGGACAAGACAGTTGACCTGTGTACGTTTTGATCATTTCGGTTTATGGCTTCAATATTGAATTTGCACTTGTGGGCGGAGCTGAAACGCTGCTTTCATCTGATTGGTCGAATTGCTCCACCTTCAGCTCGGTCTTTTCATTCTTTCAGGCAGAATAAGAGTCAGTACTTATTTCTAGGTTGTATTATTGTATGAATATTGTCCCGCTGATAAATACAGTGCAAATAGTTCTCTCTTTTTGGATAAAAGTGAAGTGGAAATAAAAATCAATAATAGACTGAACAGTTCCATGTCTGTAACATTTACCACTCTCATCTTTTAAGCATAGACAGTAAAAGAAATGGACACAGCGACCCCATTGGAACTCAATTGAGACAAATGAAGCCCATTTTTAGCAATTTTTAGCACTTCCGTTTCTGACGCGCAGACTCAAACTGAGCTTGATGACGTCAGCAACCTGTCTGACACAGGGCTTTATTAAGACAGTGTGCCTATAATGCAAATGCCCCCCCCCCCCCCCCCCCCCCCCGACATAATTAAGGTGATTTCTCAAATCAAATGTAATTTATTAACATGTCCAACTACCGTATTTTTCGGACTGTAAGTCGCACCTGAGTATAAGCCGCGAGAGGGTGCTTCTTCAGTGTAGACTACAGGAGCACTGAGCACAGCACATAGCGCCCTCCCGTGGCTGTAGACGGTAATGTTTTGACCCTAACTTCAATGGTAAACAGGGAGAGTACAGTCAATCGCTTCTGTGTCATTGTCGTCCTGAGCTCACTCTTTACTCATTTAAAAAAATCTTTCAATCCCTGGAACATTTTGAATTGTAGCTAAACGTTAAAAAAAAAATGACACATTTGCGCATACTTGTTGTGGACCAACTCAACTCTGACAGATTGGGGACGGAAGGGGGACTGATATTGGTCATGTAATCTTTATTTATTTAAAATTTATTATTATTGTTGTTAAGTTAGTGTTCATAAACGAGTTATGCATGGTCTTTTAAGAATTTCAAGTTAATAATAACAATTTACGAAATATATTTTTAAAGCTTGTGTCATGTGGTGCCCCCCTAGTTGTTGTGAATGGTTGGTTCCCCTGGGCACTGGCCCAAGTGCCCTTATGGATAATCCGGCTCTGGTCTGCCAGATGTAAATCTTCTAGTAGCTGTGCGTGCAAACTGCCATCGTTAATCTTGCGGAGACGGCGAGCTTGAGCGGGGAGTTCTTTGTCGTGAGTGAGCAGGAGTAAGTATTCTGATTAATTATTTTGTATAGTATTTTAAAATGTAACGCCAGTATGCCATGATAAGTTAATTGCCTGCGAGCTTCTCCTCCTGTCTGTACGGTAATGCGACAGAGAGTCGAGTGGTTATGACACAATCGTTAGCTTATTTTTACAAAAACTGTTTCTACGGGGCCATAATGTAACATAGAAGGTAATGGAGCCCTTTATACATTGTCGTGTATCTTTAGAAATAAATAATGGACAAACGGAGTCTTTAAACGCCTCAGATGTAAAGTTATTCGCTGTCAAAGTGACGCCAAAATGAATGGGAGTCAATGGGAATGCTAACGCAAGTGAAGTTCTGCTACAAGATAGCAGCTCGCGGCCGACTTCAACTTCCGGTCGACTTCCTTGCCGCCTGCATTTTAAGTCATAAGGCACTAGGTATGTGTGTGCGACATTAATAAATAATTGTAAATATTAATATAGTTACATTTCTGAAATAAAAATAGTAAAATTAGCTCTATGCTGCTCAGTGCCAAAATGAAAAATGATCAAAACGTACACGGACCAACTGTCTTGTCCATGTTCTCTGACTTGAATCCTCTTGAGTCTCTGACCTTCTGTAAGCCCTGCCTTGTTCACGCAGTGATTGACATGGCGCGAGGGGGCGGAGATGTGATCGGCTCGGAATGCATTTTCAATGTGAACATTTAATTTTGCTACATTCATTGCGGGACACTGAATGAAAATGCAAACGTAAGTGTCTTGACTGTGAGTGTTAATGCATTTAAGAAAAATAGCATTTAAATGATCATTTTTGCCACAGTTTTTGCTTGAACATGTTAGACATATCTAATAATTTCTGTAATACATTTTCATTTTAATTTAGCAACTTAAAAAGTGTTAAAATTAGTATTAATTGTACATATTAAAACTGGTGTATGAAATGGCAAATGAAAATTATGTAATTTAATTTTCATTTTCATTTTTATTTTGCACCAAACGTTGCACAAATGTATTGGAAAATGTAAATGTAAATACAGAAATGCATTGTCCTTTTACATATTGCATTGTCATTTTGCATACTACATCCCAAATTGAATATTGCTACCCATACGCTTCCATAGGATATAATCCACCTGACAGAGAGAATGAATACAAACGACTGAAAGAAAAGAAGAAGACATTCAATCCGTGGAGATCTCAGCAGAGGATGATTAAACATCACAAACAGCATCACCAGCTTTGCTTATTATTAACGACCAGATTGACTTTATTTCATATATGAACATACCGAATATATTACTGTAACACCGGAAGTTGTGTTTCTCTCTCAGAGTTCCGGTTGGGGAAATTTGAACGCTGTTAGCAGCAGTCAATCGCTGGTGGTTTAAAGTTCTGCTTATTTGACTGAAAGAGCTGTATATCAAATTCAGTGTTACCAGGTATGTTGAACAAACAAAACATTTGGGCTAAAGCTAAACTTCCGGTTATTAGCAAGTGCGTTTGTCATGTGGTCGCTTGTTTAGTTAGACGCCAGATATATAACTGTTAACCAGTTTAGGTTAGGTATTCATTTTATTGCATGAATTGATGATCTATCATCATCATTATGATATAATGAGTGATGTACTCATTAACAGTCAGGTGTATAAAGATTAGTAACGTTACACGGGTGTCTACTTCTGTACGAGTTTCGCTTCTGTCCTAATTAAACACTCATTAACAAACTAATCAAGGTCTCCAGGATTACTAGAATCCCCCAGATCGGACAGGATTGAAGTCAGTAGATTTTACACGTTAACAAATGTTGTCACTTTTTAGCTTAATTATATATTAATTGTATTATCTATTATTGGATTTGTATTTAATTTTTTGGCAGCATTGTATTACATACAGTCGTGCAGTTAAAGCATAATCTGTGTAAACTATGTAAACTAGCTTGATTTATTGCATTGTGTCCAGTTGTAATGTTTAGTTATTATAGTATATTGTTTTATAGTACTATAGTTTTTATAGACCTAAAATAGATTTTATTCTTTTTAATATTTTATTAATTTTAATCTGTTCTGATGTAAACCGATGAAAAGTCTCATGTATAACACCGATTCAGAACAAAACAATCCGAGTTGCGTTGATTCAGTTTGGCATTGTTTTCATTTGTAAATGCATTTAAAGTTGTGGTCAGGCTTTGTTTCAGTGCTCTGGTGCTGATCAGTAGTTTCTGGACTTCACTCGGCGATGGATCCCGGCACTGTGTCCCTGTTTCAGAGAGTCTCAGAGAAGCTGGGCTGGGACAGAGATGGTGGTCTGGATGAAGCTGAAGAGAAGGTGTAATGCTTATATTATACATGTACATCATTTACATCACAGTCCTCTCGAGAGGTCTCATCAGAGCCTGTCTCCTGCCGGTGTTTCAGTTGCGTAAGAGCTTGAAGAAGACCAGACGTCCAGCGCGGGGCAGTTATGAGTCCTCAAGCACAGATCCGGCGCACAGACGACTGCTGACCGACACTGACTCAGGGAAAGAGAGTCTGTCTCGACAAAAACATGTGCTGTTGACCTCAGATGATGAGGACTTTGATAAATGTAAGGGACAGTTTGTGCTTGCGTGTATTCTTTAATTATTAACGATCATTTTTGAGTTTTGGGATGTTTTTCCTCACTAGTTCTTGCTGCAAAGGCTACCCCCAAATCTACATTTAAACCGTCTGCATCAGCTGCCCAGAAACTAAGGTCAGAATAGAGATTTTTAATTTATAGTTATTATGACAAACTCATGTTCATCAGCTGCAGTGAATCTCGGGGATAACTCTTGAACTTTTAGTTGAGTTGTGTGTCTTTAATTTTATTATATATATTATGCTGGTGGTGGATGAGGAGATACCCCTAACTATGTAAAGCGCTTTGAGTGCCTAGAAAAGCGCTATATAAATGTAAGGAATTATTATTATTAATGAAATCTAGTCCCTTCATCAACACCCTGACATGATCTAAATACTTTCCTCGCTCCAGGGAACCAATTCCAGTTCTGTCTTCAGATAGTGATGATGAATTTGAAACATGTAAGTCCTTCATCGACGGCTTTTAAATTTTAAAAAATGTCCCAGTTCTCAACGTTTGTGTTTTTTTTTGTTTTAAATCAAGTGAAACCCCCGAAGACTAAAGTCCAGTCGCGGGCTGTGAGTAGCAGTGATGACTGGTCAGTTCTGGATTAATCAAGTTCTTCTGTACATCTCTTATTACCATCCATCATCAGTTTTTGTACCCCCCCCCCAGTTTGAAACGCTTCATAGTGGACAGCATGTCGTCTGATGATGATTTCGTCATTGAGAGGAAGCCCTCCGTTCATAAAGGTATGATTATCTTTGAGTGTATCGCCATGAAATAAAATTGAAAATTGATTCTTTTTTTTTTCTCGAGAATAGCATTATTTATTAAAATTGATTGTTTAGCTCACAGACTAAAACATAAAAACAAAGTTTTCACAGCAGAAGGCTTGATTGTGTACAACAGGTTCATCAGCAAAGTGCAGGATATGTTGATTATTTATATGACTTAGAAATTTGTGATACATAAGGCTAATATATGCGTAAGTAGACACTATACACATTGTTTAACAGAATGTTGCAACAAATTTTTTGAATTTTAGAATGTTTAGAACATTCCGTTTTCAAACAGTTTATTCCTCCTAAGACTCCTATACATTAGTATAAATGCACTAAACACACTTGATTGCTCTGATAGATCAAGGTGTGTGTCTTTTTTTGATGGAAAAGGGGTATGCAGCAAGTGATGTTGTTTCTGCACAGGGAAAGCCAAGACTGCTAGGACTCCTAAATCAGTTCAGAAGACTCAGAAACCGCCTCCATCTCTGTGTGATTCTCCTGTCTTCCTGAGCGACAGTGATGAGGACCGAGATGCTGTTATCAAGAGCACCTGGAGGACCAGACTCAGCCGTCCACCTTCTGAGGAGCATCAGGCCACGAGCGCAGGCAGAGAGGAGGACGTAAAGCCTTGTGTGCTCCCGCCAGCAGTCTCTGTGACCACACACAGCGGTCCAGACGACTCGTGCAGCTCTGAGGAGGAGTTCCAGTCCTTACTGGACCGGGTCAGACAGAACCAGATCCTGGGAGGCAGAACACATGCAAGCCCGAAGCCTCCTCCAGGTACAGCTCGCATGCTCTCAGTCTTGTTTGGAGGCCTAGATGTGGCGAAAGTGGGCAACACTGGCCATCTCAGGATTCACAAGCACATTTTTACAGCAAGTTTGTGTGCTGTATAAACAGAAACACCGTTTACAAGGTGTTTGTTACATCATTGACACACAATCATGCATTCATTGTTTTTAATTTAGTAAAAGCAAATAAAGAGTGACATTTGCCAAGTATGGTGACCGTGAACGCATACCCGGAGCAGTGGGCAGATAATGTTCTCATTCAGAGATCAGACCTATTATTAATCATTATTTATATTAAATTAGGGGCAAAAGGAGTGGGATGCATGTACAAATCAAGTGTGTTCACCAGATGTCACACAGGTCATACAAGACCTCCTCATGCATTGGTGCTTAAAGCTGAAGACTTTACTGAATGCATGTTCTGCAAGATTCCCCTTTCTGTCAAACATCGTTTATTGGACTGTCCAGCTTTTAATGTATGAAAGTGAACTCACTTCAAGAGTTAAGTATAATTTTGTTCAGAAACAGTTTTAGAATTTTTATCATTTGTTAATGTAAATGGTAACCTAACTAGTTACCTATTAGCATGCATATTATTAGAATATTAGCCATTTATTAGTACTAATTAATCTAAATAACTAAACTAGCTGAAACAGGAAGAAATGCATTGGTGATTAAAATGAAAATGAGATCCTTAAAGATGCAGTTGATTTGATTACATGTGTGGGTTTTCAGATTGTGAGAATGAGTTGTGATAATCTCAGACGTATCAGTTGTAAATGCTAAACAAATGATCATATGGCGTCAGTAGCTGTCATGGAGCTGTGTAATTTCCAGATAGATTTGCTAATGGAAAATCCTAATTATCTGTTAGTTTTTGATGCCTGTGTAATGCAGGGTACAACAGGGCTAAAGGTCCACCTTAAGAAAAAATATGCCATTCACAGCACCTAAAATGAATAGTTGCAGAAAAATATATGTTGTATTGAACATTAATGGAGAAACAGATTTAGTGTGAAAATAAATAAAGTAGTTTATTTTGTTTAAAAATCAATATAATTGTCTGAGGTGGCACACACAGGGTGAAAGGCACACGGTAATTAATACAAATACTTCAGCTAAAATTATGTTTTTTAATAATGTCTAAGTTAATACTTGTTCAAAACAATCACTTTAGCAAAGTTTGTACTAATTTGTGCTTATTTTAAAAAATGTTTTTTTTTAATACATAAACTGTCATTCAAAAATTTTAATATGAAAAATACAGAAACAAAATCATTATAATTGAAGATTTTGAAAGTATTGGAGATCTAATAACAATTGAATATATATTTACAGTGGTAAGATTTATTAGTAAGTAATCATGTAATTATCTTTAAACTGAAAATCATAAAGACCTTTGTCTCAAAATATATCCATTGATTTTAGCAATTCTTATTTGCTACTTAAATCTACAACATAAAAAAAAAAAATCCAATATTAGATCAAGCTAGCACAGGATCATCTTTTTACTGGTGCGTGCGATCGCTCAAAGATCAGACAAATATACACGTGCATCTTGAAAAGCAGATGTTTTGGAAAGTGCTAGGCCACGTTTTTGTGCCATCTACCTCGGGGCACCTTTAGCCACATTGAACCCTGTATGTAAGGGGTTAGGGTTTACAATGACCCTATTGTAATGCTGTTGTTATTTTGGGTGCTGGTGAAAATATTGTGCCCAAATCTGAACTACAGAAAGAAGAACAGCTGATTTTCTGTTCACTTTCTCTCTCCATGTAGAGTCCACAGGTCGTCCTCCCTGTTTGTCCACACCGTCTGCTGTGGGTAAGAGAGCTACGAACCCTGTACCGGTTAAAGGGGCGTCCACAAGCCACACCCCGGTGCAGCAGACGCCCGGCAGCAGACCAGTGAGCCAGACCGAGCCCAGAGCTGTGTCCAGCAGCAGGTACTGTCCCGTCACCCCTCCGCTCCTCTCTGAAGACCCCTCACATCCTGTCCGTGTGGATTGTGACGTTCATGTCCCGCTGTTGATTTTGTCAGACTGGTGGGGTGTAAAACTCCCGGCTGCTTCCTGCAGTCTCTGTCTGTTCCTGGATCGTCGTACAGCCGCAGCTTCAAACAGAAGAAAGAGGAGCTCACTAACAAACTCTTCCAGCTCTACAACACCAGCGTGTTTGACAATAAGGTACAAGAGAAACCTACGATTACATTTGCAGTAAACTTTAGTGGTGTTTGTTGCTCAGGCAAGCATCTCTATTACAATTGCTGATATTTAGGTTTAGGATTTGTTCTAATGTATGATTTTTATTTTTATTTTTTTTATTTTTTTTAGTTGGTGAAAAAATCTTCCATTTACTTCCATTTAAAGGGGTCATATGATGCGATTTAAAGTTTTTCTTTCTCTTTGGAGTGTTACAAGCTGATTGTGAATAGATAAGATCCCTGAAGTCGCAAAGACTAAAGTCTTAAAACCAAAGAGATGCTCTATCAAAGTTAAGACTCTGCTACACCCTCCTAAAACGTCTTGTTTAAACACACCCCCACATGTCTACATCATGATGTGAGAAGATTTGTGTAATACCGCCCAAATGTTCAAACAAAGAAAGAAGGTGTGGTCTGAGTAAACACAGTTAGTGTTGAAGCAGCCATGTCAGGGAGATGTGTGTGTATCTAGGAGAAAGCAAAAACACTTAACTTGACCTTCTGAAAGTAGATGCATTTAGTAATCTTTAAGATAACTTACAACAGAGTAGCAATACATTTTATGGACGATCGTTTCGTGAACCTAGGAGAGGTGCTAATTCTGACTTTGCTAAGACAATCTGCTGCTTTTGAATCGGCTAAGTATGTTTTATTATTAGTTAAGTACTTGCTATTGAATGTTCAAATGCAGAGTTTTTTGCTTCGCTTTGTGTGAATGTGTGTGAGAGAGAGAGAGAGAGAGAGAGAGAGACCGGGTCACACAGTGGAGTCCGCTGTCTTATCCGTCCGTGTCTTGTTTTGCAAACACATATGAGCTTCATCACTGTATCGGTCACATGACTCTGTTCCTCTTTGAAGAGTAGCGGCCCTAGTACTGAGCCTTGAGGTACTCCATACTGCACTTGTGATGGATATGATACATCTTCATTCACTGCTACGAACTGATGTCGGTCATATAAGTATGATTTAAACCATGCTAATGCACTTCCACTGATGCCAACAAAGTGTTCAAGTCTATGCAAAAGAATGCTGTGGTCAACTGTGTCAAACGCAGCACTAAGATCCAATAAAACTAATAGAGAGATACACCCACGATCAGATGATAAAAGCAGATCATTTGTAACTCTAAGGAGAGCAGTTTCAGTACTATGATACAGTCTAAATCCTGACTGGAAATCCTCACGTATACCATTTTTCTCTAAGAAGCAATATAATTGTGAGGATACCACCTTTTCTAGTATCTTGGACAGAAAAGGGAGATTCGAGATTGGTCTATAATTAAGTAGTTCTTTGGGGTCAAGTTGTGTTTTTTTGATGAGAAGCTTAATAACAGCCAGTTTGAAGGTTTTGGAGACATATCCTAATGACAATGAGGAATTAATAATAGTCAGAAGAGGATCTATGACTTCTGGAAGCACCTCTTTTAGGAGCTTAGATGGTATAGGGTCTAACATACATGTTGTTGTTTTACACAAAATACTGAACTTTAAAGAAGCATCATATGACCACTTTAAATGGTTAGTTCAACCCAAAGTCTTTTTTTTTTTTTTTTTTCAAAACAGGGAATTTACAATTTTTTTCTTACAACTGTCTTTTTTCTTCTCAGAAATGTGAGATATAAACATGCAATTTTTCGTTTTTATTCTAGCAATTGTGAGTTTATTGAGGGCAAGTAAATCATGGGCTGATTTTCATTTTTGTGTGAACTAACCCTTTAAGCCCGTTTCTGCCTCTGGGAGAACAAACAAAAGAAAAGTAAGTCAATATATATTCCCACCCCTCAGCTTCCCGCTGACCTGTCTGTCACGTGGAACAAGAAGATGCGCAAGACCGCAGGATACTGCATCTCGGGTCAGGAGCGTGGCTCTGGGGAGCGATACGCCCGCATCGAGCTCTCGGTCAAAGTTTGTGACTCCGCAGGTGCTTGTCATTACAGCTTTACAATCCTCCTCAGCTCCCCACACCCAGCAATAAACTCTGTGTTTCCAATTACAGATCGGTTACGAGATACGTTAGTGCATGAAATGTGTCACGCTGCCACATGGCTAATAAACAGCGTTCGTGACGGGCACGGGCCGTTCTGGAGACTGTATGCTCGTAAAGCCATGCTGGCTCATCCCGAGCTACCGATGGTGTCCCGCTGCCACAGCTACGACATCAACTACAAGTTCAACTATCAGTGTAACCGCTGCAAGAACACGTGAGTGCAGGACTGGCCCGCTACTGCCGGGCCTCACACCTAACATACAGCCACAATCCAGGAGATTCAATAGATATCCATGCTGTCTAGATTTTTTTAGAATGCAAAAATGTATCTGTCGGAAACGTTATCAACCCTATCAAAAACTGTAGCATTTAACACAAGTACACAGATCTGTAGAACAAGTAGGATAGAGAACGAAATGCACAAACACTAGCAATGAAGAAGTCAAGAATATTTACATCTTTACTAATCATGCTAAAAACATTCATAAGAGCAGTAGACAAATTTATTATCTAAATAGCAATGATAGTTAATGAAAACTATAACAGTGATATGTATTGTTGCATGATTAATAAAATGTTATTTTATTTATAAAATTATCCACCCCAAACCTGTAGAAGAAAAACACACATTTTGATGCAATAAATATGGTATAATTTAACAGCATTCATCCCTTGAAAACGGAAAAAACATCTTTCTCAATCATCTCCATCGGTCTCTTTCGAAGTGTTTTTAACGTGTGTGTGTATATGAGTTGTATTTGAAGGGGTTAATATAGTTCTAGCACAACAGAAAGAACTATTATATTAATGCACTCTGGTGGTGTGTGTATATTTTTGTGTTGTTGTATTTTGTATTGTGTGTTTATTGTTTATTTTTGTTTAAACTGGTCACTGATCTAAACTGGTGTAACTGTGTTGATCTGAATTAATGGGAGACACACTTTGAGATGCAAGACAAATTTTAAAGGAAATTCCAACAATAAAGTGTAATTGAATTGAATGTGACAGTCAGTGTTTCTGTCCCTCACAGGATCGGCCGTCACTCCAAGTCCCTGGACACCACAAAGTTTGTGTGTGCTCTGTGCACTGGGCAGCTGGTGTTGTTGACCCCCTCGAAGCCGCGGGCGCCCACAGCCTTCGCCTCCTTCGTGAAGGAGAACTACGGCTCCGTGAGACAGGACCTGGCAGGACAGAGTCACGCCGAAGTGATGCGCAAACTGAGCGCAGACTTCTCCAGCAAAACCCGTCTCAGTCAGAGCTGAGTCACAGAGACCTCAGACCTTCTCCACGGCTGCTTCACTTTCTGTTCAGAGGAACCATCAACTTACTGCACATGTTCTTATACTGTGATACGGTTTTATTTTTGGTTAAAGGATATATGAGGCATTTTCACATGTTTGTTTACTAAAGATCAACCTCTTACAGGCATCGTGTGTTCTTTTTTAAAAATTATATTTGTTTGTTCGCCAAATCAGCTTGTGTGTTTTAATTGTTTTTTCCTTCAAAATAAACAACTGGGTTATTAAATTCTTCATTTTGTTTTTAATTTATTTTGTGCATGCTACTGATTCTCAAAATACACTACATAACTTGTATTATTATTATAAATGTTGGAAACTTGTGCTGCTTAATGTTTTTGTGAAAGCATTTACATTTACGGAAGAACGTGGTTTTAATTTATAATAATGTATAGGTTTTACTGTGGCTATCATGTCAAACCTATCCGTAATAAATGAATACAATTATTAATTTCCTCCTAATGATATATCAATATATCTCAAGTACATGTGATGAGCAGATTGATTGTAGTTCAATTCCACTCTTGTTTGTGGAAGTCAAAATGTTTTATCTCACTCTGCGTAAGAAGAGAAGAATTGTTTGTTATGCATTAGTCAAGTTAAACTTGGGGAACCGAGAAAGGCAATAAATCACCAACCATCTCAATAATGGCTGCTCGATACAGTTTATTTTATTTTTAATAATACTTCAATAGCATCTCAAGTGTACTTCAATAGAAAGACGATATATAAAGAGACACAAAGGATAAATACAAGCACAGGATCACAGTATGCATTCACTAAAACTGCAGAAATCTCCTTCAAAGAAGCTGAGGCACAGAGAAACATAAGGTAGAATATATATATAGAGTGATTCTGGGAAAGAATGCAGTCAGGTTTTACTTTTGTGTTTTTTATAAGTATGTTTATATATATATATATTCATATTATTGTAATAGTTTTGGCAGTGTTTTTATATTTTTATCAGGGGTCCATTAAAAATTAGTTGTCACAATCTACATGAAGCTTTTTTTTTATTATTTATTTTGAAATCTGGCTCTAAAACATTTGCTTTCTAAGTGAGATTTACCCATGTTATGACAAAGTCACAAAATATTTCAGTGCATGCATATATGACGCATTACTTACAAGCCTGTGCTACTGTTTATATTTGGACTGATAAGTCTTGAGAATATAGAGTGTAAACAATCGACGGCAAAACCCACACGGATCTGAATCCACCGATGGGGCTGACAGGCATCACGGTTTTGGAATGATGCGGTGCATAAAACGTCAAAATCATAGAAAAATAAATAAAACAGAAATGAATATTTCACATGTGCTTCTGATAACATTCAGTACAAACTGGTTTTCTTCATGATGCGGAGAAACTCCTGCTGGTTAACTTCTCCATCCCCGTCTCTGTCTGCTTCATCGATCATTTCCTAAAGACATGAAAAGTGGGGGTTTTCAAACTCAGGGGTTTTTGGAGAGAATCCATCATCTCTCACAGATCACGAGCAGGTTTAGTGTTTGCTCTTGTACCTGCAGCTCCTCGTCGGTCAGGTTTTCCCCCAGCTCTTTGGCCACTCGCTTTAGATTCCTGAAGGATATCTTTCCAGTCTCGTCATCGTCAAACAGCCGAAAGGCCTTAAGAATTTCTTCCTTGGAGTCCTTTTCAGCCTTAAGATTTCCAGACAGTAATACGACTGGAATAACTCAATTTTTCAATTCAATAAAAAAATACAATTTCGGAGTTCATTCTTACCATTTTTTGGGTCATGACTGTCATAAAATCACCAAAAGAGATCTTTCCAGTAGCATCCTTATCAACCTCAGCGATCATTTTCTTGATTTCCTCCTTTTTAGGCTCAAAGCCCAGCGCTCTCATGGCCACCTGGAGCAGAAATCTCACACAGTTTGACATTAGCACATCATAAACAGATCTGAAGATGCAGTCCGAAAGTCTGATTCGATTTTGCAGGTTATCCAACCATCATAAAGATTTGTATTGGGGTTTAGACCCCTCATGTAAACTGCTCAAGCTGTGTTCATGGTGTTACATCTCACCTTTAACTCCTTCACCTCAATAAAACCAGAAGCATCGGTGTCGAAGAGCTCAAACGCCTCTCGGATCTCCTGTTTTTGCTCTTCTGTCAGTTCAGACTTTAGATTGGCTTTCTTACGAGGAGCTACTGCCCCCAGAGAGGGTCTTTTGGGACTAGAGGCCTGTGTTATACAGAACAGAACAGAATAGAATAGAATAGAATAGAATAGAATAGAATAGAATAGAATAGAACAAAACAGAACAGAACAGAACAGAATAGAATGGAACCATAATAAAAACAAGAGCAGGTCAATGCAGTGCACATTACCATTTAAATGAAGAATACACGACATAACGCAAACATATATTAGACAGTCCGCGTAATCTATAAACCGAGCTGGAGTAATATTATTAGGCAGAATAGAGAATAAGCGGAAGATACAATTCTCTGCTTTTAAATACCACTAGCCTTTATTCAGCCGTGTTTGTAAATTCACTCCTAAATGCCCCGTTGACAGTTTTCTCTATTTGTATTTTTTCTATGAGGGAAAGACCGCTAGAAATAACGTGATTACGTAGATAACACCAACCTGGAAGAGAAATGTTCAGTGTAATGACAATTAAACGTTCGCTAAAAGAGAGTGACAGCATTTTAAATAAAATCACACGCAAAAAATGGAAACATAGCATAAATCGCGACATTGTGGCGTTCGTCGTGACTTACCATCTTAACCTGGAGAAGAGTAGACCAGTGGAGCTCATGAATATTAATTACGTTCTGTGACGTTCGGTCAGTAGACCAAACTGATTGGATGAAAGGAAGACGTAGACCGAAAGCTTGGCTCATGAATAATAATTGAATCACGCTCCCAGACGCTACAGATAGCAGCTTCCGGGTAATCTAATTAATCAATAAGAATAAATAAGATTCGTAATGTCGTACAGAACGCTTCTTTAAACAACAAACTGCGATGATAAAGTAGTATCCAATTCATGTCTATTTTTATTCCAAAACTTGAGACTATATTATTTATTTTATTTTTAAACATACACACTCATTTTTCGTCGCATCCATTTCTGATTGTATGGTATTTCTAGTTACACAGACAGTGGATAATAATAAAAACTTCCCTTACTACCATGCTATCTTTATAGCCTTAGTCTTATATTTACACATAGATATATATCCCAAGGCGACATCTAGCAGAAATAGAGTAGCATGGTTTTGGAATTCAGCCAATCATTTTGTTATTTACGTTTTGTTGTTTGCATATCTCATAAAGGTCTATCTTAAATTTTACTATAATATCCCAAATAAATAAATTCACCAAAAATTAAAATCACATAAAAGGGCGTACACATAAACTGTATAAAAAGCTTTTACTGTCTATGATAAAAAGGCGTACATAGACATTGTGATGTCACGGTGATGTGAGTTCGTTTTACTGATTGGCTGGCGTAGTGGCGCTCTTTGACGTAGCCCTTCTCTCATTGGTTAGACGCACTTGTCAGGTTGATTCCTGATAGTTGGCTCGACCAATCAGAGCTCCCTCCGCTCTCTGCCCATGGCTCAGCGTCTTTCCTTCGTAATCAATCATCACTGCTGTAGCCCTAGTGTGAGATATACAGGTGAGTGCTGCTTAACTGAACTTTACAGTGAAAAAAAAAAAAAAAAAACTATTTATATATTGTGCTTCGAACGTAACTAGACCGAAAAAGTAAATTTGGTTTCAGTGAACAGTTCATTCAGTTTAAAAGCTAACATTTTAGAAAATACTGTGCGGCAAATAGTTTATAGTCACATGGTTTTGAACTCTAGCTATTATTAATATTGTTTATTAATCTGTAGACTGCTGTCGGGAGCTGAGAGATCCACACATGGCGACTCGTATGAAAGCAGTGAGTAACGTTATAGTAGTTACACTTAAAACACCTGCATGGATTCGCGCATGCGCAGTATTGTGACAACACATTAATATCAATGCACTTTTGATTTCCATTTAAATTTCCACAGTTTCCATACTGTGCATTTATACATATGCAGTGCACACTGGTCACAACGCATCCCATTTCCTTTTTTACATTTTTTTTGTCTTTTGTGCATGCTTGTATTTTCTGCCCCATGTTTATCAGTGTTAAAAGCTCTACATGGTTTGTAGATATGTTCTTCTGCCAGACAAGGGACAGTGAGCATAACTCCAGCTTGTTTTGATGTTGTTGAACACCTGCAGAGCAGCAAGCGCTGTGCAGTCATCGGAGGATCTGGGTTTTTGGGCAGGCACCTCGTGGAGCGTCTAGTGGACAGAGGATACACCGTGAATGTGTTTGATATCAGACAGGCCTATGATCTTCCAGGAGTGCTGTTTCACCGAGGGGACCTGTGTGACAGACAGGTGAGGACTGTTCGGTTTAGATCAGGCAGAATCAGTTACCCTTCCTTACTATCCTCCTGATGTCTTGTTCAGGCCGTGCTGGGGGCTTTGAGAGAAGTGTCTGTAGTGTTTCACTGTGCTTCACCTGCTCCAGCCAGCGATGACCGCGCTCTGTTTCACAGGGTTAATATCGCTGGGACACGGACTGTCATACAGGCCTGTCTCGAGGCAGGAGTACAGGTACCAATCATGTGTGTCAGCCGATGGGGCAATAAATACACACTACTATTCAAAACCTCAAAGTCAGGGACATTAAATAAATAAAAGTACACTTATTCTACAAGGATGGGTTCAAATGATCGATCGTTTACGCAGCACAACTGTTTTCAACACTGATAATAATCAGAAATGTTACTTGAGCAGCAAATCAGCATTGAAGACTGGGAGTAATGGTAATAATAAAGTGTGCTAATATCTCCGCAATATTACTGTATTTTTGATTAAATAAATGTAACCACAATAAACAAGTGACTACTTTTAACTGAATATATAAAATATATATAATGAAAAAAAAAAGAAAAAACCTTCAACTTGTTATTCGTTAATGGTTTTGGAATGTAAGTTCCTTCATACTAAAGTATTTTCATGCATTTAATTGATACATTTAACACTGTTAAACTTTTAAACAATATTCATCAAGGGTTTTCTGCTTCATCTCTGTTCAGCGAGGGATTTATAATGATCTTCTGTGCTAATTGAGAATATTCCTTCATGGTGTTTTTGCAGAAGTTGATATTGACCAGCAGCGCTAGTGTGGTGTTTGAAGGAACTGACATCATGAACGGGAGCGAGGATCTGCCTTACGCAAAAAAGCCAATTGATTATTATACAGAGACTAAAATCCAGCAGGAAAAGGTGGGTGTGAATCATATCATCTCCCTCTCTTCTGCTCTCTTCTCAGATGAATGTAAATGATGTGCATTACAATCATCGCTCTCCGTTCCAGCTGGTGTTGGAGGCCTGCAGTAAAGACAAGGGTTTCCTCACTGTCGCTATTCGACCCCATGGCATCTTTGGGCCCCGGGACCCTCAGTTAGTGCCCATCCTGGTAGATACGGCCCGCAGAGGAAAGATGAAGTTCATCATCGGGTGAGCGACCGTGCCATTCTGCTACAGAGGTCTAGAACAGAGCTGCAGAGACTCGTTTGATCCACAAGGTGACGCTCTGTTACAGGAAACACTGTCTGAAGTGCCATTTAGTCATTTAGCAGACGCTTTGGATGAAAGCTACTTACAAATGAGGCAATCAAAATCAACAAAAGAGCAATGATAAGCAAGCAAGGCTCAGTATGCAGTACACGTAACAAGACTTTTATAAAATGTTAATTATATAATAAAAAGAAAACAGATAGAATAGAAAAAAAAGCACAAGCTAGTTTTAGAGGCCATTTTTTTTGCTTTTTGTTAATTATATAATAAATACAAGAAAACAAATAGAATGCAAAAAGAATAGAGAAGCTAGTGTTATTTTAGTATTTTATTTTTAAAGAAAACAAGCAGTTAGTAAAAGAATAGAGTGCAATTCTACA
The DNA here is from genome assembly GCF_003368295.1 of Carassius auratus. Taxonomy (NCBI): domain Eukaryota; kingdom Metazoa; phylum Chordata; class Actinopteri; order Cypriniformes; family Cyprinidae; genus Carassius; species Carassius auratus. The sequence goes on from NC_039256.1 coordinate 10,039,099, forward strand.
TTTATTTTTAGTAAAGAGATGTGTTTTTTGCTGGTTGGGCAGGTCATTGCACCGGGAGGTAATATTAGTCAACACAGAAGGAGAATAACTGACAATATCAATAAAGAATATTGTTCTCAGAGTCAAAAAACAACAAAAGGTTCCCATAGTATTGCACCAGAACCCAACTAAACCGTTATTACCTACTGTAGATGTGTTTTCTTACCCAGTGACGTTATGAAGAAGAGCAGTAAGTGTTCAGAACAGTGACAGAGCTACCCTTGAGTCTGGTGGATGATTTCCAAATGGATGTAATCTATTCAATTATAATAATAATACATTTGTGACCCTAGCTGTGGAAACTCAGCTGAAGTTTACTGTTATCTGTCTACATGAAATCATACTTCATAAGATAAAGGACATTCTGTAAAAAATGTAGCCTTGATGTCTTTAAAGGGTTACAAATGAAAATTAGGCAGTTTTTTATTCAGCCCCGAGGCATCCTATATTAAAAATAGTCTCTGATCTTTCAAGCTCTATCATTGCAGTCAGTGATTATTATTGCATGCATCGGTCCAAAAGAAGTTAAATAAAAAGCGCCCTTCCATAAAAAAAGTGTCTCACACGGCTCTAGGAGATGAACAAAGGCCTTGTTTAAAAAATATTCATATTCAAAATTTTTGTTTTGATCTCTGCGCTGTGTTTCCGCGTGCATCACTTCTGAGCAGCGCATGCACAAAGCTGACTCCATACATCATGCTCCTCTCAACAGTGAGTGCAAGCTAGATTCAAGGGATTATTATTACATTTGAAAGATGAAAGTCATATACACTCAGGATGCATTTGAGGTGAGTAAAACACAGCATAATTTGCATTTTCAGGTGAACTAAACCTTTAATATAGACTGAGTAAGGCCATGTCAAAAGTTGAAATCATAGTGAAATTATTGTTTGAAATTAAAACTTTAATGCTTGTTGTTATATCTCATCATTAGATTTAGAGACTTAAGCCTAGATTTCTTAGACAGGGTTAAAAATGATTAAATGCCAGTTTCCATGTTCAGCTTCTGTAGGTTTAAACCATAAGCTTGTCAGAATGATGATTCGTCTTCAGTTTCTGTTAGTCCCACACACACAGTGTTTGTGGAGTTAAATTAAAAAAAAAAGTGAAACCCGATATCAATTATTTGATCCTTTAAAAAGTATTATTGAAACGAAGTGTTGATATAGAGCGGAAACATCTGAGCCAGGCGTGTTTGAAGCATCACGACAGCACAGGTACAGTGTTGGATCAGCTGAATGCATGTGTCTTCTGTGCAAAGAAAGAGGAGCACATAAAAGCTAACAGACATTGTTTTTGTGTTTCTAAACAGTAATTCATATGATGTTTATACAGTCATAATGCTTGACAGAAACTAGCACCTTTTAATGTTTGTTAATCAGAGTTGTTTAAGAGTTGTTTTGTTATGTTCTGTACTGAACCACAGTATGGTTGTGATTTGGAAAATGTGAATCTGGCAGTGCTCCGTGTCCGATCTCTTACTGTTATGGATATGTTGTTTTGAGCCGTATGGGCTTCTCAGTGGTTGATCTGATGCCAGTAGAGAAAGCTGGTGGCTTGTACAGGTGAATTAAAGTGTTATATAAACTGAAGTCATAAATATTTTTTATTTGTTTTGTACTTTTTGCTTGAGAAATAACTCAGATTATTCATTGATAATACTACTGTTGGTAAACTGTGTAGCTGACTCGAGGGAGAGCACCTCTGCTGATCCAAAAAGCTCAACATGACCAAGCGTTCTTAACCAGGGTGGTCCAGGACCCTCTGGGCCTCTTCGTTCAGGGGTCACACTGTGTTCCTGTGCTGGTCAAAAGTGACCGAAGCCTTGAAATGTTACTTTTTTTATTTCCAGGAAAATCAGTCTAATTTATTTTTGTTTAACAAATACATTTTTTATTATTATTTAGAATTTTGAGAGGATTTTATGACACTATGCAATATTTATACAATTATAATGAGCATTTTTTCCATTAGAATTACTATATTTCTATTGATTTAATTATGTATTTCTTCTTTTTAAATACTTTTTTCATGTTGAAACAGTAAATTGCTGTGCTCTTTTGTTCTGCACAGTGGCTGATTAGTAGTTTGTACAGCCAGAAGATTCTCTGAGATGTCATGTTTGTTTGTTTTTTTTTTTTTCATTCATTTCCTTTGTCTGTCATTTTTGACTGTGAAAAACTGTGACTTTTTTTTTTTTTTGAGCTTTTAACATATCTGAATCATGTTCATGATTTTTTTGGTGTGTGTTCACATAGCTAATGTGACAAAAGTCACCAAGTGTCATCTCATTCCAATGAATCCACAATTTAAAAAATTTTGAAATACAATTTTTTTTTTTCGGTCAAAAATGACCAAAGAGGCCCATAGGGTTAAATGTGTTTTGACTAAAAGTACTTTTTTTTTTTTTCTACCAATCCTTTTGCTTCAATGCACAGTTGTCCAGTCCTGCTCTTGGAAGGCGTCTTGGCTCTAGCCCCAGTTAAACACACCTCAATCAGCCAATCAAGGCCTTTAAGATTACTAGAAACTTCCAGACCAGTGAGTAAGAGCTGAGTTCTGCAGGACGTGGCCATCCAGGAGCAGGACTGGACTCCTCTGTTTTAATGGCAGCATTCAAGGTGGCATGAACAAAACCTGCTGATCATGTCCTGCAGCATGTTTTGAGAATGATCCAGAAAGCATCTTGATCAGTGACACAGTGCACCATCTAGAATCGGTTCATTGTTTGTTGGATGTCCTTGTTTTAAATTAGAAATTGAATCTGAAAATCAAGTGCTGTCTAATTCTTGATTTGCTCTTTAGAGATGGATCCAATCTGGTGGACTTCACCTTCGTGGAGAATGTAGTTCATGGGCATATTTTAGCAGCTGAACACCTCAAGGCTGATTCTCCGCTCTGCGGTCAGGTATGGAATGTGTGTGAAAGAGTTTGAGAGAAACTGAATGAGTGAGAGATGTTTCTAGACGTGCATTCGTAGATCCCACGTGTGTGTGTGTGTGATGTGTACACAATCCACTTGAATGATGCATCACGTTTTGGTTTCCCATTTCCAGGGAAATACATTAATATCAGAAACACTCAAATCTCTGATAAGAGTTTGCGGTCACATCCTTAGAGACCTTGAGTTTTGTCATCTAATTATTCAGTTTTGGAAAATTGAAAACCGCTTTAGAAAATGTGTTAAAAAGTCAAAAGCTGTTTTTGGTAAGACGTGAGATGGCCAATAGGAGCTTGGCACAGTTGGGTTAGTGTTTTTTCATCTAAGCCAGCCAAAACTGTCAGTATCCACAAACCTCAGGAGCTAAAGCCATTAAGTAATGGTTCATTGAACATTAGAGAGCAAAAATGCTGCCGCAAGCCTTGCCAGCAACCTTGACATAGCAGCACTTTCTCTGTTTGAAAATGTGTTCATTAAACTCCCAGATCCCCTGCAGTTGCTTCACACCCCCCAGTTTGAGATGCATTGACTTCATGCACTTCATGTTGTTAATAACAATGAATGGAATATCTCTCTATGTTTATATCAATATGGTACAAGATTATTATACTTAAATTAGTGCTGTCAAATGATTAATTGCATGCAAAATAAGTTTTTGTTCACATAATATATGTGTGTGTACTGTGTATATTTATTATGTTTATAGAAACACACATACAGTATATATTTAGAAAATATTTATAGGTGTATATTTATATTCATATAATTTCTATTATATAAAAATATATTTAATATATAAACAACACTTTTTTTCTTAAAAATATGCATGCATGTGTGTATTCATATATACATAATAAATCTAAACAGTCCACTCATATGTTATGTAAACAGACACTTTTGGATGCACTAATTTAAATCAATGTAATAAACGAGATGGGTCAAAAGTAGTCTGATTATATGACCTATAAATGTGTAATATACACTTTTTGTCATGTAATTTGGAATCAGTAATGGATTATAATTTGTGAGTAATTAGCCAGCTCTGCTCTGCCGATAAGATTTCACTTCAAGTTTAATTTGGCTTTTAAACCATTTAAACCAGTGTCTCAAACTCAGCTCCTGGAGGGCCCCAGCTCTACATCACACCTGCTGCTTGGACGTTACCTTGGTTAGCTGGATCAGGTGTGTTTGATTAGGGTTGGAGCAAAACTCCTCCAGGAATTGAGTTTGAGACCAATGATTTAAACCAAGCTGAAGCAAAAGTTTCACTTTCAGTCTTCTCATATTAACAGGCTTACCACATAACCAACGACGAGCCGGTGCGTTTCTGGGACTTCATGTCACAGATTCTGGAGGGTCTGGGCTACAGTGCTCCTCGATACCACCTGCCCTACACACTGGTGTATGGGATAGCCCTGCTGCTGTGGCTGATGACTGTGCTGCTGCGGCCGCTGATCCAGATCAAGCCCACCTTCACCCCTATGAGAGTCGCTCTGGCTGGCACCCACCACTACTACAGCTGCGCTCGGGCCAAGAAACACATGGGTTACCAGCCCCTGGTGCCTTTACGAGAGGCAATAGTTCGCACTGTGGAGAGCTACCCACATCTGGGGAAGGGAGCGTAACGCCAAAGTCAAGATGGAGAGTGATTGACAGATTACTGTTTGCTGAACTGCAATATGAGCCTTGCATGTATCTGTTGGATTACCATTGTTTACTAGGCACTATTAGCAGTGCACTTAATCATTCCTATTCTAGATGCACCTTTTTATCAGGATGTAACGTCATGCACAGAGTTTATGGAACCGCTGTTCAGTTTTTCGAAACTTTGCAGTATACATTTCAAATAAATTTTTCTAATGGTGTCATGTTACTTTTTTTGGAGACTTTAAATGAAATGGAATTCGCTTCCCGTTTTACTTATGTAATGTGATGTTTTGCACACACAGTCGAAGTCAAAAGTTCAGAATGCAGAATCTCTGCAGAATCTCCATAATGTTCATTGTTTTACCAAAATAGGAGGGATCATACAAACATTTTGAATTTGAAGATCAGGGTACATTTTACTTTGGTTTTTTTGTATCATCTTTAGCTTCTGCAGTGCAGTACTAAATGAAAAAATATGATATTTAGACAGAATTAAAAAATAAAAATAAAATCTTCATTTTGTTCAAAAGTTTTCACACCCTTAATGCAGTGTTTATCCTTCTAGAGAATCAGTGAGTGTTTGAATTTTCTGTAATAGTTGCATATGAGTTCCCCGGTTGTCCTCCGTGTGAAAAGATGGATCTCAAAATCAAAGAGTCATTGTTGGAAAGAGTTCAAATACACACAAATGCTGGAAAACCAAAGAATTAGTGGGAGCTGAAGGATTTTTCTGAAGAACAGCAGGCAGTTTAACTGTTCAGGACATACAAGGGACTTACAACTATCAAAAAAACAAAAAAACAGCTGTGGATCATTTAGGCAACAGCACAGTATTAAGAATGAACGGGGTCATTTTCATAAAGTCAACTATTGTTTTTTCTTGTGTACTGTATGTAAACAACTTGTATGTGAAATATCTAATACAGGTTACTACCAAATAGCACGCATTTTGTGTGATCCCTCATTTTGGCAAAATAATGAACATTTTGCAGATTCTTCAAGGTGTATGTAAACTTTTTACTTTATATTTATGTAATTTAAGATTTAATTAGCAAAAATTAAAAACAAATCTGCCTTCATTTACTCTCTGTCCTCATGTTTTCATCAAAAAACTATAAGAAACATTCCATTCCACCAAAGCACTGATGCCACAAAAAGACAGTGTAAACATACTCCATATGAATTCATGGTTTATGAATATGGATTGACATGTTTATAAATAGGCATTGACCATGCCTTTAACACAGGGAAGTGTTGAAATTTTAGATGTGCAGATTTTCAATGAACAATGACCAAAAGTGAAGAGAGAATAAGTGAGAATATCATCAATTATGCTCTTAAGATGAACAAACGTTTTATGACTTTGGAATCACATGAGTGTGAGTAAATGGTGACAGAATTTTCACAGATTATTCTATTAGGGAAAAGGAAAGATTTTTATTTTTTTTTGCAGTACAATTAAATTTACCTTGCTATCAGTTACTGCATTAAGTATTTGTAATTAAAGGGGGGGTGAAATGCTATTTCATGCATACTGAGTTTTTTTACACCGTTAAAGAGTTGGATTCCCATGCTAAACATGGACAAAGTTTCAAAAATTAAGTTGTACATTTGAAGGAGTATTTCTGTTCCCAAAATACTCCTTCCGGTTTGTCACAAGTTTCGGAAAGTTTTTTTCGAGTATGGCTCTGTGTGACGTTAGATGGAGCGGAATTTCCTTATATGGGTCCTGAGGCACTTCTGCCGGAAGAGCGCGCGCTCCCGTATAGCAGAGCACTGAGAGCAGAGGCATTCACCGATCAGAGCGAGAGCGTTGTGGTCACGATAGTGTGTTGGAACCACAGGCGGTGAGTAAAACTGCTTCAAATATCTCTGCCTCTTGTTAGTGAGTCCGCCTCCCATTGGAGACCCGGGTTCGAGCCCCGCTCGGAGCGAGTCGTTGTTGCTGCTGCTCTCGTTCAGTTTCAGCCTCGGGATCTGATTCTGGATCATAAATAAACGGCTGAATCTGACTGTTAGCCATAGTTTGTTTTGGATGATGGTTTTGTCCTCACGATAATGTCACAGCTTCCAAACGCTCTCAACACAAAAGCCTACTGGCTCTCGTGATTCTTTAGCTCCGCCCACACGTCACGCCTCCAGCCGCTCGTGTTTTTCCGGGAAAAATCGGTACAGACTATATTTCTCTTATGAATATAATAAAACTAAAGACTTTTTGGAGTTATGAAGGATGCAGTACTACTCTATAGGTATTCAAGATTAACAAGATATTGAGTGAAAACGAGCATTTCACCCCCCCCTTTAACAAAATTCTAATTATAAAACCGATAGTTCCGGTCCTTGATTCTGATTGGCTGAGCCAAGTTCCAAGCTGTTGTAAATTATTCTACAAATACACCTTTGTTTACTCCTGTGTGTTGCTCGGCAACCACTTTGTTGTAACCACAACTGTTTCTAAAGAACTATATTGTTTAGCAAAAGAGTACTGTTTTTATTAATATCATTTCACGTTATTTGCTCTGTTTTATTCTGTGAAACCTTACTATGTATATGGAATAACCGTTTTATAAAAGCAACAATCCTCTTAAAGCCGCGATTTACAGTGAATACATTTTTTGGGGGCTGTGTGCACTTTGCTTCACATCTTACTGAAAAATGTCTCTTAGCTGTTATAAATTCACTGTAAACCATGGCTTCTTGAGATTTATTGCTTTATTTACAAATAATGTAATTAGAAATGTAATCACAATGACATATGATCCCTCTTGTATCTGTTAAGAGTAATTATTGGTAAGTATTTTTCTCTGCCCACTTCCACCTCCTCTACAAAATCTACTTCAGTCGCATATGAAGAGAACTATTATTATGTCAAGCCAGTCACCCATTAGTGATGCATTTTATCTTGCACAAAGGACATGACAGCAATGTTTCACTAATGTTGCATTTTTGGCATTCCTCCTGCAGGCGTTGGATGGGAGGTGGGGGTGTTGTTCAGATGGCTGAGATTCTCCTCTCACAGATATGAATCGCTATCGCTGTGACTCACAGTCGCCAAACCTGTTCCCGTCCCAGGTGTAGCCCCTGGTGAAACCACACCAGGCCTGTTAGCTCGCTCTCATGTTGACGGGGTGTGAGTGCGTCTGAGGGCAGCAGAGTATCCTAGAGACTGAACACACCCTGTATATACACACACACTGTACACACTTGAGACTGCGTGGTTTGGATGAGGCCCACAGTCTCCATTTAAAAAACCCTGACTCAGCCGTTCACCTCCAATGAACACTGAGTTATCATTGACAAGTTTATGTAAGCAGTTCGTAGACAGGCGTTGCTTTCGAAAGTCTACAGCGAGTGAGTATTTGAATCGGTGTAAATCTGTCTTATCTATCAGTTCTATCGGAATGCACAGCTTTAACGAAAATAAAATCTGGGTCCATTCATAATGAAAGTGCATGTTCATAAACACAGTGACATGAATACACATTTTGTGACAAATGTCTGATTTAAAATGTGATTTTTTTACAAATAAGAAATTTGCTTTAAAAAATGTCAAGCTGGTAAAAACAAATATATAATATGTATTACAGCATTTTAATTTTAATTTTATTTTTTAAATATTCATGTTTGAAAAACCATTCTGTCCATCAAAATGATTTCCTCTAAAGTCAGGGTGGTGCAATCAAACTATTTTGTTGTCATGTGACAGGACCTGAAAAACCTCATGACTATGTCAAGGCCCATCAGACTCATATTTTTGAAATACTATTTCAGGATCTAATCAAATAGTACATCCTCAGAAAAAAAAGAAGTAAAAAAAATATTGTACATGCATATGTATGTATGTGTATATATATATATATATATATATATATATATATATATATTTTTTTTTTTTTTTTTTTTTAAACTTAAACCGTGAATTACAAATATTACATGTGTTTTAAAGCAGATTTTTCAATTCTTTTAGTTTTAATTTTATTATTTCTTATTCCTCATTGACCTCGAGTCTGTCTTCAGTAAGTGGCACAAGCTGGTCTTCTTGGAAGCTTTTCTAGAACAGTCCCACAGGAGCAGCTAATGAGCGCACACTGTCCCTCTGGACACCGATGTGTGTGTGTGTGGTCTTCTGTCTCTCAGTCATGCAGAAGGCAGCTTAACCCCATCTCAGTTCAACCAGTTCAGAGGACAGCGCTTCCACTAATTGTTTGGTGCAGATTTGTCTGAATTTGGGCTGTAAATGCAACAGAATTCAATGAATAAAGGTGGGAGAGTATCACACCTCCCATTGCTGCCAAAACATTAAGGTGCATACACACACACACACACACACACACACAGAGGTACACACCTATAGGTTTGGTTGGTCTGGCCTACCTGACTGGCTGAGCGGGTCTGTGCCCACACCCTTCCCTGCTCGCTGGAGGAGAGAGCTGTCAGTGAACACCTCCCCTGAACGTGTGTGTGTGTGTGTTTATTGACTGAGCTCACAATCAGTCAGCTGAAATCACCAGCACTGCTCAGTGCACCTGCCACCATACTGCAGCTAAACTGACATTAATAAGGTAAGTCCCCTCTTCCACTGGTTTCTTACATGTCCTGGGACTGTGGTGTCATCTGTACCGGCTGATATATGACACAGTGAAAGTGTTTTTGCTTCATATCTGTGATTTGGCTTTCACTCTGGCGCTGTCACAATCGCTGTTCAAACTTGTTTCGTGCTGTGTTGACGCTTGAAGGTCTTTTTGTGTCCCTATGGTGCAATGAGGACTGTCAGAGCGACTTTGGCCTCATGGACTTTAAAAAAAAAATAATTTACTGCCAATACGTTTAAATGTCACTTGCAGTTGTGAGGCTGTAATTTGGACAGTATATATCATGTTTTCTCTTATGTTGATCACTAGAAAGCATATTGTTCAGAAATATACTCAAATTATTACGAATAGTTAAATATGACAAAACAAACACTGGGATTTTGAGTCTGACATCCAACAATTGTGGAAACTAAGGGTGGTTGATCTTGAACTCTGTTTTACAGAAAGTGCTTATGGAAATAATTACAGTCGTTTAAAAAAAACTAGGTAGGCAAAAATTCTGAACATAATGTAAGGGCCATAATGAAAATTGTAGCATATGATCAGCTCTTTCATTGTCTGTGTGTGTGTGTGTGTGTGTTGTGCCTGGATGGACAGGCTCTTCTACATGGTTTAGAAAAGAAACACTGATGTTTCAGTGTTACAGATCTCTACAGATGCATATCTTAGGATCTGTATCTCCGGTTCAAAACAACCTGATTAAATAAACATATATTCATGATTTTTGGGCTATTTCGTAAAGAAATGCATGAGTAATTTGACTTATGTAACTGAAACTATTTAAGCATGCCATCAACGTGACTGTCCAACTTCCCTGTTTTCTGTGTAGGATGAACGAATCTGTCAGTTACTTGGAGAATTTCCTGAATGGAATTTTTATTTTGAAAGATGTGTAACTTTTGTTTTGTTTTGTCAGTTTCATGATGAGAGATATATATTGTGGTAGTTTAGCCTGCTGACAATTCATCCTCTTTGTGTACCTACAATATATAACTTTGGGCATATAATTCACTGTATACTTGGTGATTTTTATAAAAAAAAAAAAATAGATATATATTGCATCCAGAAATAAAAAAAAGAATAATTAATTAATGTAATCAACTAATTTATTAATGTACACTCACATTCAAAAGTCTGTGGTTGTTAGGATTGATTTATTTATTGATTGATTTATGATCACCAAGGGTGCATTATTTTAATTTTTTTTATCAAATGTACAGTAAAAACATTAAAGTGAAATATTATTATAATTTATTTTCTATATTATTACATATACAGTACATTTTTTAAATAAGTTTACGGACATTTTCTTCACCCTAAAACACAACACAATGATTCAAAATATGTGAAGAACTGAAAATTTTAAACGCTGAATCTTTATATTTTACTGCGCCTTTGTTGAATTGTCAGTACTTTCTATTTAAAAATATATATTTTACCATGTAAATTTAAAATGAAAAGCCAAAAATGAAATGATTACAAATATTTGCTTGTGGGGGTTTTAATGACTGACCTTTATTTATATTTTTTAAATCCAGGTGTCTTTTTGAGGAAGTTTTTAGACCTTTTTGACTAGCGGGCCACTAACGATGTCCAAAGGTAAGATCCAGTAACCAATGTTTCAATGTATCTTATCTTTAAATGAATCTTACATAAGCTAAACTCTCAGTGTTTGTGCATAAGTCAGAGCTAATTAATTTATGGCATTCCATTCTTACAACCAAAACAATGATGTCCTGCGTCACAGCATCAAATCCTGTCGTGCCACATGTCACACATTTCTTAACACACTTAACTTTCTGTTACACTTTTCTTTTTTTTTTTATTGTCTCATACCACTGTTGTAATGTACAGTGATGAACCAGTGATGTAATCAACTTAGCATCTTTTGGCTCAATATCATGATTTTGAAACATATCTTTATATGTTTGTGTATGATAAGTTCTGGGCTGTCTTGATTTCAGAGGGGGACAGACAGTCAGTTTTGCGGACCACAAAGGTTCGCACTGCTCTGAAAGGAGACAACAGCTGGATACAGAGACAACAACAAGAGCATCTTGAGAAAGATGAGGAGGAGAAACCATGGTGAGAAATAAAAATTGTAACAAATCTTAAAGTTCAAAGCTCACAGTACAATTTATCTAATGCATTCTCTCTTGTAGGGTCGCCGAAGTGCGAGCAAACCGTTCAAGTGGTGTGTTTGAAGAAACAAGTCCTGTTTCCTCACCCACAGTCAGTGTGCCACAGCCCATATCCGACACAGAGATGTATGCATTATTACTCTCCATGTTCTATATCTACATTTACTCATTGAGCAGCCCAAAGTAACCTAAAGATGTAGAAAATGTCAGTAGAGCACAGTAAAGAGTTATTTGTGTATTGTGCAGTGTTCTTTTTGGGTTGATCGAAGACCCAACACACCATTGCATTTTGAATTATGTTCAGAGATTTGAGCTAGAGGAGCAATCCTGTACTCCAGTGCTTTGCAGCATCAAAAAAACGGCATGACTTGTTGTCCGTGGTGAGGTGGTCTGCTTAGATTAAAATGGTGCTCCTACACTATCACCAAGTTATTGGCAACGTGAATGGTTTATTTGTGAACTTTGCTGAATGGTGTTGTCTTAATTTGCTGGACTGGCTTGGGAGAAAAGAAGCCTCCCATAGAGTTTAGCTTGAGGTGGTGTTTTTCCCCTCAGACCGCAAGCACTGATTTGTTTACGAATACAGACTATTGATAGCTGCTGATATAGACAGTTAATTCCTTACATGCAGGAGCAGAGCGCACATGCTAGTTTGTAGACAGCTGTAGTCTGTGCGTGTGTTCACAGATTTTTGGTGCAGACCCAGCTGACAACACTGTCAGCTTTTGTCGCCGCTAGTTCTTTGAATTTGCTTTGTGTCCTTATCAGACCAACCAAGGTCTGTGCAGCTACTCTAAGAATGTCAAGTTGGAAGGAGAACTACATGTCATTGGCATAGCACTATCAGGAAAATCAATGTTTCTGGATGATAGGTCACATCAATGTTGTGTATTTTAAAAACTAGAAGGGACCAATAACCGAACCCTGAGGCACACCAGCAGTTATTTGACACCAACACACCATGGATAATTTGTCTGTAAAGTAATACTCAAACTAGTGAAGTGCAGTTCTGTGAACAATAAGGTGGACAGGAGGATCTGGTGAATTACTGTGTTGATGGCTACAGAGTGGTACAGCAGACTGAGTATGAATGATTGACAGGATGCTTTCGACAACTGCAGGGCTTTGTTGACTTTATAACAAGGTTTCTATTGAATGTCTGCTTTTGAAGCTTGACTGATTGTTGTCTAGCTGGTTGTTCTATGAGAAGTTAAAAAAGTGCTTTTGGAATTGAAATTGGAAAGAAACTGATCTGAAATGTTCTGTTATTATAAGATGATTTACCTTTTTAAGCAGTGGAGATATCTGACATTGTAGGAGTGACAGAAGAAGTGTAGGAGATGTGGCTTGTAGAAAATAGAAGGGAATAGGGTTAATAAAAATGTAATATATACACTCCTAAAGATGAAGGAATCTTCACAGCGATGCCACAGAAGAGCCATTTTGGTTCCCTGAAGAAACTTTCAGTTGAAAGAACTACATGTTTACATGTTAAATGAGACAGTATTTTATTTTCAAATTCACAGACCAAAAGCACCTGCATCTGGATACTTAATCAGGTAATGAGAATGCTCGGTCAATCAAAAGTTATCTTAGCACTGCCTTTGTACTACTTTCCTTCATATCTGACTATTTTCTTTTGCAGAGGGGTTTTCAAGAAAACCGATTCCAAGCCAACATCAAATTCATCCACCAATGGATATGCGTAAGAACATTCTGAAGGATCAGAAATAAATTCCATTAAATTAATATGGATGTATTTTTTACACTAAAACTACATTTCAAACTACATTATATAATTTGTAATTGCTAATAAAAGATAAATCAGTTTTAATAGAATTATATTTGTCTCTCCTCCTTTAGTAGAATAAATAGCTTCAAGAAAAAGCCATCTGAGACCTACAAGAAAATGTAAGTTAGCCGAAAACACTCAAACATGTGGGGTTACGCACATGAAGCCTTTGAGCTCATTTTAGCACATCTTAATTATGTTTATTTCCATAAATGTTCTTATCCCAGAGCCCCCCACACAATTCGCTCCAGCAATGAAAAGACAGTGCAGTCTGAACCAACTCTGAGTCCAGAGGAAAAGGAAAAGAGGTGAGAGACCCCACTCTACAGACTGATTTATCCAAGGTGACTTCATTTTCTTCTTCATAAAATAACCTTTCCTTTGTATGTGTGTGTGTGTAGGACGGAGGCAGCCAGCAGTGTGCTGAAGGGATCGGCAGCAAACCGTCGCTCATACGTAATGTCAGCTGCAAAGAAATATGAGTAAGTGTCTTGTTGAAATATGACTTCTGGAAATCTGGAAACTTCAAGATACTTTGGAAGTGTATCATGGTAATACCATTCACATTAGTTAATAATGTGTACCTTCAAGGTGCTAATATACACGTTTTAGGCCTAAATAAGGTAAAAAGGTGTATCCAGTGATTTTTTTATGAGTGTATCACCACTGTGTATTTTTATAAGGCCTCATAGTTTTTTTATTTTTTATTGACGTGTTTCATGATAAATAAATAAATGTTTCTTACACCATCAACAAAACTACCAATACTATTCAAATTTTCCATTATTTATTAAAACAAACAATATTTATCATCAAAATGATTTATTCTAAAATACTGACTATAAGAACACAGTAACAATTTTCACATTTCATGTGCATTTTATTTGTTAACTGTTCTTTTTAATATTTAATTGAAGGCAGTGCATCCATGTGACTTTTCCCCATTCATTCTTAATTAATTTTCGTCTGTAACACTATTTGGTTAAAATATTAATATTAATCCATATCCTATTCCTCACTCAATGTTCAATCTAATATCTCCAGATCTACAGAGACGCCTGACAGCTCTGCAGATATTGCCATTTCCTTTGTTGCAAAAAGGTACGAGCCTAAACTGACAAACTGACAAAAGTAACCTGTTAAAGTTGCAGAGTTGATGATATAGCACAGTTTAATCTTACTAATCTATTATTATGTGCATCTGCTTCCATTAAAAAAAACAGCAATAAGTTAAAGTGTCCCACTTTACTTGTTTAAACCCTATTTGTTATCACCTTTGTCCTCATCCTCTTACTTCTGCATGTGTGTGTGGTTTGTAGGGTAGATATCAGTGATGATGATGACACTACAACATCTGTTAAGTCTGTGCCTGTGCAAAGGTAAACTACACAACATCTCTCAGTTATACAGCTTTGAGCTCCTATATCTCGTTTAACACCATTTCAATTGTAATTTTCTTTTATTTTCAGTGTAAACTCAAACACTGAGTCAGTGGTGAAGGAGGTCAAGCCAGCAGCACCTGAAATTAAATCTGAACCTAAGCCAGTGACTGAAACTAAACCTACAACACTAACTAAAACAACAGCTGAAGCTATCGCCACATCCGAATCTAAACCAGTGCTAGCAAATACAACACAGCCTAAAACAGAATCTGAGCCTAAACCTACAACTGGAACTACAACAGTGGCTGAAACCAAGCCTACAGCACGAACTACAACAGCAACTGATCTTAAACCCACATCAGAACCTAAACCAGCTGAAACTAAACCTACAACAAAAACTGAGCCTAAACCAGCAACTGAAACTAAAACAGAAACCAAAACTACAATTCAAACTATAACAGCAACTGATCTTAAACCCACATCAGAACCTAAACCAGCTGAAACTAAACCTACAACAAAAATTGAACCTAAACCAGCAACTGAAACTAAAACAGAGACTAAAACTACAACCCGAACTATAACAGCAACTGATCTTAAACCCACATCAGAACCTAAACCAGCTGAAACTAAACCTACAACAAAAATTGAACCTAAACCAGCAACTGAAACTAAAACAGAGACTAAAACTACAACCCAAACTATAACAGCAACTGATCTTAAACCCACATCAGAACCTAAACCAGCTGAAACTAAACCTACAACAAAAATTGAACCTAAACCAGCAACTGAAACTAAAACAGAGACTAAAACTACAACCCAAACTACCATTGCAACTGAACCCAAGCTAGTGGTTGAAACTAAACCTACCACACAAACTACAACAGCAACTGAACCTAAACCCACATCAGAGCCTAAACCAGTTGAAACTAAACCTACAACACAAATTGAACCTAAACCAGCAACTGAAACTAAATCAGAGACTAAATCTACAACACAAACAACAACAGCAACTGAATCTAAGCTAGTGGTTGAAACTAAATCTACAACACAGACTATAACAGCCACTGATCCTAAACCCACATCAGCGCTTAACCTGGCTGAAACTAAACCTACAACAACTGATCCCAAACCAGCAACTGAAACTAAAACTGAACCTAAAACTACAACACAAACTACAACAGCAACTGAATCTAAGATAGAAACTAAATCTACAACAAAGACTACAATAGCAAGTGATCCTAAACCCACATCAGAGCCTAAAGTGGTTGAACCTAAACCTACAAAAACAGCTGAACCTAAACCAGCAGCTGAAACTAAACCTACAACACAAACTACACCAGCAACCGATCCTAAACCCACATCAGAACCTAAACTAGTGACTGAAACTAAACCAAAACCTGAAGTGATATCTGCAACTCAGCTGAAACCAACTGAACCTAAGCCTGAACCAGTTCCAGAGAAAAGGTTAGCTGTATTAACATTCATATTACACAAATGTAAATAATTGCATATCTGATGTTAATTACATATGGCATTTTACGCTTTGTGTCTGTAGACAGAAACCTTTATATTACTCCATGTTTTTATCTTTTGCAGCCTGTCTGACACCCTGATATCCTTCAGCACAGAGCCTGCCAGGTACAAAGATGATCCCATTCACGCATAATAGCATCCATCATATAAAGATTATGTTCATTAATCTCAGTGCCATTCATGTGTACAGGGGTTTCATGCAGTATTAATGAGTTCAGAGCGGAGAGTGAGAACGCTGATATTGTTGCTGTTTATCTGCCCTCACTGTCATGTGAATTGATTGCGCTTATTTTAATGTGATAGTTCACTGCAGTCCAATATAAACTTGTCAGATTCACAGTCACAGATCTGATCTATTAATTTTTAATTTTGAAGCACAAAGCAATTTTATTTTTATTCTAACGCAATTGACATGGTTTGTCAAAAAATTTAGTAAAAATGTATTTAGTAAAAATCTTTAAGTTGGTTGACGCTCTACTATGTGTCATTTCTCATTTTCATGAGAGTGCAGATGTTCACCAGATTTACTTTGACAGGGTTGAAGCAGTAACTCTCTGATCAAATATTAGGTGGATGACAGACACATCCCAAGTCTGCTGAATGACTTTAAAGATCAATTTTGAAACATGCTGTTTTGTAACAGACCACTAGAGGACAGGAGTGCTCTCTCTGAAATGATGATGTATTTCTTTGTCCTGCAGCTCTGGCCAAGCAGATTCAGGGGTAGATCTTCTCGGTCTGGGTCTGCTGACAGACAACAGGTGAGAGAGTGAGAGAGAGATAGAGTGAGTGAGAGAGTGAGACAGAGTGAGTGAGAGAGTGAGACAGAGAGAGAAAGTGAGAGAGAGAGTGAGCGTGAGTGAGAGAGAGAGTGAGAGAGTGACAGAGTGAGATAGTGAGAGTGAGAAAGAGTGTGTGTGAGAGAGTGAGAGTGAGAGAGCGAGTGTGAGAGAGAAAGGCTGAATGCACCTGTAGTTATTAGTGAAATTATTTTTGAGTCCCAGAGGAGTGTAATATGCAAGACAGAGGATGTGGTCGTTCTGTAAAATTGATGCCTCATATATATGTCTACAAAATGAGTTCAGTCAACCTTATTATCTTACTAAATACTAAAATGTTATATTAGAGTACAAAACCGATTCCAAAAAAGTTGAGACACTGTATAAATTGTGAGTAAAAAAGGGAATAATTTACAAATCTCATAAACTTATATTTTATTCACAATAGAATATAGATAACATACCAAATGTTGAAAGTGAGACATTTTGAAATGTCATGCCAAATATTGGCTAATTTTGGATTTCATGAGAGCTACACATTCCAAAAAAGTTGGGACAGGTAGCAATACAAGGCCAGAAAAATTAAATGTACATATAAGGAACATCTGGAGGACCAGTTTTACAACTTATTAGGTCAATTGGCAACATGATTGGGGATAAAAAGAGCCTCTCAGAGTGGCAGTGTCTATCAGAAGTCAAGATGGGCAGAGGATCACCAATTCCCCCGATGCTGCGGCAAAAAATAGCGGAGCAATATCAGAAAGGAGTTTCTCAGAAAAACAATTGCAAAGAGTTTGAAGTTATCATCATCTACAGTGCATAATATCATCCAAAGATTCAGAGAATCTGGAACAATCTCTGTGCGTAAGGGTCAAGGACGGAAAACCATACTGGATGCCTGTGATCGTTGGGTCTTCAGACAGCACTGCATCACATACAGGAATGCTACTGTTATGGAAATCACAACATGGGCTCCGGAATACTTCCAGAAAACATTGTCGGTGAACACAATCCACCGTGCCATTCATCGTTGTCGGCTAAAACTCTAACTTTATACAGTGGGACTCGAAAGTTTGGGCACCCCTTGCAGAATCTGTGAAAATGCGAGTAATTTTCAAAAAATAAGAGATATCATACTAAATGCATGTTATTTTTTATTTAGTACTGTCCTGAGTAAGATATTGTACATAAAAGATATTAACATTTAGTACACAAGACAAAAAAAATTGCTGAAATTATTAAAATAACCCCCCTCAAAAGTTTGGGAACCCTTGGTTCTTAGTACTGTGTTCTGTTACCTGATGATCCTCGACTGTCTTTCTGTTTTGTGATGGTTGTGCATGAGTCCCTTGTTTGTTCTGAACAGTTAAACTGAGCAGCGTTCTTCAGAAAAATCTTTAAGGTCCTGCAGATTCTTCAGTTTTCCAGCATCTTTGCATATTTGAACCCTTTCCAGCAGTGACTTTATGATTTTGAGATTCATCTTTTCAGACTGAGGACATTTGAGGGACTCATACACAACTATTTAAAAAGATTCAAACATTCACTGATGCTCCAGAAGGAAACAAGATGCATGAAGAGCTGGGGGGTGAAAACTTTTGGAATTTGAAGATCAAGGTAAATTGTACTTAATTTGTGTACCGGGAAACATACAAGTATCTTCTGTTGCTTACGAAGGGCAGAACTAAATGGAAAAAAATTGATATTTCAACAAAATAAGACAAATTTGGCCATCTTCATCGTGTTCAAAAGTTTTCACCCCCCAGCTCTTAATGCATCTTGTTTCCTTCTGGAGCATCAGTGAATGTTTGAATCTTTTTAAAGATTTTTCTGAAGAACAGTTTTCAGTTTAACTGTTCAGAACAACCAAGGGACTCATGCACAACCATCACAAAACAGAAAGTGGATCATCAGGTGACCACACACACAGTACTAAGAACCAAGGGTTCCCAAACTTTTGAATGGGGTTATTTTAATAATTTCAGCATTTTTTTTGTCTTGTGTACTAAATGTTAATATCTTTTATGTACAATATCTTACTCAGGACAGTACTAAATAAAATATAACATGCATTTAGTATGATCTCTCTTATTTTTTGAAAATTACGCATTTTCACAGATTCTGCAAAGGGTGCCCAAACTTTTGTGCCCCACTGTAGGTCAAAAAGAAGCCATATCTAAACATGATCCAGAAGCGTAGGCATTTTCTCTGGGCCAAGGCTCATTTAAAATGGAAAAAAAGTGGAAAACTGTCGAATCAAAATGTGTGTGTGTGGCTTTGGCAGCTTACAATATTCCTATTCCCAAACTTGAGCAACTTGTCCCCTCTGTCCCCAGACATTTACAGACTGTTATAAAAAGAAGAGGAGTTGCCACACAGTTGTAAACATGGCCTTTCCAAACTTTTTTGAGATGCCATGAAATTTAAAATCAACTTATTTTTCCCTTAAAATTATACATTTTCTCAGTTTAAACATTTGATATGTCATCTATGTTATATTCTGAATATAATATTGAAATGTGAAACTTCCAAATCATTGCTTTCTGTTTTTATTCACAATTTGTACAGTGTCCCAACTTTTTTGGAATCGTTTGTATATCCATTTAGCTTGAGATGGCACAATGTAGTTTTTTTAACACTTACAATCTTACACAAATGTTTCTGCGAATGATTTTTTTACTTAAAACGCCAGGTGTATAGAAGCAGTTGTTAAATGATCTGGATATTTCCCGTCTAGTTCTCTGCCTCAGGCAAACAAGACACATAAAACTCTGGACCTGCTCGCAGATGATCTTATTCCCTTCAATACTTCTACCACCAGGTGATTGTTTTGCCCTCATTCGTTCTCTATTCATAGAACTTACATTTCTTAGTTTTGAAGAATATGCACAGCATGCAGTTTCCTAGACAGATTAGTAATATGATTAATAATGTAAAAATAACACATAAAAGAACTTGACTGGAGTATTGAAGTGTAACTAATAGTTTTGTTCCCCCTCTCTCAGAACCAGCACTGACTACACCTACAGCCGGAAAACCCTGATTGAAGATTTTAAGAGGTACAACAGCATCATTTCTTTCTTTCTATTGTTCAGTTAAAGCCGATGTGTCCGAACCTGTTCCCGAAGGGCCACTGTCCTGCTGGGTTCAGCTCCAGCTCTAATGAAACACACCTGAACCAGCTAGGTCTTCAGACTCGGGCCCTGTCCCAAATCACACCCTTTATTGTCTGGTAGAAGTCTGCTGTGGAGCTCGGCAGAGGGGGCAAATGTCCGAGCAAAAAATACTATAGTAATTAGTGTTTAAGATGTCATGTAAACCACCCAAACATACTGTAAATGAATGCTTACGATCTTTTTACTTTGTTACGAGATGGTAAATGTGTTGCGGTGTACTTTGTCACAGCACAATGATCCTTTTTTAACCGTGGCATCACAGTTCCACTTGCATATGACAGCACACGCTTCTAAGTGCAGTG
The DNA here is from genome assembly GCF_003368295.1 of Carassius auratus. NCBI lineage: Eukaryota > Metazoa > Chordata > Actinopteri > Cypriniformes > Cyprinidae > Carassius > Carassius auratus. The sequence goes on from NC_039256.1 coordinate 10,059,423, forward strand.
TCAAATTGTTTTTTGTTTTTTTCCAGCTCAGATTATGATTTCGATCCAATACCAATATCGAGTGAGCCGACAAAGAGGTGATGATTCTGAATGTAATTCTCACTGTTTATCATTAATCTGTGTGCACATGGCAGCCAACAGCTCTTTCTCTGTCTGCTTGTGTCTTTCATAGTCCTCAGTGGTACAGTCCTCCCAAACCGGACTCAAGGTGACTGTGAAGATTCATTCATCAAACTCTGTTTGCTAAAATTGTGACAATAATGGTTTTCATGATACAGTTCATTTCTATTTCCAGTTCCTCAGAAACATACAATGACTTTCAGCATCCTGTGGATTTGGTTGCTGAGTGAGTATTTAAATCAATGTACATTAAATTTTATAATATTAAAATTACAAAATGTAATTTTAACCAGTGCTTTCGATTAAATAGCGATGTTAATCAAGATATTTGTGTTTAATTGACAGTGTGCCAGCAGACGTGTTGGTTTCCTTGGCTGAAGATGTCATTCCAGTTGATACTAAGAGGTAATTCAGGAGTGCATAAGTGTTTATTACACACCTGGATTAGTCTGTGTCGATTCATATTGTTTGCATAGAGATCCTTGCTAAGAAAAGTCAATATCATAATGGGTTAAAGTCCCGCAGAAGGAAGCCCAACCCTAAAACTGCACCTGAGCTGCAGATAAACTCTCACACAGAATCAAACGCACTTTCATACGTGTGCACACGCTCTCTGGAAGTAAAACTAGCCTTCATCTCACCGGATCCCTTTTAAAAGCAACTCCTTTTTCTTTTTCCACAGAGACTGGAGGACAGACATGGACAGGTGAGTGCTGCTCTTTCAGTCAAGTTCACTGTGCATACAGAAGCTGTAAAAGTTCAACAATATTTAAAGTAAATTCCACTATTCATATTTAAGGTTATGTGATTACAGAAGACGGGGATATCACTACTTTGTCAAAACTTCTTATTTAAATAAATTATTAATAACAGAATCGTGTTGATATATGAAACTTTTTAAACATGATTCATTTTGTGATTCCACAAGATTTAAAATTCCGATTCTTATTTTTTTATATATTATTTTTCAATGAAAACATTGAAATAATAATAATTCTTAATATACATTATCATTTGACATCATCCCATGGCTCCCTTTGGAAGTTTTCCCCTTGGCTGAGACCAAACAAACAAGATATTTATATATTTTAATGCACATTATACATATGAAATATGTTTATAAAGATATTACACCATGATTTCATATTTGATTAATGATGGAGTAATGATTAATGTTTAATATTATCTTCCAGACACGATTTGTGAAAACATGGGAAGAAATGGGAAGACATGGGATGTCTTAATGTTCCCCAAAGAGGAAAAATAAATGTTTTTCTTGTTCATGTTTTCAAAACAGATATTTTTAAAACGGGGATAACATGCATTTAACTGTCCGGTCTGACCAAATACTCATGTATCGGTCACAAGAACCAAACAAGCTTTTCCTGTTTAGCATCTGATTTAATAAAGAAGCAGAGCACTGGAGCAGGTTTTCTAGGATAAATAAGGATAGCCCTGCTTTAAGTCTTGGGTTACTCATTGTTTCTTAAAAGATCTTTCCTGAAATAGTGCCTTGACAAATACATGTACTGTACAAAAAAATCCTGCATGTCTCTACATTTTCACCTTTACTTATGTCCCTCACAGTCAAACAAAATAACTTGACATGAGACCCTTCGGCTGTGCTGTGCATCAGAGATTTGTTGTCTGAGACAAGATTTCTAACATAATGACTGTTTTTGTCTTATAGTTACAAAACCAGCACCAAAACAGTGGAGAGTTCTGTCCGGGAGAACTTACCAGAATCTGAACCCAAGAAGTATGTGGGAAGATGTTATAGTTTATCCTGATTCATTTAACCAGAAAGTGTTGTCCTGTTGAACGCCTGATCTCTTTTGATTGGTCTTTTTAGGAGCTTTGTCTATGTTAAGGAGTATGTGGATAACTCACCTCTTGATGGCAGGTAACCTGAAGGCTTTATATTCTTAAAATCGTTCTCTACTGTTATAGTCATTCTGAGAGATTTGCTCCGTAAAATAAGCGGTTCTCAGTTGGTTTGCTTTAGGACCCAGATTACATACTGTATAATACAAAAGTAATACAAATATTCCAAAAATAAGCACTGAAATGAATTAACATAACCATGAATGGCATAGACTCTCTGATATGTGAAGCGGACCCTCCAGGGGCTAATAATGCACAAAACACAACTGTGTGATGAGGAACTGGAAAAACGTTTTTTCTTTTATTTTTGTAACTGATGTGAGATAAGTGCAGTGCAGAGATACTGTGCTGAAGGTTGTGGAATAGTCGTCTGTGGATCAATACAATGACTTCAACCACAAAATGCTTTGTCTTCATTTTTACAGCAGCTCTGACTATGTGTCATCCACAACCTCCAACTACAGCTACAGCAGCCCCAGCTACTACTCCAGGTAACACCTTCAGATGTCTAAACTATCTAATCACAACACACTCATTTATCATCACACATGGCCATAAATACAATCATAAAGTCAAAACAGTAATTGTCAGGCAATTATTTGCAAAATATATGGTAGGCAAGCAAATGTTAGCATAATTATACAAAACATTAACTATGTAAAGCAATACACAAATTAAAAGGGAAAATAAGCATATATAACAATAAGTATAAAAATATATCCCATATAATATAATGTAACAATAATAATAATATACAAATATTAAATTACATTTTTAATGTTAATTCAAATTATTTATCCATTTTTGATAATCCGGGGATGCAATGGTCACGCAGGTTTGTTTACTTGTGGGCACGAGAAATGGATGTTGTTCCCTCAACATAAGCATCTGGAGGCATGCGTCGTCGTTACCTCGACAAAACTGACCATGCCATCTCATAAAAACTACGTTATGGAATTACATCCCAAAAAGTGTGCTTAATTGCAAAAAAATAGGTGTTCGGTAGTGACATTCCTCAAAGTTACACACAGATTTTTCGGACTTTTGAACACATTTACCACAAAACGATGATACGCATCTACTTGCACCTTGTAGCTATGAGAGAGGGGGACACAGGATTTTTTCCTGATTGTAAATGTAGGCGTGTAGTTAAAATCTGTTTCAGCCAATAGACTAAAACACAGACTGTTTCAGTAGTGAGATGAAACAGGACACGTTTTGTTTCATAATTTACAAAGAAAATTAAAATGAATATTTTTTGAACTTCACTTTTTAAAAGAATGAAAAAGATACTTTTAAAAACAACAATGGGAATACAAATTCAATTTAATTTTCATTAGTTAAAATTTAGGGGTTCGCTACAGCCACCTCCCAGTCCCAACTTAAAGTACCAAATAAATGAGGCCTTTATATATATTAAGCTTACAAATATTTTAAATATTTTTGTGGTTTTCAATAGATAACATAGATGGGATCTTAGTAAACATCTAAGATTTGTATACTTAAATGTGTTTTTTGGTAACGGGACAGCAGTTTGCACCAATTATGTAGATGGCCCATCAACACTATATGGAAAAAAGTATTGGACCCCCTTCTAATGAACTTATTTGACTACTTTAGTAATTCCCATGAGTACAAATCTTAATGTTTAAGCATATAATGATATTGTAGGGAATTATGTGCTTCTACTTCTACAGCAACAGTTTGGACAGGACCCTTTCTCTTCGAACAGTTCAGTGCCTCTGTGTATGAGGCGAGGTTCAGAAAGAAATGACTGATTGAGTCCGTGTTGAAGAACTGGACAGGTCTGCAGAAAGCAGCTGAACGCCTCTGCTCTGACTTTAAATGCAGACTTGAGCCAAACACTCTTCACCAAACACCAATGATTTGTACATATGGGTACAGTCATTTTAGACACTTCCAAAACTGTTGCAACAGAAATTGAAATAAAAATTTTAAATACACAAATTATTTTAAAGTTCTAATATCTTAAACTTTGTACTCATGGAAATGACTGAAGTATTCAAACCTGTTCATTAGAAGGGGAATCCCAATACTTTTGTCCATATGGTGTATCATTTATAGATGTATAAACTCATCTAAGTGTGCTTAAGTATTGCAAAAGCAGTGATGAGTGTGAGTAAATGGGGATTTTAGTTTATTATCCGAACTCTAAACGATGTCCTCATTTGGTCATTTTAGAAGAGATATGACTCCCTGTACATACTGTGGAGAAATGGTGGGAAATGATGCCAAAATCACCATTGAGCACCTGAACATATCCTGTCACCCATCCTGCTTTAAGGTATGCAACAATATCCGCTCACACAAAGGACTCTTTTTTTTCCCAGACACCTCTCAATTTTGTATGGCACAATGTCCTTGATGCATTTTAGCTTGTTTGTGATATGCTACACTGCTGTACATAACATATGACAATATGCTTTAATGAAAATATGTATTGAATTTCTTTCCCCCCCCCCGACCCCAGTGTGGTATTTGCAGTAAACCAATGGGAGATTTACTCTACAACATGTTTCTCCATCGTGGGACGGTGCATTGTGAGAGCTGCTATTCCAATGTGCTATAAGGAGATCTGCTTACATGCCTGAAATATCCCTCAACAGTATCGCTAACCTGCTGATTTGAAAAGGAATTAGACTCGTTACTGGCACAAAACATGTTCCTCTTTATTTTTCCTCACTGATCGTACCGCTGACATAGTGCCGCTGTGCACAATACCTTCTGGATATCATACAAAGGTTTTCTTGTGCTATGAATGCTTGTTGCAGTGCATTTTTCCCTCCAATTCTGTTCCTTTAAATGTTTAGTCAAGACAATAAGAATGTACATCTTTGTTGTATTTAATCATCAGAAACCATTTTATAGAAATTATATCACTGTTTTAGTAGCACTGTTATGAAAAGACATATCCTGCATCGATATTCACAATTAAAGCAACATTCTCATTGAATTCAAGTCGAATTCTCCTTTTATTTTGTTACAAGAATGTGCAATAAAAAATGTAAATATATAAATATTGCATAAGAAATACTGAGGTGTACACACACATTTAAACAAGTCCCAGGAGTCTCATGGGAGAGAATCTCATGAACCACTCAAGAGAAATTACATATTTTGGATGTATCATGTGCTTAACTCGAATGCAAAAGACACTATGATCCAAAATCTTAATGGTCCAAAGAGGGGGTTGCTTAACATAGAGCTCAAGAACGTTCATTATGAAAAAATGCAAAGTACTGATGGGAAACATTTAAAAGTAACAAGATTATTGGGATTGTTTCTATTTGATTGGAAACTCCAATTACTTTCACAATGTAAAAATGGCTCATCAGCCTTGGGTGGACTGCCAGATTGTTTCCAGAACTATTTCAGTCTTGAGCTGTCAGAGGAAGTTTAGATCTGTGACGTCCCCTGCGGTGGCTCATCTCAGCGGCCTCTGGCTCTCCTCACAGCGATGCTCTGTATGTGATGCCACAGTAACGAGGGATCTGAGACGTTGTGTCTGATGAGTGACTCCAAACCCTCGGCTTGATCCAGACTCTGCCAGTAGTCCTGCGGCCACATCTGGAGCCAGCTGAGAACAAACACACGTCACGGTTTCACTCTACTACACGTCTTGCTTTAAAACAACATTCACAAAACATTTCACTCAAAAAGCACTGCACATATAGTGTCCCCCGCTAACACTGGCACCCTTGGTAAATATGAGCAATAGTGGCTTGCAAAAATAAATATGCATCTTTGACCTTTTTGATCATCCATTCAAAAAAATTAAAATCTCATGATGAAATGTTTTTTTATAATGTTTTTCTCTAATGCATGTTGGCCACAAATATTGGCACCCCCTAGAAACTGTTATGATAAAATATCTCTGAAAAATATTCCTATTCATATTTTAAAAAAATTAGCACACCAGAGTGACTAGGAGCATGAAATTGTCCAGCAATAACTTCCTGTTCCACAGGATTATAAATGAGGAACATAAAGGCCAAATTTCCTTAATCATCCATCACAAGGAGTAAAACTGAAGATTCTTGAGCTTTATAAAATAGAAAGTGACTGTAAGAAAAGAGATAATTAATCTTGTAATTAAGACGTTCCATTCAACTAAAGATGTTAAATCTGCCTGGAAGAGGATGTCTGTATCATCCTAATGCACGCTGAGGAAGAGTTTGAGTGGACAAAGACCCTCCAGGGATCACAGCTGGAAAACTGCAGAGCTTAGTTGAGTTTTGGGGTCAGAAGACCTAAAAAAACATCAAACAGCCCCTACATCAGTTCGTTGTTCAGGAGCGTTTCAGGAAGAAGTATCTTCGCTCCTTCAAAAACAAACTCAAGCATATTCAGTTGTCAGATGCGACTGGAACTTCAAATGGCATTGGCTTCTATGGTCAGATTAAACTAAAAAAAAATTGGCTTTTTGGCAGCAAACCCACCAGATGGATTTACAAACAGGGATAAAGAGTAATCCATGTACCCCAGTTAAATATACTGCTGGATCTTTAATGTTGTTTTAATGGGTCACTGAACACAAAATGAAGTTTCTGCCATGACTGTCCCAGTCCTTTGACCTGAACCCTGTAAAAGATGAGTGAAGTGATCTGAAGAGAAGGAGCTGTGAATCTGAAGGATCTGGAGAGATTTGGGATGAAGGAAGGGTCTCTGATCTCTTGTCAGGTGTTCTCCAAACTCTTCAGGCATTATAGGACAAAACTTCCCCCAACTTTCAATTATTCTTCTTCAATGATAGGTTACGATTTTTAAGATAAGGATAAACAATGCAGATTTATTTTCACAGACACTATTTAAACTGAACAGAGATGACATCACTGAATTCAATGATGAACTGACTTTAACTCTCATTTTGCATTATTGACACACTGTTTTCCGAATGAATGTTGTTCAGTTGCTTTGACGCAATGTATTTTGTTTAAAGCGCTATATAAATAAAGGTGACAGCTGCCTTTGCTCACTGTATTTATGAAATAGTGATATTTAAAATCTGGTTACCTATCATTTGGGTCAAGACCCTCCACAGGCCCATATCCAGGACTGGGCAGTGGGCAGCCCATGTGTGAGCTGTTGGCCATCTTTGGTTGGGGCGGCAGGTTTTGCTGTGGGTTCTTCCTGTGTGCTTTCACTGCCGCCAGACGCTCGTTCTCTCGGTCGCACACAAAGCACTCAAACCCGTTCAGGTAGTTTGGTTTACTCATGTCGTTGACGCCCCACTCTCTGCTCTCCAGTCCCTCCAGCAGACGCAGGTTCGTGATCTTGCTGGGTGTTTTGTACTCCAGATAGCGCGAGTACTCTGCGTCGTCTTGATCCAGAGTCTTTATGAACTCCGCCAGCTCCCGTGGAGAGGGGAAATCATCAATGAGGATAGCAGAATGATTGTTTGGGAGCCAGTCGGCCACCGACGACGAGCCCCTGTAGATGGGCACACAGCCCTGGTGCATGGGGCGCCACAGCTTCTCCGTCATGTAGTCGGGACACAGGCCGTTCTCCAGGGCCAGGTGGAACTTATAACGGCCGACAAAACTCATGAAGCGCCTGTCTTCACCAGTGGCTGTGCTGGTGTCCTCCAGATAGTCAGGCAGGGGTTTGTTATTAAGGCACTTACCATACGAGTCAATCTGAGGAGAAGACATGATGATAATTTGGATTTTAAGACCAAAATATTCTTTGATTTTTTTGTATCTGTGCATAGCTGAACACATAACCTTTCAAAATAAACTCTTGATAGCATGCATAAACACAGGCACTTGACACATGCAACACTAGAAAGTGTCCTTATCCAGTGTCTGCACTATTTCTCTATGGAGCGATTAAAAATGTCTTTCTTTTAAAACACTAGGTATCATACATTTGGTGACTTTGAAAATGGTTTCAGAGAAAAACTAGGTATTATACACTAAATGTCTCAGAATCACATATTACCAGACTTTCAAATTTCTTTTCTTTTTTTTTTTAAATGCACACACACACAAAGAGAGAGAGAGACAGAGACAGACAGAGACAGAGAGAGAGAGAGAGAGAGAGAGAGACAGAGAGAGAGAGAGAGAGAGACAGAAAGAGAGAGAGAGACAGAGAGACCGAGATTACTTACAAATTGTAGTCTGTTACTGAATACAGATTACATGAAAACTACTTAGTAATGTAGTAGAGGTTCGTCAATTTAGCTAATGTAATTAAACTACTTTTATAGATTACTCTTTGTATATCAAACTTGTTTTAAACTTAAATTAACTGTACCACAAAGAAAACATTTTTTTTTCATAAAATGCATTAACGTCAGAACTACAGTAGGTTTATGAGTTGATAAAAAGCTATTAGTTATTTAGATTACAAAAATGTACAATAAAAATTATTTGCAGGCTTGAACACCAAAAATATAAATATTCAGTTTACCCTGTATTTCAATGTTCCCATTTTTGAATCCATTCAGCCGATCTCTGGGTCTGGAGGTAGCACTTTTAGCTTAGCGTAGATAATTGAATCAGATTAGACCGTTAGCATTTCGCTTTTATATTTTTCCTATTTAAAACTCGACTCTTCTGTAGTTACACCGTGTACTAAGACCGACAGAAAATGAAAAGTTGTGATTTTCTAGGCCGATATGGCTAGGACCTATTCTCTCATTCTGGCGTAGTAATCAAGGAACAGTGATATTACGCAGCGCCTGAAAATAGTCCCCAGTTTGTGTAGCTGCAGCTTTAACAGAGTTCCTGGGGTCTATTTTCAGGTTCAAAAATAAACTTTTCCAATAAAAAATGGAAATCTGTTATAACAGTATCACCTCTATATATTTCATCAGCTCTTGAACGTAGCGATCGCGGTCTGAAGGCACATCACAGTGGGACTGCATGTAGAGCACAGGGGCCAGACCGGCCCGTCTCCAGCGGTTCTTCTCCTGCAGAGGGACTGCCGCTGCCTCCAGAAGATAGTCCAGAGAGGGCAGCCACTGCAGCGTCAGCGGATAGTCCGACTCCCTCCTGAACGTGGCTGTGTAGTTAAACAGCCTGATCCCAACACTGTGGGAGAGCAGGTAGTTGTTCATGGGCGACTCTTCGTGGAAAAGCGCCCAGGTCTGATGGGCCAAGCGTGGCAGAGGAGCCTCGTACGCCCGGAAGTCTGTGCCGTAGAAAATGATGGATGCCGTGCGGCGATACAGCTGGACTTTACGGTTGCTTGTGACCAGACAGGACGAGTGGGCACAGTCCACACGCTCGGTGTCTCCTGGGAAGTGTGGGAACAGATTGGAGCTCCACCACAGAAGGATGGGCAGCTTATTATTCGGGCGAAAATCTGTGTTTCCAGGGCCCCGGTACGAGCTCACACTGGCAAACTCCATGTCACTGAGGGCACTCTGGGGCTGGAAAACCTCGTTGTCCCCTGTGTCCACTGGCCCCTGGCCCCAGCAGCATACTGGGGCCACCGCAATAAACCACAGCCAAAGCCTCATAGTCAACCTGAGGAAATAAAAGACAAAACACTGAATCATTCTTCTGCTCTTAAAGGGATAGCTCACTCAAAAATTCTGTCATTAATTACTCCCCCTCATGAACCCAAAAAGTATTCTCATGGCTTCATAAAGTTAGGGTTGAACCCCTGATGTCTGGTGGACTCTTATGTTCTTGGTACCCTGATCGATGTAGTATCCATGCTGTATATAGAGGGCCAGAGAGCTCTCGGATTCAATCCAAATATCTTCATTTGTGTTTTGAAGATGAACAAATGTCTTACGGGTTTGGGACGTCATGAGTTTTTAATTTTGGGGTGAACTATCTCTTTAAACTGTTGCAAAAAAAATTCAAGTATCTGCATAGGACTGTAAATATTATTATAAAGGCCTATAAATGATAAAGGCCTGCACGATGTGAAGGCATAAAGGATGCTCAAAACAGTTCTGCATCATCAAGAAAAATCACTCATACGCTGTCTAAAGTGTGGTTTATAAGCAATTACTTAGCGACCATTAAAAGTATGTTGTGGTTAGTATGAATGCGAGTAGTATGAATGTAATCCGGATGTACTACATTCATCACGTAGATGGTGACAGACAGTGATCAACCTCATAAGAAGACACATGCACTGATGGACAAAAATAATTGCCTGATTTTGTAAATGTGGGAAATGACATTTGAATAAGACATATACAATTTGTGCTCGTGTTAATTGCTTGCACTTACAAAATGAGCAGACAATATCAGAAAGAAGCCTGTTTAATCAAAGTAAAGACCCATGTTTATTAAAATGTTAATGAAATGAAAATGTTTAATAGATATTTAAGAGAATGTAGCCATATTTGCATATTTTGTTAGAGTTAGGTTCAGGGTCTTAACACACACACAATTATGTAAGACTTCAGTCTTTGCGAGTAGTCACTTAAAGATACATGTTGATTAATGTCAAACAATAAAAAAACAAAGAGAAAAATCACTGACTGAATCCCTTTAGTAGCATTAATAAAGATTAATTTAAATTAAATTTATACAGTGAAGTGAATTTATACAAACTGCCTGAAATTTTTATTTTATTTTATTTGTATCTTTTGTATTTACTTTTGCTACTTGTTGTAATTGGTTTATTATTGATCATTTACTTTTTCGTTAATAATGCTTGTATTTTATTAGTCGTCTATTGGTTTTTGGTTCTGTGGTATCAAAAATGATTGATATTGTCTACACAACAACATAGGGTTACATGAACCAAAAACAAAAATTTATTTATTTTTAATTACATTTTATTTATTTTTGTTTTAATTTTATTTACTTATCTCTCTCTCTCTCATACATACATACATACATGCATACATATATATATATATATATATATATATATATATATATATATATATATATATATATATACATACGCAAACACAGACACACACAATTTATTTACTTTTATTACTCATTTTTTTTATGATTCATTCATTCATTTTTGCAGGGTCAGGGTCAAACATTTTAACAAGGCAAGAAAAATCTTAAACTCAAGCCAGACCACAGGCAGGAAAATAACAATGCCCTGTAAACTACATGTACATGTACAGTAACAAATATGAAGAAAACGAAAATAAATGGCTGTATTTCAAAACATAATAAGCTTTTTGGTCATTGTGGTTTCAAAACGTACTAAGAAGCTTACTAGGTCTAACTTAGAGATCAATTTTGGCAAAACCTAGTTATCAGCCTTGTTAAACAGCATTTTTGGGCAATATGTGCACATATTGTATCCAGAAATGCACGTATGGAGCACACTATGTTTGAAGCACAGCCAAAGAAGAATTTAAAAACACATTTCCGACAAAACCCAAACACATACGATTATATTCCATACAACATGACGCGAAAGCTTACTTTCTTACTTCAGTTTAGGTCAGACGCATGCTGTATTGTCGCATCTTCACTGCTCTTCCTCGCCACTCTCCAGGAGAGCAGGATGGACACAACACAAGACGCTGCTGGGCTCTGAGGAATCACAGTGGGAAAACTGAGCATTACTGCCACCTAGAGTTCTGGATGAGAACTGCAAACTGAAGAGTTATATTTTTATCATTATAATTATTCAATTTCATTTGTCCTTTTAATATTAAATAATACTAATTGAATTTGTGTAACTAAACAATAACATAAAATTAGTCATTAAAAATTAATTGCGGTTAAACACACATTCTCTCTCTCTCTCGCTCGCTCAATCACTGTCACACACGCAGCGCGTGAGAGCTCAGCGTCCAGCGGCACAATATGAGGTAATTCAGAGAGGATTTTTACATGATTCAAGTCATATAAGAGCAAAGTGGGTATATTCCTCCTGTATGTGTGTTCACGTATGCGTAACAGTGCTGCAATTTATTTAATAAATCATCTAAAACTGTGCTGGTCATGTAGCTAAAGTGAGCTAACAGCGCTGAGAATACATATATGATAAATGACACCACACGCGATCATAAAAACATCAGCCATGTTTATTAGTAATAGTACGAGCTAAGTTATAATGAGCAATAACGTTGAGAGTACTAAAGATAAACCTTGAGCTTGAGCACTCGGATGCTAAAAACACAGTTGTCATGCACTTGTGCGCATGCGCAGACATCGATCATCTGTTTCCTGCTCGAGATGTGTTCAGAATCAATAAATACGCAAGTAACGCTTAAAGTTATTAAATAACGCAGAATATTGCACTGTATTCTGCCAGTATCGTGTAGTGTGTTTATGCACTACTTTAGGATTTCTGAAACGGACCTTTTTATTTTTAGTGTCGGGATAAGAAAATTAGTTTGAACAATGAAATATGAACTATGAAAATTAGTTTGAACAAAAATTGTGACATACAAATGAGGATTAGCATTGCATTAGAAATGACTTCGTTCGCTTTATTTTGCTATTATCACTTACATTTATCAATTATAGTGTCCTGCACACACTAGTAAAAAATATAAAAATTATATCTGGTGTCTGAATAACTTTTGTTTTGACTGTAGACATATTGGAATTTTTATTTTTGTAAAAACATGTTTATTATTAACATGTTTATTATTATTATTATTATTATTATTATGCTATCATGCTTTATTGTGTTAGCTGTATTTTTTATTTACAATTTTTAACCTATTCAAAATAAAAAAAACTGCAGTTTGGTTGAGATTAACTGGAATGCACAATGAAAAAAAAACATGACTTGTGAAAATTGATAAACATTATTTGTTTTTGCAAATGAGCTTTTCATATATATATATATATTGTCATATATTCATTCATATATATATATATATATATATATATATATATATATATATATATGGTTATAAGTATATTCATATATAATATAACTTATATAAATATAAATATGTAAAATAATATTTCCAACACTCATAATAAATCTGAATATTAGAATGATTTCTAAATGATCATGTGATCGACTGATTTTACATGTGACACTGAAGGCTGGAGTAATGATGCTGAAAATTCAGCTTTGCATCACAGGAATAAATTATTATTATTTTTTAATTATATTCAAATAGAAAACTATTATTTTAAGTTGTAATAATATATCACAATATTACTGTTTTTTCTGTATTTTTGATCAAATAAATGCAGGCTTGATGAGCAGAAGAAACTTCTTTCAAAAACATTAAAAATATTAATGTTTCCAAACTTTTGGTTGGTCTGTACTGTATATATATATATATATATATATATATATATATATATATATATATATACTGTATTTGTGTCACAGTACACACACACACATACTATGTCCACAAAAACGTATTTTGGATGCGATTAATCACGATTAATTGTCCAGTAATTATATAAATATATATGTATATCCTATATTTGTCAATTTTGATTGCTTCTACTGTCCTCATTTGTTAGTCTGTTTGTGTGAAGTGTTGATGTCTGTGTTGGTCAGGCTGCAGTGAAGACGTGTGGGCCGTTATGAGCGGGAAGAGCCTCTTGCTGAAGGTCATTCTTCTGGGGGACGGCGGCGTGGGCAAGAGCTCCCTCATGAACCGCTACGTGACGGACCGCTTCGACACGCAGTCCTTCCACACCATCGGCGTGGAGTTCCTCAACCGCGACCTGGAGATGGACGGGCGGCTGGTCACCCTGCAGATCTGGGACACGGCGGGCCAGGAGCGCTTCAAGAGCCTGCGCACGCCCTTCTACCGCGGCGCGGACTGCTGCCTGCTCACCTTCGCCGTGGACGACCTGCAGAGCTTCCAGAACCTGGGCTGCTGGAAGAAGGAGTTCATGTATTACTCAGACGTACGAGACCCCGAGCGCTTCCCCTTCGTGGTGCTGGGAAACAAGGTGGACAAGGAGGAGCGGGAGGTGGGCGAGGATGAGGCCCGGGCCTGGTGTGAGGAGAACGGCTGCTGTCCGTACTTCGAGACCAGTGCCAAGGATGACAGGAACGTGGGGGCCGCTTTCGAGGCTGCTGTCCGGGAGGTTCTGGCCAGCGAGGACCCCATCGACCACACCCTGCTGAGCAGCTCCATCGACCTCCACGGGAACCGAAAAGGGGCTCGCTCGTCCTGCTGTTGAGGTGCCTCTAATGGTGCGTTCAAGTCATGTCGGATATATCGTATTTACGAGTTGAACGTCGCTACAAAGTCGTTATTATATGAAAGCCCGTTTTTGCCACTGAATAAATAAAATGTAAAAAGTAATTGCGACCTTTATTTCAGAATTGTGACTTTTTTTCTTATAATTGTGAGCTTGCATCTTGCAAATGTGACTTTATTTTTCTCAGAATTGTGAGATGCAAACTCGCAATTGCTAAATATATCGTCCAGTTCTGAGGAGAGAATAGACTACGTTCTCACAATTGCAAGTTAATGTCTGTTAATGTTCTGACTTTATAATTTTGCAATTGCGTGTTTATATCACGAGAAAAAAAGTCTGAATTGGCAGTTTGCATCTCGCAGTTCACACTTTGTTTCTCACAATTGCAAGTTTAGGTTATATCTGACAATTCTGAGAAAAAAAAAGTGAAAACTGCGAGATGTAAAATTGCAATCGTGAGGAAAAAAAGTCAGAATTGCGAGGTAAGTTGCACTAATTGTTTTTTTTTTTATTATTCAGTGGCAGAAACGGGTTTTCATATTTTTACGAGTGGAACTAAAAATGTTCTTTAATTCCCGATTTTCGGGGTTGGGGGCGTGTCAGTGAAAAACATGCGGGGTGCAGCGGACGCAGATACGCAGTGTCTGTACAGCTTGTTTGCAAACACGTGATTCTGATGACGCGCTAAATACAGCTGTAGGACAGGAAGTGATGTTTCTCCACAGGAAGCAGGAACTTAAGATGCCTGTGTTTTGCATCGTTTATGAATGCTCAAATTGGTCAAACCCAGAAAACACAAGGAGCTTCTTCAGATGTTAAAGGTTCTTTATGGAACCATTTAGACCAAAAATGGGAGTGGCCCCCCATAACGCAACACCGCTTCAATTATATTAATAATTCATTTTGTAGATGTAGAGTCTAAAAAATAGTTGAAGTTTATTGTCGAAAAGTTAAATCGCCATCTTTTTCCGACCAAAGTCCGAATGTCCCAGGACTTGAACGCCTCATAAATCGCTTCATAGCCGTGGTCTTACAGTCTGTCTCTGGCTGATACTGTTAGCTTGAGACGCCAGACGTGTCTCGTGGGATACAGAGTTACCGAACAGAAAAGTCATTTCACACACGTTCATGTCTCTGAAGTCTGGCACACTGACGCTTTCCCAGTCGAAGACTTGTGTGCCGCTGACGTGGTGTTTAATGATAGCTTCGTGTCCTGGACCATAGATCTGGCCTCCCTTTAGTATTCAACGGTTGAGCTTACTGTTTAAACTTACATTTGAGCTATTATGTTGTGGTACTCACTTCTCTAGATATTTCCAAACACATAACCCGTGTCACATACTGCGGACACTGTTATCGGTAATGACATATTGTGTGAGAGAAATTTTTCATTTTTCATTTTTACTAAGTTATTCTTTGGGTGAAGAA
Source organism: Carassius auratus (assembly GCF_003368295.1). Classification (NCBI taxonomy): domain Eukaryota; kingdom Metazoa; phylum Chordata; class Actinopteri; order Cypriniformes; family Cyprinidae; genus Carassius; species Carassius auratus. The sequence continues at coordinate 10,074,953 of NC_039256.1, forward strand.
CACGTTTGGGTCATATTTCACCTAAAATATTAGTAAAGAATAAATATATATAAGATATTACAATTAAAAAAAAAATTTTTTTGACAATGACATTATTTTTGTGATTTATAAGCATGTAACATTAAAACAACAAATAAATGTAACTTTCCTCATTATTACTTAAACTGTAGGCCTAAATGATTTATCTGTTATTGTAGCGTTTGTTATCTTAGCTTCGATTCATGCTGGTTTGAATAATTATGAAACATAATTGTGTCCACACATGATGAAGAAACCTTTGCACTCTTTAAATGATTTATTATTTTATTTTGGGTTGAAATATGACTTTCTGAAATTGATTCACCTTATTATGGTACATGTAGTAAAACACATAACCTCAAATTGTCTGAGATGCATCAGCACAGCACTGCTTTTACACAGAAAGGGAATTTCTTTTACCATCGCATCGAAAGATTACACTTTTTTTTAACAGTTTATTTAGATTTTATTTCGATTTGAGTTAACCTTTTTCAGTTGTTCTGTACGGTACAGTGAGTTTGTTTTAGATGTGTAATATGTATAGTTTGATTTAGTTCTCTAGTGTGTATTTGAGCAGTTTTACACACCTAATGCACGATGAATCTGGGCAGCAATGCTGTAGTGTTTAATGAAGGATGAAGTCTCTTGCATGAAGAGCATGTTTGTGTGTCGTGGTCAGTTTGAGGGTTTAGACCACATCTGATTCACTAAATGACTCAGGAATGTGGCTTAGACAAATGCACAGATCATTTTCTGAAAGCATGTGGGAATTTAAAGCTGGAGCCTCTCTGGACGTCTGCGGCCGACTTGAAGAGTCTCAGAGTCACAGCTGATGAATGAGTTCACAGTCGTGGTTTCCTCCATGTGAGACCAATGCTGATATCAAACCAAAGCACCTGGTTCCCAGTGTCTTGCATTGACCTCTGATCGTTTAGAGTGCACTTGTGAAGGACTTTGATTTAGTGCATTTATAGGTACTTCTATCTTTTATAATATTGACTTATTTCCTAGTGCTTTTAACCGGATTTTGAATGTTTTCTCAGCATTTTCTCTGCATACTGCTGTAAGATGCATGTAAAACACATTGTATGTTGTTATAGTTTCTGCTGATGGACATGCTCACACAACATTGGTACACTGTGACACGGAGATGGATGCAACACTGCGTTTCTCCAACTCAACCTGCTGAACATATATTAACTGCTAATATTGGAAAATCAGTATCTGTCTATTTACTGATAGTGATTTCCAGAGAAACAAGGTACTGGTGAAGAATTGTTACACTATAATCTGATCTGTATGACATAATGGAAAGACTGTGTGTGTGAAACCGCAGCTGGATGCAGAAGTGCAACTGTTCTGACGCGTGTTATCATGTTTCAGATGTCTTTTAATGAGTTAAAATGTCAGCTTGATAAGCAAACTAAAGCTTTTCAATAAGCAGGTGACTCCCATGAAGAAATGTCAATAGTTACATTTTATTTGTAAGGAAATTGAACCCTATATTTAGGATGGTTCATGTTTTTTTTTTTTGCCTTTAACACGGATGTTTTATTGTGAGATTCAGCCAAGCTGTTTGCGCTCGAGCTAATGTTGTAGCATTCCTGCCACAGTATTTATGAGGTTACAAATCACAGGAGTATTGTGTTTCGTTAATAAAACCATATTTTATGATGTTCATTTGTCAGTGTGACCAGTCACGACCACGCTAGAGAACTGTGGGGGATGAACTGTGGTCAATTAAGGGCATTACTGCAATGAATGTACTGACTATTTGTCACTTTTTACAGTTTGATTTGTGTAAGGCTTGTGTGCTTTGCTCTGGGTAATCCAGTATTCATGCTAACAGACATCTTTAAATGGACTCGTGTGGAGCTGTGTTACTCGTCTGTTTCACCAGTGTCATCTCCAGTCCAATATTTATGGACGTGGAGACTTCCTTCGCTTGCAAATTTACTTTGCGAGAATCCAATGCGATGAATAAACAAACTGCAACAGCGATCATATTGTGTGGTTTATGAGTCAGATTTGGTTTAACTTGTATTACCGTCATAGTTTTCAACATGTTAAACAAAATGCTCTTTCCTGTTTAGCCAGGTAATGTAACATAAACGTCATAACTGAAATATAGTGTTTATTTCATAACATCAAATCAATGGTATTCTCCGGTATTCTCCAAACCACTCTGAGTGGTCAGAAAGCGTGCACGCGTCACACGTCAGCTGTGTGAAGCACATACGGAGAACAGAGACTTCCTCTGTGCTCGCTGAACGCTCGGCCGAAGAGCGTGTGCAGCCTCCTCTCCTCCTTCTCTCTGCGATGACGCTCTCTGAAAACAAGCTGCCATGCGGCTAGATGCAGTGGACAGTGGATCTATGAATAACAAAACACATGAGTCACCGGTGAAAGACACCGACCTTTATTTCCTGCTAAACTTCAGCTTTTACACCAACAAACTGTGCAGCCGAGCAGCAGGTTAAAATAACAGACCTGAGCTGGAACAAATCTAAGAAATACTGTTAGTGCTAATAACAAACCAATGGAATAAGCCATCTGATGAATCAAACATTATTAATTGGAAATTCAGCAAAAGAAAAAAGTGTTATACAATAACTACAACAATCTCCTGATAATTAAGAGTTACAATCAATGAAAACTCATTTCACATTGCTCCAAACCTCCAAATTCCAGCCGTGTAAGAAAAAGAAGATATTTTAAAAAATGTTCATGCTGCTCTTCAATGATAGAAAATGCTCTATAAGAAGAGAAAAGCAGGTCTTTGTGCGCCACATCTAAAGTCTTCTATTATGGTGTATTGTAAAAGGTTTAATACAAATGAGTTAAATTTGAATACGAGGAAGAACAAACGATGAAAGGCTTATTTTTCAAGGGACGGCAAATTCAATTTCAGCCGTGTGTCTTCAGAAGACTCAGTGTCGTGCACTAGTCACACGTGTTACCTTTAGTGAAGCGATTCGGGTTTGGAACGACGTACGTGCGAGTAAAAAAGTTATGCTTTCATTCGTGAACTATTCAGGTCAACTACTGCTCTCAGTCTACACTAATAACTTGCTTTCACCAAACGCATCCGACATGCATTATTCATAAGAAATGCTCAGGATGAAATAATCAAATTAAAACATCCTGAATTAGTTACTTTTTGTAAAAAAAAAATAATATATAGAAAACAAGCAAAATGAAGCTACGGCTGCCTTTTTTCATCATTGTTTTCTACCGAAATGTCTTTTGCTCTTCATTTTTAGTGAAAGATCCCAGCCACGATACTATGTGCACCAGTCACAGAAAGCCTTTTATTCAAGCAGCTGGAAAGTCCCAGAAGCCTCTTTGTCATTGGGCGATATCCTTACGCGTAAACTGACCCCTAGCATGGGTTTGTGCCGGGGGTGTCCTCTAAACAAAGAGGGGCTCATCCATTGTTTGGGCTTTTCTCAGTCCTTTCAAGAGGCGGTGAGAAAAAAAGTGCTGGAGTCACAAGAACACAGCACAAGTGGCTGTCTCTCTCCATGGCAACCAGATGTGAGGGATGGTCACCAAGGAAACCAGCCATCACCCCCTTCAGATTCTTTTAAGCATCTAATGATCTGATTGAATTGGTAGTTCTACCCAGTTATGATTTGTACTTTTATTTTCTGAAACCAGAATATATTTGGTCCAATCTGCAAGTCATTACACTTACGGATAGACCAGATGGTTTTAATGGACTTGTATAATAGCTGTAAACAAATATATGATTAGGTATTTTATAGCAGATAAAGAAAGTAAAACTCAAACTATACTATCAGATTTCTAAAAACAAAAATGAATGCATTCTCAAATCTAATTAAAGATTTATAGCTGCCTTCAAGTCATGTTGGCACTAGAACCTCACCTCAATATTGTAACTTATAAGAAAAAAAAAGGTTTTTCTTTGAGTCAGTTAAATAATCGTGGCAGAAGAAGCTTGCTATTGGTCGTAATTGAAGTTTTCATTGTGAACGCTATCTGTACAGGTTGTGTATTGCTGAATTATAGTCCTTTTACTCTGTTTTCTAGTACAAATATCTAAACATTCTTGAATAATCAAAATATTAAGATATTGGTAATTCATATTTTTGATGAAATCCGAGAGCTCTGTGACCCTGCATAGACAGCAGTGCAACTGAAATGTTTCCAGACACAGAAACGTATTAAAGACATCAGAAAAACAGTCCATGTGACATCGGTGGCTCAACTGTAATTTTACAAAGTTACAACAATACTTTTTGTGTGCAAAGGAAACAAAAATAATGACTTTATTCGACAATTCTTCTCCAAATAATAATGTCTTCCTCTATTATGGATGCATGTTTGCATTGTTTTCATGCAGAGGTGCTCTCGATAATGAGGGAAGACATGATTTAGAGGAGAAGAAATGTTGCACACTTTTTCTTTTTTGCACACAAAAAGTACTTTTGTAGCTCTGTAAATATACAGTTTAACCACTAATGTCACATTGACTATTTTACTGATGTCTTTACTACATTTCTGGGTCTGGGAACATTTCAGTTGCTCTGCTGTCTATGCAGAGTCAGAAAGCTCTCGGACTTCATCAAAAATATCTTAATGTGTGTTCTGAAGATGAACGAAGGTCTTAAGGCTTTAGAAAAACATATGGGTGAGTAATTAAAGACCGAATTTTTTTTCTGGGTGAACTATCCCCTTTCAGTCATTCTGCTTCTTGAGTAATTGTACAGTATTGACAAAAAAACAAGGCAAAAATACTGAGAAAGAAAATCTGTTTTTGAAGCGTAGGAAATAAGCTGTCCAGAACTCTCAACTCATTTAGGTAGCAACAGGCTTTTGTGACCAAACTGCAAGATAAAATATACAAAGAATCTGTTACACACCCAATGCTGTTACATAATGCTTTGTTACATTAGCACAGTTATAACATCCCAGAGGACTTGAAGAAAGAATATTTCCAGGAGCAATATAAAGGTAGAAAAATCAGATGAAAGACAGTCTGGAGCAAGGATTGCAAACACTGTTTGGAAATCCCAAAAAAATCCAAAAGAATGTCAGGAAATTGTGTTGTGGAAAAGAAGAGGATGAGAATATCTAAAGTGCTCCAATATGGTGCTGTTATCGAAGGACATCCATTAACAGCGCGGACTGATGCCTTTCCTTCCCAGATACCGCAGAACCGCAAAGTTATAGGTGGTTGACACGGTGTATGTGAGCTGAAGAGAGAAAGACAGAAACACAAAATAATACATGTGACCCAGTGACCATGACTAATCAGAAAGCTGTGGTGTTTTCCCTGTGAAGACCAAACCCACAGTGCTAGGGTGTTGTAGGTGGTTGTCAAGGCATTACTATGTTTTTACTTTAACTGCTTTTTAACATTATTATAATATCGCTACTAGGGTTTTGCTATAATGTTGTGAGTGGTTTTTAACCCATAAAAAAAAACCATCAGACATTGCTATGTAGTTGGTGTTCTGTGTGGTTTGCAGGGTGGTGGCTAAAAGCTGTTCACACCAAGAATGACAACTTTTAAGATAACTATATTAGCGTCCACACCAGCGGATGATATCGTTTGTTATTCTAAGCACACACTCATCTACTGCCTTAAATTCTGATTGGGTGTCAATGTTTTTATCCATCATCTGCGGGAAAAAAACACTCCGAAAACGATTCCAACAATATTGTTTATCTAATCGTTATAGCTGTTTGGTGTGGACTTTTTAAACGCATCTTTATCGTTATCATTTTACATTCTGTAAATTTCAGAACTCAAAACTTTCTCATTAGTCTAAAACAGCTTATATTGAGGGCAGGCTGCCAAAACAACAGCTTGTGGAATGTGTCACTCAATGATGTAATAGTGTGGATAAGCACCGCCTCAGCAGATGATGATCAACGCCTGCTTCTACATCTGTGCCTTTTTAGCCCCGCCCACCGATTCTACATAACTACCAGTTTAGCCCCGCCCACCGATTCTAAATCACTACCTGTTAAGCCCCTCTCACCGATTCTACATAACTACCAGTTTAGCCCCGCCCACCGATTCTACATCACTACCTGTTAAGCCCCGCCCACAGATTCTACAGGTGTGTTCGACATCGGCTGCGGCTGGATGCAACCGATCGGCGAGAGTAGCCGCGTGCAGGTGGGGAGGAGCTGCAAACGGAGATATGAAGCCGGACACGTTGTGGCTCCCGTAGTTTGCTGCAATTACGTCAGTCATGGCAGATCACGTGGCGATTGCTTACTTGATCGCATTTAATGTGTGTATAAGTGGTGTTTTGGAAGGGTCTTGAATGTTGTTAAGTTGAAGTTACAGCAAGTTGTTAGCAGTTTGCTAACCACATGCAGGTGAAGTATAAACACAGCAAAATAAACTAAAGAATATGAAGAAACCAAACAAATGGAGGAACATAATGTATTATGTATCATTTGTATAGGACCATACATTTATGACCACATTAGATTGTATGCTTTTAAGATTAACATTTTAGTTCTTAAAAATGCTCATTTGAATAGGTTATGCTGCTGAATACTGTAAAAGGTCTGTATAAAAAAGAAAGTCATGCAAAATAAACATACACAAACTTTATATTAACAATAAAGTAAATACAGTAAAACAATATTTAATAAATATGATTTATAAGATGAAGACGACATAAAAACGTATTGAACTGTTTTAAAAGTCCATATGAGAATTTCTGAAACTGAAGCCGACTCGCAATAAACTTGAAACGCACGTCATCTGTGTCATCAGTGAATCCAGCCAATCGTGGATCAGTTGTGTCGTCATCAGAACCTGTGCAGCCGCTCTTCAGAAGCTGCGCTGGCTGAGTTCTCCGGCTACTCTCGAATCGCTCTCGTGGTACTTTGACGGCACACGTCACAGTCACGTGGCGTCAGCGCTGTATCAAGTCGGACAAAATTTCTAACCAGCATGCACTGCTTCAAGTCAGCCGACGATCGGTTTGCGCAAAACTGCATGAAGTCGAACAAGCCTTAGATAACTACCTGTTTAGCCCCGCCCACCGATTCTACATCACTACCTGTTAAGCCACGCCCACAGATTCTACATAACTACCTGTTTAGCCCCGCCCACCGATTCTACATCACTACCTGTTAAGCCCCGCCCACCGATTCTACATCACTACCTGTTAAGCCCCGCCCACCTATTCAACACCACTACCTGTTTAGCCCCGCCCTCCGATTCTACATAACTACCTGTTTAGCCCCGCCCACTAATTCGCGCAGGTAGTGTTTATGAGAGCGCAAATGCAGGTTTACGCAGAAACCAAACGATAAAGATGGTTCAGAAGATAACAAGATGCTTTACAGTGCCAAGATCTAGGTCCTTTGTTCACCTAATTTTTTACAGCAGATTCGTTTACAAACAAGACACAATTTGATGCTGGATTTTCAGAAAGATTGAAACTAAAAGACGATGCTGTGCGACTATACTGGGTTCGTTTTCAAAGATCATTTGACATGAGTATTTAAGCGTTTTAGTCTGTCAAACTTTAAATATCTGGGTAGGAATACTGAATCTGTTTCTGTGCAAGCGAGATGAATAAATGCATGTTCACATTTAGTCTAGAACTACAGTAAGCATCATGTTCTTACCCCCAACACAGGTTTTCATCTCACTGTGTGATTATTCAAGTGTTACAATATAGTTGTAATTTACCACATTTCTATGCACTAAGTACAAATGGTTTGCAAGAAATTGCTAAGATATTCTGACTGCTTTTTTATTTTACTCCATTACTACACAATTTCTAGGTTGTTCTGTGTGATTATAAAGTTGTTGTTAAGATGTTAACAGCACTGATTTGACATTGCTAAGTTATTCACCGTCTTGCTAGGATCTTTCGCGCTGTTGTTAGGGAGCTACAGTGAGGTTGAGGGAGTCTAGCTTAATGAAAATTGTTGAATTGCTGAAAAATACAGTTCTCATAATTTTCTAACCACAACTGACAGCAATAAATCCCAAGAAGAGGTTAACAAATGCAGCAACAGAATTCCTTGACACCTACGGGAATGGCGTCATGAGAACACAGTGTGATGGTCTTCTGTTCTGGACACTCACCAGAGCCAAGACCGTCATCCCCGCTCCAGCGAAGGCAGCGATGTAGAGATCATAGGTCAGGAAAAACTGAAAAACAAGTCAGGAACGTGACATCCTAAACACTCACTGCGCAGCGTCAATGTCTGGTCTTGGCTTTGGATTTGACAAGGCTTTGAGGAAGGTTTTCCAAAGAATTATATGAAGACATTGAATCGTATGTCGCCCAGGGCCACGTCTTACCTCTCTTGTCTTGCAGACGTTAGACAGGGTCATCCCACATGCCTTTCCTGGTACTGCACTCCATGGAAGTAAACCTTAGGGATGCACAGACATAAAACACAATGTAACCGCATGAAAAATATCAAGGCACAATGATTTATAAAAAAAAATTGACACCAAATTAAGAGAACAGAGAGTTTAACATCGTAAGGCCAGAAACGTATGCAGACATATCCAAAATTATTTTAAAGTGTGCCTTGTATTGTGATCTCACCCATTTCAGAATGCAAAAAAATACATGAAATCAAACTTGCCAAAGTATAAGTGTGCGTACTCATGTACCTCTTTCCTGAAAATATCTGAACATCGGGACACTTCAAAAGACATCAGACTTTAATAAATGTTACAGAGCAGTGATATCAAATCTCTGAGCTGTCAAGAGACAGAAAAGATGTGATGAATGTATTACCATACTGTCTGGCATCAATGCACAGCTGGTTGATGCTGGAGGGTGTCTCAGAGAGGATGTTGATAGTGTGACAGGTGTTTGCCATGTTGTAGAAAAAGTAGACAGGAAGGGCAGAGAGGGAGAACACCAGTAACCAGACCACAACCAGGAAATACGTGATCACGATGAACTGATGAAAACATAATGCGTTTATCAGTTTGATGCATTTTATTTTAAATGAAGAGTCCACACAAAAGAAAAAAAAAATGCATTTATGCAGTCAAAAGATGAATTTCACCATGTTAACCAAATGGAACAACATTAAATTAGCTTATATAAGAGGTCATTGTGCTATAAAAACTTTTCTATTCTGTTACAGGTTTCAGAACTCAAATACCTTCCCGTTAGTCTAAAAACAGCGTATATTGAAAGCAGTCTGCTGAAATGACAGCTTGTGGAATGTGTCAATTTATGATTTAATAGTGTGGATAAGCACCGCCTCCGCAGATGATGATCAACGCCTGCTTCTACATCGCTGCCTGTATAGCCCCACCCACCAATTCTACATCACTGTCTGTAGCCCCACCCACTGATCCTACAGCACTACCTTTTTAGCCCCGCCCACCGATTCAGGCAAGTAGTTTACGAGAGAGGCGATGCGCAGATCTACGCAGAAACCAAGCGATAAAGATGGCTCTGAAGACAACAAGATGCTGTGAAGTCCCAAGTTGTAGAAAACAGTGACCCCCCCCCCCCCGTAACTCACTGAATCTGTATAGTAGTATAACAATCAAAAAGGCAGTTCATGTCTCCTTTAAACCGAATATAATGCACCAATTTTGAATATATATGGAAGTGCAAATGAGGTATGAATGCTGCATCAGAGGCAAAAATATTAAGTGAATGTCAACATTTCAAATCTTGGCAGCCTCTGGTAACTATTACATTCAACTTATGGAAATGAGCAACATTCATATTCCTTCAGATTTCCAGAGGAATACATATGTGTTTGTAAAAACATGAGGGTACAACATTTTGCAAAGTAGCCAATGCAAAGTGAAACTTGCACTCACCGTTGTGCTGAGACAGCGACCACAAACTGTGCTACGAAATTCTCCGAATGACTGCCGTGCTGCACTGGTGGTGTAAAAGCCTTCAGCCAGCAGGATTACACAGTACAGGAAGAAGAAGGAGGCCAGGCCATAGATGATGTACTGAAAATACTCAATACTACAGGAAAGAGAGAAAGACATGTTTGTAATAAAAAGATACCCGATCGTTCAAAGCACAAATTCCCTTTCGGCACCTTAAAAAGCTTTATTCAAACATGCCATTTCATATTATTTTTTTCTTGTGAAGCTTAAGATTATGGGTAAATAAACAAAAAAATTGAAGTAGATTCATCTGGATTGAACATCAGTGATGTGTGAGATGCTACTGGCACACACAGGTACGCTAGGGTGATGTAGTCCTGATGGTCACGGGCGAAGTAAGTCTCGATAAGTCTTTCGCTTTCTGTCAGAGCCTGATGTCCACAGCCGCAGAACAGAGCAATGCCAGAGAAACACAGCAGAGTGGCCACCAGAGAGATGTACGGCACTCCTCCCAGACAACGCATACAGCATTCATAACAACCTGAGATTCATAACAAAAGCATATGAAGGATTAGTTTCTCTCATTTTCTGATGATTTACCATATCAGACATTTAGAAAATGCATATAAGACATGCCACAAGGCTCTGTATTAGGCCCTCTGCTGTTTTCCTTATACATGCAGCCAAATATTATTTTAATTAAACACGATTAACTTATACTTATGCTGATCAGAGTACTTAGCTCTACATCTCCTCTACACAAGATGACATTTTTAAATTATCAAAGTTAACAGTTTATTCCTTTAAGTCTTGCATGTTATATTGGACAGCAACTCTCCTCTCGAGTCACCAAATACCAACATCTTACCCATTTCAGATGCTGAAACACTCATGCATTCCTGGTCTTAAGACTCGATTATTAAAATGCATTACCTGTTGGCTGTAAAAACAGATCAAAATGCAGCTGGCAAGACTTCTTACCAGGTCCAGAAAATGTGATCATATCAAAAGTGGTTTCTTAAAGTCCAGCATCAAGTATTCTATGCTATTCTATATTTGATGTCAAAATACAGCATCTAGTACTATCTATTGCTATAGATCCCAAAAAAGGAGGATTACATGTATTTTTTTTTGCATTTGGCATCTCAACTTTGGACAAACCTTCCTGAAAATGTTTTTAGATTAAGTACAGATCTCTTCAGCCAAGCTTTCACACAACAATTTCATAACCGAGTACTGCAGCCATGTCTGATAAAATATCAACAAATGCACATGATCATCTTTGCCTGACATAATATGAACAGCATCTTAGAATACTTTTACTTTACTTCTTTAATAATGCATTGAAAGATGTTCCCTGTTTAACGGAACATGATTATGTATTATTTCTACAGCTGTATATTATTGTCATATGACATTATTTTGTTGCCAGAGTTGGATGTGTCTGGTTCTTTCGACACCTCACCACTGACGCAGGCTTTTTTTTTTTCCAATAATTGTGGCTGCTCACTGGGGCTCAAAAAATAAAAATGAAAAAATTTCTTGATGTTATGCTCAATCGAGCATAACACTGGGGCCAAATTACATAAATAAAACATGGTTTGTCATAAGTACTATAAAATAAAACTGAACTGGATAAAATGCAGCAAGAGCAATGTTACCAAATGCATTCAATAAAAAGTAGCTTAAAGCCTCATGACGTCACATCAGCCTTTCAAATTTGTTTCCTGTTTATTCAGCCTTTTTATATTTTAATCAAATCAAATTAAACTGTTCTCATTTACATATAAAATATACGTGTGTGTCTCAGCAATAATGAGAAAGTCACTAAATTTGATGTAAAAATTCCCAAGAGTGTAAAAGTTTCTGAGCACTGGTGCCATAGACTCCCCAAGATAGTTAGGCTAGTATAATTAGTAGTGTCTGCTAAGGGAAGCATTTATACGGTTGCTCATAGTTAGTAATTTAAACAAACCAATGACCATAAGAATTCAGCTTTGGTGTAGGAAATAACCACTTTGAAAGTGCAACCTGGCAACCACTTCTCACTTCTCACATTTTCAACAGAAAAACATAAATCTAGTTTATTTATACGGTTGTTGACTAAGGAGAAGGTTCTCCAAACTTTTGGCGCTGGGAACCAGATTCATGCACACCGTGTAATACATCACGTGCACACCGTTTTTGTAACAATATACACTGCAAACAGTGCTCATTCAAATCCAAAACAATATAACAAGCTCATACTGTCATAGACGTCTATTCACAATCCATTCACATGTGCCAAATCTGAAACACTGCAATGAGCCACTGCAACAAAGCGGCAGCTGCAGCTAAGTGTGTGAGTCTGGGTGGACATTCTTCCCCCATCCGTATCATGTGCTGCTGAGGGGGATGGCCACGGAGCGTCTCTGTACCACGGCATGAAGAGTGTGAGAAAATAAGGAGGACCAAGAGCCAGAGTGTCTTTTTGTGGCTGCACTGACAATAGCCTTTGTCTGGATGCAATACGAGGGCCAGCAAAGACAAGAAAACAAAGAGCCGGTGCCACCTCAGCCCCCTACAGACCGACTGAAATGAGCACGGGGAGGAACAACTGTGAATAAAGGGGGAAGATTTGGGATGGAGTGCATCGACGGAATGCTGATGGTTAAAATCCCCTTGGGATCAAACTGATTTATATCTGGTTTATTTACGATGTTTTGTTTACATCTTTTATTTTTTACTAATGATACTTTTTAATGTACTGCATGTCAGCAGTAGCATGTTATATAAAGTTAAGTGCATCACAACTGCAGTAATGGCAGCTGAAAATTCATTTTCAAATAAATTATTTACACTTTAAGAAATGTTAAAATAGTTAACATATTTAACTCTAATAATATTTCACAACATTACAATTTCAGTTGCAGTTTTGATCGAATGAATGCAGATTTGATACAAATAATACACTTCTATCAAAAATTGCATGAGCTGCATGTAATCCTAAAAAGGGAATGAGTCATAGTTGGTTAAAAAAAAGTCTTAAATATAAACTAGGACAAAAAGTACTGAGACACTGTGGAGGTGAGACGATCTACACCTGTGGCTTCTCTGAAAGGACACATGGCTTCTCTAAAAATCCTCCGAACACTAGATGATTAAAAGACACTGAGCTAAAACAATGACTAGAAGCAAAGTTAGTTTTCATTTCACTGCAGACACACTTTCTGGGATGTTAAGTATCAACTGCAGTGATTCACTGTCTCTTCATATGCCAAGCTCAGCTTTCTTTGCACTAGTTTATCAAGCTACAGATCAAATTAAACACATTTTTCAAATGATATACAGAATTGCTGAAAACTCAGTAAAAGTGCTGTACTTACCCATGTCTGTAGGCAGCAGATGTGCTTCAGTGTCCTGCTCTCTCTCCGTCTCCTACACAGTGAACACAGCTGAAGACTCCAGCCCAGCCTTAAGAGACAATGTGTCTTTTCAATGCCTGCTCGAACGCCTCAGGAGCAGACCGACGGGGTCACGATGCAGAAACAGACCCAAATGTTCACTCCAAATAAGTGTCACTGATTAAAGAGTCTGTTAAAGAGTTACAGGCCACTTTCATTTATAAACAAGTGAGAAATAATCTCATTCTGTGACCAAGTGGATGGCTTTTAAAGGAAATTTAAATGAGTTTGTAGTTTTATTTACTGAAACTGTAGTTTGATACAAGTTTGTCTAAGGTGAAACTAAAAACTATAAGTTAGATATGGCTAATGAGTTAAAATCTTGCTCTTTATTGATCCATACGACCTATGACTCACTGCTGACCTCTAGTGTTCACACACACACACACACACACACACACACACACACACACACACACACACACACACACATTGCAACATGAAATAATTTATGATTCTGTTGTTATTACTGTAACTTTTTAAGTACGTGTAACTCTACGATCTTAGAAAATAAAATCTTGGGACGTATTTGAACTATTACTATTACTGGAACAGATCAAAAGTGTACAAACATACAACTACTTTATCACACTATTCAGTATGTAGCTTTCATTGGCTGTAAAAAAGTTGAAGGATCAAAAACCTGTATAACCTGTAACCTTTTATTTATTTTTGTAAACTGCATAGAAACATGCCAGTGTTTTCTCAAAAGATGACAGTTTTTTCTCATTTGTGAAGACACTGTTAGTGAAACTGGGATCCACTTGATGATCTTCATCGCATTCTTAACACAGCAGAAGTCTTCTGAACACTTTTTTATTTTATTTCACACATTTTTCACACCTTTGACAAAACACATCTCCTTGGAAGACCCCAAACTCGATTGGGTTCACTGTGTTGAACAAAAGGAACACATCTGTTCACAGCTGACAGATAGAGATGCATAATGATGAATCTCTAATGGACCTGTGTGAAACTCATTTGCACGACTCTTCAATCAGCAATCAGTGCTCATCCCAGGTTTCACCTCTGTCTTGCTATTCGCAAGCATGGAGCAAAGAGGCGAAGGCAGGGAAGGAGTGTAAGAGAGCGTGGCAGATGGCCAGAGAAAGAGCAGTTAGTGTAAAGGAGAAAATACAGCTCAAGTTTCAAATGAAATTCAGGGAACAATTGCGCCAATATCAGCATGTGTGCTGCCATCTCCAGTGATGGTGTCCTTTGCCAAAAACACAATATCAGTTCAATACAGAATGCCTCATCACATTTTTTGATAGACGTAGTAAAGAGAGAGGGCTTTTGATGGATTTACAATGTAAGGAGGTCTTTCCACTGGTGCACTGCAACACTGCAAGATAAAACATTCAATGGGAAGTTCATTGTTATATATATATATATATATATATATATATATTCACACCCATACATTTCCTTTGTTTTTTTAAAAAAAAACTTCATATTGATAGCTGTGTTTTGTATTTTGTTGTCCATTATGTTGTCAGTCACTGATTGAAAGAATACATAAATTTGGCCATAAGTTGTGGTGTTTGATGGAAGTATTTGCATATGGTGCATGTTTTGTGAGTATTGGAGCATTTTGCGAACAAAGTGAGTGATTTTTGTCGTTGAACTTTTTCAGCTTGTGTGTTAACTGTTGAAAAAGTGATTTCAGAGTGGACAATTGTGTTGAAGCAATTGAGTTCTTTGTTTTTCAGGTAGTGCATTCGAGTTCCACCTGTGCTCAGCAGACCTGCCTAAACATGCTTTTTCCTTTGTATCATTTACAAAACCCCGATCACGTCTGCTTCTTTTGAAGGCTGTGCACATGGCTGTTCCAGAGCATAGTCAAACCAGTACAGTGGGCGGCACAGGCCCCGAAGTGGCAGGGTTTTCTCTCTAAACTTAACTTACGTCCACATTGAGTCCAGATCACCCGCTTTCAACAGAGAATCATTTACAGTTTCCTCATTCCTTGTGTACACCTGACTCTCTGAACCTCCCAAATGTGGTGAGAAAGGGACTATTGGATGACAGGAAACTTGCTGGTACGAGATGTGTGATATCTCCCATCTGTCTGCCAACCTTTACTACACATCCTTGAGATATTTCTCACACTTCTCAGGAGAGTTTTCACAGCATCAGCTATCAAAAGGGGTTTAAACTCCATACACTGTTAGTCACCATGAAAACCATCTGTTGACTTACTTAACCATTAACCACAAAGAGGGCATTAGAGTTTATTTGACCTTGAAGTCAACATGAAACAGCATTTACAATGACATTATTTGAGTGAAACATAATATTCACAGGGAAAGACCAAGAGTGGAAAGTGATTCATTGGAAAAGTGGCTGCTCTATACTTTATAACATTATGCAAAGAAAATATAAAGAAAATATATTTCCATGTATATTAATATAGCACTCAATACATTTATCTAATGTACCTATGAAATATACAGAATAATATATTTATTCACTATATTACAACATACTGAATAATATATAAGGAATTACATATGGAATTTTTCACATGTATATGTGCAATGTATGGACACAATCATGATTATATATTATTTATTTTTTGTTACCGTAAGCTCATCCTCAAGAGCATCTCAGTGGTACACTTATTTATAATCTATATATATCTTATAGAATTTATAATCTATTCTTTATTTGTTATAAGCTATTTGGCTTTATTTTGTTTAGGATTAACTAATAGTTTAATCAATTGTGCACAATAAAAATCCAATAGGCTTCATGCTATTCTTCTTGAACTCTACTGTATATAAAAGAGAGATTGTTGCATGATCTAGATGACAGTACTGACTGTGTGCATCGGTCTAATCCATGAAAGCCTGTAAAACCAACACAACAACAGCTCACTAGAGAAACATGAGAACAAAACAAGTGTACTTTTCTTTCTGCAAGACTGCACCTGTATAAACATTTTCATTCCTTTTCACTGAACGTCACACCGTTGCTGGCAGAAAATCAAACATGCATTGTCCTTAAGTGCATTCATCTCTTCAAATATTATATATTTTAAAGATTTTAAGAGTTTATTTGTTTTAACTTTATCTAAGATGAAAGCACATGATCATAGGAAAAGAAAGCAGGTGTGTTACACATTAAGCCAGACTAACACTACTACAAAATATTACTATTACAATACTAACAAAAAAGTACTAGCTAAAGCAGGTTATAAAAAAACTTTTGTAATATTCACACAAACATTTTCCTGGTGTGTCTGCTGAGCCTTCGCTTTAGTTCAAATGTTTCAGTTCACAGAGATTTCCAGTTTCCCAAACGTTCTTTTGTTCGACTTTCCTTTTAATCGTTCTGTGCTTCATGAACACCACTACGACCGCCAGGAGAACACAGACTGAGATGACCATCAGACACAGGCCACAATATAAAACAAGCCATGCATTTGATTCACACCTGCGGTCTATGACAGGCATCGGAGGAGGCAGTCGTGGTGGTGTGTACTCTGGAACGGCATTCACGTGACATGTTTCCAACGTCTCGTTGACCTGCAGGTTGACCCACACGGTGGTCTGCAGGGGGTCTGGCTTTCCTCCATCACGGACGACTATGAAGAGGTGGTGCATGCCGTAGTCCTCGCCGCGCAGGTGCTGGACCAGAGTGATGTTTCCTGAGTGCTGGTCAATCTCGAAGGGACTGTGGAGAGCCGGCTTGGATGCAATAATTTGGTAAGTGATATCCGAATTCATTCCTGAGTCCTCATCGATGGCGTAAATCTTTGTTATCATGCTTCCTGCTTGAGTAGCCGGGGATATGGTCAAACAGGAGAGGTTGCTGCTAGGACGAATGACCTGGGGTTGATTATCATTGACATCCTCAATAAAAATGGTCATTTTTGCTGCAGCGGAAAGGACCGGACTGCCGCCATCTACAGCTACAACCAGAAGCTCATAGCGGTCTTGCTTCTCGCGGTCGACTTCAGCAATACTGCGGAGCGATCCCTGCGCCATGTCTATGGCAAAAGGGACACTGTCGTTTAAAATACGCACATCCACTATCCGGCCGTTTTCTCCTTCATCGCTATCACTTGCTGTGACTTTCCCAACTTGGGAAAGTTGTGGAATGTTCTCAGACACAAAGAAATAGAAATGTGGGGTAGGAAAGGCTGGTGGATTATCATTCAGATCCAGTATGTTTACAGACACAATAGCAGCACCCTCCTGAGACGGATCTCCTCCGTCCCGGGCCACAACGGTCAGGACGTACGTCTCCTGCTGTTCTCTATCCAAAGTCTCCACCACCGATATCACACCCGACTCTTCGTCAATTCTGAAAGGTCCTCCATTTGTAAGCCTGTACCTTACTTTGCCGAACTGCTGGCTGTCTGCGTCGCTAGCCTGGACTCTCAGCAGAAACACTCCAGGCTCGTTGTTCTCCTTGATGTCCTTTTCATAACGTGTTTGTTCAAACTTTGGGGCATTATCATTCACATCTTCAACCAGCACTTTGATCACTTCCCTTCTGTGCAGGCGTGTGCCATGAGGATCAGAAATAATAAGTGTAACCTCATACTCGCCGCGCATCTCAAAATCTAGGGGTTCTGATGTTGAAAGCAAATAGCTGCCTGCTTGCGGCTTCAAAGAAAACGGCATGCTGTCTTTATCTAAGGACAGAGTACCTTTGGCAGTAGAGGTGTCTTCCAGCTCCAAGAGCGCCAAGACGGTGGGGGGCTCGTTTTCTCGTAACACGATCACTTGGTTTTTATGCTCGGCGACAAACTTGATCTTTACTGTTGGCTCTTGGCTCATTACTGGCTGCATGTATACGGTTACCTGAGTTTGCACAGGGGGGCAGAGTGGGCTATTCGCAAAGACTTTCAATGCATGCTCTTCAGGACTGTCAACCTGCATGTCAACAGCTAAGCTGATCAGGCCTGTGTGTCCATCCAAGTGAAAGAGCGCTTTGGCTCTGTCTGAGATCAGACGGCTGAATGAAAATGCAATCTGGGCATTTAGGCCCAGGTCTTTGTCTGTGGCTTTAAGCTGGACCACCGCAGTGCCCTTGACTCCTAACGCTGGCACAATGGCTGTGATGGGACTGTCGGCGTCAAACTCCGGGCAATTGTCATCAACATCGGTTACAGTTACATTGAGATTAACTGTAGAGCTGAGTGGTACTGTACCTCCATCTACAGCTACAAGAACCAAGAGGTGGTTTTCCTGAGTTTCCCGGTCTAGTTCCCTTTGTACCACCAGCTCCAGTTCATGCCCGTCTTGTCTGATGCTAAAAAAGCCACCAGGGTCTTCCAAATAGTAACGTATCACGCCATTATCGCCCGTATCCTTATCCTGGGCTTGGTCATCCAGTGGGAAAGCGGTCCCGTTTGACGCATCTTCAGGTATGTGTAGAGGAATCTCATTCCTCTCGAAAATAGGAGCGTTGTCATTAATATCATCCACAATGATGATCATTGGCACGACTTCAAAATTAAGACTAACGACTGCGGTATTTGAAAAGGTACAGTCTCCATCCTGATGTGATGGACACAAGGTCTCTCTGTCTATGCGCTCTGTAGTGAACAGATCCCCTGTGCTCTCATCCACCCGGATGTATGTTTCCTCGAGGAGTCGGTATGGAGGTGAGTAGTTTGTGCTTAGACTTCCGATCTTAACGCCTGCTTCTTGCTCCTCCACGGCGGTGAAACGGAGAGCACGGCTATGGGTTTGCCAAGCAGATGCCAGGAGAAGCACCCACTACAAAACAACAGAAGAGACTTACTGCTTGGAAGAAAGCAACACCCTTCTTTCCATATGAAAGTTTAACCACTCTGACTTGTTGGTTAAGGATTACACACTTAACTCCCAAGTCAGTCTTTTTTTCTTCTTCAGCTGAATATGTTGTTGCACAGGCTGTTTTATTGACTTTTATGTTCCAGCAGCCAGAGATTTAACATTAAAATATATAATCCCAACTAAGCTTGCAAATGCATGTGCACATTTCATGAATAAACTGGCCTTGAATTCTTAAAATATTTGTTTTGCTTTTCCCAACAATGCATCAGTTAAGTTAACTGCTTAAAATCTCATACAGTTTAATTATTATACTAAATTAAATATTAGATTTATTTTGTATACATGTTATGTAATGTTTGTCATTTTGCAACCATGTTTAGCTATATCATTTGCATTTATATTTTATATACAATTGTATGATTTCTTCAAACTGTAACTGTTACACATGAATAGAATCCAAGGTTAAGGCTTCTAATAAAATGGAAATACACCATTAGCTATAACATTGCAGCAGATTTACAGCTTGCTAACAGGATTGGAAGCAAATATAGGAATGTGATTACTGATAAAAGTATGATTTAATGCTTAAATACAGGCTTGAATAGTTATGCTTGAAAATTACATCATAATAAAATTATATCTAGCTTATCTAAAATAAAACATAAAATGTATTCGTTGATTGTTGTAAGGTATTATTAGTAATGGGACATTTATTTGTGTCCTATTCACTTGATTTTTTAATTTTTTTTCCTTTAAACTTTTAGACATTTCTGTTATGTTTATCCAGCTGTCTGCCTATTCGTTTGAATCACGAACAGCGCCTGACACGCAGGATATGAATTAAACACAGACTGACTAAAGTAGACTTTACCTGCGTTCAACGTCAACATAAGAAAAGTGAAACATTTTCTTTCTGCATATATAAATAATGCAGGATCACTGACCTGTAGTGTAGTCCACTTCATTATGTGCTGGTTTTGAGCTGTCCATTCTTCAAGAACATGCTGAGCTCTGAGAGCATGAGAAGCACTCTGGCGCAATGTGTTGTGGGCGGGGCCTAATCTACCTGCGCTACAGGTGAACAGCTCAGGATTACTCACGATATTCAACCGTTGGTTAAAAGGGAAAATACTGGTCTGACAGGGCGTTTTTTTCCGGGTAATTGCTTTATAATGATAGATGGGACGCAGTGAAGTATTTTCCCACTTTAAAAGCACTTAATGAGTTGATAATTTACACACGCTAAACCATAATAAAAGCAATTATAGAGTAGTTATAGCCTTTCTTTGGTCTTATGGTTCACTTTGGCTTTTCTGAACCGTACTGAATTGTAACTGTGGGTTTTAAACCAAACTGAACAGTTATATTTGTATTAATGCTGTTTTGATCAGCGTCTCTTTTGGCTCACATTACATCACATGACTCTTGTACAGACTTATATATCTATATAATTTACTGCTCTATTATTATTTCCTAGCATCAGAGTGGTTTATGGTATTTTATGGTATGGGATACGGAAATAAAGAAAAAAGAAAAAGAAAGAATGGATGGATGAATGAATGAATAAATAAATAAATGCGAATTGTCCACAAAGTATACACTACCACAAGCTCACAAAAGGGCAATAAAAAGAAGTGAATAGTATGCTAACTGGTTTTACAAAAAAGTACCATTTAACCACAGTTACCTCTGAAATACCATTAATATATGTTTTATTTAACATGTTGTTACTAAATTAAGTTAGCTGCGGAAGCTTAAAATGGTAACTTTACCCTTACTCTCATAAAAACAAGAGATAAACTATGTATCTGTCGCTTAAACAGCCACTAGAGATGCAAAACTGTGACGTCACCGAAGCGGTCGGAAACGTGCTTTCTCTAGTTCCACATGTGACGTCACGTGTGGGCGTCAGGGGGAATTTTACACCTCAGACTTTAGAGTAACCACGGAGACCACACCGTGCTCTGATTGGTCGGCGCATTGTGTGCTGGGCGGAGTTAATATACATCGGATGGGAACCTATCGTATTAATTTGAGAATCAGTTTCCAGCACTCTTCACAGAGAACCTCAGGATGTCTACAACAAACTGTTCAGGTAAACTTTTCTTTGAAAAAAATTCACATGCCACATTATTTCAAATGTGTTTTTTTCTTCTTCTTTGTAAACAGGAGTTAAGCTTACTGAAGTTTCTTCATTTTATTTATCTATTTTATACAGCCATTCATGTAGACATCAGGCATGAATAGTTACGAATGTGTTTGAGTGTAATAGAGGATGTGACTTGTCTTAGAGCTGGACCTGGAGCTGGGAGAGCTGCTGCAGGAGTTTAATGATGTTGTGAAGGAGCTGAGCACACCTCACGCCTCTGAACATGTGCTGAGAGACGTACAGAGACACACAGCACTGAGGGACGCAGACGACTCAGACTACTGTGAGTACACATCTAAACCTTTAACATTTAAACACTTGATGCCAAACCATTGAGAATAGCCAACTCAATATTAAAGTGCCTCTTGATAATGTATACATATATGTATAAAGAGGAATACTGTTTCTTGTTACCTCTAGGAGATAACTTCCTCATATTTCCAGATTTGTTTCTTGGTCCAATTTTTAAAAGTATTTAGCTCACTTCTTTGAACAGCTTTGTCAAGCTATCAAAGGCTTGACTTATGTGATTTATATCTCTTTGTTTTGATCCTCTTAAATAGATTATGTGGAAGAATGAATGTATTAGTGAGCCTTTGATATTCTTGTGATATACAGTACCTCGTGGACCTCAACCACCCTGTAGTTCCTTTGCATTCAGATGTAAGAGGCAGGCATTAATCCTATTGTGTCTTCTCAGGCAGCGAAGCTTCGCTGGTAAACAGCTTGAATGCCAGTCAAGAGGAGCTCAACATCCCAAGCATGACTACAGCCCCAAAAGGTATTAACATAACATAACAGATAGCCATCGCATTTACTTAACAAGTTAATGGCTTTTCCTATCTGCTCCGTGCGTGGCTCTAACCCCTGTGTGCTGCTTCTGCTCATCTTATTGTAGTCTTTGTTTGTGGATTGCATGATAAGCACGAATGCTGGCACGATGGAAATTGAATATGATAATGTTGTAAGACATCAAAGATATAAAGTGAGGATCTATATTTGTGTGCCTTACTACTAATTTAGTCATATTATGATTTTAATATCATTTAAATATGTTTACCAAAGGCATACAATTCAGTAAATTTGGTTTTGTAAATCTGAAAATACATTTCTATTAATTTCGGTGGTTTTGGCTGCACCTGAAGGTGTCACACTACACCCCCTGCTCATTCAAGGATGTGTGTTTATTTCCTGGATGGAGCAAGGACAAAATGTGTTTAAAATGCATGTACACAGTTCGGCTTTATGATAACGTTTACCTTTTTAATTTAACGCAAATTAGTAAAAACCTTGAATCTTGAATGTTCATCTGAATGTAAAAAGCAAACAGTTTACTGATCAAAGTAACTGTCCCCAGTGTCAAAATCAAAACTACGCCCTTGGTTTATTATTATTTTTAATAAAGATTTTGCTATAGCCAGTTGAAAATATAGCATTTTATTGTGCGTAGGGAATGCAGAGGGTCGCATTTCTTTCAGGGTGGAATGTTCCACAGGAAATGCCTCTGCAGTTAGCTGCGCGTCCACAGAGTCTGGAGCATTCCTGTGCGCTAACGTCTTCTCCATCTCTGCTCTTTACAGCCAGGCTCGGGGACACCAGTGACCTACAGAGCTTCATTGAAAACCTGGACAGAGAGCTTGCAGGTATAAACGGCAGATTTTGCAACTCTATCTTTTGAAAGCATGGTGATGCATAATAATATGTGTAGAATCAGTGCTATGAGAATATTTTATTAATCTAGATAAAAAAAGACGGCCAAAAGCATGCCCTATACAAGGACATAAATGCAGAATGCTTGACCAACCACAAATGTTTGTTTCCGTAGATCTATATCGGTAACAAACCTCAGAACCAGAGTGAGCTATCAACTTAGTCTCTCTATATATAATTTAATATGCTATTTATTAGTTCATAATGTAACATAAAACAATTTGCATTACCGATCAACACCAGTCATAGTGTTTTGTCAACTTTGCTCAGCATTGTTGGTGAAAGTTACTTAAAAAAATTATGCATTACAATATCGCATTTTCTCAGAATTGCTAGTTTATATATCACAACTATGATTTTCTAACTTGATATTGTGACTTTATATCACGCGATTTTGAGAAAAAAAGTCAGAATTGTGAGAAATAGTTGCAATTACCTTTTTTGTTTTATATTCAGTGGCGCAAACGGGCTTCCATATGTTACTCCCTAAAAGCTTTTGCATTATTTTTTTAATCTGTTTCTTGGCTTACTTGTTGGTTTTAAATATTACAAGTTATATTTTTGACAAGTGTTAAATGCCCTTTCACACCAAAAGTGAAAGACTCAGGCTGAAGGAAATGTAGATTCACGCCTGTACAGTAGCAAATGTTACAGAAACAAAGGTTATGTATATCTAAAGTCATTTTGCCATTCGTATGGCTGTACTGGATCAGCAGCAAATACATTGGTTAATAAAATGGGATTCATACAGTACATAAAATATATTTATGTTAACATATGTAATAATCGCAGTTTTGTATCATATCATGCGTTTGCATTGCACTGTTTTTATCAATTTTAGGGAATACTGAGTCTGTATTTATGAGAGTGAGATGAGTAAATGCATGTTTGCATTCAGTCTAGACAACGCCTCTGCACTTACTCTTGATTTCTCTCAACACGTGGACAGGAGAACTGTCAGTCAATAAATGCCATTAATTATTTTATATAGAAATGTTATTGTAAATGAATGCATTACTTTACTAGTAACTTGAAAAAAGCAATCAAATTACATACTGTGACATGCATTGCTTGTAATGCTCTACCCCCAACACTGGTGTTCAGTTATAGTTTATTATGATGTTATTCTTGACAAAAACAAGTAAAACATCCATCAGAGCGATAATGTTAATAATGTTAACACAGCTCACTCCCAGCATGCTCCGTTATCAGCGGAGTGACGGTCATGAATCATAACTGCACATGCATAATACCTCACTCCCCTGACCTGAGCTGTCACAATCTTATCTGTCTTACAGAGATGTGAGATGACGGGACACACGTGATCACCTGAAGAGCTGGCATTTAGCGAAGCGTGATCTCTGCTTCCACACACAGAAATTAGGCTGAAGAAAAACAGCTTGAAGGATTCACTTTTCCCCCTTCACTAAGAATCAAGAGCTCATGGAGTCTTTTTAATTTGTCAAGACCCTTTGGAAGAATTACCAAGTTTCTCAGAAGTTGTTTTATTTAATACATTTATATGAAAAGCACAATGCCTTGTAAATTATGATGATTAATGTTAATACATAATGTTCACTTTTTTAAGACTGTAAAAATATTTTTACCAGGTTCAGGGTAATGTGTAATTTTAATTTAACCTTGTAAAGAAGTTTTAATAATAAAAGTTATTGCATTAAGCGTGTACTGTATTGCTTTTTTTTTTTTTTTTTGTATGAATATTTTTCTTGCTAATAATATTTTTTAATACCTATATAACTTTTCCCCTTCACGTTTCCCCCCTTTATTTGATTTTACAGTGAAACATGACCTGAGGTTTTATGAGATTCTCCTAATTAAACTCCAACATTAAATTCCTTGCAAATGCAGTAGTTGCATTAGGTTAAGTTTACGGTCCTGGTAAAACCATATATGTACAGAAAAGGAAATGCAGCTAGACATTCTGCAGCTGATGGAAAAGGAAGTTGACAGTTGCATTGCAATCGAAAGCAGCCGTTTTATTCTTGTTTGTGGTATTGTCACAAGCCACACCTTCAAGAAGTTGTTATACTGTGCATGCAGTACTTGATTCCCAAAAAGTAGCCTATTTGAAAAGTAAAGTCTTACTTAAAGATGCACATCATTACATTGGGCAGAACTTATCAAACAAGTTGCATATTATTCTTTCTTTCTTATCTAATGCGATGATATCTAAGCATTTTAAAGTGTGATTTACTTCACACACACAAAAACATTTTTCATTGTTTTGTCACCCTCATCCCATTCCAAACCTGTATGTGACCCTGGACCTCAAAACATAAGGGTTTGAATTATAAACATGAATTATATGTCCTCTGCAAGCTGAATAAATAAGCTTTCCATTGATGTATGGTTTGTTAGGATACGACAATATTTCGCAGAGATACATTTATTTTAATATCTAGAATCCAAGGATGCAAAAAAATTGTCCAAATTAAGTTCTTAGCAGTGCATATTGCTGAATAAAGTTGAAATAAATTTAGGGTAGGAAATATACAAAATATTAAACATAATTTTTACTTAATATCCTAATGATTTTTGGCATAAAAGAAAAATCGGTCATTTTGACCCATTTACCCTCAATGTATTTTTTGGCTATTGTTCAAATTTACCCCAGCAACATACGACGGTTTTGTGCTCCAAGGACACATATGATTATCCTTCCTTGGTTAGCACTGACTTCCAATAAAAAGAAAGAAAGAACACATCACATAGGTTTCACAAGAATATGATTGCGCATAAATGATAGAGTTTTAATTTCTGAACTTTCTCAGTCTAAATATTTTTTGTCTAAACTAAAATTTGCCCCTTCCTCTTTTCCATAGAGTCCATTTCTGTAATTATTTTAACATTTTAGCAGATTGTACTCTCATAAGTTATATAATGGAACAGATGTTAGACATTATGCAACATCACGAGTAAACGCAGTACTTCTGGGCAGCAGTGTTTATGGAAAGAGGAAGTTCAGAGTCTCTGCATTCTGACACAAAGGAAGAAAGCTGACATCATCACTGCTCCAGACTCTCATGAGAACACTTATTCTTACAATAAATACCCCAGTCATGTGATTGTGTGGTCACCAGTGAATGGGAATTCAATTTGAAGCAGCAGTTTGGAAACTACATTGTACATAGTTCTGATCAGACTAAAATATGTAATTTCATGTTTCCCAGTGTCCTGGAACAGTTTGCTTTCAGACTGTTCAAGAAAGTTAAATACTCTTCTGAAGACATTGTGTTCCGTTCAGTTTGTGTCCTCTTGGGTCATTCCTTGAGGGACCTATAATGCACTTGGTAATAGACTCTGGTCCAAACTGACCTGAATGTCAAAACATGCAGTGTGAATGGATGGCACATGAGAAACCGCCGCTTTGGCATCTCTCTCTCTCTTTTTGTCAATATTGTTTACATCCTCCTGTGTTGAGTGTGGGAGCTGTGCAAATGATAAATCTTACTTTTGTAAGTGAAAAAGAAAAGTGATAGCCAAAAGACCATGTGATAACCATATTGGATCTTGAAGCAAAATTTGAAACCATTTTCTTTTCATACCACTTTCACAAACTGGCTAATGTGTATATGTGATACACTTATGGTGCATTTATATAGTTTTAAAAGGCATTAATTATTAAGGCATTATGTGTGTTATGCCCTTATGCTGCATTAGAAAATTCAGGCTTCATCTGGTGTTACCACAAAAGACTGCTTTGTAAGACAGAGCTTCCTGATATATCCCAATTCCTTAGCATATCCAAAACCTCAGAACAAATTGATGATGTAACAAAAACTATGGACTCTCTCTTTTCTAGCATTTTCTCTTTTCTAGCATTACAGTTGCTCGTTTACACTTAAGGAAGATTAAGGAAAACAGTCTGACACCATGGTATAATGAGCATACTCGCACCCTAAAGAGAGCAGCCCGAAAAATGGAGCGCAGCTGGAGGAAAACAAAACTAGAGGTATTTCGTATTACTTGCCGCAAAAGTAACCTATCCTACAGAAAAGCATTACAAACTGCTAGATCTGATTATTTTTCATCTCTTTTTAAAAGAAAACAAACATTACCCCAGGTATTTATTCAATACAGTGGCTAAATGAATGAAAAATAAAACAATTGTTGACATTTCCCAACAGCACAGCAGTAATGACATTATTAAAACTAGAGAATTAGAGAAAAAATTCTAACCATGCAGCCGTCAGCTATAGTATCGCATCTGATAGCGTGTAATAGATTGACCAAAGAACAATTCCACTCATTCTCTACTATAGGAGATTAATAATTTTATAAACTTGTTAAATCATCTAAACCAACAGCATGTATGTAAGACCCTATACCATCTAAGCCTTTAAAAGCGGTGCTTCCAGAAGTCATAGATCCTTTTCTGACTAGTATTAATTCCTCATTGTCATTAGGATATGTCCCCAAAACCTTCAAACTGGTTGTTATTAAGACTCTCATCAAAAAACCACAAATAGACCCCAAAGAACTAGTTAATTACAGACAATCTCGAATCTCCCTTTTCTGTCAAAGATACGAGAAAAGGTAGTATCATATTCCTTCTTAGAGAAAAATGGCATCTATGAGGTTTTCACAGTATGAAGTCCCTCAAGGCTCAGTGCTAGTACATTACTCTTCACGCTTTACATGTTACCCTTGGGAGATATCATAAAGAAAAACTGTGTTAGCTTTCACTGTTATTCTAAGGTATTTCTTTGTGTAAAAATGTATGTAAAAAACTGGATGACGAGTAATTTCTTACTGCTAAATTCTGAAAAAACAGACGTGTTAATTATAGGGACTAAAAACTCTGCATGTATTAACATAGAACACTGTCTAAGACTTGATGGTTGCTCTGTCAATTCTTCATCATCAGTTAGGAACCTAGGTGTGCTATTTGATCGCAATCTTTCATTAGAAAGCCACGTTTCTAGCATTTGTAAAACTGCATTTTTCCATCTCAAAAATATATCCAAATTACAAACTATGCTGTAAATGTTAAATTCAGAAATGTGAATCCATGTAATGCTTTATTGGGTGGTTGTTCTGCACGCCTAATAAACAAACTCCAGCTGGTTCAAAATGCAGCAGCAAGAGTTCTTACTAGAACCAGGAAGTATGACCATATTAACCCGGCCCTGGCAACACAGCACTGACTCCCTATTAAACATTGTATAGATTTTAAAATCTTGCTTATTACTTATAAAGCCCTGAATGGTTTAGCACCTCAGTATTTGAACAAGCTCTTGTTACATTATAGTCCTCCACGTCTTCTGCGTTCTCAAAACTTAGGCAATTTGATAATACCTAGAATATCAAAATCAACTGCGGGCGGCAGATCCTTTTCCTATTTGGCGCCTAAACTCTGGAATAACCTACCTAACATTGTTCGGGAGGCAGACACACTCTTGCAGTTTAAATCTAGATTAAAGACCCATCTCTTTAACCTGGCTTACACACAACATACTAATATGCTTTTAATATCCAAATCCGTTAAAGGATGTTTAGGCTGCATTAATTAGGTAAACTGGAACCGGGAACACTTCCTATAACACCCGATGTACTTGCTACGTCACTAGAAGAATGGCATCTATGCTAATATTTGTCTGTTTCTCTCCTATTCTGAGGTCACCGTAGCCACCAGATCCAGTCTGTATCCAGATCAGAGGGCCACTGCAGTCACCCGGATCCAGTACGTATCCAGACCAGATGGTGGATCAGCACCTAGAAAGGACCTCTACAGCCCTGAAAGACTGCGGAGACCAGGACAACTAGAGCCCCAGATACAGATCCCCTGTAAAGACCTTGTCTCAGAGGAGCACCAGGACAAGACCACAGGAAACAGATGATTCTTCTGCACAATCTGACTTTGCTGCAGCCTGGAATTGTACTACTGGTTTCGTCTGGCCAGAGGAGAACTGGCCACCAAACTGAGCCTGGTTTCTCCCAAGGTTTTTTCTCCATTCTGTCACCGAGTTTTGGTTCCCTATGGCTTGCTTAGTTGTGAACACTTTACAGTGATATCCTTGACTTGATCTCAAATGATTGCACAGATATAATGAGGATTTTTCACATAACAGTGAAAGCTAACATAGTTTTTCTTTATGATATCTCCCAAGGGTAACATGTTAAGTGTGAAGAGTAATGGCCCTAGTACTGAGCCTTGAGGGACTTCATACTGTGAAATCCTCACCTTTATAAATAAAGGTGACTTGACTTGTTATAATGCATCATACTCTTAAAAGTTTCAACCACAATCAGGTAAGTATTATAATGTATTCTAAGCTTTATGGCTCAAAAACACCCTTATAATGCATTATAAATATAGGACTCATATAGAAAGTGTTACATTAGATAGAAAGTGCTCATGCAAAACTTGCCACCAAAATACTAATTTTTGCCATTTCTGTGGTTGCAATCTAGCCCAAGTCCAAAAAAAAATAAAAAAATAAAAAAATAAAACACATTGATTTAATTTTCTAGCGCGTCCCTAGATTTGGCTTCTTTACATGGAGCATTTTGACCTCTTTGTTTTGTTTTGCTTTTTGTAAGTCAGATCAATTATATACAAAATAGCACATGAGCAAACATTACTAAATATAAGAATGGTTACTGGTTAATAGTTACACATTCAAAATGCAATAAACTACTATACTACGCTGTAATCAGATTCTTAGAAAAACAGTTTGACAGCTGACAGTCCCAGCTGAATCTCTGGGTCTCTGCTGCACTTCTATTGATATAAAAACAGACAAATTGGCCCACTCCTGTTTTGCATTTCAAATAGACACCGAAGGGAAGCGGTTCTTTAAGTAGATGGCATTTTGTACAAAAGAAAACAGGTGCTTTAAAGCATTCTTCTGCTGATTGCCTAATTAGAATGTAGGCAAGAAAATGTGCCTGTTTTGTGCATCTTGGAAGCCCCCCAGCAAGATAGATCCAGGCATCTTTGTTTACAGAGGCTTGTCATCTGTTTGATGCAACGCTTTACTGAAGTACACCCTAGAGAACCGCACTGTGCAGAGAGCAATGATTGCATTAAGACATGGCAACACTACGCAACATGCTTCTTATGCAACAAAAAGAAGAAGAAGAAAAAAAAGGTAAACACAAGTAAACCATACACCAGGAAACAAGCTTCTAATCTCTGTTTATGCCAACCAAACCCATTAAGAAGACCGGATAATTATATTCTAAGACAAACAGTACAAACTAATTTTTTCTTCCTGGAATGGAGTGCAGGCAAAGTTCATGAACTGATAGACAGTTGAGCAGGTTATCTGTTTTTATTCATATCAAAGTAACATCAGGTGTTTTATGATGCTCAGATGTGACACAAGACTTATAGGGAATAGATGTGAAATAACAGCGTTACCTTGAGATGCAGGCATCTCTATAATGAAGTGCACTGCAATGTGTGACACAGTGTGAAAATAATGGCTTGAGCAGCAGAAGGTCTGGATGACTTTGACTCTGACTGTATTTTTCAGCTGCATGCTTGAGGGCCACAAAA
The DNA here is from genome assembly GCF_003368295.1 of Carassius auratus. Lineage (NCBI taxonomy): Eukaryota > Metazoa > Chordata > Actinopteri > Cypriniformes > Cyprinidae > Carassius > Carassius auratus. Next base: position 10,105,404 of record NC_039256.1, read on the forward strand.
AAAAAATGCATTTCCAGATTAGGGGACATATTTTTGGAAGGGGGGCTAGTTTTCAGCTGTGAGGTCAGAGGCTAGCTTGCCCTTTTCCTTCATTATATGCCATATTACTGGAGGTACAATGCAAGAGGATATCATATATAATTTACTAGACCTTCTGAATAGCTGGTGGTCATATATTTGAGGCAGCAGCTGTTCTGAGTTCTTTCAAAAAGGACAAATTGTAAGCATGAATTTAAACCTAAATAACAATGGCATTCCTGCAATCAGCCATTATGCTTTTATAGAATGCACTACATTTCTGTTAATTGGTGCTCAATAATGTTATTAAATGCTTTATACAGTATCTGGGAGCAAATTTCTACCTCTGTGTTCTGTAGCAAATTATTATTGAGTAATTAAAAGCACAGGGGTGTTATTTTTGCATGCTAACCTCGCTCTGATTCCAAATTTAGATGCATCCAAAAAGCAACAGTGAGCTAGTTTTAGCTTTTAAGATGCCTAAGCTGATCTTGAAACCTCTGAAAGCCTGCAATAAAGTCAGTGAGGTATGTTGTGAGATTGTATACCATAAAACTACACAATCAAACCATATCTAATCATGTGAATCTGAACAACGGATGTGCAGACAGGACCTCAGCAGATATAGCATTTTTTTTCTTCTGTTAACTACAAACATATGTTAGTTCAAAACACAAAGGATATTAAAACCACTTGTTACTATTTAGCAAAAATGTCATGAATCAAGAGAGCACCACTTGAGGAAGCTTTGCTTAAGGCCAAATTCATTTCTTTTCAGTGTGCCCTCTATAGATCTCATTTAGGGTTTAGACTTTAGTTGCTCTAATCAGCTCTAAAGCAGTTGGAACTAGAGATAATGGCATGATGATAATGATATTTGTTCTTTAGCATAATAGGACGGAGGTCAGGATAGTCTATTCAGGGTATTAAATCTCACTCCGTTTATTCTGAAGAAGAAGAAGAAGGCAGCACATCATCTGAAGGTAATGAAAGAAAGAGCAGGCGATTGCTGAAGAGGCCTGGTCATGATGAGATGTACAGCTGATATAAAGCAACTAATGAAAACAATTTAAAATGAAAAGCTGCTATTCATTCCTTCTGAACGCCTCAGAAAATAGCTAAATTGAATTCAAAACAAACTGGTGCTTTTTGGAAATAGTGTTGACAAGAATACGCAGGCCATATTCAAATATACCTGACTTTTAGACATTAGTATTTAGCCTTAAGCTTTATGGCTCAAAATTCACCTGATCAAATCTATTTTCTATATGCAAGTTATAGGTTGTATTGTAAAATATCTATTTGTGCAATTTCTCAATTATTAAAAAATGTCTTGACTGTAGAGTTTAATCCATTTTTTTCTTTCCTCTAATGGTGTATGCAGTGCTTCATTGATTTTATTATTATTATAATTTGTATTTTTATGATTTATTTCATTTTAAAATTGGTAACAATAATGGGTAAAACGCTTTAACCGAATACTGAAACTGGTGATTAATCTGAAAATCCCACTCTTGGGTCCCGTTTTCAATAAAAGCTAAGATTCCAACCAAAGCCTGTGTCTCATGGGAAGTGGTTCACTATTATTACATCCACACATCACTCAACACGCGTTAGTTCCATATGACCGCTTCACTGTCTTCAATTAATCTGCAACATTCAAACGAGCAATTATTTTCCTTCCTTTGCATGCAATTACCTGCAAGATCATTTTATTGTTTGTGTGCAGCCGTTGCAGTCACACAGCACATAATGTTAATAAGATTAAACTGCATCGTTAGCTTGTCATGGTTGGGATCGCCTCTTAACACCTCAGAGCATGTGCTATTAGCTCTGTTTAATGTGTAATACCTTGTGAGTGCAATTAGTGCGTATCTCCTGCTCTTCCTTAATAGTCTGTCCATTTGATACCATATAGCCCTCAATGCAATACTGCAGCTAATCATCTCTACAACTATTTTATGAGGTATAGTTTTTATGAGTGAGAGGGAAGGAGGGAAAGCGAAAGAGTAATGCTATCATCCTTCCAGTCCAAAAGTGCTGGCAAACCATCCATTCTCCCTAGTCCAACTTTGCTCTCATTTCTAAAAGCAGTTTTATTCACCTAGTTATTCACAGCTAAACCTTTTCAGCTACAAGAAAATAACACATCTCTGACCGTTCAGCTCACAGAAGAAAGTCCAATCATCAAGAGTAAAGTACTTCAGCCTTTAAAAACAGCAGAATCTATTTGTCTGCTCAGCAGGAATACGTCTTTGCAGTTTTTACCTTTTATAGTGGTGCTTTCTAAGGTAACTATGACTATTATTATTGCTCGTTGTCAGAGTTAGGGATTTGAACAAACCCCTAAACCCAAATGAATGCAATCACATGGATTGCTGTGGAGAGGTGCAATATTATGGTGTTCACCTTATTGACGGATGAAAAAATAATTCCTAATTTGAAGGAAGGACCCAAGTCAGAGACCAGTGTTGGGAAGGTTACTTAAAGGATACAGGTAACTCTATTTAAAATGTAATTAGTAGTGTAACTATTTCAGTTACTTTCTTAAATTAAAGTGTGCAACTGATTACATTAGAGTACTTTTTGAATACTTTTCTAAATTAATGAATGCTTTCAATTGTTAATCATTTTGAAACATTTAAAGCATGCACGCTTAACACTGATTACTTAAGAATATTAAGAATATAATCATTTCATTTTAAAGCACTGCCAGCAAAAAATCAGACTTTAGCAGCTCTTTTGACTTTGAGATCATTCTGAGGTTAAATACAGATTTAAAATCATAGCAAGAAACCGTTTAATAGCTATGATACTGTTTTATGAAATCAAATATTTGACAGCAAACACCGTCATCTAAAAAAAGTTAATCTTAAAAAAGAAAGCATGTACATAAACCCAAATAGGAAATAAAAGCGTGTCTTATAAACTCCTGAAACGTTGGTGTCTCATATCTTAAAGAAGCCAATGCAATTTGGGAAAGAATTAATCAAATCTTGTGAAAATATTAATTTGTAACCCCCTTTGTTATCGTTAACATTTTCAAAGGTAACTGTAACTTAATCACACATTTTTCAATCACACAGTTACATTTATTTTGTAATTAAATTATGCAATAACTACTTACTCCCGATACTGTCAAAAGACTAGCAACAATTTTGACATGAGGAAACCATGTAGATCATTATCAAGCCGTAACATTCTGAAACATGGCATTCGATAAACACAGTAATATATGTAAATGTCACTACAAGAATAATCCATTTAATCAGAAATTGGTCCATGGTCATATTAATTTCTACTGTGCATTAGCTCTTTTCAGAGCTACAGTAAGAGGACCGGAGCAGCAGAGGAGAGAGTGAAAAATCATTTGATTTATGAGAGCAGCACTTAAGACACAGAAGAGAAGATGTTATGCACCGCGGCTTCCAGCCTAGCAGCTAAAGTCATTTCCTCAACGGCAGGTACACGCTCGAGCAGAACAAAGCTACAATCAAATTGCTCCACTGCACAGCCTAAAAACTCATTTAATGTCATACTTATGCCTATTCTTCGGCTTTAGCGTGACACCCGAGTACTTTAGTCAGTAGATATTGTAGCAGGTGTCTGTCATGTGGCCCCAAGGGTCTCAGAGTTTCTATCTGCTCACATCCGTGCCGTCTGTAATGTAACCCTGTCAGCAGCACGCTCATCCGAGGAGACCCTCCTGCGAGACTTCATGTGTGTCGTGACATCCCTTCAGTCAATCAGGGATCAGAAGCTGAATATGACTGATGAATCAGCAGCCATCAAAACATCCTTAAACACCCACATGAGTAATAAATACTCTCATCTGCTGATGACTCAGGTTCTGCGAGTCGAATTCAGACCTGGTTTCAAGAGCTTTTCAACCAGCCACGGTATTTATTCTTCATTACAGAGTTTGTTGTCCTTTTAAAGTTTGCATTCACATTGTTGCTTCATGTTTCAGTCCTAACAAACTTTACCTCATTCAGATACCTAAAAAAAATACTAATTGTATTTGTATACTGTATATATATATATATATATATATATATATATATATATATATATATATATATATACAGTAAAGACCAAAAGTTTGGAAACATTACTATTTTTTATGTTTTTGAAAGAAGTTTCTTCTGCTCATCAAGCCTGCATTTATTTGATCAAGAATACAGAAAAAAACAGTAATATTGTGAAATATTATTACAACTTAAAATATTAGTTTTCTATTTGAATATACTTTAAAGAAATTATTTATTCCTGTGATGCAAAGCTGAATTTTAAGCATCATTCCTCCAGCCTTCAGTGTCACATGTAACATCAGTCGATCACATGATCATTTAGAAATCATTCTAATATTCTGATTTATTATGAGTGTTGGAAACAGTTCTGCTGTCTAATATATTTGATCAATAAAAGGTTAAAAAGAATTGCATTTTTTCAAAATAAAAAAAAAATGTCTAGTAATATATATTCTAATAATATATTTTCTTTACTATCACTTTTTATCAATTTAACACATCCTTGCTGAATAGAAGTATTGATTTTATTTTAAAAAAGAAAGAAAAAAAATTACTGACCCCAAATTAGTGACCAGTAGTGTATATTGTTATTACAAAATATTTATATTTTAAAAACATAGCTTCTTTTTTTTTATTCATCAAAGTATCCTAAAAAAATATCACATGTTCTGAACAAATATTAAGCAGCAGAACTGTTTCCAACTTTGATAATGAATCATCATATTAGAATGATTTCTAAAGGATCATGTGATAATGATCCTAAAATTCAGCAGAAATAAATGATAATTTAAAGTATAATAAATTTAAAAACAATTATTTTAAGTTGTAATAATATATCACAAAATTTCATTTTTTTTCTGTATTTTTGATCAAATAAATGCAGGCTTGATGAGCAGAAGAAACTTCTTTCAAAAACATGAATTAAATAGTAATGTTTCCAAACATTTGGTCTGTACTGTATATATATATATATATATATATATATATATGTATATGTATATTGTCACTGCAATCCATGTTGAATGTGGAGATATCGCTTTGCTGAACAGTATTACTCTTTATGAAATGTTGGATATTTGAGTCACTTAAGCCGTTTTTTGTTTTTGCTTAAAAAGTGACTCTTCATCATTAAGTGTGCACATTAACTTTGTACATGTTTGTTAAATGGAGTTTCAAGGGGTATTTTAGCATTTTTTGTGCTAATCATACAACAACATATGTACTGGAATCTGAGGGTTTCAAAAATCGAAGTACTGAGAGAACAGAAATACGTATTTAATGGTGATAGAGTTGTGCAAAAATGTATAAACGTAGAAATGAAATAAAGTTTTTGGAAACCAATTTCTTCTCCAGTTTTATGGTTTAATTTGGCACATGGCACAATCAGCATGTATACATCTGGTATACATAAATAAATATTAAATATATTTATACATAAATATACATATAGAGCTATTAAAAAGACAGTTGTTGTGGCCTCAGGTTATGGTGTAGAGGATAACACTAGTACAGACACTAACTGCTCTGCCCTCAGAATATTGCTGCTTCAGCCTAATAATTGATAATAATGGTCATTTACACTTTCAGGTCAAAGGGAGCAAAATCTTCATAAAAGCCCTATACATATATGTATGTATGCCCATATTTATATATATATTTAAAGAAACACAGGTCTACACCGAAGTCAGGTTATTCAGTGTAAAGAGGCCACTGTCTCCAGTCGAGAGAAACGCTTACAAAGTCAATGGAATCATGTCAGTTAGTTCGGTTCAATCTTTAGCTATTGTTTTCTCTTGCATGTAAAATAATAGATTTATTTTGTAATTCTTAAGCAAAATTAGACATATGTAACTTTTTTAAAATAACAAAAGTTCTGTTTCGCAAAGACAGACGACAATAGACGCAGCTGAAACACTACTTGTGGTGAACAAAATCAATGCAGAAGCCCCCCCCCCAAGCCAACCCCCCCATCACACAAATATATAGAAACAGAAAACATGGCAAAGGCAATCACACACACACACACACACACACACACACTCAACTCAAATATTCCCATTCACACCCAGAATCTCTCTCTCACACACACACACACACACACACACACACACACACACACACACACACACCAGTCAAACAGTGCTCTGAGCGTTGTGTGTAAGTGTGCATTTAAATGGGAATTTGACACAGGAGCCGATAGATAATTTTGTTGTAAAATATGCACTTTTCTTTAAACAAAACACTTACAGTAACTTTAAAAGTCTTTATCTCCAGTCTTTGTCCATTGGAAAAGTTTTAAACAAAAGACTTTCAGTGGAACCAAGAAAAAAAGTGAAAACGCCACATGTGAGCTTATGCAACTGGAAAATGAGTTGCAGTTACCATTTCTATCCACCGCTTTCCGTATTTGTCGTCTGTCTCATGCATTCTGGGATCCAACTGCTCGAGTCAGATCGCTATGTTCCACACAGACACATTTCAGGGAAAGATCGTCAAATTAAGTGAAAAAACAGCTGTTTATAAGGCATTGAAAAGAAATCGCAAAGTAAAGCAAACAATATTATGCAGATGTCACCTTAGGAGGCCATTGTTCTGAAACATGTTTCCCACAAAAGACTGTGATGGGAAATAAAATGCACTTTCATTTTTTTTTCATTTTTTTATATATATATATATATTCAAGAAAAAAGTGATCGCCCCATTCGCCCGATTCTGCTCAAAAAGGCGTTTCTTTCTTTTCTTTTAAAACGATGATTAGAAAAAATACTGCTTGAAACGCTCGTCCCTTTTCAGAGGAAAGAGAGCAGTTCTGTTTTGGCAGGTTTGCACAACTTGACATCTGGAAAGAACTTGTCACTGCTTTATGCAAAAGTCTATTGAAATCTTTTAGTTTCCGCCATCGTCCTGAACCCCCTCCTCTCGCTTCAGTGTTTTCATTGAAGCCAGAGACTCTTCCCGCATCCCTCCCTCTTGTCGGATGGCCATAAAGCTATACACGGGTGGTGGAGTGGGAGTGTGGCAGGCCGGTGGAGTTGAAGCCCGCTGTGAAGGTGTTGTAGGGATGTAGGTTGGGCATGCCCACCAGCGAGTTGGGGATCATGGTTATGGTGTTGGGCGTCATGAGTGGGATATCATCAGGCGAGCGCCGCAGAGTCAGCGTGTAGTCGGGAAGCGAAGCGAGCCGTAAGGGGTCTCCCGGTGGCCCTGCGTCACACTCATGGTGCGTCTGGTTGACCTGCAGTGACATACATTTTTTTAAAGAAATATCAGCATGTTTCCAGCGGAAAATGGATTTTGTACAGAAAATGCATTTGAATGAAATTTACTTGTTTTGATAGATTATGCTACACAAGGCCCGATCAGACTAAACGTGTTTTTTAGGTCTGAAAACGCGACTGCGCACTGCGTGACTTTTAAAAAAGAAGAGTGTGCTGCGTTTTTTTATATAGTGCTCTCAAGCGCTCTCAAATCTTTTTTTTCGTTTTTGCTGTTAAGTAAACTGTCATATTAGCAAAAACCTTAAAAATACAGCTCCCTGTAACCTGCGACAGACACCAACAGTTTCCTCTCCATCATTGCAGTTCTGGACTTTCTAAGCAATGGTAAACTTTCATCACCACAGTTGTTTTATTTCTCAACAGCATCAAATCTGCGCTTAGTGCCTCTGGCAACCTACAACACCACTGCTTTAGGGCGTGTCAAATTTAGGGCAGAGCATGTCTCTGAAAACTATCTCTATACTATGTCTCTTTGACATAGTGTGTCTCTTTCACGAACTATGTCTCTTTGAGTTTCTTCTTCATTTAAAGACGATTGGTTGTCACCCAGCGCTTTTCGCTCAATATCTACATGAAGTCAAGGAATGTCCCAAGCTTTTTGCTGCTCTCACTGCCAAAAACGCATTCCGTCTGATCGGGGCCTAAAACTACTTAAAAGCAGACGGGCTGCATGAGGATGCAGATTCACTCTCTGACAGCAGGAGGCACTTATGACAAACATGACAAATACAGCATTTCTTGGGTTACCACTGTCGACAAACCAGTGCTGTGCTTATAAATACTACTTTAATATGCATTATGCGTGGTGCGTCTGGTTGACCTGCAGGGACATGATCTCCTCTTCAGGGGCGTGCCGGTTCATGTCGTTGACGTTGGTGGCTCGTGGTGAGCTGGGTTGCGGGTGCTGCTCCTGTCGGCGCTTATCCTTGCGGTAGTAGAGGGCGGCGAACGCCAGAACATTGAGGAACAGCAGAGAAGCTCCGACTGCGATGGTTACGCTCAGCTCGGTGGAGTAATCCCGTGGGTTCTCCACCACCAGAGGGCCTGGTTCCTCTTCTCCGTTCCACTGCTCCTTCCCGCTCTCGCTGTTGTACGCTGGAGACATCGGAGGCCGCTTGGTGTTGAACGGCCAGGCTTTGCCGTTGGGACGTTTGGTGGACAGGGAGTTCTGGGTGGTCTCGGGCGGTGGCACTTTGGTGGTGGTGGAGGTGTAGTGGAACATGTCGTGAAGGTTGTAGAGGTGAGGGACCAGGTGCTTCCAGAACGCCACTTTAGTGGCGCGGTAGTGATCCCGGACTCGGGGCTTGAGGCCGATGTGCAGGTACAGCTGGTCTTGCGGATTGTATTTGGACCAGGCTACCTCTTCGAAGCGATTGGCCTTAGTGTGGATGAACTTGGTGTCCTGAGGCACTGGTTTGTTGGGATCTCTGCAAAACAGATAGAAGATGAATAAATGAACTAAGCTGAGAAGGCTTTTCATGTAAAGTGTCATTGCTAGAGTTCAAGCAATACTTCATCCAAAAATGTAGTGTCCAAAAAAATACAGTGGGGATGTTATAATTCACTCAGCTCACAATGCGATGTGATTCAAAATATAATTTTCTCACATTTTTTTAAATACAAAATTTATAAATGAAGAGGAGTAATTTTATTATTCTATCAAAAAAAGTAATGCATATTTCTTTGTGAAATTTAAATATCTATGTCAAATAACAAAAACAAAGTTACATTTTAAAACAAATAAGTCCCAAATAAATAAACAAATATTTGTTGCTCTTTCTCGTCTTTTAGCTTGGATTTATTTATTTATTAACTTTTTGAAATATCAGCATTTTCAAGCAGAAAATGCACCTTTTACAGAATGGACATTTGAAGCAAACTGATTTGTTCTGACGAATTATACTATATATAACTACATAAAAAAGCAGTAGGCAATTATGACATACATGACAAATACAGCATTTCCTTGGTTACCATTGTCAACAAACCAGTGCCGCGCTTATAAATACTACTTTAATACGCATTATACAGAGGCAAGATGAGAAGAAAACACAATCTACATATTTCTGAAGACAGTGAGTTCCCCTCAGAGATACATTTACATTAACCCCCGCCCATAATTGTATCTCAATTCTTTTGAATTCTCAACCAACTTGAATTGTGATATATATTCGGAGATTTTCAATTTGCTTGGGTTGCATCATTACATAGTGAGTAGGACCCATAAATGTAGTCCATAAGACTCATATTTGAAATGATCGAAAATGTTCATCCTCTGTTGTGTTTCACAAATCACAGGACATCATATACGTCGCAGAGGTGTCTAACTCAGCTCCTTGAGGGCCACAGTCCTATAGAGTTCAGGTCCAACTCCAGTCCAACAAACACAACTGTAGCTTTCAAATGAGTCTGAAGGACTTGATTAGCTGGATCATATGCGTTTAATTAAGGTTCCAGCTAAGCTGCAGGGCTGTGGCCCTCCAAGAACTGAATTTGACACCCCTGTCATACAGCCTTGGAAGGATATGAGGGTGAGAAAATGAGAGCAGAGTTTTTAGTACACCTATCCTTGTTAAGTTGTTGGTTCATTCCCATTAAATTCACTACTGTTGTGCAATCATCCACCTCAGGATACTGTAAGACAGGGGTGTCTAATCCTGTTCCCAGAGGGCCACAATCAAGTTTGGGATTACTACAAACTTCCAGGGAAGTGTCTCTGGGAAGATTGGAGCTAAACTAACAAGACATTGGCCCTCCAGAAGCCGGATTGGACACTGACTCTTTGAGAACAATCTGCTAAATGACAACTTACTATTATCATGATCATACTTTACAATTTCCAGCAGGAGAATCAACACACTTCTTCTTTCTTTTCAGTAATTCAACACCTTCCGTCTTGGTCAGGCTAAGCATGCATTAAGACACAATCAGCTTGCATCCTTTCATATATCATCCCCCAGTGTAGCTAATTGCGCTAATCAACAAAACAATGTTACGTCCACCACTGTTCCTGCTCATCACTGCACTACTATCTGTCTTGCCTCATCTTCTTGTATAAAGCTGCCTGGCACTTCTTCCAAATCATCATTTTCTATTTCTCCCCTGTGTGACATTACGTTACAGCTCATATCTCTAAGCAGCTCTTTCTGCTGGGCTTTACGCATCCTCGGCTCATTCTCTATAAAAAAGAGATGGGCCAGAGGCTTTTAAAGTGAAACACAAATGAATAAATCAACAGCTGAGATGTGCTTCAGGACGCAACTTGTTTTTGATAAAACAACAGCAGTGCATCCATTCCGTTAATTGCTTTGGGAAAGCAGTGCAGACTGCATTAACAGCAAGTGTGCTGATAGAAAGTGGACCATATTAATCTAAACGCTAAAGGAGGGAAACTGGCAAAGGGCCCTTGTGTGTGTGTGTGTTATTACCCCTTAGCCTCCAGGGGTCACTATTTCTCCAACTGGTATTACAAGCTCACAGAGCTTGTTGTCTGTTAGCTCCGCTAGTGACTATCCTAAGGTGTTTTTTTTTTTTTTTTTTTTTTTTTTTTTACATATGACTGTCAGTGAGGTAATATGCTTTTTGCTGACCCATGGCATGATTCAAGAAACAGGAGCTAACCAGCTAAACCTTGACCCCTCATCTGTGATAAAATACTGCTAGAGGAAACAATGCAATAATGTTTCAGACTCAATCTAATGAAGAAACATCCCATGAACCACTTCTTTCTTACCTTCCTGAAGAACCTTCTTTCGCCGCAAAGAACTGAATGAAATGTTTTCTTCAAGATCTTAAAGGTTCTTTATGAAACCATTTAGACAAAAAAGGTTCTTCTATGGTCACCTATATTTTTAAGAGCCATTGGTCTATGCTGTGACACCTGTGCAGAAAATCAAGTGTCAAATACCAAATCAAATCAAATCCCTTGCTTTTATCTTTCTCTTGTCTGTGCCTCTGCAAGCAGAGAAGTAAATGGAGATAGGTTGAATGTCAGCTCAGAAGCCGATAAATAACCCGTTTTATTAGGCTGGTAATGATCCCCAATGAATATTGGCAGAAGGACCATGATGACTTTGTAGCTGAATATCAGTAATTAAGTTTCAAAGAAGCAGGCAGCAGAGGTAAGGTCATATTGATCTGCCACGGTGCAACACACCAGAGAACAGGACATCAATGAAGCCGCAGAGGCTCAGCATATATATACTGTATATATATATATATATGAATTCTTGCTGCGTGGTGTGCAAATGACAGTCGGTGTACCTGGGGCATTCTCACTTAATAGGAAACGCAAGAATTTCGATATCACCGTGCATCTCATAATAGTCAATCAAGCGACTTGCATGACACAGCACATTTGTGTATGCGGCTGGGTTTTCAATGCTGATTTGAGGTCAGTTGTGATGGTTTAGATGTGTCTTCACAGGCTGTTGATCTGCACTGATGACATACTTTTTGTGGGCGTTTCACACATGAGGGTTTAGCTCGAGATTAATGTGTTGATGTAAATGAAGATGAATAATTATTGCCTGTAGTGCCACAAGCCAGCACAAGTACTAATGATCACACTTAACGTTAAGGATATTTAAAAACATTTATTTTTTTCGTATTAAAAGTATTCGGTTTTAGCGTGCAAACCCTTAAAGCAGCGGTCCCCAACCTTTTTAGCGCCAAGGACTGGTTTAATGTCAGACAATATTTTCACGGACCGGGCTTTAAGCTGTGATGGATAAATACAACAAAATAAAATGATACGACTGGCATAAAAACTGTGGTACATTGTAAATATAGTAATAAACATGGATCCACTGTGTATTCGTATGCAACTTTATTAGCAGCGTCCTCATAACATCACGCCAACAACATAACATGAATAACATCCTCTCTGCCCCGACGCTCACTGACTCTGTGACGTTTAAACATGCCTTAAAAATATAAGATACCGCAAAAATCCACCGCACCCGGCTCTACTGGTCCAATCAGCGCAGGGATGTGCCACAGTGTTGTTTTGTGTCAAAAATGTCAAAAATATATATAATGAGCGAGTACATCATGAATCTGTTTTCCCAAACCGTGTTTTTGTCTTTTCCTGAATAACTACGGTACCCTTATAATAAGTGATTAAATTCGGACTATTTTAGTCTGGATGGGGTCGGCAATGCTGCAGAGTAGCACAGTATCTGCGTGACTCGCCATAGATGTAAACAGAGAGAGGTAGCTCCGGCTACAATGTTCTTCCGCTAGACGCGAGCGCCAAAAGTTACCGACTGCAGCTTTAATGTAAGTTATTTATTCTTCCTTGTGCGGCCCGGTACCAAATGACGCACGGACCGGTAACGGGGGTTGGGGACCGCTGCCTTAAAGCACCATTTGTGATTTGCACATGAATGCAATCTCAAAAAGGGGCAATCACAGAAGAGGAAATAACATTTCAAAAACATAAACTCATAAATCTGACAGCTTAGAATTGTGTTTTCCAACATTAGGAACAAACTCCAAAAGAGAAGGAATACTGGAAAACACTGACGATTAGCCCAAAAATCTGTCGATTGTGTTAAACCCAGTTCATTTAGATTACTGAAGACTCTTCATTATTGACATTCATTAAAACAGCCTCTTGTCTAAGGTTTCATGTCTCCTTGCCAGTGTACTGTGGCGTTATGCTTCTTTTTGTTAACCTTGAAGGTTTAATCTAGGGGAGGGGCAGTCTGAACCATTCAGTGTTGGTGAAGTCTCATTCTTCCTGCAGTTATGCCTGTGTATACTGAGCTCATGTCTTGGTTATCTTACTGATGTCTTGCATGCTTTTTCTGTCATTTTGGATTTGTTAGCCTCATTTATTGGACAAGTGTCATTGAGATACAATTATGGTTTTTAATTAATTTCAAATTTTCACTATTAGTTTATCTTGATGTATTAAAACTATTATTAATATTGTCATTATTAAAAATTAAAAATAATAAAAAAGGTTTAAATTTTATTTTTATTAAACCCTGATTGAATATTTGCATTTTGACCATGACATATTGTATATTATATAAAAAGCTGCAAGTTCACTGTCTTTACTACAGTAAGGTAACTATACCTATGTCAGTAGTGTATAATAAGCTGGTGTCCCATTGATTCCACTAACTCATGATGTGCAAACGGAGAATTAGCTGTCGGTGTTCTGTCAGGTCACCCGCTCAAATGGGCTCCTAAACTGCTCGAATGTTTCTACGGTTCAGGCCACTTGGGCTTGCCCAGTGAAGCAGTACTTCAGCCTCTATCAGCGCCACTCATTCAGATCTCAGGCCCTGAGAGGAAACCACTCCACCAGCACTGAGATTCTCAAACTAGGCTGGACTTCCTAAACGCCATCCGAACACCAAAGGGAGAGGTCTGTCTGAAGATATTTCCGTCAAAGGAGCTGATCTTAGCAGTGCTATATTCTAGTTTTCTAGTAGCAAATTAAGTCTGGACAAAATTCCACTGGTAATGGACAATTGTTTATATATTATATTATAGTATTTATTATTTTTAATTATAAGTTAAGGCTAATTGTTTGTACTTCTGAACACATTAGTATTAAACTTTTGTGCACTTTTTACAGTCCTGAATGATCAGTGTTTTATCTTTTTTTTTTTTTTTTTTTGAGGAGAGGTGTGCTAGTGATCAGTGGCCATGCATATCATTTTCACTTGATGTACAATAAATTGGACAAAAAAAAAAAAAGATTTAGACTAGAATGTTCTTGAAAATTTTGGGGTGAACTCTTGACTCACCTTAATATACAAACATAGAGAAAGAAAGAAAAAAGAAAAGTAAGAAAGAAGAATTAGCTTCACTCTTGGAAAAACCCATGCTAAAAGAATAGCAGTCATAGCAGAATAAATCTAATGAATATGACAAGGTGAAAACGAGTCCGAGTTAATTCAATGGGGATGCACTGGTTATTCATCAGTCTAATTTGCAGCGCTTGGATGCCTGTCGACACAGAGACACCAAGTCCAATGGGGCATCATAAAAGCCTCTGCTTCCACTTCAGTGTGTTACCATGCTTTGGTCAGGGACACTTATTTAAATGAAAACTCTGCACTGATTCTAACTCGAGGTAGTGTATGCACTTTTAATTTTTCTATCTAGGGGTTATTTATAAATACAGGAGGTAGAGTGCACTGCTTCGTGTGGTTTTTCATCTTAAGGTACATTTCAAGGTCCACACACTACTGGCTCCGCTTTTGAAAGATTCAGAGTTTTTCTTATCTCTCTTCACTGTTCTCAAGGTCAGCAGATAGAATATATAAAACAGCATGACAGAGAGAGAGAAAGAGAGAGGTTGTTTTGAAAGAAAGTTTAAACTGCTGTTGCTTAAAGTTCAGAGAGTCAGGGGCTTGTGGCTTGTAATGTTTAATTCCACATTACTTCTTCAATTCCTCACAGAACAAGAAAAAAGTTAATTAGCAGTGTTTGATATGGCTACTATTACTCATACTTAGGGTTAGGATTGTGAATGGATGATGATATTTAGAGCAAAAGCATGATTGTGTGCGAGTATGAAATTTCGATTATTTAGATTTTTTAAAACACTTAAACAAAGTTAATATCGAGGAAAAATTTACATCTTTAAAAAAAATATTTTCATGCATAAAATATCAATGAAATAAAAGACCACTTAAGTAAGAGACTTTACTTTCTTAAACTTGCATACATTTTTGAAGTACACATTTTTCAAATTAAGAGTACTTTTAATATATTAATTTTGATTAATATTTTGTTGTATTTTAAATAAGTACACTTATTTACTAAGTTGACTAGCATAGAAAACACAAGTACTTTAGTGTATAATTTTAATTGTTGATCTGATTTTGGTAAAGTTTTGCAACGTTAAAAAGAAACGTCAAAAATCCTGAAATTATAAATTTTGGTTTGCATTTGACTTAGCATGAGCCAAAAAATCTAGGGGAAAATAAGTTTGCTTTTAGGCCTTAAAGGTGCCATCTGTAATGTTTGGCAAAAAAATCAAGTCATACTCCACATTCCATAACAGATGGGGGCAGTATGCCTCAATAAAGTGAATTGGTCTACTCTAGAGTAACAAACGAGAAACGGCATAGTCTCTATGCTCCACCCCTACCTTCATAACAACACTACAGCCATAGCCGAAGCCTAACTGTGCGTTCACGCCGCCGGCGTCTAGAGCGTCAAAAATCGCTCTTGCCGCTCTGCTCACGACGCTACAGAAAGATTTGTGAGGGCTCAGACGCTGTAACGTAGATCGAATGCTTATTTTGTATTTAAAGCGGCCGCAAAGCAAACAAGCTTGTTGATCTCGTGCAGACTAACCACAAGGAGTTATAAGTTAACCTCATTAAATATTGTTGTGGACAAAATATTAGGATCCTTTACTTAAAATGAACAATCTCAGACACCTTGGTCCACGTATCACTTTTAATTTATTTTTTATGTCCCTGTACGCAAACAGGGACACATCATAGATTAATAAAAACGCTAAACAGCAATAATCAACCTGTCCTTTATTCTGCTTGGGAAATAATGTGCAAACTCTCAATCATTTAGCGTTTTTGACTCTTTTCACACGCTTTCACGCCACACATCAATTTTTTTCACGCACAGAAAAACCACGAAGCAAACAGGACACGGAGACCAACATACTAGACAGAGCAGGTTAGTTATGATATAATAAAATGGGTAAAGTTAAGTTATAGCTAGCTAATTATTAAATGCAGCTACGGTTAGCCATCGCTAACATTAGCACGTTTATCGAACAGCCTTCGATATATTGCTATGTTATAACTTCCCGAAAACAAATACACAAACATATAAAACAAACTTCTAGCGAAATACTAACAGCATCTAACTTACTGTTAGACATGTTGCAAGTTCGGAGTCGAGCCTCATTTCTTTATTGTCCATCAGTTGTCTCCAGCGATTGAAAACAGTGCCGATGTTTACTCGGCTCCTTTTCTTATCGGATTTGATTTGTGATTCCGAGCGCGGTTGTTTCCCTGTAGCGGGTGGTGGTGGTAGGGGTCTCTTGCCAAGGGCTTGAGACATCATTTTTCTTTCTTCCCTGAACTGAAATGAAGTAGTACTGGGCTGTACTTTCCACACGATTGACATCAGGTTCAAGTACACGCCCACAAGCCGTGCGAGTTATTCGTGTATTGCAGGTTGGTTATGTTGCCCGCACACTGCCTCCCATGGTCGAAACTGGTATTACGACACCTGTCGGGCCGGGGCTAGTAATGCTAATGCTAATTAAGGTTGATATCTCTGCAGCACTATAACTTGACATTTTTTTAATGACATCATCGCCCTTATTTCTTCTCATTCTTTTGATGCGTGTAGGTCATGTTATGGATATTTTTACCTCAATTTCTGCATATGGCACCTTTAAGGTTCAAAAGTTATTAGCAGAAATACGAGTGTAGATTTGGCCTGTTGGTGGTGCTATAGAGTTTGAGATAGAGACTCCAAATTTGCTGTGGTTAATAATGACACCATCTTCTATATGTGCCAAATTTCATAAGTTTCCCACCAGCAGTTCTGGGCTGCCATAAACTTCCTGTGCAGAAGAAGAAGAAAACTAACAGATGCATTCAAAATACCATATTTTAGTTTACCATAATAAATTATTATTAATGCATTAGGGCAGTAGACATTTAATATTTAAAGTATAATACAATTATGTAATTACATATTCAGATGATCTTAAGGTCAATTAACTGCTTTTAAGATTAATATAATAAACTATAACAAATATTGGTTTGATTGGGATTAACATTCAATTAAATCTCTCCCCAAAATTATATTCAGTTCAGGCTGATATATACTTGACACAGAAAATAGGATATCATTGAAGTGTTGCCAGAAGATTGTTTTGAGTGCGCACAAACTCATTTTTCGTTTGCGGTGTGCATGGCATTTTTTGTAACTTTACGCGGAGCTCTGCGTCCGCATCTGAAGATGTAGGGGTTTGTGTAAAACAGAGGCAGTTTAATGTGAAGTTCAAACTCCATCAGGGGCTTTTTGATGAAAAACAATGAATAGTTTTTTTTTTTTCTGCATAGTTTTTCCAAGGCTTTTTATTTGAAATAAGTTTTTTTTTATTGAAAGTGAAAGTGAAAGTGAAGTGACATTCAGCCAAGTATGGTGACCCATACTCAGAATTTTTGCTCTGCATTTAACCCATCCGAAATGCACACACACAGAGCAGTGAACACACACACACACACACTGTGAGCACACACCCGGAGCAGTGGCCAGCCATTTATACTGCGGTGCCCGGGGAGCAGTTGGGGGTTCGATGCCTTGCTCAAGGGCACCTAAGTCGTGGTATTGAAGGTGGAGAGAGAACTTTTCATCCACCCACAATTCCGTCCGGCCCGAGACTAGAACTCACAACCCTTCGATTGGGAGTCCAACCCTCTAACCATTAGGCCACGACTTCCCCAAAAATAGAATTAGAATGAATTTACATACTAATACACTTTTTGCTTAAAGTTGTCTTGTGTTTGATGCCAATAAAGCCAATAGTTTAAGTTAAGAAATTATGAATTCATCAACTCATTCATCACAAGACACCTCACAAGAAATGACTTCTTCTCACTGGAGATTCCTGAGGGTTTTAGAGGACAATTACTCATCGTCGCCACCTGTCGTTTCTAAGAATAGTACATTGGCGAACGTGACAAGTTTAAAAGCCTCGTCCGTTTGGGAAGGTGCGCACTCAGTCAGCGGAGGCTCAGGAAGCGGTGCCAGGTGAAAGTATAAATCCCGCTTTAGAAGGCAGTAACCTAGCAAACATCCAGGATACCCTAGCAACTGCATAGCAGAACACTAAAATGTATTCAGAAACTGTCATCCAACCCCAGCACTGTAATGGTGACTTTTACATGGGCAATAAACCCATGTAAAATCTTGAAATGTATCAGAACATCTCTACATCACTGTCAGGGAGATTTTCCATCAGCAAACCAATACAGGTAGCTGCAGGACACGGGCCCTGTGCACTCTTCATTATGACTGCTATTGATCGGATGGTCAACATGCGTCCTGACTCCTGCGTCCTCTTCATCATGAGCATCCAGGGATCCTTCCCTTCCTTCTCCAAACCAAATCTACCAACAGTATATGATTACTACAGTATCAAGTGCTGACTTAACTGAGAAGACTGCTAAACAAAATAAACACAATCTCTTTTATTCTTGATTTGACTCGCTAAGGTCTAGGAACGACAAAAGAAGCGGATGCAGGAAGCAGTTTACAGTAGCTCAAATACAGAGAAAGAGAAAGACCAGGCTTTGGTTGCAGGGTCAACTGATGTTCAAGAGACTGTTTCCATTTGGGTGTAGCGCTGAGGGACACCCCTCATTAAGATGCAGCATTGAAATTACTATTTTTCTTTTCACAATCACGAGGCAGATACGACAAGACAGTGTGAGTTATTGAGCATCTGCTTGCCACTGGGATAAAGTACAGGCAACAGAATTTAAATAAGACGATGACGATGTCAATACAGATGCATTGACAAAACACGAAATGCAGGTTGTGTCAAATCATTGAGCGATGTCGGTCAAGCTGGCTCGTGCGCAGCTAAGTCTTATTTATTAATCGTGGCTTATTGATTATTGATTAATCATGTTTTATTCTTTGAGTGGAATTGCCAATATCTTGGCAAGGGGATAGCATCATAAAAAAACATGGGCTTTTCAAAGAGAAATATATCTGGATTCATCCCAGCAGGCTTCAGCATTTCTGAGAGGGGCTTGTGTTCTTGTTTCAAGAAAGCACGAAGGGAGATGCAGAGAAAATAGGAGGACAAAAGGAAAAGCACAACAGTATTCTGCTCAGCATGGGCTGTTTGACTGGAGGCTGAATGACACAGTAGAGGAATATAGAGGAAACAGCACCCTGTCCATCAAACGCTAGCGCTACGATCTCTATAGAAATGCAGACGGCAGCATTTGAGGTCCATTTGTAGCCTGAACAAAGGCAATATGTGCCGACAATTCAGTTATCAATGCAAAGTAGGTTGGATGCTTTTGTTTTTCTGCAGGACTAATGGCCACTGGTTAACACTTGATAAATTAATTAGGGTGCTAATGCATTACTCTTTTACTGTTAATAACCAGCTGAAAAAAAAAAAACATGTCTAAAACCCTTTGAGATTTGAATTCAATTTAATGGTTCTACACTTGGCAGCATTTTTCCATTATTTTTCCATTCATTTCAGAGATTAATGATTTTTAATAACTGTCCCACAGATAAAATGTCTATTAGAATTTTCTTTAAAAAGACTTGTTAGGAGTAAGAAATCCATATTTTTTTACCATTTCTACACAGATTCAACACATTATGAGAGCAGCCAGAACCATCACCTGTTTATAAAACTGTCCACAGATAGAACACATTTATGGTTTTTATTAATGTGGCAAAAAATGTTTTATTTATTTATTTATATTTATTTATTAATAATAGTTCTGTTAATAATTATATACAATTTCAATAGCTTTCGGTTGCACGCGTTAGGGAATATATAGTATATACGGCAAATAATCCACATATTTATGTGTCAGGTTTTATGCCAGATATATTTCATTTTAATGTAATACATAACTTTTAATATGGGTTTTAATATAATATAATATAATATAATATAATATAATATAATATAATATAATATAATATAATATAATATAATATAATATAATATAATATAATATAATATAATATAATTATTGGCCTCATACTCAAGCTTGGCATCCAATTAGGAAGCATTGTTACTTTGTCATATCTACCCAGATTTCACAGTTAATGGTTGTTTTCATGTTGTATTCCAGCTGCAGGGGGGAAACATTGCTTGTAATCACTATGAAGCGGAAAGAAGAATTTCCCTTTAGGGAATGATACGTACTGTTGACATGAAATGGCACAAGCTTAATATAACGCTCACCTATTCGACTGCAGGTTTCATATTAACGTATGTATTTGGCTCGGGTACAAGTGTCCAATTTCGAGAGAGGCCAGGGAGTGCTATCTAGGTCATCATCACATGGAGAAGCTGTAAGCACACTTTACATGCTGTAGTACACATTTGTGGCTGTATCCCAGCATGAATCAAAACTAAACGGCAGAATTTGCTGGTTAAGATGGAAGTGACGATTTGTGTACTTTATGCGATTGAGAGGTTCATTATCCTGGCATCTAATCCTTCTGTACAAGCCAACTGCTAAGCAGTATCCTATAAAATCCGCTCCTCACAATAGAGCCACACAAATGGAGCAACAGTAATATCAGAAACTTAGTAGTGCTTAAAATGCATGCTATAATGCCAGTTCAATTGGAAGCCATTAGATGAATGACTGCAAGAGGACAAACAGTGTTTTTGACATGTAATAAATAATCTTTAGCATTTTTGAAAGGATTCTTTTAAAATGGCAGATAGGATGCAGCTGGGGTCGAGGATACTGTGAGTGATTATTTCATGGACAGCGTGTTTTTAAAGCTAGGTAAAACATGGTTTTGTGCCTTTGTGTCGAAATATGTTCAAGACATGACATTTTATAAATTGGAAATAAGCTCTGTGGCCATCAATTTAATTCAAATGAATTCAATAGGTGAACAGATATACACATTTACAATTTATAGTCTTTGTGTTATGACAAAACAGACCACAAACATTGATGTCTAATCTTGCAGGTTTGTATTTTTGTCTAATAAAATGTTCTCTATAATGAGAATGTCCTCTAAATTTAATATATCATCTGTTTTCAACAAGCAAGTAGCAAGTCTTGGTTGGTGTGCCATGCTTTATTTCCTTTCCCAACCATCAAGTGGCAAAACAAGTGGTTTGTTTTGAATGCATCTTTACTTTTTTCTTCCATGGCATAACCTATTAGCTTACTTTTTTTTAAAGAAAGAAATGAACCCTTTAATGCATCCCTCCCTAACTTCCTGTTAAGGAATATCAGAAATAAGGCTTAGGATTTTGTGCAGATTTCACAATTAGTTTTGATTCTGATTTGTATTCAATATGCCATCAATTCATTTGGATATATCAGGTACAGTAGAGGGAACAATATGGGGAATAAACTACAGGGTGTCACGATCGTCAGCTGGAGTGCCCATGAACTCCAGTAGAGGGCACTCCACTCAGGACTATTGCATTTGGGGTCTGAACCACATTTCCCATGGTCCTATGTCTAGGGCTAATCACCGCCAGGTGTTCCCCATTTCCATTCCCCTAAATATACTGTGTTTGGACTCTTGTGTTTGAGTTGATGTGAAGTCTTGTTTAACCAAGTCTCTGAGCCACTGCACAAGATGGCTGCCAGCCCCGAGCCACTGCACAAGATGGCCGCCAGCCCAGAGCCACTGCACAACATGGCCACCGCTGCAGAGCTTCTCCATAAGCCAGAGTCTAGACCCAGAATGCCGCCATGTCCAAGTCAGCTCCCAAGATGGCTACCCTGCCACAGCCAGAATCAGCACCCAAGATGGCTGCCACGCCAGAGCCTCCATCCATCATGAAATTACGCCTTCAGCCACCATGGATGACATGCCAGAGTTCCCAATCATAATGAGTGTTGCATTTGGAGACAACAAGGCTTCCCATGAGTATTTGAGGCTGGCTTCTAGTTTGGCGGAACCACCGTTGACATCAGTGAGAGCAGCTGGCATTTCTGGCTAGCACCAGCAATTACTGAGGCAGTTCCCCTATCTACAGTACTTCCAGTTATGGGGGTAGCTATCTGGTGTGTTTGGGTTGCATACTCTCCTCCAGCTTCTATGGAATAAATTCCTGAGCCAAGTCCAGCCCTGTAATCCGTTCCTGAGCCTAGTCTAGTCCTTGATTCACTCCGGTTCCCTCGTCATGGCCAGTAGTGCCATTTCCTGGTTCTATGACTCTAGTGAGTCCAATTCTTTCTGAGGTGGTGGATTGCACTGCAGAACCTCCAGAGGCGTCAGTAGTATCCACCTGTAATCTTCCTGTCTGTCCTGTCATGGCTATGGAAGCTGTCTGTGAACTCTCTTCTTGTCTTGGCTATGGAGGCCGTCTGTGAACTCTCTGCCTGCCCTGTCATGGCTATGGAGGCCATTTGGGAACTTTCTACCCATCTTATCACGACCAAGGAGGTCGCCATTAATCTGTTTATGCTCTCTGTTTCAGTCCTACCTGACCAGACTTGCTCTCCTGTGCCATCTACTCATCTGTGGTGGTCCTCTGCTCCACCCTGGTGGGCTTCTGGCCCATCTGTTCGGCTGTGGTGGTCCTCTGCTCCACCCTGGTGGGCTTCTGTCCCATCTGCTCTTCTGTGGTGGTCCTCTGCTCCACCCTGGTGGGCTTCTGGCCCATCTGTTCGGCTGTGGTGGTCCTCTGCTCCACCCTGGTGGGCTTCTGTCCCATCTGCTCTTCTGTGGTGGTCCTCTGCTCCGCCCTGGTGGGCTTCTGTCCCATCTGCTCTTCTGTGGTGGTCCTCTGCTCCGCCCTGGTGGGCTTCTGTCTCATCTGCTCGGCTGTGGTGGTCCTCTGCTCTGCCCTGTTGGGCTCCAGTTTGCCTGCCCTGGCCTGGTGAGCTCCAGTTCCATCTGCACCACTCTGGTGGGCTTCTGCCTTGTCTGCCCTGCCCTGAAGGCCTTCTGCTCCTCCTACGCCACACTGGTGGGCTCCTGCCTAATCACCACCAGATATTCCCCATTACCATTCCCCTATATATACTGTGTTTGGACTCTGAGGTGGTCTTGTTTAGCCTAGTCTGTCATTTCCGAGCATTTTTACATGTGTTTTTTCCTATCGTGTCTGATCTTGGATTGTTTATACCGCCTGTGATTCTCTGCTGCCTGCCCCGACCTCTGCCTGGTATTGTTACTGATTCTGGATATCCCTTGTCTGACCATTCTCTAATAAAGACTGCAATTGGATCCGAACGTCTCTGACTCCACGTTACACAGGGAACCCTGTCAGTTTGTACATTACTATATAATATTTAAAATGACCAAACTATTAAATTCAACTGCAATTTATTTTTAGTAATAAACACTTAACTATATATGTAAATATATGTATAAATGTATGTTTTATTATGTCGTTGCATAATAAAACATTTTTTTTCAGACTCAAATCAAAAGCTACAATATTAAATATTTAAGAAACAAGATTGTGATTGTTAAAATGAGGATCGATTACAATCGATTAATTTATATTGTCAACCCAGAGCAGATCAACTCACCAAACAATTTATTTATTTATTATATATTTTTTCTGTTTTTGCTGAGAAAATGAGAAAATCTGGCAGTATAACTGAGAAAATCATTACCCTGTGGGGGAAAATCAGTGTTTAGTGTACAAATGTCCCATCCCCTTGAGCTAATTTAAAATTTTCTGGACAGATGTTGTTCTGAAAAGTTCTCTGATATGATTGCAGAATGTTGACTTGAGCATGCAGCCTGCGCTACTTGTCCATTAGCGTTTCCACTCTGTGCATATTATTTTTGGCTACACCTAGTGTGCACTTAACAGGTAAAGAATGATTTATATATTTCGAGAGGTGTCATTTTTATTGTGACTGGTAAAAGTGGAGAAGCAGCAGCATGGCCAATCAATTTTTCTCAGTAAGAGCAGTTGTCAAATTAGATTTGTGTTGTTAGAGCTGATTACAAGCACTCCTCATACAGATCTATAATGCTTTGTGCTCTGGGCAGGATTGAGCAGGAAGGAGAAGGGGAGCGAGGGAGGAGGCGTGTTGAGTATGCGGTCACCTGGGGCGGCAGTGATCAGGTGAAGAGAGGGGTTTTAATCAATATTGCTGAGGGGTAGAAATGCGATAAGTTCCACTGATAATTATCTCTGCACGGGATCTCAAGTCCCATTCATACAGTATACTGTGAACTATAGCATTCTGTCACAGATTTACTAATGGATAACGAAAAACAGACATGCTTAATGAGTGCTACTCACTGTGCATGTACTTTAAATTGCACACTCGTGGTGCATAAATATTTACATTTAGTCATTTAGCAGACATTTTTATCCAAAGCGACTTATAATGAGGACAATGGAAGCAATCAAAATCAACAAAAGAACAATGATATGCAAGTGCTATAACAAATCTCAGTAAGCTTAACACAGTACATTTAGCAAGGGTTTTTTTATTTTATATAATGTTCATTCTGATTTACTGGCTGGTATTTCACATATTTTGACAATCATACACACTTGTTACCTCTCATAATGTCAGTTTTCTGCTAACAACCTAGTCAGTGTATTTATATACTTATCTTCTGAATTTGAAGTAAAAATGGTATGAAATTAACCAATTGACAGAGGTGTCAAGCCCCTGACCACCATGTATTATCATAGCATTTGGTTCTATAGTAAAGAAAAAAATCATATGTATTTGAGCTACATGAATGTGGGTAGATGATGACGGAATTTTGTATTTAAAGCAAATGATCTCCAGCAGGTGTAAATTTATTCAACTCACCAAATTTAGAAATGTAATTCCTGCCAATTTTTTTTTTTGTTTTATTTAAATGGCCATGACACTTTTGTCAGTTAAAGTGCACGTATTATGCTTTTTAATTTGACCTTTCATTTAGTGTCTGCACATGTAAATGATCAGCAAAGTGACAAAAAACTAAATCCACACCAAAGGGAGTTAATCTCTCAAACAGAAAATAACACTTTAGAATAATTATCCATTAATAAAAGGTAACTATGCAGGAAGTAATGCAGGACAAATGAGTAGTACAAGCTTAGCGAATTAAGGACTGCGTTTGCTACATATTAGGTAATCAATAATTACTAAATCATTAAAAACTATGGTCCCACTTTATATTAGGTGGCCTTAACTACTATGTACTTACATAAAAAAAAAGTACACTACTTATTGTGTTCATATTGTATTGTAAAACACTTTTGCTGCTTTTGAGGTGGGATGGGGTAAGGTTAGGGAGAGGGTTGGAGGTATGGGTAAGTTTAAGGGTGGGTTAAGGTGTAATGTATGGGTCAACAGTGTAATTATAAATGTTATTACAGAAATTAAATACAGATGTAATTACATGTCTTTTTTTATATAAGTACAATGTAAAAACATGTATGTACACAATAAGTACATTGTACTAAATTATTAATTAAAATGTAAGTACATAGTTGTTAAGGCCACTTAATATAAAGTGGGTCCAAAACTATTAAAGGTGCACTACAGTATGCAGGATTACCGAGAAGATGAATGCAATTTTTTTTTTCAAATATTGTGTTTATCATACATGAATGGCATTTTTTTTATTTGTATATGAATGAACAGTTTTGCTAATAATTAGATGTCTGGCTGTAATTGGTAACGAGTTTAGCAATCTTCAGTGTAGCTTGGTAATAAACAATAATTATGTGTCATCGTAGACACGTAATTACAATACCTTGTATATCTATGCTAATATTAGTTTGTTTCTCTCTTATTTCGAAGTCACCATAGCCACCAGATCCAGTCGAATGTTAAGTAAAGAAAATAGGCATGGATTTGTCAATTAAATATCAATTGCTATCATACAATCACATAATGGCCCATGCCACAGACTTTGCATGTTGTAAGTAATGCACTTACCCAGTTTTGGCAAAGTTTGTCCAGTAGGTCATGACAACAGCACTGAGCATTACATCATTTTTGGAGAAGTTGCAGGGAAAGAGGTCAGTTGGGCCAATCATGGGAATGCCAAAAACGTAGGGCACCTCATCTCCGTGGGCCGCATCTGACCAAGCGGGCTTCATCAGGCTCTGGCAGTGGTGGTAGAAGGCGTAGAAGTACGTGGGCGACCCATACCGGGCGTGAAGATCCGCCGTCACCACCGAGGGCTCCACCCACTGATGATCGGTGAAAAGCGCCACCAGAGTCTTACGGCGCGTCTCAGGGTTGTCTCTATCTGCCCAGTCCGTGTACATGAACTTGATAGTTTCTCGTAGGGTATCCTTTCCCTCTGGGTAACCATAAAGGCTGTCCACAAAGTCAGAGACCGAGAAATCAAAATCATTGCCCGAGACGCCATCTTCAGAGTCCACAACGTTCTCCACAAAGCGCAGCCCCTCACCCTGGTTGACACCCAGCATGATGTCATAGTTGAGGAACTCACCCTGCTCCATCAGGATCTCAGGGTCGTCGGGAATGACATCGCCGTCAATGACTGGGCCAAAGGCGACGTGGTATCTCGCTGGCTGGATGTCTTGCTCCACCAGCTCACGAGCGCTCTTTTTTCTCAGGCAGTCTACCATGTCTAGTGTGTCCAGCACATTACAGCCCACTTTCTCTGCCAGCAGCCTTGTGTACTTAACCGGCTGGTAGTTGACGGCCCAGCTGGACAATGCTGAGCCACTCTGGATTATGGCTCGATGAAACAGTCCTGCAGCAAGAGGAGACAAAATTAATGCATTTTAAACAATGCTTCACATCAGGAATAAATGAATATAAAGCAGGACTGGGAGTTTGATTAAAGGAATCGTTCTATTCTTTGCCTTATTTAGTGTGGTGTAGTGCTATCATGAAAATATGAAAATGAATGTCTTAATCTACCACATAATATGTAAAAAGCTCTAGATGGACAAATTAACCACTTCCCTTTATTTGCATTGCAAGTTAGCGTTCGCTGAGGAAGCTAATTGCTTAGTTTGTGTAAGAATATGACAACTTTCATGCTGTGTTACTGTGAGAAAACAGTATAGCTAAAACATTATGTGTCCAAATTCATATTCTTTGAAAAACGAGCTGAAAAGTACCCAGATAATCTACAGTACAATTTGTGGTGTGTGCATTCAGTGGATGCTTTACTATTCCATGAGTCTATGAGCCTTGAATGGCAATGAAGCAACAAAACTGATGCTGATAGGTAACTTGAAAGTGACAACATAATAGATGTAGTGCATCCGAATTTCATTCATACTACCCATATTCACACGATAGAACATTTTTAATCGTCAAAGCAAATGTAGTAGCTACCCAGTATGAGACTGTAGACGAAACATTAGTCTACAGCTTTAGCTTAGTGCTAACTGCTTTGCCTGACAGCTAACTGATTTCTTTGCTAAAACCAGCCTAAGCTGGTTTGTTGGTCTTTCAGTAGGGACGAGTGGGGTAAGTTGAGCCAGTGGGTAAGTGGACCCACCCTCTTTACCTTGGGAACTGTACAGTTTTACTGTAATATGACCATATATTTTGGACCCACTCATCATTTTGGCCAGAGTGTGAAAAAGAGAAACGCATGGGAGGAGTGGAAGGTGCACATTTACTTTAAAAACAGTTTTTGGCTTGTAAAAAACATTTATGATGCATATTGGTTATTTTGCAAAATATAAAATGATGCAAACCATTTAGCTAAATATTAGCCTGAATTAGTAAGCCAGCTAGTTTTGTAGGCATGACAAAAAGCTACCCCTTAGTAACTTTAAGGGATACTGAACCTTTTACAACCATGAAACAAACAATAAACACACGTGGTTGAAGTTTATTATAGACCAACATAGGTGACTTTTCACAACCAAATCAAACAGCATTAGTTTTTCTCTTCAGTGTCAGTGAAATCACTTTCTATTCTAATATGCAGAATTCACTATAAGGAATTAATGGATGAGCCTGTGAACTGTCTGTGTATAGAGCACACCATACAGTATTCACTATAAGGAATGAGTGAGGGATTGGAGCAAGCGAGCGAATGTTTGCCCACTAATCAGAGTTATTTTGCTCTGTTATATTCATGTTAACATTTTATGGTGAAATAACTTTTAATGAGATTTGCTGTTTACATGGGATGTGTTCTTGGAGTCAAAAACAGCTAAATAGAGCCTAACAAAATAAATCACAATGTACAGGTCTTGAGAATGCATTTAAACTTGATGCTGCACCTTTAAATGCAATGCTCATGGAGTAAGACACTTAAAAAACAGCAACACGAGGTATCATATGAATCAATTATACATAGACCAATAATAATAATAAAATGCATGCAAGTTGAAGAATGCGTTTTGTATGAAAGGCTACAAAACTCTACATTTTGTTTAAACAAATTGGATTGTTGTGGATTGTAGGTGATTCCTCTATGTGGAAAAAACAACATAATAAATTCTGAAAGACACATTTTTTTTAATTTATTTTTGTTTTCAATATCTGCCACAATAATGTCTTTGAATTGTTTTCATTTAGGGGCTTTTTCTAGCAAATATTGATAAATGCATCTGTGAATAATTTCACAGTACCATATAATTAAATCAATATAATTTAATTTATTGACAACCTATTATAAAGTCGCACTTAAAAAATATGATAATCCGTCTGTTATTATTTGAAGATGGTGAACAATTAGAGAGTGTGAGCCTTTAATTAAAATACTTTAATGACCATCAAAAGCCGTTTAGGTCTAAATATTTTCTCAGAGTTTGTTTGCATTGATCTCACATAACCACGGCTGCCAAAGCAACACAGAACGCAGAATATGATTAAACCTAATCACTGCACAAACATGGGCACAGATGGCCAAGGGCCGAGGAATGCAACATAATTTCATCCACTCCACTGAAACGTTCACAGCTATAATCTACACCCACATTTGTGTTGAGATGTGTATCTGAATGTGCTGAGATCCAAGACTCCAGGACTTTTTAACATGCACATGTCAGCACACAAACCTTTCCACACATGCTCTGCTCTCTAAAGCTTAGATCACCGATAAGAACATGCAAACGGAATCTAATTCTTCAACAATACTCCTACTCCTACTCCTTCCTTATCAACTACAAAGAAGCCTGGGCTCAGCAGTGCGTAGGTAGTGCAATGTACCACACATCCCAGCAGTGAGAACTGTTGTGGCCTCCCTCCCACCTTAATGACCACTCAATATTACTATTACCACCCCTCTGCAGCGTAGACTCAGAATACCCAAGTGAGCTAGCATATGCATGGTGTTCAGTGATTATGAATGCCTTGGAAATGTTCGAGAGATATAGTCAGGCTAGTGCGTGTTTGAGGGCTTAGAGTCTAAAAAAGTTATTTTTCTCCTTTGTGCTCGAATAGGGTTTGTTTTTTCTTGGAGACTCCCTGCTTCACCCTCCTCTGGGCACTTTCTTACCTGACTGCACAATTGATCTGCAGCGAGGCTTTTCTTTGTTGTCCCACTACACACTAAGGAAATTTACCCACTACTTAGGTTTCCTAATTTCCCCAATGCTAACATTCTGGAGGCCAAGCGATGAAGAGATTGAGGCAGTACGAATATCCAGGACTCGCACCTTGAAGATGGGCAGGCTGTGATATTTCCAATCCAACTAACCTGCGTAACCTTTCATTTTTGCAATTGCTCTTCTGTTGAAGTGGTTGGGGGAATGTGCTGGTGGTGTGCTGTCAATGCTGGTAGTCCGTTAACACCTGACACGTGTATTTGTGTGCGCGTCTGCGTTGGAGGCTGAGAATAACTGAGCTCTTCGCTCTACTGCAGGCGCTCAGGACAGGACAGTGGCCAGACTCCCAGGGCGAGGGAGCAGATGTCAAGGATATCGACTCTCTCTCCAAAGCATTCACAGGGTGGCTGGAGGATGAAAGATGGCCACCTGGGGCTCAGGAAGCCAAGACTCTATCTGATCCCTTCCTCTCGCTACAATGCTCCAGCTTTTATGAGCTCTAAATACGCAGTAAAATACTAGGCAGAAATATTAAAATTCATGTATTTGATTTGTATATAACATTTCCATTCATTTGGATTACAGAGTGGATTCATGTCTACTATGAAAAGAGTGCAAATACTCACAAATACTTTCCTAATAACTAACACAATGAAAACATAATGTTAATAAGAGACCCACTGAGCAGAGTAAAATTCGGCAAAAATTCAGAAATCAAATCAATGATAGACTTGCGCTGGTCTTGAATCAACTGCTCCAGTGAGTATGAAGAGAGTGATCTTTGATTGCTTTTTGTGTATCGAATAATCACAATATAGAGAAATTAATATAGAGTAAACCAGTTTGTGACAAAGAACATCTGCATGCAAACCCTGAAGTATTACACTGATCATAGGTCATGATGCCCATGAAATGCATTTTACATTTAGATTTTTATTTTGTGTTTCTCAAGATTAGTTTATAAAGCTTGCAAGTTTTTTTTGTTCAAAAAAAAAAAAAAAAAGAAAAAAAAAAAGTATTTTATTACCTGATGGCAGTATCGATCTTTTGATTGACATGAATTGTGCAGAGAACGCCATATAAGGAAATTATGATGGCATGATATCCCTAAATTCAAATATTGGACTTTCAGAAGGATAGAAAATTCATAATAAGTTTTGATAGCAGCAGTATGTTATTTATTGCAGAGCAGCCTCTCATATCTGTAAATATCAAGAACTGATATCTGAACTGAAATCAAGAACTGACAGTTCTCTCAGTTGCATGACCCCTTTAAAATTAAGATTTTAATCTGTTATCACATCAAGATCAGTGAAATCAGAATGTCAGCATGAGAATGATGAACTTTAGTATTAGAAAAGGACGTCTCTGTTTGTCTTAACAATATTCAAGCTAAGACACATGCTCCAGCCACATTGCAATGAAATCCCTTCAACTGCTCTTTATGCTTACTTTATGAATTACACATTTCAGAATGAAACAGCATGTGAAATCAAGTTTGTGTAGCTAAAATCATCCGCCTTCATGTACAGTATGCTTAGACTTTCAAACTTTACTAGTCATCACAGACGCACCGCAGCATCTCATCATGGCAGAATGCTAGTTCATTCATGGCTAGCTTTCATGCTCACCACACAGGTCACACAATTATTGAACTTTATACTACCCCTCCTTTTGCACACCCTCTGATCAGCCAGATGGTGCAAGTCTAAAAACAGTAAACAATATCTGACATTTGATTGTAATGCTGATAATCTGCATTCACTCCAGGACGAGGAGGGAAATGAGTAACACGTGCATGTGTTTACTATTGTTAGCATTACAATCTGGGCCACAAATGCTGCCAGATTGCTAATAAATATGCAGTACAGTTCCACCCTGGTTCCTGAACCTAGATCAGCACAAAGGTCACCAAGGTGTCTCAGTGATTCATATGCTGGATTCAAGAAATTATTTCAGGTGAAGGTCACCATTGTATCTACATTTATGTGCTGACATAGAGATTGTTCTTTCATTAAAAGCCAGTTGTGTTCTAATGCAAAAAAGCTAATCAAGCTAATTATTTTGTGCTTACATGTAATACTTAGACATACTGTAATTTTTTATTGTCACAGCTGTGTCACATTTATGTCCTGTCTCAACAAGAACACGATTTGGTGCAGATCGACAACTCAACACATTAGCAAGCTGATTACAGACGTAATTAGGTCTCTCTAGTGTCAACCTGATCCGTTAGCATTGCACATCAAATTTGTGAGCCCTGCACAGGCGACAGATAAAGGCAATTCTCTCTAACTATGCTTAACATCAGAGCAGAGCACCTGAACTGCGATCAGTTAGGGAGAGGCTTCGCTGGCAGAT
Source organism: Carassius auratus (assembly GCF_003368295.1). Classification (NCBI taxonomy): domain Eukaryota; kingdom Metazoa; phylum Chordata; class Actinopteri; order Cypriniformes; family Cyprinidae; genus Carassius; species Carassius auratus. Next base: position 10,137,254 of record NC_039256.1, read on the forward strand.
TGAGGTCATGGTGAATTATGACAGGAGTTGGAGGTAATCACTCATTTGGCCTCGCTAAAACACGCTGCTCTGCTCTGCTTTCGACCTCAGCTGCCATCGTCCTCAAGAAAGCGGTGAAACGGCAGAACAGAATATGCTTCTGCTGCTTTGAGCTGAGGATTATTCACTTCAGGTACGAACCCGTGACCAGTGACCTTGCGGAGTGACGAGCGCCTGCTCATTTCAGACATTTCCTAGCCGCAACGATAATGAGCCACACTCAAAAACGTATTTCTGCACATCTTTACTATGAGACAGGTCACTCAGAATTCAGGATAATCTTTATTTCACTCAACTCTTAAAGACTGCCTTCTATCTAGACGTGATATAATAAAGGTTTCCTTTTTCTATGGCTTTTGCTATTCAGCTCCACCCAGAGTGAAATCCTTATCCAGTTATGTATACAACACCAACTATCTATATGTCCGTCCATCTATCCGTCTATTTGTCTATCCGTCCGTACGAACCGTCCGTCCGTCTTTCTGTCTGTCTGTCTGTCTGTCTGACTGTCCGTCCGTCCGACCGTCTGTCTGTCTTTCTGTCTGACTGTATGTCTGTCTGTCTGTCTGACTGTCCGTCCGTCCGACCATCTGTCTGTCTTTCTGTCTGTCTGTCTGTCTGTCTGTCTGTCTGACTGTCTGTCCGTCCGTCCGTCCGACCGTCTGTCTGACTGTCTGTCTTACTGTCTGTCTGTCCGACCGTCTGTCTGTCTGTCTGTCTGTCTGTCTGACTGTCTGTCTGTCCGTCCGACCGACCGACCGTCTGTCTGACTGTCTGTCTGTCTGTCTGTCTGACTGTCTGTCTTACTGTCTGTCTGTCCGACCGTCTGTCTGTCTGTCTGTCTGTCCGTCCGTCCGACCGTCTGTCTGTCCGTCCGTCCGTCCGTCCGACCGTCTGTCTGTCCGACCGTCTGTCTGTCTGTCTTTCTGTCTGACTGTCTGTCTGTCTGTCTGTCTGTCTGTCTGTCTGTCTGACTGTCTGTCTGTCTGTCTGTCTGTCTATCTATCTATCTATCTATCTATCTATCTATCTATCTGTGTGTCTGTCTGTCCATCTATCCATCCATCCATCCGTCGATCTGTCTGTCTGTCTGTCTATCTATCTATCTATCTATCTATCTGTGTGTCTGTCTGTCCATCTATCCACCCATCCATCCGTCGATCTGTCTGTCTGTCTGTCTGAAACTGGGCTGGACTGTTGCTCTTTCTCAGAACTGCAGATACTCTCATCATAAGCCCCACTTTCATTTCCATGGGCTGTCTCACACACACACACACACACTGATTATGTGTTTGAGCCCGTCTATGCTCTGGGCTCATTCTCCTGAGCCGTCTCTCCAGCACAGCTAAGAATCCCTCCCAAGCATCAAATCCCTCTCGTCTCTCTATCGCTGTTATACAGTGGGATCCCTCCGCGGGACAGCCTCTGGTTAGGCCCAGCATGTCATTACCGCCCCCTTCTCTTCTTTTCTTGCCGCCCCACTCCAACCCTCTGACAGGTTTTACATAACAGACCACAAGAACAGAGTCGTACTAATCAACACAGTTTACTGTCACCACGCCACACGCAAGAGCTGGTGCTACAAGCGACAATTCCTCTTTATTTCCACTCACGTCTGTCTCCATAGCTACAGCACATGCGACGACAACAACGCACGGAAGGTAGCAGCTGAGGTTTTGTGGAGTTCATTTTCCAAGGCAGCCAAGTGATGCCTATAATGCAACAAATTGCCTGCAGGGTCAGGCTGATTTCTAAAAAATACCATAATGTCCTTGTTTTCATCGCGATAGCAAGATGCTATAGATTAGACGAGCTGGCTGGCTGCAATCAATTCCATTGCAATCACAAGGGCCAAACAGCATTTTAGTTTTTTTTTTTTTTTTTTTTTACATTGGCAGTGCCATAGAATATTACAATCTTATAAGGATCGGGCTGCAGTGATTGTAAGAAATGCGGTGGTGCATTATGTATTGTCTGATGCTGAATGCTATCAGCAGACTGTATCATAAGCAACTGAACGTGACATCAGATGCTTCAAACGGGTCACTAAACAACTCACATGTGATGTGCCAGAGACATTTTGCTCAAATGTGTAGTACCTGTTACATGTCAGTGAGATAAGAGAGTGAAAACAATACTGACACAGACGCGCCCATGTGTTTTCCACCAAATTTAATTAGAGAAACATCTGCAAACCCAGAGGATGAATACCTTAGGCTAAATAGAAATAGACAACACTTGATAACATGCAAACTGTTAGACTGTTTCACAAAGCTTGCATAAGCTGTAACTACAACAGCAGGCTCACATTTGAATAAATATATATAGATTTCTATTTTTTTTCTAAATAACCATAATATCTAAATAGCCATAAATCTGAAAATGTTAACATTTATTTAAATGATAAAGAGTTTGTCAAGAATTATTAAAAATCTTGATAATCATAAAATTTGAATAAAGAGGGACATTACATTTACACCCAAATGTTAATTCATCTATATGAAACCCAAACTGTAAACTGTAGCTAACCAAACAGCTGTTAATGGCCTGGATTCAGTGCAGTGCTTGGCAAAAACAGACATAAAGTGTCACGCACATCGTGCTGCTTGTGTACACCGTGTGAAGGCTGGAAACTGTTAATGTTCTGTACTGAGATTAACATAACCAATAATGTAGCCTTGGACAGTAAATCTGAGCACAGTTTGATACACTGAGATTTACGTTGTTCTTTAGCTTTTGTATGTGGACACCCACTTAAAAAGGCATCTTTATGTGTCATTTCAAAATAGCTTCTACTGTTTTTAAAACGGTACTGACAAGCATGTAAGCTAAAAACATACTTTAATATAATTCTTATTGAAACTTGTATGCTCTTCAAAAAAATTCATAAATGTATTAATTTTCTTCATTTACTAATCTTAAATGATCCTACAGTACATCCTTAAACTACAGTTTTATGGAAGCATACGGACAGAAATACAATGCTTTCAGTTGATAGTTATCATCCTCTTTTATTAAAAACGGGATTGCTATTTTAATCATTTCCATCATCTATGCTGAATTTTGATTCAGAGGAGAGTTTTGAAGAACATGTAGTGTTTGTGCAATCTAAAGTGCAAGGAAACCCACACAATTGGCTTCAATCAGTATTTAAGATAAATGATTAGATAATCAACAATTATTGAATCAAACATATACAAGACAAAGAAAAATCTTGTTGAATGGTAACTTATAATGATTTCTTTCTTGATAAACAAAGGATAAGACATTTTGGAGAACCATTTATATATATTCGTCATTAAAAGGAAACTTTTAAGCATCCTGCAGTATTTATTCACTCAAGATCATGCTATAGGGCAAATAAATCTGTTACAGTAAAAGAAAAGAAGAAAGCATTTATAAAGAAATTGTATTGAGAACTGTGAATTTCACAGATGTACAAATAAGAAAAATATTTACATTAACTCATTGATCAGATGTTGTACAACGTTATTTATTTTCACAGATGTACATATAAGAAAAATATTTATGTCAGTCCATTGATCATATGTTCTGCAACACATGATCTATACAGTAGGTTAAAATGCCCTTGTCCATTAATATTGGAAAAATGTCAAGACATGTATAAGTGAGCATAAATCAGCTATTAGGAGATGTGATGTCAGTTCACAGATCACAACACACTTTCATGATTGCAAACCTGATATAACACAGTTAACCTGCATAAGAATGGAAAAAAGTTGCAAATCTCAGAAGAAATGGAAATGCAGGAGGAAATAATTACAGCAGGAGACCTATTGAATGAATCGTTGGAAGCTGATGTTACCTCTGGGCCTCAATGAAGATTTCAACATCTTCTCTTTTCATTTAACCTCACTCTTTCTAAATAATGACCTGATTTGTCTTATGAAACCTTCCTCTTCCTCTTATATCATGTTGAATGTCCTGATGTGTCATACCACTACCTAGTTTTATTTTTACTCAAATTTGTGTTAAAGTCGCCATGAAATCAAAATTAACTAGTTTTTTAGTGTTAGTATCAATATGTTCGCCTTAATGTTATAAATAAGGCAGTTTGCTTGAAAACAGTGCCAAAATTAGCATTTAGAAGATTGCAGTTTGTTACTTCTGTCAAAATGGCTCAACGTTTGTTTTTTTTTTGACGGCACATCGTATTTCTTCTTCTCATCAAATCTTCTGACCAAACAAATGCTCTCTAGAATCTGAAGATATAAACAAAACGCAAATTGGCTATTTTAAAAAGGGGGCGGGGTTGCTTGATATGTCCCACCCTCTCTTCCTGTTTCAGTTTCAATTAAGTCACGAAATAGAATAATGTTGCCTGTTTCAAGGCATTTCATGGGACCTTTAATGTTGTTTGATGATTGACCTCATCGGTTCATTAGAAGATACTACAAGATCTGAATTCAGTCTGATAGAGGAGACACACACACATATCTAAAAAAAACACTCCCTGCTCTAGATGATCATGAGGAGTTTGTTAATAACACTACATGCTTGATATATTGGATCACATCATACATGCACTTAAGTTTTGTCTAATTGAGATCGTTAAACAATCAGTGATTAAATCATGTCTGTTGAACACCTGTAATGAGAAGTGGATAAACACACCTGGGAACCATTAGACTGCATTTGAAAAAGAACTAAGTGCAGTAATGTGAGGAAACGATTCACTGAAGGCGCCACAAGATAAAAAATAAAATAAATGTAGACCAATTTGTTCTTTTACGACTAAAAGTGATAATTTTTTACAGATCTACACACGCAAAGCGCAGTGAGCTTTTCATGTATTGAATAACACAACAGTTATAATTATAATTATAACAAGTGCTTTAGTACGTTAGTAAGAACATCAGTAACACGTTAGTATGAAACCAAATCTCACTTTCAACTATTAGCATGCCTATTATTAACATACTGGCTGTTTATTAGTGTTACAGTGTATAAATAATATATAGCCGAGTATATAATTAAACATGACCATATTTTACATCCCTAATCCTCCCAATACCTAAACCCAACAACCACCTCACAAACTACTAATAAACAGCAAATTAGGAGTTTATTAAGGGAAATATTTCAGTTAATTGTTTGTTCATATTTACAAGAATTGGACCTTAAAATAAAGTGTGACCAAAATATAGGATGAAATATTACAAATTATTTAATAAAACGTTAAATCTTGACATTTTTACAAAAAGCACTATTTTGAAGATACTAAAGTAAAGTGTACTACATTAAGTAATTAAATCTTCACAAGTGATGGTAACTAAGCTTGGGATTGAATAACTTGGTTGTCAAGGAAACAACAGAACAAGACCAATTCACATATATCAGTTGAGAGCATATCATCTTGATGCATTTTAAAAACTGCAATCCAAGCTTTTGGTGCGAATTTAACCAAACTCTGTTGTCTGACTCAAAAGCTCTCATGTGAATTTCAACAGGCAACTTCATTTAATCAGTCCTTTAAGCAGTCTAGGAGAAACAATTAAGAGATCATTTGTAATTCTTCTTTCCTATGGGAAAGCATGCATGACAATTAGCAATATGGCCAAACTTGCTGTTTCCACTCTTACAATATAATCATATTAGGGCAGAGGTTTCCAAACTTTGTTGTTAGATGCACGCACCTTTCAGACATAAGCCTTAGATATTGTCATATTTCAATGACACATGTTGGCGCAATGGATTAGACACATGCCTTTGGTGTGAGAGACCCGGGTTCGTTTCCACTGTGGACACCAATGTCTCCCTGAGCAAGACACTTAACCCCTAGTTGCTCCAGAGGTGTGCGACCTCTGACATATATAGCAATTGTAAGTCGCTTTAGATAAAAGCATCAGCTAAATGAATAAATGTAAACAGCTAAAATATCTCAGCTCTAGATTAATTTACAGGGCTGCACGACTTGTGAAACATGGTCTTTGTATTGCGATTATTTTGTCATGTTATTTGAAATGAAATGGAAATTGCGGAGACATCCAGACACAATGAGCAATGGAAATGGTTACTCTAAAGGTTTTCACCAACCATACTACAAATAACATTACACATATTTATGCTTAAATTCTTCATATTCAAGCTCTTACTTTAGCAAAATAAGAATGTGAGCATAAATAAAATGAAGCTATTGCATGTTACGTTCCCAAATGCATGCTAAACTTACACTTGTAGAGATCAACAGAGTGAACCATCCACTCTGTGATATATCATGGTTTATTTTGATTAATTGAGAAGCCCCATTTCTTTATTTTAATGCTACATTTGATTTAATTCAACTCATGAACCCCCTGCAGTTCCCTCACCAGCCCTCGGGATTCGCCAACCCTTGTTTGGCAAAGATTGCATTGCGTTGGACATTGATTTGGCCTTCGGCTTTATGTATAATAATTACAAAACATGCAACAGAATATATGATCACAACTGAGCAAAATCATAAAAATGTAAAATTGCACAAATGTATAGACTTCTTTGTTAATCTATGCATAAACAGTAAGACTCATGTTCCCCTACAGCACGAACTTCTGCGTTTTCTTTTATAATTCAAATAAGCTTCGGAGATTAAGGGTGCAGCGCACTACCCACGATTCCTCCGTGGTTCCTCTTAAAATAGACCTTGGTTTTAATTGCTTTCAGGGTAGTGCATGCAGGGGCCATTTGAAGTAACTGCACGTTTGCTTGTGCTTTCCAGCCGCAGCTGTGAGAGTCAGTGAGAGAGATTGTGTGTGTACTGAGAGAGGCGGAGAAGTGGAGCAACAGCCCTGGGGCTGAGGAAAGAGAGCGAGCGGCATCCAGATAAGGAGTGATTCATGAAAACGAGAAAGGTCTGGCTAAGAATGACCTGATCGACAGGGTCTGGCTCGCGGGATCGATGTGTATTGCCTGTTGTGGCTGATACCTCTCACTAATCACAGTGTGACACCGGCGGTCAATAGTGTGGCCTCCTTTGCCGCCCACTGAGACCTCCTCCCATTCAAACCCAGCATTGTTTTAATCACCAGTCCTGTTAATCTCATTTCTTCCCCCTCGCTCGTACTCCATCTGTTCTTACGCTCTGCTTCCTGTCCTCCATCAAAAGCTCTTTCTCACACCCCTCTTTCACTCACCTTTTCCTCTCTCTCTGCTTTTGTACGGGCTTACACAAGGTGCTAATAGACTGGAGTCAGTGTTTCGGCCAGGTCCAGGCCCACTTCTGCGCTGCGGTAATGACAGCCGCAAGTCCAGACTCTCGCTGTTACAGCTAAACGATTGGGGTTATTAATTATTATTGGGTTAAGACAGGGATGTGATCTATGTGAGCTTCTCCTTCTAATCTCGTTACATTAAAACACTTGTTAGTGGTGCGTATTAACATGACTTTCAATAGATCAACACATGCACTCCAGTTTCAGTGAGAACAAATTACCTTTGTTTACTATTACTTATGGAAATTGGTACTTTTTTAAAAATCGTCTTCCAGTAAATATATTAGTAAAAAATTAGCTAACCAATTAGTTTTTTATTTAAGGAATTATCAGTGAACGTTTGTTTTTTAATCTAAATACAATTTTCCTTTTCACTTGCTGATCACAGTACGATATGAATACATATTGCATAAAAGCTGTCAGTTGGACTCTTTGTAACTAAAATGTTCATATTAGAACCTAAAAGGTACAAAAGTGTACCTTTTGAAAAGGTTCCGCCCCAGGCATATGCAAATATTTAAAATGACATCATCACTGTTACAGTATATTCTCAAAAGAGTCGAAACAGAGTCTGTATGTTAAACAGTTTAACCACAGTTTACTGCAGAGTTAAAACTAATGGAGGAGAAAAAGAGGAAAAAATGCATTTCCTGAAGGCTGCATTAGAAAGTGTTAGCGGTTTATTAAAGTTGAGATTTTATGGAGTGTGTAAATGAAAAGCTGCATCAGAGCCTCATTTATATCGTTATGACATGTCTTGTTTTCTGTCAGCAGTGTATGAGATTCAATACAACACAAACCATATCAAATCAATTTTAATATAGCACTTTATGCAAAAGAGATTGTTTCAAAGCAGCTTCACAGCATTAAAAAGGAAACTAAAAGAATCAGTGAAGCCAAAATTCAAAATATAAGACAAGTCAAATTCAGATGAGCAGCTCTAAAAAGACAATAATGTTTCCTGTGTAAATATGGCTGTAGACATAGCTTAATTAGATGTAAGAAAGAAAATTAACCCTAACCCGAACCCTTACCCTAACCCTAACCAAATCACACACAAACACAAACACACACACACACGCAGTGGTTAAAAAAACCCACATATCAAAATTCAGCAAACAAGTATTATAATGAAACGATCACTGTTGATTACTAGTATTTGATGGAAAATGTAAACATTTACAAAAAAGAAAAAAAAAAAATCCATAAATGATGAAATTGTCTATACATTATTGGTATGAAATTAGCCTGCATCTTCTGCTGAATTAACCAAAGTGGTTTGGAACAAATCCTTGTCTGAATGTTTGAGGAATACCAACGCACTGCATAATGCACATCTACGCTAGTCAACAAATACTCATTTTTTTCTATTTTGGGAGAATTGTATACGAAGCCTCAAAATAGATGTGCAATTCAAGCAGATCAGTCTCAAGGAGGAGGCACACGTCAGTGGGACTGTGGTGTAGTACGCAAAGCATGAATCATATTTTTAATGTAACTAGCGCAAGAGGGAATCGCAAGTAGCAAACAAATACAGCCATTCAGCTGTGAAGCAGGAAAGGATTGAACAGCTCAGGCCTGTGCTGAAGCGTGACTCACAGACAGATGGGCCGACAGACTCACAGTTAAACTATGGAGAGCTCAGGCGTATGGAGCAGTTAAATCTGCGACAGACAAATGAATGGAGATACACAGACACGCTCCACTCAGACCATCAACAGATACTACAGCCCTCCTTCCGCCTGGACGCTCTTTGGTTTCCAGTGTTTAAAATGAAACAAACAGTATTATATTCAAAGATAATATATGCATGCAAGGTAAAAACAAGGTATCTAGTCTGTTGTGTTTCTGTACATTCTGTACTGGAAATACAAGAAAAGGGGAAAAGGTGAGATGTAAGGATATAGTCAATATAATCTTATGACAATTTGTGACTATTTTAGATTTTGGTGAACTGGTACATATGTAGATTTTTGTATGATCTACCTACAAACCATTGATTGTTAGGATTAGAGATGGAGCTTCATGCTTTCTTTTTCTTTGTAGGAATCACATCATACATACTGTAAAGTATTTATAAGAAGAGGCCTTCTAAAATATTGATGTGTTATATTTTATTTTATTACATACTGTGACCACAAATCACAAAGGCAGACACATTTACAATAAATAAAAAAAAAAGATTATTTTTCCAAAACCACTGTTTTACACATTACTTACACTGTAAAAAAAATATACGTTAAAAAACGGCAGTTTTGGTTCCTAGAATTATACTGTAAAAAATATGGTAGCACCATTTTGGGCTTAACTGTTTTATACCATAAAAAAATACGGTAACACCGTTTTAGGTTTAACAATTTTACCTTAAATTTACAGTTTAATACCGTAATTTAACTGATATAATCTTAATATACATAGTTTTATCATAAGGTTAACTAAAACGTATTTGCATTTACATCATCCACTGGTATAAAAGCATTTTCACCTGTATAATTTTAGTCTAACTAAATAATTTTACACATTGCTATATACAGTTATAAACAAAACAAACAACAGCGAAAAAAATAATTAAATAAAATAAAATAAATAAGATCATTTAGATGCACTTTAGTTTTTAGGACCATATCTCACTATTAACTAACTATTACCTATGACTTTGACTCAATAAACTCCTATTTTGCTGCTTATTAATAATTAGTAAAGTAGTTGTTAAGCTTAGTGTTCCTGTAGCTCAATTGGTAGAGCATTGCTTTATCAAGCATAAGGTTGGGGGTTCGATTCCCCGGGAATACATGAAAAAATTGATAGCCTGAATGCACTGTAAGTCGCTTTGGATAAAGGTGTCTGCTAAATGCATAAATTTAATTTAATAGTTAATCCATTAATAGTTATGGGGCAGAATTAAGGGATCTAAAATATGGTCATGCAGAATAAGGCATTAATATGTGTTTTCATAGATAATACTACATCATTAGAAGAATGGCATCTACGCCAATATTAGTCTGTTTCTCTCTTATTCTGAGGTCACCGTAGCCACCAGATCCAGTACGTATCCAGATCAGAGGGTCACTGCAGTCACCCGGATCCAGTTCGTATCCAGACCAGATGGTGGATCAGCACCTAGAAAGGACCTCTACATCCCTGAAAGACAGCGGAGACCAAGACAACTGTAGCCCAGATACAGATCCCCTGTAAAGACCTTGTCTCAGACGACCACCGGGACAAGACCACAGGAAACAGATGATTCTTCTGCACAATCTGACTTTGCTGCAGCCTGGAATTGAACTACTGGTTTCGTCTGGTCAGAGGAGAACTGACCCCCCCAACTGAGCCTGGTTTCTCCCAAAGTTTTTTTCTCCATTCTGTCACCGATGGAGTTTCGGTTCCTTGCCGCTGTCGCCTCTGGCTTGCTTAGTTGGGGTCACTTCATCTACAGCGATATCATTGACTTGATTGCAAATAAATGCACAAACACTATTTAAACTGAACTGATATGACATAACTGAATTCAATGATGAACTGCCTTTAACTGTCATTTTGCATTATTGAGACACTGTTTTCCAAATAAATGTTGTTCAGATGCTTTGACACAATGTATTTTGTTTAAAGCACTATATAAATAAAGGTGACTTGACTTGACTTTATAAACAGCCAATATGCTAGTAATATACATGCTAATAAGCAACACGTTAATATTGAAAACTGGTGCTTAAAATAATATGTAAGTGACGATTAAAATAATAATGTCAGAAAACAGTGGGTTGAGGTAATTTTAATGTATTATTTTTAATATAATAAAAAGTAATCTTTTCATACTTTTAACCCTCTATAACCCTCTAATACTCTACAAGATTTTTGATTAAAATATTTTGGTCTGATTTTCAGATACTTTGATTTAAATAAGAGTTTGTGCTTTAACTTGTAGCTGGTTGGTTTGGTTCAAGGCCTATAACGTTTCAACAAAGTCTTGACTTAAAATAGGGGGAAAAAAAAAAACTTTTTAAGAGCATTATCTTTGTATATAAAGCATTTTAATTTCTAAAGTGTTTGCAGGTGTATCCCACACAATGCGGATATTTGGAAATAGCTCATTCACACTCACACAGAAACACACACATCATGTGTCAAACACTTCTTCAGGCTGATCTGCACCCACTTACACGCTGCGCAAAAGCAATGAAATACCTTTGGGCAATTACTGTGATATGTGCTCGCTCTCTCGCCCTCTATATTCCTCCTCTTCTCTGACTGTTCTCCCTCATTAGGTGCCACATGCAGAGCATGCGTAACATTCCCTCCGTCACAACGCAGAGCAACACGTTTCTGTGTTTCTAGGAAATAACAGAAGCCCAAACAGCCCGTGAACGTCATGCAAACCAGCTGTCAAACTCCCCTTTCCCTGGAAGCATGGGCTAAAAATAGAAAAAGTGTGCATAATCTGGGAATGTGGGCATCAGTGTTGACTTTCCAGTGATGTCTGGACAGGCAGTGCCAGGTAAATGTTTGACTTGAGGGCGCAAACATCGCCCCCTTATGAGTCGCTGTTGCCATGGCGTCCATCTGGAGCACAAACGGATCCATCCCAGCCCACTTACCGGACCCCAGCTCCCGCGATAACAAGCCCTGCAGGCGGACAGCACACATGCTCTGGCTAATGCGAGCAGACACTCTCGGTAAACACGCAACTGAAAATAGCCCCTCTGTTTTCACTCATTCACACACATTAAAGATTGAAAGTGAACTGCAAAGATGAGATTGGTCCCTCCATCTCTGCTCCTCTCGGAGAGATTACGTCCTGTGAGGACAGATGAGTGTGTGTGTGTGTGTGTGTGTGTTCGGCTGTCAGATGTCCCTCTCACTCCACTGAAATATCTTTCTGATACACAGAGTTTAGCACTTCAGTGTGATGAGTTCAGATCGATATGTAGCTGTTTTCACCCACACTATTACATTATAAATGTTTTATAGCCGTGCACTGAATTTTCAGCAACTGAAAATGAAAAATTAATTTCCAGATTCAGAGTCAAAATCATTGACCGAAGCAATGATGTTTAATGAGCTTTATTCCGATAGTGTGTTTTGACAGTGTCGGTGTCTATTTCATACACACAATGTGTTTTTTTTTTGTTTTTTTTTTTTTACAAAATTCAATGAAACAAATGTAGTTTCGGTGCTTTTAAATGCATAATATTTTGAAAGAAACTTACTGATATGAATCGTGTGTCATGTACTCGTGTTTTAACCATGGAAAGACAGCAATAAAACAGCTTTTAAACAATGTCACACTACATTTACCTCAGAAAATCCATTTAATATCTATAAACTCATTATCTAACGACAAAAAAATATTTAGAGGAACATTTACACTTCTGATCATAAGTCTACATAACCCTCATAGAATATGCAAAATGTTAATAATGTGAACAAAATAAGAGGGTAATAAAAACTGCAAGTTATTTATTTATTTATTTCCGTGTTGGCAGAGGTTATTTACACTAACTCCGCCCACTAACGTGTGATTGGGTAAGAAAACATCACAAAAAATGGCTGTCAAATGTTAGCTTCAGTGGCATGGATGGTAAAGTGTTTCTGTCTCACCCCCTCCCTTTCAAATCTCATCGGAAATGCATTTATTTTTCTTAAAAATTAAGGAAATAATCAAAAAATGTAAAATAAAGTGTCGGATAGGGTTCGGGTAGGTGTATGGAGGGATTTATTGTCTGAATAAGGTGGCATTCATTTAATAATTAAAATTAAAATTATAATTTACACTGGATATGTGATTATTGCATACTGTTTTATAATGTCCTACAATGCTGATGTGCAGATAATTGCCACTATTTGTATTAAGTAGTATAAATAACAAAAAATCCTGCTATTTTAACAGTTTAAAAATAATCTATAGCTATTTTCACTTAGTGTAAATACCATCTATCACTAAGAAAATATGCTATTTTCACTCAAAGTGAATAGTATCTAATTGTTATTTACACTTAGTGCAAATAGCCACTGCCTTTTTATTTAACACGGTCCTGAATAAGCTATTTTACATGACAGATGTTTATAAATACTTGAAAAGAATATTAAAAGAATTTATAAAAATGACCCCGTTCAAATGTTTAATTTTAATACTGCGTGTTGTTTCCTGGACGATCCAAGACTGTTTCTAACATTCAAATTGAAATAAAATGCAATTTTCCCTCTTATTTTGTTCTAATTATTAACATTTTGCATTATGTAAAAGTTGATATAAAAACGTCTTGAATTTGAATGTTCATAAACAACCTAGTTTTTATACGTGTTGAGAAATCCATTTGATTAATTACTGAATAATTGATTTCGTTATTGTGTGAGTAACAGTGTAACAGATCTTTTTGAGGTAGCTAAAGGTTACGTTAATGGTGTTTTATATTTTAAACATGTCAAGATAAGTTATGATATATGATATCTAATTAATGTTATTTACCATATAACTATATCAGTGTATTTAGGATAGCTCTGATATTCATGCCAGGCTATAAATGAGCCAGATCACACGTCTAATAAAACTCATGCTACTGTTTTTTTTTAAGATCGTTAGCTGCACATAGTTTTGCTCTATTGAGGATTGTAGATGATACAATGTAAGATGCTTCATGTGTCTGAATAATTAGATTAATCTTGAGGAACAATAAACAACAATGTGAAACTGAATTTATTTTCTAATGCAAAATGACCTGTCTTGAATGAAAAAGATGGGAACAAACCCCCTTGGTATTTTTATTTTTTAATAGCAGCATACAGTACATAAGTATGCAGTGTGTAATACACAAGTATTCCACTCTGTACACAGCCTATGTTTATTTTATTACTCGTGTGTTGTTTGGTGAAAATGCATGATTCAGATTGTACTTCTGGTGAAAACTAAGCGTAAGACATTAGGGAGCAAAAGAGAATTATGGTGCACTAATGAAACAGAATGACATTTCTATTGCAGATAAATGAGCTCTGTTGCAGATAAACAGTGTTAGAGCTCCTGAAAAGAAGTCACAGCTCATATCACACAAATACACTATTTCCATACATTTTCCTCTTCTAGCGCAGTCTGTGTTAGAAGTATAAAATGTGCAATACAATTATTTTTCTTTGCCAGGGACTGTGGCAGTTCACTGAAGGAGACGCTATCTGAATTCTTTTCGGCGAGTCACAGTCCTGTGAGCCAGCTCTTGACAGGCCAAGGCTGCTCGTGGGCTGGAAAAAAAAATGCCCCAAACGGCAAAACTGATTTTGCATTCCTTTCGGCGCATACACTCGGGCATCTGAATGTCTTTGGTGAGTCACAGTATTTCATTATGTGCGACTCCAGGCCATAACCGAGTTGTTTTGCACTCATTCCAGTTATTGCAACAGATCGTCTGCCTTTGATCAAATGCATCATTGGTAGCACTCTTGAAAAATGTGCTAAATGTGAAAATATTATGTGGCGGTAGTCAAAAATTGGATGAGTAATGGTTTTCACCGTTTTACCAATTATTTATCAATATAACCTTTCATGGCTGAGGTAAACCTCCTGTGGCAAGGCTCCTGACAAACCATATGTAGTCTTTCTACGAGGCATATGGCACAGGAATACGACTCTGAAGGGCCTCTGAGGAACTCTGACCCCCTGACTTGAAGCATGTGTGTCCGGCAGTGAGTGGAAACTTGGCCCCGGAGCCTCAGAGCCGGACCCACAGGCATCAGAAGACAATCTGGTAAGAGCTGAACTCTGAGAGAACATTGCTGCTGTTTTCTACCATATGCCTAGGTGCTTATCTTGCAGTTTTCACAGAGTTGTTTGTTTTAGAGACACTGGAAATCCATGCCAAAATAAATAAATGAACGGCTAAAGAAATCAACCAATCAATCAAATCAAAACATGGCTGACAAAAGCTGAACAAATACATTTCACTGCTTTCACTAGTATCTGTCTATCTATGCATACATACTGTATTCCTGGAACAACAGAGCAAGAACTAAATGCATCAGTAAATTATAGAGAAAGACCATCTTTATGGCTGCTTTATTTATACAAATAAATCAGGATGGGACTTTTAATACAAGTGAAATCTGTCGCATCTTATGTGTGTGTATGTAAAATAACATAAAAATACATACACACAAAAAATAAAGTATGTTTTGTTGGGTTTTATAACATTACAGTGGTATTTTACTGTACTGATTGAGATTTGATTATTCATTTCCCCCACACAAACCGTGCAACAGATTTTACATGTATTAAAAGTCCCATCTGGATTGTAGTTAATAAATAAATTAGCCATAAAAAGGTCTGCCTCTGTAATTTACCGATAAACAAGTGTAGATACCGAATAGTTTTGTGTGCACAGCTGTGACGGGGCTCTTGTAAAAGTTACAATTATTCCAAAGAGGGTTTAAAATCAAGCCAAGCAGAATTAAGCATTTTTAATGTCAAGATTTATTTGTATTTTATGAAGAATTGTTTATAGTGTTTGCCCATGCAAAGTCAGCGGTGCTTTGTCGGTCTGTTGATATGCGGTCGGTTGGTTTTCAGCACACTAATATGCAGTTGCTAGGTTCAGGGTGGTTGCTTAAGTGTTGCTATGTGGTCATTTACTTTGACCACAAATTAAAGCCTACCTCTAAGTCAGTCTAATCTTCAGTTCTTCAGATATGGCTCCGCTCACTCCCTCGACGTACCTTCTTTATCTTCCACACATTAAAAATTCAGATCGTTTACACAAAATACAACACAGCTCTCCTCAACAAGCTGCGCAATTTTAGATGCATATCCATTATGTTCATATCCGTAGCAAAAATAAATAACCCTGTCCATGAGCAACAGTGAACTCTGTAAATGCATTATGAGAGTTAAATGTAATGACGTTCATTACATTAGTTTTCTCTTTATTGTAAAGTGTACATATTTTTCTTTTTTCACATTTAGAGGTATTCTGGCATAACTACTGAGTGAGGGTAAGAGAGAGAGAGAGACAAGAGGAATATGCGGCTCTAAAATCTAGTTTCACTGCCCTGAAGTGGTCATATGTCAAGCTCTTACATTTTGCAGCAGTTTCAGCAGTCAAGCTGGCTCCAGAAATAACCTCGCAAGATTTCAGGGCTCGGAGAGAGCCACTATAACGCCTGGACTTCTGTATGCAACACACTGACTGGCTGAATAAAATAAGGCAATAAATCAAACGTAACAGGGACCAAACGCCTTCAGGCAGAAATGCTTTACACATATGGTTCATGAAGCTCATGGGCTAATAAAGTGTGCAAAGGTCTCTCAGGCCATGAGCTCATCTGATTTCCATGATAGGGCATTTATTGTGCTGGGAGGAATTCCTTTTGGCTGATCTGTCCATCCACAATAGTAAGATATGCTGATTTCCCCAAATCAAATCGCATGAATTGAACTCTTTAGAGAGAACCGCCAAAGTTAAACGCATCTGTAATTAAAACAAATTGAATAGAGGTCATCAATCATGAATGTTTTCTGACGACAGGTGCTTCAAGTTGTGTCAAAGTATTGAGCTGTAATTAGTGTGATGGTAATCATGGACTATATTGATGTTTAAAGAGCCTAAATCACAGATTACAGATTTAGAGAGTCGCTGACTGTATCTGCAGGAGAATCTAGAGCTCACATTTTCATTTCTTTCTTTCTAGAAATGTTTTGTTTATTTATTTTATTTTTGCATCAGAAAGCAAATGTACTGTGACAGCTTTGCTACCTCCAGATATTATGTCACATTTGGAGTGTTATGTAGTCTGTGTGTTAGGGCTACAGCTGTGGCAAAATAAAAATAACTGTAATAATAATACATTTCCAATGGCAGTTTCTGGTTTTGTTAATTCAATGTGTTTTGCTTTTGCACGTCAGATTTCTGCAGAGAATTTGCCGTCAAACATCAGGTTGTCAGGGGGACTTCAGGAACATGTGAGATTGATGCAAACAATTGCAACGTGCAATCAAAGCTGGGATCGAGGGAGATGAAGGGACAATACAGTCATCTGTACCCAAAGAGCACAGTGTGCATCTGCATTAAAGCAGACATCACCGCTTGCAAAGAAGCAAAAGACTAGTGTTAAAAGTTTAGGTTCTGTGCAAATGAAATCTGAGCTGCTTTAAATCTATCTGCTGGCTGTACTGCCTTAGCTGTGTTAAAACTGTTAAATGGGTCACCATTCACAGACCAATAACAACCAAACACAATAATCATGAAATAAATGAAAGCTGCAGTTCTGTTTGCACGTTACAATAACAATAAGGCTTTTATATGTCATTACAATGAGATTTATTTCTGTTTCTTTTTTCTTTATTTTGTACTTGAAACAGCAATCACATTCTGTAAGACATATTTGGTAGGATTTTATTCAACAGAAATGGATCTGGCTGTTTCATTCCAGAACTATGATTGTAGTATTGTGTCATTATGCACTTTTTTTTTTTTTGTCTTTACAACAATATGATACAAGATTACCATATTTAAATCAATGTGAGAAATTATTAATAAAAAGGTCTGATTATATTACCTAAAATGTTTATTGTAATGGATTATAATTTTTGTGATATCATTTGGAAACAGCAGGAGACTGTTTTCAAAGTAATTTACTCAGCTTTGTTGTCCACACAGAATAGACTGAATGGGAAATTCATTATATCTAACACATCTGCGGCTGGACTACATGAAGGTGTGGGCAGGTGTGCTTCCTCCGTAAAACTCCACACACCCAGCCTTGAGCAAACCCTGCAGGCCTGACCTCGCAGGGAAGCAGTGAAACAGAATTACTGATTATAAGCTTCATTATGAGAAAACCTAATTGGCTTTCAGAGTCCACTTGACCTCCTGACACATCTGCCTAAACAGTTTTCCCCCCAGTCCTCTGCTAAACAGCTTCATATGCAGCTGATGAAGTGTTACAGAGATCATGCATTCAGAGCAGCCACGTCCCGTGCCCTCTTTACTCAGTTCACATCCTAACTTTATCGGTTTTGACACAGAGAAATGGACTTTGCAGTGGCTCTCATCAAATTATAGAGGTGCGTTCTGAACGCTCCAGTGGATCCACACTCGGGACTAAACTGAAAAACAACAGCTTTGACCTTCTCGCCGAGTCCAAGCAGCGGCCCGAGCAAGTGTTGTTTCTGGTCAGAGCCTATTATCTTTGGGTCTGAGCAAGCGTGTGACCTAATACATAAAAGAAGGGAATCGATAGTGGGGCATGTAGAGCAAGATGACAAACTCTCAGAGGTGAGGTCAAAAGGATGTTCCCTCTGCATCCCAACGTGGTCAAGGTGAGATCATTTTGGTGGTCCGTGGCTCCGGGATGCTGTTTAATAGACAGCGATGGGAGAGCGAGTACTGCATAGCTGCACTGTTCTCCATCAAGAAGCTGCTGCCTAATGAGGATTCTATTAGCAGACGGGGAGCGTGTTGGCAGTACGGCATACAAAGACGACGGGCTAACAATGCTGCCAGTTAGCAAACAGCTGTTCTTTCGGCACTGGAGCTGGTTGCGGCTAATAAAGCCTTTACTCGTTTGTTGCAGTCCGGGAACCCTCCAGAGAACAATCGTGTAGGACTGCGGCTTTCATGTGCAAGTTGCATCACTTCTTTCAGAGGAGAAATTCAAGCTTTAGCAGCACAGTATGCTATTAACATTCACCAAGTCACATGGCGTGCCCACCAATCGCCCACAACCCGTTCCCTGACCATCTGATGTATTGCACACGTCACCAGGAAGAAACACTTTCGGTGCTGTGTCTCTACAATGAGCACTTTTGAGGAAGACCTAATTTGCCAGATTGCGAGTGGCATCCAATCCTTAATTGTGGCACTTGGTAACAAATTTAAATTAGGTAAACTACAATGAAGTTACTCATATGAATAATGTATTCAGATGTGCTTTTAGTTACTAACAAAGTAGAAGATACTTATTTATTTATTTTTTATTAAAGCATGCCAGAGCAGCCTCTACCTCTTAAAAATAAAGGTTCCAAATGGGGGTTTTCGCAATGATGCCATAAAAGAACTATTTAAGATTCCAAAAGAATCTTTAAGGGCTTTAGCACAAGGTAGTTCTCAGTAAAAACTCAGTTCTAGGAACTAGCCACCAATCTGGCATTGAAAGTATTGATCCTCAAATAAAAAAAAAAAAAAAAAAAATGATACTAAGATGTGTTTTCTTTACCAGTTATTTTGTTTAACAAAAAAATTTATGTACTCATCAATATGAATTGAATTGTACGAATGACCTATGTTAGCGAATAATTGTTTAGGATAGAACTGTTCTCCTGCTCATCTGACGACATGTAACATGTTCATGTCTCATAAGAAAGCATTGATGCTTTGAGAATAGCAGCCCAGAATGATGTTTATCAGAGCACATAAATATGTTTGAGTTATTTTACTATAAAGAAATTGAAATTGTAACCTACATAGTTTGTGCAATTACATTTATATAAATCAATCTCTAAAAGTTCATATTAATCATGTTCTATTCTGTAATGTTAATATAAATCACACACTGTTGCATTTTATGCGTGCAACAGCCTGTCACTGGAAGTCCCTTATGAAACTGAACCATGGTTTTATGAAAGTGACCATAGTTCAACAATAGTATTTGTAAATTTCCATGGTTAGCACTACAGTAAACACATTTTAATAATGTGCAAAGAAAAATATCACATAATTAGTTACAATTAAGAAATTTAGAATTTTGAAATGCATTTCAAATATAAAGTTAACTAGGTTTCATTCCCTTTTTTACTCTAGGTCATTTAATATTTTAATAATTTTCATAATTTAAGTTTAAAAGAATAAGTATCGCATCGAAGACAAAATAAGTGTCCATTCCTACTGTCCATCCATCAAACAAACAGCATTTCAGAAGTGTTTTTTTTTTAGACAGTCAAATTAATTAATTTAGATAAATCCCATAATGACTCATAAAAACCTGTGACTGCTTTACATGTTGTTCAGACGCCTTTCTCCCGTCTAAGTGGGTGGTTCTTGGCCAGAACCAGGAGGAATGTGGACCCTGTGCTGATTGTCAAACGTCTGGCCCTGGGAGACTAGTATTCATGTAACTCAGTGGAACCGTACAGTCTAGGAAGGATTGCATAAGCACATTTATCTCTGAGCGCTTTGACATGCTGTGATGAAGAATGCCACCATATTTTACATTACGTTTGCCACACAAAACCCCCAGCACATTATGGAAGGGAAAGAACAAATCTAGTTTTAGCAATTGTCATCCACTTTTGTCTCTGTCGCATTATTTAGTCTGAAAGGTTGTCGCTAAGCCCACTGCTCTGAAACAATCCATATATTTAAATGAAACCGTTTGTGTTCTCTGAAGCTCAAAATCCTCTGCAACTCTGAGGCAGTGAAGGTTAAAGATTTCTGTTTTTTTTTTTCAAACAAGGTGATTGCTCTTTTTTTCTTTCTTCTTCTTCTTTTTTTTTTTTTTTTAAAGAGTTTTCACTCTTTAACATGAATGTTCCTCCCATTTGGGATTGAACCATGCTCAGGCAGTGCATTTCTCATCCCATTCTACAGATAAGACAGTCATGTCAGACTGAGTGATGCCTGCACGCTATGAAAGCAACTGTCCGTCGCTGTGCTCTCCAGTGGCAATGTTCCTCAACGCCTAATGCTCCAGATGGTATACGCTCCCCATGTAACGCATATGAGAGCTTCTCTCCCAGCCACAATTTAGTATACCATGTGCACCAAACACACCCACAGCTCAGTAAATTGGATTGGTTTTGATCTGGCTAGAGCGGAAGGCCCTGAGTTTTCTTTTTTTCCCCATCTCTAATTCTTTTCGTCAGGCTGCATGGCGTTCAGAGGCAACAAGCAGCTCCTCATGCTTATGAATATAAAAAAGTGGCAATGGCTGCAACAGCACAGAATAGTCTTGTCTTGTGCAGGTGAGGAGATTGAAGGGCTCTTGAGTGAGATTGGGCTGACAGGAACATGGATGGGTAATTTCAATAGCACTAGTTGGAGAGCAGGCCAAACAACAGGATCCGTGAATTTAATCTTTACAACAAAATGCGTTTGAAGCTATTGTAGGGTTGCACAATGTATCGCCACAACAAAAGAGCTTCTGTAGTATGGAGCTTATAATATGACGAAACCATTTGAATTTGTATTGTATTAATTCGATTTCATTGAACATAACATTTGTTTAGTTTTTAACTTGATGTTTAACATTTTAAATTTAATAGACATGTTTTATAGACATGCATTTTCAAAAAGCAATTTTTTGTGTGTGTGTGAATTCTTTGATTCTTCTTTTTTAATACAGCTTCAAGTTTTCATGATGAAGGAGAATTGTATTTCTTCGGAATTTCCTATTCATCTTGAAAACTTGAAGACAGATTAAAAAGAAAAAAACTGGATATTTGCAGTCAAAGAATTCACACACAAAAAAATTGCTGTTTGAAAATGCATGTCTACATTTATAAAATATTAAATTTCAAGTAAAAAAATGAGAATTATGTTAAATGGCACGTAATATTCAGTTTTGATAAATGCCACTTGTCAATAATCAAAATTTCTACAATACAAATTAAAATGAAATGTCATATTATAAGCTCAATAGAGTAGAATTTTTATTTTTTTTGAAAAGGGCACCCATCTTTTTGCTAATTTGCATACCTGACGCCAATGTGCTACTGTTCAGTGCAAAAGTTCCGGCCTTGTGACACAAAGTGTGAAAACAAAGTTAGGGGTTATTGGAGTAAAGTGCATGATTTAAATTTGAAAAAAAAAAATGAAATGTTTGGCAATCTATGTGAAAGTGCAACTGAAATTAGAAAGAATCCTGCGACAAAGTAAAGCTGTGAAAAAGCCATCCAATTTTTTTTTTTTTTTTTACAGAATATTACTTTGCTGCTGATTTAAAAATAATATGTAAAGCACCATGCCATTGGCAACATTTCTAACAGTAGTTTCACAGACATCATTATGGTGCTTATTTAATTTGTTGAGTTATCATTGCAGAAATAAATGTGTTTATTTTTCATTTTAATCCAATTTTGTGTAAAAATGTCTTCTCATTACTGTTGGCAGTACAATCAATAAAGTGCCAAGAAAGAGACAATCATTTAAAATGGTTAATATTGCTTCGAGTTCATTCATCAAATTGGACAATCAACTTCAGTGCTCTGAATTGTGGGAAAATGCATCCCAGTGTGCCAGAGCCGGTGCCAAGGGGAGCATTTGTGGTCCTTGCCCCCCCCCAAAAGAGTTAATGTTCCCCTTCCCCTCCCCTTCCCACCCTCTGCTGAATGTGATTGATTTAGAACGTGAACGTGAAAAAAACAAACAGTGAACATACAAAAGCAATTGCAGATAGCACACTTCCCACCCAAAACACAACCCAATGGGATTTAACCCCCCCCCCCCCCGCCCCTAGTATAATATCAAGTATACTTGTACAATATCAAATCTTACCACTTAATCTATATACTGTAGTATATGTGTAGGCTTTATATGAGTGGTATCACCTTGGAAGCAAATATGCTTATTTAGCCTTTTTTTATAACATTTTTGCTTGGAAATGACTTTCTGTGACGTGTGATATTATTTTCAATTTGTCACTATGGAAATGGAAGGTCATTGTGGGATACATTAGACAGAGCTGTGTGCCATCTAGTTCACATTATGGCAAATGCAGCAGGCCATAAAGATACTCAAAGCATACAGAAATTCTGCACATCATACATCCCAGCAGTTTCTAACAGGCAGAGCGGTGACCAGGAAATCAAGCCGGGCTGGAGCGACCGGCGTACGACTGGCGCTGCAGAGAAACTGACAGAAATTGAGCGATGGCTGGATCTGCATGAGAGTTGCTATTGCCTACTGCATGCACCTCGCCGTTAATGAAGTCTTAAATAAGCAAAGCATTATGTGAGCAGCATTCGCAAGGTGAAGGAAAGGTGCTAATCTCGCACCAAAGACCTGGAGCTGTTATGGAGAGAAGAGAGAGCGTGCGCGGGGGAGTGAAACGGTCATTTCGGAGGCTGATTGGCACCGATTCTCAGGCAGCATGTGGAAGCAGGAGTTTTATTTCGATCATGTTTGATGTTATCAGATGCGGAGACAAAGAGCTGGTTGACACGAGGGCCGATGCAGAGGAGGCCGGTGGGGGGTGGGGGGGGGATAGAGCGCTCAGCTGTCATGGTCTTTGTGTTAGGCTTCCTGTGCAGGTGGGCGCTGAGGAGTGCCAACTCAGACGGCCACGCATCCAACTATAATGGCTGCTTTTCACGGGGGCCAGAGAGAGGCACGGTCTCAAAGGACCAAGAAAAAGAGCGAAGGAGTGTGAGTGCGAGGAACGAGGCTGCGAAATGATGGAGGAAAGGGTAGGTATTGCCTCAGAGGAAGAAAGCAAGCTGCGCAGTGCAGCTCTCAGAACTCAGAGTGAAAGAGGGAGAAACTACATGAAAAGAAGCGTATCTAGAACCATACTTAACACTTACATCTTGTGATTGTATATAAGCTGCAATGTATCGATTAGGAAAAAGTGTGGATTGCTGCTGCTGCCGGGGGGTTGTTTCTGTAGTAGGTCTAGGGTGATGTATGTTGTGGGAAAGTTTAGTAAATAAATTCCACCGGCCTGCAACTTGTGGCAATAAATAAGACAATAAGACACAAGAGGCTGTGAGTTACGGTGATTTTGCCATAGTTGAGCAGTAATCTTTTGTATGACGCTGTGTGACAACAATATCAATAGCAATGTGATAAAAGAGACAGATAAACAATTGCAGTGCTATTATTCATAATAAATATCAACTAAATGAATACTACTAAATAAGTCTAAAAAATCTATAAAAACATTTTTGTTTTCCTAGACAAGTAAGGGTGCTTTTAAGAATAAAAAAAAAATTGCATACTTTTAGGGATTTTTTGGTCACACATTATTTTTATGTCCAATTCCTGATCTTTGCCTCAATAAACTCCACTCACTAATGTGCTGCTTATGAATAGTTAGTAAGATAAGTTTAGTCATATGTGCTTAATAAGTAGGCTACTAATAAACAGTCAATATGTTAATAACAGGCTAATGCTAACAAGCAACTATTTAATAGCGAGTTTTCATCCCTCCCTTTATGAAAGTATTACCTTTATTTTTTGAGTATCATATTCCATTCATTAGGCTTCTCATACACTTGAATATATCATTTTCGTTTAGGGGCCCAAAATTAGCAAAAATAGGCAATTTGTAGCAGTTGCTGGTATTTATTTGGACAAAAAGTAAGATGAAATGCTGTTATTCTTATTTAAAATACACATAAATATCAGCTGCCACTTTATATGTCCAAATAATTCAGTAAGAATTAATTTTGAAATATTACTATCAATATACTCTATAAGCTATTATTGTGCTTGCGTTATAAAAATCAGTGAAAAAGGGCGACTTTTTTTACAATTATACTAAAAGTATTTTTATTTATTACCACTAAACTATCAATCAGATGAAAACAGTCATGTGGTATATGTCATGATCCTGCCCTCGTGTCCTTGATTTTTCCTAGTCTTGAGGCAGGATCATGACAGACCCATGTTTTGTGTACAAGCGCATGGCCTTGTCTTTGGGCCATGTGCTTGTCTTGTCTCGTTCCCTTGCCCCGCCCCCCTTGTTAACCTAGTCGTGTCTTGATTGTCCTATCTGTAACACCTGTCGTGTCTTGATTAGTACCCCTATTTAGATCTCCTAGTGTGCTCTGTCTTGCGTTGGTTCATTGTCATTGTCATTGTCATGCAACTGTGTTCTACTATTGTGATTGTGTGTGAGATTGTGCTGTACCCGCTGAAGTCCTTGTATTACCGTGAGTGTTTATAGTTAGTATTTAGAGTCCTTGTTTATCTTGTCAGTCCAGTCCTGTTTTAGTTATTTAGTCTTTACCTTGCTCCGTGTTTTCCCCCTTGTGGGTTTTGTTTTCCCCTTTTTGTAATAAACCCTTTGTTTGAGAATCCCTGTCTGCACCTGAGTTCCTCCCTTACCAATACCTGACAGTATATTGTACAACAGGTTTTTCAGTACTTTTGATAATTCAGTACCCTAAGGAATATGCATATAAAATATGATACGGTAGGCTATGGAGTAAACAAGGAGGTCTGGGGCACAGTATCCATGTACAGTTCAATGTGTTTTGACGTTGCTCTAAACAAAATCTGAGTAAAAATTGAGTGCAACTCTATGCATTTTGCCATTTTCTCCTGCTTCCTTGCTGTCTAGGTACAGAGGCAACGTGCCATTTTGATAATGCAAAAAAATACAGCGTCAACACAAGGAGGGGCGAAATCGAACTCGGGTTCGGATAAATTAAACCAACTGTGAAAGCACACTAATATAATTCATTAGTCAAATGGCTTACCCATGTGGATCATCCATTTAAATTTTAAAGATGATACAACAGTTAGTTATGATCCACAAATTTTATTGGTCAAGGGGCATATGGACATTAAATAAGCAAGTATTGACTATAATATCTCCCTGCGAATAACTTTCTGTACTACTATATCATTTACTGTGAGAAGTAGGATTTCATTTCTTGTTCCTGAGATATTTTCTAAGGATAGATTAGCATACTTAACAAGTGCACTTTTTCTAGAGAAAGGTCACTAACCTGAGGCACAGCAAACCAAAGAACACAGCCATAGAAAAGACTCCATTTGAAAATTCGGAAAACGTCGGTCAATCCACAGAAGCACCTTTGGGAACCAGTTATACTGGCTTAACGTGCATCACAGTGACATTGTGCATCTTTTGAGGGAGCATCAGTGGCTCACGTGATGTTCGAGGCAGAAAAAAAACCCTTTTTAACCACTAGTGTTTTTAAACAGCTTTGGCATTTCAATAATACTAGAAGTGAAATTTCCGGTGCAAGGATCATCTGTGGTGTGTCTTCCCAAAATCTTTGCGCAGGGAATGAGGCAACCCCTGGTCCATTTACTGAAATGAACAGTAGGCTTTTCAGCGTGGAGTTGTTCATTCTGTGTCTACAATGGTGAGAATATGGTTAATTGCACTGAATCCTCGTTCACACTCGGCTGTTGAAATTGGAAGCGTGAGACAGTTGTGAGCACTTTGCGCTGATTCTCTCCGATGACGCCATGACCTTTAAATTTGTGGAATTCCTTGATGTGGCCTCAACAGCAAGAGTCTGTCTTCCCCAAATAGGATGTGCTTGTCTTCTTCGGGTGGCCAATTTGACTCTCTATTGTCCCGCGAGTGGGACTTGGAGCAGGAGTACTGATAGCGAAAGTCAGTTTCTGGTTTTATTATTGTATAATTTTAAAATATTTGAATAATTTATTTTTAGGAATTTTACATACTTGATAAAATCATATATAATTATATATATTTGCTTTGTTTAGGTAAGGGTTACCTAAACATAACCATATCTATCTCAAACCTAACCATTATAATTAAAAAAAATATGTACAGCACAAAGAAAAAACAAACAATGATATTAATGCCATGATTAAGATGTCTCTGAAGTTCTTCATTTAGAAATAAAGAAAGAAAGAAAGAAAGAAAGAAAGAAAGAAAGAAAGAAAGAAAGCAAATTTACATTTATATTCTCTGGAGGTACGAGAGATGACGAGAGGAGAAAGAATCTTTATAGTTTGATGGCTATGCATTATGTATTACTCATTTTTCTCCTCTTTCCTATTTCCTCATGTTTTTAGTTTTTCTTTTGATCTCACTCTCTTGTCAGTGCTCAAATCAGCAGGTATTATATTTTATAGACCCGTCTCACTGCTTCAGGTGCTCGACTGATGCCTCCAGTCCCAGAATGAACTACATTCCTATGGGTGGCAATTTGTCACTTCTCCATTTCTCTTGAAGGAAAGCTGGATATGCACTCCCTCTGGGACAAATGGCTATTTTTTATACTTTATACACTGCCCGTCCATCCATTACCACTTTCAGTGTTGCTTTCACTGCGCTAGATGTAAGTAGCATCTACATGCAGCTACGGGCAGTGGCTTTAAGACCTATCGATCATTTCCCAGAGTTATTCAACGGGCCTGTAGTTGGAGGTCTGACATATTGCAGCAACGGAGAATACGTCATGCTCCGCTGCGTCCGCTCTGGGTCCTTCTGGTTTGGGCTGGGATTTCCAAATTCACTGAACTGAAATAGATTTCTCTTAAGTCAAAAGTTGAAAAGTATATATATATATATATATATATATATATATATATATATATATATATATATATATTAGGGGTGTAACGATACGCGTATTCGTATTGAACCGTTCGGTACGAGGCTTTCGGTTCGGTACGCGGTACGCATTATGTACCGAACGGTTCGTTGGACTAATTAATTAAATTTGGAAAATAAAAAAGGTGTGTGAAATATAATGTTATGCGTTCAACAAGGTAGGCCAATAACCCAAACGACGTAACAGGCAACGCCCCTGACACCCCCGAAGAAAAAAAAAAAACACACTTATATGTTTATGTTAGGCTACTCAGTCAGGCGCTCGCTCACTCAGTACGCGCTGAAGGCTCGGTACCACGGAGCCCCGCGAGTCACCTGTAGGAGAGAAAAAAAATCAATCCATGGCGACGGTTTTGCAATCCGTCCCCTCAGTTTATAAACCATCCTCATGAATTAATAAACTGTTCACTCGGTTTAACAAATCGTACCCACGGATTAACAAACCGTGCCCACGAATTCCCAATGCGTGCGCTCAGATTGTGTAAACCGTACCCTCGGTTTTTGAATCCGTACCCACGAATTCATAATCCGTGCGCACGCTTTCGCAATCCGTTCCCTCGGATTTGAAAACTGACACGCATTTTACACTTAACAGTGAAACATGCATCTAACTCCGGCAGGTGGGGTGAGGTGGGTGGAGCTTAGTATAATAAAATCACAAAAATAAGTCTTCATGTTAAGAAAGAATTGTACACAAGCATTTCCAAAACTGTCCAAAGGTTATTTAAAAATAAAGCAATTCACAAATTATTTTATGACAAACATTTTTACTGTCTTGTACTCATTTATTTAGCCTACAAATTAAAATTATAAAAAATAACTTTATTTTTATTTGTATCATTATTATATATTATTAAACAGGTTATGCATAAGAATCTTTTATCCAAAATAACTTACAAAAGAGGAAAAAATTACTCCAGAGTCAGTCACAATGCCAGGTTTATTGCACAATAATAATCAAGTGCTATTATAGATTATCAGCAATTGAACAAGATTTGAATGCGCATCTTTCTTATTAAATCTTTGTATTCCACCTCGTACTACACTTGATAGAGAATCACTTAAGACACTTTGCTGTAAACCTATTCCACAT
This sequence comes from Carassius auratus, assembly GCF_003368295.1. NCBI lineage: Eukaryota > Metazoa > Chordata > Actinopteri > Cypriniformes > Cyprinidae > Carassius > Carassius auratus. The sequence continues at coordinate 10,165,853 of NC_039256.1, forward strand.
AATAATATTCAATAAAACTGTATGTTAACACGTAGGAGTTTGCTGCATGAATCCGTGAGTACGGTTTACAAATCCGAGGGAACGGATTGCGAAAGCGTGCGCACGGATTATGAATTCGTGAGTACGGATTCAAAAACCGAGGGTACGGTTTACAAAATCTGAGTGCACGGATTGGAAATTCGTGGGCACGATTTGTTAAATCGAGTGAACAGTTTATGAATTCGTGAGTACGGTTTATAAACTGAGGGGACGGATTGCAAAACCGTCGCCACGGATTGATTTTTTTTCTCCTACAGGTGACGTCCTGGGCTCCGTATACGGACATCACCGCAGCGAATGGTGCATTTACGTTATAGCCGCGGATATGAGACCTTACTCTGTAGTGGAAAACGCAGGTTTTAAGAACATGCTTAATGTAATTGAGCCCCATTACAATATTCCTTCACGAGCCCATTTCAGCCAGACCGTAATTCCTGCTTTGTTCCAAAAAACATAAGCCCAAATAGAGAACCAATTGAGTAAAAACACACTCAATATAAAGAGTTATAGAGTTCAATATAAAAAGAGTTACATCTTTGTATTTGTTCATAACTACTACAACAATATTACATTTAATTTGTAAAAATTTTTTATAAGGAGCTATTTTTGTTTTATACAGTATGCTGCTAAGAAAACACCATAGAAGATGGGTAAAGAATAGCTCCATCATTGTTCAATGTAAAAAACAAAAAAAAAAAAAAAAAAAACACATACTTTGTTAGTTTTAATAAATAAAACATTTAAATAAAAATCAAGGAAATTTATCTGCCAATTTTTTCTTTTTGCTGTATCTAAAACGTACCGAACCGTACCGAACCGAACCGTGACATCAGTGTATCGAACCGAACCGAACCGTGAATTTTGTGAACCGTTACACCCCTAATATATATATATATATACACATATATATATATATATATATAAATATATATATGTATATATAGGCAACTGTTTTCGATCTTCTAATGTCTGGCATGCTGTTCTCAAGGTTTGCCATGTTGTGTGTTCAGAAATGCTCTTCTACATGCCTCAGTTGTAACAAGGAGATCAGCAGTTCTTGAAATACTCAGACCACCAACAACCATGCCACATTCAAAGTCACCTGCCCCTAGAGGGTGCACTACCAAAACAATAACAATCGCGTGGTTTGATGACGCTAAGAAGGAGGGTGGAATGATGGGATTTGTTGTCTTCAACCCAACCGCTGATTTTCATCAATCAGGCAGACAGATAAATCACGGATTTGCGCGAGTAGATTACATACAAAGTCAATGCAAAGACGCGATCAGACTATGGAACAGACGTGTCCTCACACAGGTCTAGAGACACGATGCCCCGTGTTTGGGGTGTATGCCCCATAATACTAATCTTGTTGATCGTTATAATAGCATACATTTTCTGTAAAGATACGAATCGAAACAACTCACCTGTCGAGTAAAACACAAGCGAGATTGGCATCTCTTTCTAGTTGAAGTTTGACGCGAAGCTACTTCAGCATTTGACCAAACACTGTTGTCATGTGGTTTCTACGTCAGTAAAGGCGCTAATAAAGGGTAAATAACGTCATTAGATTCATAGCCATGCTACATACTCCAATACAGTAGGTGGCGATATGCACCTGATAAGCCATGGTTGCAATCTGCCGTAAAACTAAGAAGAAGAAGAACTAACATAATTGACAGGCGACTACACTGCCCGGTGTCACTGTTTAGAATGGGGATTTTTTCATGATTTACAAGTAGTTGAAAACATTAGAGATATTGTTAGTAATCAGCTGGACAAAATATATAACACTAGCCTGGTGGTCTTTGGATATTTTACTGCAAATATCTGCAAAATTGTACCTTTAAATCCCCATTCTTCCCCATTCTGATGCTCGGTTTGAACTGATAAATAAAACATAATTTAAAATAGAATATTTTGTTTTACATTTACTTATTTTAGAAAAATGACACAAAACATTAATGTATTAATTAGAATGTTAATAAAAGTCTTTATACGTTTGTCACTGGGTGGGATAAGATTGTATTTCAGAGGGAATGCAAGAGAATGGATACTGCCAGATTTCTGTCATTTCTAAAGGTCAAATGTGAATTTACAGAGAGGCTCTTGATGTACATGTTTTAGCCTGTTTTTCTGACATTTTGCAGAATGGGGTTGTGCTCACCAGCTACTTGAAATGGGGTCACATGGACTGTTTTTGTCCAAAGACCCAGGAAATAGAAAAACCATTCCTCCATCAAAGATAGCTTGACCACCGTGTCAGAAATATCAAACCAGTCTGTTAATATTTCTGTTCACATTTATTTCAAGCCTTAAGACATGTTTCACTGTTGCTCCAGACAGCTAATGTATTCTTATATGAAGAGGCAGTGCACGTAAGAAAACTAACAGCAAGGCCACTGGGTAAAGATTTAAAGCGAGGCATCTTTCTTTAGTTTCGCTTGAGCTTATTACAGTCTCACTGAGATCCTCTAGCAAGTCTTAAATGTGAAGGTGGAAAAGATTAATGTGGATGAAATGTCATACAAAACAAGTTACTGTCTCAATACTACTGTGATTGTGATAAGGCTTTACTCTCATGTTTGCAATCGGTCTGTACATCTGCCTCAGTGGCTCAAAATTGTGGCAATGAGCAGAATAATTACAAATTCATCAACTCACCCACACTGACATTATTTCGGTCACATCCAAATCAAAATGAACTCCTAAAATAATGACTGCATTAGATTTTTGCATGCACGTCATTGCCTGCGACCTTTATGACACTGGTAGAGTTTGCTGAGACCAAAATAACCAAAAAATGGACCAAAAAGGGGACTATTTTTACTAACAACACCAGAACAACAGTTAGCAGTTGGCTCATTCTATGATTTAACATTCATTTCACGTTAACACACAGTACAAGTCATTTTAAACACAGTTTTAATATTACAAGTGAAAGGTTGGGTTCACTAGTGAGTTTGTCAACTATGTTTTGGACCAATTGTATGTCAGTACACACTCCGAATAAGCACTACACCTCAAGTTACACTATATCCATCCATCCATTTAGATGTTCACCGCTCTGAGTATGTTTTTATACCTTATTAGAGCACATTTACAGTAGCTAAGCACACACACGGTGTCCTCTGACACATAATGGTTAAATCACGAAGAAAACAACATCATATGATGCTGCTCACATGGTCAAAAAACGAATTTTTTGGTAGAATGGGCTTTTCAGTTACATATTTGACAACTTTTGTGGACATTTAAAATGTTAATTTTTTTTTTTTCATGATTTTGGACTTAACGTCTCTCTTCAAAAACAGACTCAACAAATACTGTTATTTATGGGACATCAATTTAATTTCAAGCAAACTGTGCACAAAATATTTGTTTGAGATTACAATATTCAGACCCTAAATAAATAAAATGTTTTTTTTTTCTTTTTGCTACTGCATGATACTTGTTATACACATTTATACTTTGAATTCGACTGAATAATATGATAAGAAATACACAATGTGTAAATTATTATTTGTCAAATACAGTAGCATTCATTCACTCTGGTGACTCAAATGTACAAGATGAATAAACAATCTGATTTCAAAATAAAGCTAATGCTAGCGCATGATTGTTTGCTAAGTATTTTCATAATCCCCTCCTGCACAGACTTTAGTCAAAGTGTGATGGGGCAATATTCCCTGAGCATACGTTATTAGGTTTTCTGAAATAAATGCAATTATTCACAACCTGTTTTGCACAAAAAGAGGACCATCTCCACAACACCCAGCATTTTTAAAGCTTTGTCACTTCAAATATTTGAAATTAGTCAAATCAACAGAGCTGAAAGACAAGTGCAATTATTTAAGAAGTTAGGCGCCATCTCTCAATTCTAGCAGAAAAGCACAGGCGTGAATAACTGTTGTGACGTGTAAAAACATTGTGTGGAGTGATTGAGGATGTTCAGTTAAACTTAGTGCTTTCAGTATACTTAAAGCAAATGGACTTGCTTAACTTAAATGTGTATAATAATAAAGTCATAAAGAAGTTTGATTCCTTTTCAAAGCCCCTATTCACTATACGAGACACTATCACTTTAAGTATAACCACATTACGGCTTCAATTATAACAAGACCATATTCACTCATAACAAAAAAAATAAAAAAAAATAAAATAAGATTTGACTTGCCATGCCAACTGGCTGGGAATTATCTGTGCATTATTTTTACTGTAATGTCACAGCAAATACAATATGTCTTCATTCCCTAACATTTTGTGTCACTACGTCTGATGTGTATTTGTTCAATGTAGTCTTTGTTAAACCATCATCTCACTTCGCTCATTAGACTCGAGTGCCTCTTATTCATGCACAGTTTTGTAACTCAAAGTGTTAACGCTTGAAAGTCGTGCATCACAAAGCAACCCCCATGAATAGCATCTCGCTAATAAAACTAACACAATTTAAGTGTGCATATTTATGGTCCTCAATAACCCAAAAGTCTTCATAAAAAACGAGAGCTGACATGGGTAGAAGGAATCCTCCAACGTAGCCCCCCGCGAGTCCCCTTTAATGTATGAGACTTTCCATTAAAAGGGGAGCATGTCCTCGCGAGCAGAGCTTTTAGGCTGATTAGTTACAGGAATAGAAAAAAAACGGACTCCCGATGACCTTCAGTAACACTGTTGGTAGGCCTCCAACAATCTTCCAACACACACACACACACAGCGAAAGCGCCAGTTGTTTAATATTCCAGCAGCAGCCCGTGGAGCCATCTCTCATTTGACATCATAATTATTATTAGGAGAGAGAAAGAAAAAGGCAAATCTGCTTGTTCAGTTTGAGCCTGCCTTATGCCAAATAGATAATAACACACACGAGTGGGTATTGTCCTTGATTTAGAGCTCCTTATTCTCGCCATCATTCTCCTGCCCTCTAGTTTGCTCTCCCTCTCTGTGCACTGATGCTAGAAAAACAGGCGATGGAAAGGTGAAATGCATTTGAAGGAGGGGGCAATGGCAGGTCCCCAGCCAGGAGCCGGCATGGTCAAGAGCTCAGAAAAGAACATCTGGACACTTCTCTGAACTATGTGATTTGCTGGGATACAGCAGGACACACCTAGCCCTGACCCTAACCTATCTTTGATGTTAGATGACACTAGCTGGTTGAAAAGAGTCCCACACTCTAAACTTATTAAGAGGCACAGACTGGTGTTTGTGCAAGGCCCTAGCAATCCCTTTAAACCAGGGTTGTCAAATTCTGCTCCTGGAGAGCCAACTTCCTACAGAGAGTCTGGACTAAAGGGCTGTATTGGGATTAAGATCCTGCTGGACCCAACACAAATCTTGTGAGGGCAGGTGGTTTTATTTTAACTGCGGGCAGGAATGGCCCTTCAAAAAATGAAGTGCGGGTCCTGCTTGGTCGTACACTGATTACATTATTTGCCTCCCCAACTTCATTTGGCTTTTTAAATAGAAATTATTTAGTTCAGATTGTAAAACGCGTGCTACACTAAGCTGAATGCGTCTGCTATGCTCCAAACAGTCAGGGTTGCCAGGTCTGCATGACAAAAGTAGCCCATGCCAGTGAAAAACTGCCCAAAGTAGAGAAATGAGTAAATATAGGCCTATCTGTTTCCACTAAAAATAGCTAAAGATGTTCACCTTATCAGCAAAACTGTATACATTTAATTTGAGTTGAATTGTTTAAAATAACTGAAATATTATTTGACCAGTGTAAAAGAATGAGATCAACTCTATTTTAAGATATTTATCTGAGAACCATTTTAAACGGTCTTGTTTTATAGATATTTTGATATATTTATTCTAAAACATAACAATGATATTAAATGATTCTCAGCAATAAAAAATTATGTATGACACAAATTTCATATCTCATATTTCCTTAATGTCTCGTACCTTTAATGGTGTTAAACATGGTGTCATGTGGATGGGACTATGCATGGAAATGATATGCAAGTGAGGTTATGCATAGTAAAACTAGACGTTATAAGCTCCATATATGGTGATTTCTGGGAGGAGATGGGATTTACCCTGACTGGGATTTATGAAGGAATTTTTGCACAGGTTCTGGCATACGCATGGTTTTATAAATGTGAAAACTTTAGTGTGTACACAGAATCTAGCTTTTGTGCATACATACGCTTTTAAAATGTAGTCTACAGGGAGTTTTATAAATGAGACCCCAGGTGTGTGAAGGCTGAACATCCCCGCCTAAGCTCTACGCTTAAAACCTGACACCAGTGATTGGTTGGCTCTAACTCTAAAGGTACAGATCTCAGAATGCATTGGTGGTTGGTTGGCTCTAACAAAAACACTAAACCAGGGCTGTCCAAACTTGCTTCTGAAGGGTCACCTTTTTACAAATTTTAGTTTTCACCTGCTCCAACACACCTGCATTAGAAGTTTTGAGAAATCCTGAAGACCATAATTAGACGATTCAAGTGTATTTAATTAGAGTTAATCATGATAACTCTCTGAGGAATTTAGCATGGTGATAGATATGACAATATAAGTGTATTTGGTCTATGCAGAATAGATCTGCTACACAGCTGCTGCTGCTGGTTATTGCTGTAGTTGTAGATTATTGCTGCTGCTGCTGCGAACAAGTAAATTAACTTGCTATTGTCAGTGCATAGGGTGATATAATGCTGTGAGTATTTAAGACATACTGCTGCTGAACAAATAGCATATAAAGTAAACCGTAGCAGATCTATACAGGTGGAACTGGGGAAGGTGGAGGGTTTCAGAGAAACTGTGAAAAGCGTGCTGCAGGAATCTCTAGTGAATGCTAGCCAGCTATATAAATGTAAAGCAAGTAAGCTCATAGGCTGCATATGAAGCATGAATCAATCAGTTTGTGCCAGGTCGTTTAATTCTCTGAATATCATCAGTTACGTTAACAACCATCAGCCTGCGCCATCTAGAGTTTCATGACTAAACTATATATTTAGAGCTAAACTCTGCAGGAAGGTGGCCTTCCCAGAGCAAGACCAGACACCCTGCCTTAAAGGGGCAATGACAGTTTAATGTTGTTGCACGACCAATAAAGGATGCTGATCCAGAAACAATCTCCCACTTGTGCAAACCACATTATGGGAATGCTAACAGATGGATGTATATCACAAGCTGTATATCACAGAATCTCTATATACATAAATGATACAGAACCACCTATGTGTTCTCCCTTTACGTAAGGTCCCCATTTCCATCAAAGAAGCAAGGCAGATGATTGCCCTAAACTTGATGATGGAGGAGGACAGTGGGGTACATCTGCAATCCATCCCACAGCAGGGGCCTGGCGGGCAGACTAACTCCTGCGGTGGAGTGGGCTGATAGATGAAGCCCTCTTTCCTGGCCTGCCACACGCCCAGACAGGGCGAGCTCCATGTGGGAGCAGCAGGCCCCATAAGATGATGAGCCAGACTGCAAGGAGGAGACAGGTCACAGTGGCCTCATTAACACCACCACAAATACACACAGTTGCCAAGCAAGCAACACACTCAATCTCACACACTGCACTGCACTGCGAGGATGGAGCTGAAGTGTTTCTTGATCCGGGCCTTTGGTATTTCAGATGATGGGATTCAGGTAATTGTGTTTTCCCGGGGTTCAGGGTCAGGGGAAATGTGAATGGCTCCTGCACTGTGGGTGGGATTCACCTGCAGTGGGATTTCAGCTTCGATTTGCCCTGTTCAACAGCTGGACAGTGCTTGAAATTTGTTTCATCAGAAGATGTTCTTTGATTTACTCAAAGATCAATTGTATAATTAGCTATTGATAATTAGCAGAACGATCAACATTCAGAGAGCACAAATACCAAGAAATTGCATTTTTCCTTTGGATAAACTGTGAGAGCATTGCTAAGATGTTCCATAAAATTAGATACATTGATTTGAAAATTAAAATACCTTAACATATATTTGTGTATCAGGTTCCCAACCACAATTAAGTAAAAAAAAAAAACATTCTGTTAAGGACATTTGTTAAGGTTACTAACTGAAGATAAGTTAAAAACCTTCCAACATCATCTCCGGAGTGTTCATTTTTTTATTTTTTAAGTATTTCTCACGAATGGCACACTTTGTTGAACGTGTTTCTTCACTTGTCTCCCATGCCTTAGTCTAAATGGTAGTACTATGTTGTGCTAATAAGCACTATATATATATGCAAGGCAACTGTATTTCTCAATCTTCAAGTGATGACATCTACCTTTTTATAAAAGAGCAAATGGATTATTTACTACTACATTCCTCTAAGCCTTACCATCACCATTTCGTAATCCTTTTCCTTTCCCTTGCTGTGATGGCTAAAAACACAGCTTTGAGAAGTATTGCAGAGCTAGCTGATTGATATTGGTAGGCGAGTACACTTGTGGCGAGTACACCTTTTTGCAATAGCAGGATTTCGGTTTCATTTTTTATTTTTTTAAAGGATCCTGATAGTTTATAGAGGCTGTCAGTAAAACCAAGCTCCTCCCAGTGCTGCTTTTTGATCTAATCAAACCAAGTAGGGAATATACTCCTTTCAGGGGAAACATCAGCATTGGTAATATCCAATTTACTGAGGAATGAGGCGGTTGATTTGACCATATAATAACATGCTACACGAGGCCTGGCAAAATGGAATATATGAATAGAAAATGCATTTATGGTAAAGGAAATCTATTCAAAACCAAAGTAAATCAAAGCAATTAATGATGTACTGATGCAATCTGAAGAATGCAAACAAACATGCAAAATTATTCATGACAGGAAGCGAAGTGTAGAAACAACCTAAGACCTTATCTGAAACTTCAATGATTGCTTAATAGAGAAAGCCAGACACAACCTTCAATCTATATAGAAGAAAATTACAGTGGCTTCCTTTACAATAGTCTCCAACAGATTATATCAATTACTTATCTCAACATGTACAATGTCACGGCTTACAACACGTTTATCTTTATAATGTAGTGAATGTGTTGCTTGCATAGTATATACATATTTATCGCAAAGGAGTTGATTGTTAGGGTTAACACTTGTCTTATGATACTGAACACTTGTTTTATGATCAAACATATTCAAGTTCAACAGTTTCTTTGGATGTCATGGAAACCCACAAAACCAGTCGACTTTTCTATAATTACATCACATATCGGAAAAACCTCTGTCTTCCACAATGATATGGTACAAGATGATAATTGTAACCTTGGTAAGTCCTGTGAAAAAACACTTGCTTAAATCCATAACTACTATGCATGTTAATTTACACACTTTGTTTAGAATTCATTGCTAGCTGACTGTCCTTCATCGCTGACATCAATTAAAAGAACTTTGGAGTTTTATGCAAAATCTCAAACAGGTTGTCAACAGAAAAGAAACACAATGAATGTCTACTTTTTAAACTAATATATAACTATATTTTCAAAATGCATTAATAATTTACTACTGTTAATGGATTTTTCCTTATTTTTTTACAAACTAATTGAGTTGTCCATGGAAAGAGCTTAAGCTATTAACACACGATATTACTTTTTTCAGTCCTTTGCATTGTGATACAAAGAGTTGAGTATTAAGGGGATTTTAATTTGACAAAGACATTTCTTTTTCTTCTGTGGAATGAAATGTTCTCACCTTCAGAATGGTGGGACAGGGTAAGAAGGCTCACACAAGAGGCACCGATTCCTGATCCAAAAACAGTGATGCGGTTGGAATCACCGCCGAAATAGCCAATGTTCTCACTTATCCAGCGCAGAGCCTGGATCTGGTCCAAAACGCCATAATTCCCTTTAGCAGCCTGGTCTCCTGTGCTGAGGAACCCTGTAACAGATCACGGGCAGATAGTGTTAAGAGAACCTGTAGCACCTGAGGATCCTTCTTAAGGCTTGTCAAACAAACTCATAGATTAAAACTTCTGAATTGGTCTCACATTGTTTTCAATGGACTTTAGACAGTACAGTGGACAATGGATTATACCTCAGCTCTTTGATCAGAGGTGTGCTGCTTATTTTTTGAGCATTACAACATTTTGCCCGATAGATGACAAAATGAGCGGAAAAAAAATGCATAGAATCAATTCGATTGAGAAACTCATGGGCATACCTTAAAATCAGAATATCATGGAAGGGTGACCTCTTTTGGCTTTAAAAGCTCAGAAACTGCACAGCAATGCAATTCATTTCTCCATATACCTTGGCAAGTGTATACACTTGCAAACACAACCACTCACAATTTATTTTTTATTTTTTGCATTGCATCGCATCGCATTCCATTGAATTGCATTGTAAGTTGAACAAATTTTTATATAATCAGAAAGAAGAAAAAAAAGTAAAATAGTAGAAATAATAGTGTACTGCTCTAGAAGGACATTTCAAGGAAAATATGCACCATTACAAAACAATAAAAGCAAATGCAGAACTCAGTATTGATAGTGCATTGACTACTATTTGTGCTCAACCATATTGTTGTGCTTAATCAGAATTTCTAGCTAGATTTGTTTGCAGGGAATAGAGAAACAAGACTGAAACAATGTTCATCTACATGTTGCCTCCCAGAAGAGCTATTATTAGCACTGCTAACAGAGAAATGAATTTTCTGATACACAGAGGTTAAATGTTTTTTTCTGGATTGCTTCCTGTCTTCACTTCGACACTGGATGGTTAGCTTTGACAGCCCGACATCTCTAGAGGGGTGGCCTCAAATTGCTAGGCTGGTGTTAACATGTTTGGTACTGTGTGTTCGTGCATATGTGAGAGAGAAAGCAAGAGACTGAAATAGAGAAGAGGAGAGTGGGCGAGAGAGATAAGAGGAGATTCACTAAACAGCTGTGCGACTTTAGCATGCAGAATTTCCATGCAAACCCCTGCATCGTATTCAATAACCACCTGCAATCCAGTTAAAGCAGACCCAACATGTGCTGTAGTGCTACACCATGTGTAAATCCAGCAATATTTTATGAAATGTGCTATATTGATTGTGGCAAATTGTTGACATGGTGATCAAATAAAGCAGAAGAGTATTAGAATTGAAGATAATTTCTCTCTACAATTAAGAAACCATTAAGTGATGGATAATATACTGACAGACCAACTGCATGTAATCTCAGTTTGCTAGCAGAGGCTGAAAGCTCGAAAACAGGAAGCATGTCCGAATCCAATATTATGACCTCTGGTCTGCTGAGTTGCCTTCATCTGGTTGTATCATTCACTTAGTGAAAAGAATAAAAAAGTGCCATCTTATGAAGCAGTTGAAAGAAAAAAAATGAATTCATAATGCATGATTCAATTTCTTCCAAGAAATGGAATTGAATTCCATTGAATTCCTTAGGAGGTATCTTTACGCAAAAATGCAAATGAGGCAGCTGTCTTATTTTTGGACACAGCTTAGCATTAGCATGTTAGCACACTGAATGGACAGTGATTAAACACCTCTTTACTGCAAATCAGCAAACGACTGTTGTGTGAGGGAGTGCTGCTCCTGCATGGACGGTTCTGCATGGAAGGTGGAGGAAGGTTCACCATCTTGTTCCCCAAATCCTTTTATATTGTGCTTTCATCGGGATCAAATCAATTAAATAGCATGTAATATATTAGCATAACAAATAAACCATGTTTTTTTGAAAGGCTGCTTCCTGTATAGAGGAGCATGCATTGATAAAGGAAATAGGTTTTAAGAGAGCAGCTTTCCTGAACATCTCAAGGGCATTGGCAGACATTCTGCACTTCATTATGTCACTTTATATTGACGTAGAGCTGCACGTCGAATCAAATGCAAGTTAATTGACTTATATTCATGCAAAACACACCGCTGCATTTTGCTTCTCAAATATCGTTAATGAGCACAATCAAACATGCGACTATTTGCTGCGAGTGAGATGTGAGATTTCACCAAATCACACAACTAAAGGTGTAAAAGAGCAGCAATTTTATGTATAAAATTATAATAATGTAGTAATAACACACATGTAAAACCTCTTGTATTCTTTTTTTTTCTGTCAACATCCCATTACAATGACATGTCTTTGGCATACTTTATAACCTAATTATGAATATGGGTTTTAATTCTGTTTAGTTAATTATTTTATAATCTTTGTTTTATTGTTATTATTATTCTTCCTTTGTTTTAATCTGTTATACATTTGACATAAAAACACAACAAATGGTCTTAAAAACAAGTAGGAATGACTTGGACTGAAAATGATTCTATTTAAATTGGGGTGTTCATGATAAGTTGGAAACAAGATCCAGGACTATAACAGAAGACGAAGCAAACAATCCCACAGGCTACATTTAAAAATATATTCTCCATGGTTTGTGATTGTATTTTAATTGGAAATGTGGTAGCGAATGTTTCCTTTGGAAAGCAATTAAGATTACATAAAGATGTTTTTTTATGCACCATGGCTTTTATACAGGGCTGCTGTACAATTTCCAAAGCACTGGGGTCATACTGAGGTTGGACGAGCCATTATATTTGCTTTGCTTCAATCTGTTATTGCCTGTTGCATAATTTCACTATGTTTATGTTGTGTAGGACTCTCACAGAATTGTACACAAAGCAATGCAATCCGCTATCTGTACATTATCAGCATCATGTATGACCTCTAGAGGTGATGGCACTTGTTAATTTGATGATAATGCAATGCATACCAATATTATTATCCCTTTGGGGAATGGAATATGCTTTCCACAGGCAATTTTATGCAGAAAAAAGCTCATAAGGTGACTTCAGATATCAGTAGTACTTAACATCACTAAAGGTGATGAAACACAGACTCTCCTATAAGAGTTTTCGGCTTTATCTACATAGTGCTTTTAACAATAGCTCTTGTTCACAAAGCAGACTGAAAGAGGGTGAGAGCTGTGTCTCAGGCCAATCCTGCACATTCACATTCCACCATTGTAAAACACTTTTTGGCTCAATCGCACACACAGATATCGATCGATGCAGCAACAATGACATGACATTGAGCTGGTGGGAGCTGGGCAGGAACTGACACTGGAATATGAGCACATTAAATATACAGCAAACCCACTGAGATTTCCTCACCTTCTTTCATCACTAAAGCCGTCAGGCTGATTGCACGCTGCTGTCCATCCTATGCTTCGCCCTCCGTTCATCCACCCTGTCACCTGGACGGCTCATCAGAAACCCTCATGCTTGGAATATCAAAATCGGTTCTGCATTTCATGTGTTCTCAAGAGCCCAAAACATCACACGCTTGGCATTTTTAGAATCATCTACTGTATATTAGAATGTCACTTTAGACAAATAAATATAATAATACATATAGTTGCAAGTGGCATCTATCAGGGCCAAGCCTGGTAGAGATTTAGACAAATAATAACCATAAATAATTTCAATATGCCAAAGCATTGCAGAGATGCCGGCTAAGATACTTCATGACATGATGACATCAGAATAGTGGCCATATTTATTAAAGATCATCACAGACTAGACAAAGACAGTGTATGTTATTTCTAAGGTCAATCGGACCTATGGTTCTGCAGTTAGAACCAATTTGATGATTTGATGTCTTTTTCACACCAACAAGTTGCCCAGTCCTGCTTTTCCACTCCCATTCTGTAAATTGTGGGAATCTCTGGCCTTACACAATTCTGTCAAATCTGGTGAAAACATCTCATTCAATTTAATAATTATCTCCAAATAAACATTTACCTGTATTACTTTGGCATGAAGAATTAAAATCTTGCCCATAAGAAAATAAGTTGAGAATATTATAAATTAATAAGCACATAATTCTAGTTCAATGGCCATTAGATGGCGCAGACCCCAAAACTTCCCATGCTTCCTCTGGGCATGGGGGCAATGACACATCTTTAACGTTCAAATATATTTATAAATAAAAACATTTTACTGCAAATTGACTCAAAATGTGTGCCATGGGAAAACCAGGTAGTGTTTGACTTGGTATTTTGCAGTTTAAGAATTATGTTTATATATGAATAAAAGCCTAAATTAAATCTCCTCATCATAATAAAGCAACTGCGTCTCCTCAGAAGACTTGGATTAAACTGCTCAAGTGATATAGACAGCTTTTACAACATCTTGAATACATATACTTTCAAACAATGGAACATTTTGGGAGAGAATATTAAAAAGGTCTTCATTTTTGTATCGAAGATCAAAGTCTTGAGAGTGAGTAAATGATGACAATGTTTTAATTTTTTGGTGAGTTCTCCCGCTAATGTCTCTGAAGCCGAAACCAAAATACATGATACTCGTTACTGAGCTTAAGAGAGAGGCTTTGTTAGTAATAGAGGAAGACAATATGGAAGGGAGGAAGAGGATGATGCAATGGAGTAGAAGCGTTCGACATCAGCCAGTCTGTCTTCCTCTCTCTCCTTCAGTGTGGATGCCAGCTAACAAGGCTGTCTGTGTGTCTGAACTCTCTGCCAGTCTCCCATCCTTAGCTACACAATCACAGCCTTGACAGCCTCATAACCCCCTCCATTCTCTCCCCAGGGCTGAATGAGGGACACTGGGGTGAGGATGATGAGGGAAAGGGAAGGCCACCCTCAAAAAAACATAAAGAGGCAATGTGTTCCCGCTTCCTTTAAGGATTCTGGATTCCCCCACCCCTCACTGCAGGGGAGCAATTCCTTCTTCCCAGACCTCAACCTCCCTGTCAGGCCACTGAATTCCGGAAAATATGGGATTTGAAAAGAAAATGGGCTTGGCAGGGGCGGGGAGGGGGATTGCCATTTGTATCACTGTACAGTCCTCTCTTCAAAGACACTCGCTGGCGCTTCAGTGATGAGTCTGGGAAGTTGGGGGAAGGCTAGAACAAGAGAGCTGTTTTTAAGGCTCTCTGAACACTGGGGCCCATTCACATCCCATTTCTGCTCACTTTCTGATGGAGGGGTGGAAAAGAAGAGGCCACAACTAGAGATTTCTATGTGAAATAGATGTGCTTCCAGCATGTAATGAATGGCATCTGAGAAAATATGGGGTGAGGCTTGTTTTGCTCTCAAATACTGAGATGGTATTTCAGAAATTCACTTTGTCAGAATTTCATTAATCCATTAACAATCATTCTATTGTCTTCCTGTTTTGAATTGATGGGTTATTTATGCTGGTTTTCATATGTTTTGATTCTGCAATTGGATGACTTTTAGTGATAATGTCAAGAAGTGTAAAAACTAATGAAATATAATAACATTATTTTAACAATATTTTCCTTATACCTTGAATACACAGTTCTTTCAAATGTGTATTTCCCCCCCACATATATCATTTAAATAGAGGGCAACACTTTATTTTAAGGTGTTTCTTGTTACACGTTGCATACACTTACTATTAATAACAATAAATTAGGCAAAATTACATGCAAGTAAACCTAAGCCAAACCCTAACCCTAACCCTAACCCTTACCATATAGTCAGTAAATGTAGTTAATTAATATTGCTCAGTACTTAAATGCCATGTCACAAAAAAGTTATCAGTCGCCTATTTTTTGATTTTCTTGATTTATTTCCCCTCATGACATAAAATGGCTTCCTGTATTGCCTTCTGCACATTGCAGTTGAAAAACAAAACACGATTGAAATCTAAAGATTAGAAACCCAAGCTAGATAGAATACATAAATGAGTCTAACTATCCAAAAAATATCCATGATATCAATTAATATATGTATTATAAAATGTATATGGCAGCAATCATTTGCATAGCCATTTTATTGCATATCTATTTCAGTAAATATTAAAACAAAACAAGCTTGTTTCAACAGACATGATAAATTAACTTAGCTCATAACAGTAGTGTAATATCCATTACAGACTTTACATTAGGTCTGCCAGTCTGATTATTTGTGAGGAATTCAGGAAAATGCTATGAATTACAATTAATTGAAGCGCACTGAGGAAACTTCAACATCCATTTAACCAGCTCTTGTTGACCGATTCAAGATGGCGACAGCATTGATATATGTGGAGAAGTTGAACATTAATATATCTGTGAGTCATATATATCCATTTGGCATTTTGGACGTATTAACATATTCATCACAGAAGAGGCATATTACAGTCACTGTCTCTATGTACTGCATTGTAAAATAATTTTATATATCTAGAAAAATAAAATGAACACTACATCATTGACCTATAAATCATATAATCTCATCATTCATCAACGAGAGGTTTGTGATTGAGTGACTTGCATGGAATTAATGACTGCAGATATAAGATAGGACAGCATTAGAGGAATGTCATACCTAGATTTAGATGAGCTCTGACAAGACCGCCTTTCCATCTTTGAGCTCTTAATAACAGTAAGAGCTCTAGTCGTGAAGAATCTCAGTCCAAACTCTTTACTATTAGATGAAACAACCAATGTGTGTGTGTTTGTGTGTGTGTGTAACTGTGCAGGCAATACATTCTTAGAATTTAGGTTTTCAGTTCAGTCGAAATGAGCAGTTGATGAGATTGCAACGGACATGCAATTTTGAAGGTATTAAACACATTCACCTCAAAGACACAAAACCTGTCATATTTATCCGCCTTGGTGGAACGCTACAAACAAAAACCCATATTGTTGATAGGCGGGGATAAACGATCTGGGAAATTTGGGACTGGAAAACAGATTGCTTCCACTAAAGTCCAATGCCTTTAGGAGCATACAGTAAGCAGCGTAAAGTAAATCAGGGTGCTTATGGGCCAGCTGTTAGCCATCCTGTCCTGTGACAGCACTTCTCTTAATCTGATTACATGACATGCTCTCTCTCTGGACAGGCAGGAACCCTGTGAATGACAAAAGAGTGGTGCGCATTGAACGGCCCTGCTCTCATGGAGCACTTCCCAATCAATCACATCCCAGCATTGAATGGCACTGAATGGAAGTGTGTGTGTCAGGGTGGGGGCGACTCGCTCTGCATCTCAAAGACAGCAAAAGGCTTTTACGCTAAGTGTAAGCTGCAGCCTCAGAGCTACAAGAGTACAGAACCTTGCGTACATCAGACGGGGGGTTATCAAAGCAAATCAGTCTAAGGGAGCTGGTGTACACGGTCACATTTCAGAGCATCTTCAAAGTGCTGCTCGCCCCCGATCGCAGGTGGGAGCTGCGATTTCATCTCCTGATAATGAGAGGCTTTGGGGGGAGGGTGGGGCTTTAGCTAAGAAGTTTGAAGAAAAGCAATGCAAAACTCCAAACGCTGTCGCGCCGCTCATTTTCGGTCTGACAGCCTGCTTTGATAAGACCATCTTTTTCCTTCTGGCATCGTACGGTTCGAGCTCATTCTCAAAGGAGGAGTTTGCTCGCAAATTAAAACACTTACCACAATATTATGCCAAACTTGTATGACTTTTGTCATACTACACCACTATTGACCCCTTACAGCAGGGATAGGCAACTCCGGTCCTGGAGGGCCACTATCCTGCAGAGTTTAGCTTCAGCCCTCATAACAACTCAACCGCCTGTATCTATCTAGTAATCCCGAAAACACTTATTGCCTTGTTCAGGTGTGTTTAATTAGGGTTGGAGCCAAACTCTGCAGGACAGTGGCCCTCCAGGACCAAAGTTGCCTATCCCTGCCTTACAGACTACACACTATTGCAATATATGCACATAGTATACATAGGTAGGATTGGAACAAAGTTTGGAACAAAATGTGGGGGACTTGTTGGTGACCATTTCTAACATTAAATAAACTCTTCTTTTAATTATGAGCGCAGATTTGGAAGGAACTGGCAGGTTGTTGCTGTGGGCTTGTGGTTTTGCTTGCCCCATGTCTTGTGTTTTGCAAACAATTTGTCTGGAATCAAAGGTGAAAACATCATCCAACTCATTAGGGGGCTGTCGAGTGTTCAGCTACCAGCAGAGCCAGCATATTCTCCTACTGGATGGGCAATAAAGGAGCGCTACACCGCCACTCTTTCTTGCCAAGTCCCTTTCCCTCAGTGGCGTAGGCATGGAAAAGCAGCCCACACCACAGCTGTCCAGCTCTACAGAAGATTACAGGGGAAGCTGTCCACTGCCTCCCAGTGTGTGAGTGTTTGAATGCGCTGGGAGTGAGGGTGTGCGGTTGGGAGGTATGGATATTAATCACGGCGAGCGGTGCAAGCCTGGGCCTGCTCTAGAAGATGGATGTGGTGTGAGTACGGTGATGTCACCCTGACGAATGGCTTGGCGATGTTGGAGGAGACTTGCACATCGCCTCTCATTTCAATTAGTTCCCAAGCACTACTACCTGCTCCATCCTCTCACGCAGGTTAGAAACACACACACATATGCATTACAAACACGCACCATTCCTCTTCTCCGGCTGTGGCCCGAACTCACCTTTATCAAGCTGAAGTGACAGTAGTTTTTCTTAACAGGCTGCACTGATATGCGATCATTGCTCAGGAAACAGTTACTTCACATTAATGGCGCAGTCATTTGTAGTCCTCTATTGTTGCTGTCATTGCAAAATGAAGTTCTGTTTCTATCTACTCAACAGTCGCTTCTAAAAAACGGTTTATTTTCCCATGATTCTACAAGGATATTTAACCAAAATAGAGACCAGAACAAGTATCAAAATCCATGCAAAATGCAATGCAATGCAATCTTTAAATAGCTGCGTGTGAAAAAAACAACAACTAAACATTACATGTAGAAGCCGAAGCTTTCCATAACCACCAGCTTTGTGCTTTGATCATTTTAATATGAAACTGTAGCCACCTCAGTTATAATGGCATGTGAACTGGTCATCTGTTCTGCTTTACTAGTTACAGCAAAAAAGAATGTTATGTAAAAAAACATAAAGATACATTAAAAATCTCAATATTGAAAAACTATACACCACCCAACATTACTGTTATTGTAGAAAATAGAAAGAAAGGGTTGTGTGTTTTTTTATTTTTTATTTATTTTTTGTATCTATCATCATTGGGTGATGGTTGACAATTTAAGCAGCTATGCCAAGACTCCAACAGCGAGACAAAATCTCACAAGACGTATGTCTGGAAAATGTATAAGTATTATGAGTATTATATCTGGCACCATAATTTGTGAATCTATTCCATTTCGTTACTTTTTTTAAACATAAACAAGGACGAATTTATTAAATATGGTTCTCACCACATTCATACCATAATCCAAATTCTGAAAATAAATCATTGTAGCTGGTTCACTGGCGTTTGGGGACAAAAAAAAGACAAAAAAAAAAAAATAATAATAATAATAATATATATCTATATATCTATCTATATCTATCTATCTATATATATATATATATATATATATATATATATATATATATATATATATATTTTTTTTTTTTTTTTTATATAATGCAAAACATTATAGCAAAAAAAAAATATATATACCTGGTGGTATAAATGTTTATATATATATATATATATATATATATATATATATATATATATATATATATATATATATATATATATATATATATATATATATATATATTTTTTTTTTTTTTTTTTTTTATAATGCAAAACATTATAGCAAAAAAAAAAAAAGAAAAGAAAAAAGAAATGACTAAATATTGGATATTGATTCAACACAGAACTGGTCGGTTGGGTTCAGGGATCATGTATCTTTATTGGAGAACTTTTTAAAATATCTATAGAAAAAAAATGAATGGGGGAAATCCATACTGTTGAAAAAGTGAGTGGACACTGATGAACTCAATTTGGACCTTTGTAGGATGAATGATAGACTGATACCTCAGGGAATAAGCATGAGTTGATGAGCTCCAGCATCTCTAATGTAAGCTGCTGCTCTGAGCCAATGATAGCAGCAGAACAGGAAACAGCAAGCCCCATTTAAAACACAGGTCTCAGCGGACTGACCTATACCTTTAGAGCTGATTTATCTCATGTGTAAACTCTCTTCTCTACTCAGAGAAATGGCCTCTCTCTAAACTGCTGCCTTTAAGACTTCAAGAGCCTCTGCTTGTGCAAAGTAAGCACTGGGCAAGGGATTTGAGAAGTGTCCCTGGGGCTCTGAACTCCAGCTTAACACATAACTTGGGCTTTGAACCTCTGAAGCTTTTAATCCGGCTAAATAATGGGAACACATCTAATGCCCTGTATATGGGATGAAACTCTGTGTATCGTGATGCTACAGTAATGAGCTGGGCATTTGTGCCGGTTGCCCCCTGCAAATAACCTTTGAAGTCTATTATCTACAATAGCCTGTACGCAATCTTGTACAGTTTTTCATTCCAGAACATAATGATTGCACCACATGTTGATGATCTAAGAACACTACAGCTTTTAATGTGGCAGGGTTTCCAACAGTTCTATTTATAATATACATTTATTTGGGGTGTCCAATTACATATAGATATTGGTGAGTCATCTGAACAACTATTTGGTCTGATCAGCTGCAACATAAAACCACCTGCCTTGTGTAGTGTAGGTTCCCCTAATGCTGAAGTGTCAGGCATGGACTCTCAAGATCTCTGGACATGTCCTGTGTTCTATTTATAATATAAAAAAAAGTTGTGAAGTAGTTTCTGATCACATCTCTTAGATGCTCAGTCAGAGTGAGATCTAAAGAAACTGTAGGCCAAGGCAACACATTGAACGCTTTGTCATGTTCCTCAAACCATTCCTGAACAATTTGAGCAATGTGGCAAATGCATTATCCTGCTGCAAGTGGCCACTGCCATCACGGAACATCATTGCTTTGAAGGGGTGTACAGGTATGTGGAAATTATGCAATTTCTATTTGTTGTTGAAATATAATCATTTACACTGTGGCTGTCATAACCTACTAATGAGCAGCTATATAGTCTATTATTTCATGAAATGCTCTTCTCTACACTTCATTTTTTCTATCAAATAACGAGCTGTGTACACTGATGACTTGCCTGAGGTATATGAAATGCTATGTGACATTTTGTTAACAAACTGTTTTGATCAAACATTTACGATAACATGAGGCATGAGATGTTAATTCGTGCTCATTTCATGTTAAAACTATAGAAATTAGATGAATGGATGATTGCGCTCACTCGTGCTCTGCGCTGAACTTAAGTGTTTGTACAGCGAGCTGTCAAATCAAAGAGCACAACCATCTCTAGGGTTTACATCGAATGGTCCACAAAAGAGAATATGTATATATATATATATATATATGTATAGTGTTAGCAAATAGTTGTTTCACTGGGGAAATTTCTAACACCACTAATGCTTCCCCTTACCTCCAAACCGAAGCTGTGACCCCAAAACCACAATATGTACAGATCTGTAAAAAAAACGTTGCACTCCTAGTACTAACTACTGCATACTAGGTTCATGCCACACGACTTGCACGACTTGCTGTTTCAGAGATGCCCTGACCCAGTTCTCTAGCCATGGCTGTTTGGCCCTTGTCAAAGTTAATCAGCTCTTTTCGATTGTCCATTTTTCCTGCATCCAACACATGAAATTCAGAAACTAACTGGTCACTTGCTGCCTAATATATCCCACCCCCTGACAGGTGCCATTGTAACAATATATCACAGTCATTCACTGCATCTGTTAGTGGTTTTAATGTTGTGGCTGACCTGTGTATAATAAGCAATGAAAATGGCTACACTGACGTCGAGCAATATATTGCATAATTCACTTCTTTATTCACATTAGTCTTTATCTAGCACACAAACAATGAGGAACTTATTTAGGTTGACACGGTTAAAAAACACTGATGAATAATGTCTTTTAACTAAATATTTAGCTAAAAGAATGCTTCAAATGGACTTCTGCAGGAATGAATCAAATTTAATTGGTGAGCTGTTGTTGCTGTTTTTACTGCTTCATTTACACAAACTGTCTGAATAAAGCTGTCTGCTATAATGAACAGACTTCCAGACAGTTTAGGAAAAAGCACATGATTATTGCCATTCGGCTGTAAGTGTGCACAAATACTGTGTACCGCCAATCTGCTAGTGAAGCTTTGTTTTTTTGTTTAAGTCTAGTGAGCTCTATTGGCTTTTGATATTTTTAGTGATGGTATGACAAGCTAAAACCCTCCCTGAATCATCTCAAAATTCATCCCTCTTAAAAGCATTAAAGCTAAAAATACGAAAGTTAAAAAGTCTAAGATAGCTGGACCACTACAGTCAACCATCCTACTAACCCATTCCTAATATATATATATATTGTGAATCTGACCATGTAATATGGGATGTTAGAGCGTTACAGAATAAGAGCGTGCTGCTGTCTTTTCTGATCGGAAAATACGTTCAAAACTCACAAATTCATTGTGAACTATTTCAATTACATAATTTGTAAATCTAAGCAGTCTCTTACCTAAATGCACATGCTTTATGAAGGATTGTTCGAAGTAAAAGATTCTCCCAACATATCAAATGTTCTCTCACACAACACCAAATGTTGCGAATTATACAGCACCTCATCAGTGCACAAATGCAATATTTTCTTCTTCAGCTGACATTCTCTGCAAATAAGTAACACATGGCTTTGATTCATTTTAATCTATCTCACTCTGCCATTCCCTTTTAATCTCTCAGCACCAAAGAACTCTGTTCTCCCAGAGAAATAGAAAGAATAAAAAAAGGTTAGATCTCTTTGTGTTTCATCTCTGCCTCCTGCGATCCCGTGAGAGCCCTATCTGTGCTCCTGTGCCTGGTAATGGGAGCTTGTGCCAGGGCCCCTGTTTGTTTGGCTTTTTTTCATCCCTTCCACATCTCACAGAAATCTGCCTGACAGTTCAACGCCACAGCTTTTCCCCACAGGACTCTCCATCAGATAAGATGCCATCAGGATTTTGTTTTCCTGCTGCCCATTGGATAGCAGAGCATTGCCCACCTGATAGACAACAGCACAGTGGCCGAGAGCTGCACTTGCTAGCTGCTCGGTCTAGCATTTTTATGATTCTAGAAAAACTTTTAGCCTCCAATCTAACCTTTATATGCATTCCAGATTCGTTAGAAAAACATGTTGATTTTTTTCTTTTCTTTCATAGAGGCCAGCATAATTTATAAGCTCCCCTCACATCGGGAGCTCTCCTGAGATGTCTTGTAATGCTGCCTAGGTAGGTTTTGTAACACAACTTGCTACTGTCTCTTTAACAATACAAGTTATATTTCAGATAACTGTTCTTGTGCCAGAGATGATTGTCTTCAGATTCTGCACAATGAGGCCAGAAGAATCAAATGACTGGCTCCTCTACTGGAGAACACCGAAGCGTTTACTCTTGTCATTGCAAGTTAATGCTACTTTGCTGTATCTGTGTTTCAGAGAGACTAAACACACTCTACAGCCGCAGAACCTCATCTTACATCCTATTTCCTCCCTCCTCCAGGAATAAATTAATAAAAGGGCTCCCAGCTCTGCAGGTAATACAATTAAGTTTGACAACTGTGCTTTAAGGGCGAGCTGACAGTGCAGAAATAGATGAGCCATTGTCTGGGAGAGACCCGTGTCACAGCACGACACACTCCACATTTCCTGTTGAGCCGATGGATAAAAATACCTGCTGAAGGCATTCCTGTTTCTATTAGAGGATGGCTGAATATGATCAGAGACATATCAGTCATCCATATCATGCCTATCAGTAAGTCTACAGAATTTAACCAAAGCACGTAACTTGTCCAGTGCGGTTTGTGATAGTAACATTACATCTATCTATATTTTATGCATTACAACTTAAAAAAACAAACAAAAAAACAACAACAACTATTTTAAAACTGCAGTCGGTAACTTTTGACGCTCTAGCGGTTAAAAACAGAACTGCTTGCGTCTTGCGGAAGAACATCGTAGTCGGAACTACTTCTCTCTGTTTATGTCTATGAAGAATCACAAAGGTACTGGGTTACTCCGCCGCGGTACCCCCGACGCAAATCGAAAATAGTCCGGATATAAACACTTATTATAGGTGCACCCTAGTGATTCAGGACAAGCCAAAAACGCGGTTTGGAAAATGGATTCATGGTGTACTCGCTTATCATATACACTTTTCTACATTTTGAACAAAAATAAAGTTACGGACCGCAGCTCTGATTGGGTGTTTCTTACCGGGAGCGATGGAGTTTCTGCAAATGGCAATAGGACCACTGGGAGGAGCCAGAGGAGCTTGATTTTTTTTCACAGATTTTCTGTCTCATATTCTACTGTCAGGACATAATTCTCACGATCGGTGTTACTGGAAACACGGAGAGAGAACCAATTGCAGGTAAGTCATTTATTAAAGGGTAATCCAAAGGGGTAAACTGTCCAGGCAGGGGTCAAAACCAAACATAATCCAAACATGAAAACAAGACAAGAAGACAAGGCAAGGGCAAGACTGAATTGACGGACATGAATAATCATAAGACATTAAACAAGGACTCCGTAACACTGGCTAAGACAGACCGGGTATAAATAGAAGGTGATGAGGGAACTGGAGACAGGTGGGGAACAATCAATTAACTCAAACAAGGAGGAAGGTGACCAAATAAGGGAACAGGAAGTTGATAAGGTGACAGACACCATGGGAAGGAGGACACCTAGTGGAACCCCAGGGAACACCACCCAGACACTGTGACAATAATGACAGGTTTAACAAATATGTAAAAAATATATTTTTTACAAAAGTTACCTACTGCAGCTTTAAGTGCATATTTCATCACATCATTATAGTATTAATTTCATATTATATGTTAATTGGCTATTGTAAACGTAGGCCTATTTGCTTCCTGAGGGAAGATGTAGTTATTCATGACATCAAATCAATAACCAAGCTTATTTCAAAGTTTTGCCTTTTGAGAAAAGTATATAATTATTGGATTACCATGATTAGGGGAACAGTTGAGTTTCTTTTGAAATCTTCTCTTTATAGATGCTCAGCCATCATTTAGCAGAGGCGGAATCTAAAGAGTCGAGTCAATTGTACTGTATGTTAATGAATCTCCCAGACCCCATGGTACCTGTCAGTTTGCCACATTTTTCTCTTCCTCTGAAGCGGGCCTGTCTAGCCATTGTCTGCTGTGGGTTTGTGGTTAGACGGGTTGAAAGAGGTCCTTCCTCTTCTCTTGCAACTTTCATGTCTTTCTCTCCTTGCATCTGCATGTCGATGCCATCTCATTTATTTCTCTGCTCTCCTGTTCTGAAGGCTGGCTGGTCTGGAAGTGCTACGTCAGAGAGTAGATGGGGTGACGGCTCAGAGAGAAAGAGGAAGTAGGTTTCATTATTCGGGCCACTCAAGGCCTCTGATGATATTGTGGTGTGACCTTGGTTGTTTAGTTTGTGCATGCATTACATCTCAGCGCACTTGATTCACAGGCCGTTGCAGCTCGCAGGAAGATATGGAGATGGATAGCCATTTTGTGGCAGTTTTTTTAGAAAATTTGCAGACTGCTACAAACAACGTCCAGTCATGAGCTGTTATGGACCACAGGTGCAACATCGAGCAATTAGTGCTGGTCATCTGGCTGTGGAAATTTGCGCAGAATATTAATTAAGCTCCACGATTTGCCTAATGTTGGGGTCTGGGATATGAACTAAATTCCCATTTGGAGTGTTATCTTGGACAAGGAGTATCTCCGGCCGGCACGGAACAGAACTGGAGTGGAGCGTTTGAGTGGCAGGTGTCTAACCTAATTAAACTATGAGTACAATTAGTCTTGCTTGTGAGCAGTTTCATAATTATGACAGATTCATTAATTATTTAACTTAATGAGGCGCTCCTGCCCAGATAGATGTTAGTGTGGAGCGTTTAGTGGCTCCAGAGCTAATTTGGCAGGTTGCTATTAAAATCTTTGGATTTGCACGAACAACTACAGTCGTGAATCAACAAAAAATGAAGAATGAAAATCTTCAGCACATGACTGGTAATGGACGCAGGCTACGTGACTCACATTCAGATCTCAAGCATGTTAGGGGGTTTCATTTAAATCAATTTCTATCTAGAATCAGGACCTGCACTTACAGTATAAACAAAACTAGATTTTTAAGAAGTCTTGAAAGTCTGTACAAAACATGCCGCCACAATCCTGACGCATGCAGGGTGTATTAGGCAGTTAGTATGCTTTTTCTAAGTGTTTGCTTATTATTCCAGTTAAGAGAAGCCCACCTTGAAGTCGCATAAAACAATCCATCTCCACACTTGAAAAGTTGAGAAGGCATCTGACACGAACATGACAATGATTAGAAACAATTAATGATTAGAAACAAAAAAATCCATCTGACAAATCTAACGAAACTTGGAAACCAATTAGGCTTAAAACAGTTTTGTTTCTATCTCATCTCATCTCTGTGTGAAGTTTGCATGGGGCTTATTTTGGCGAATCAAGCAAATTACCATTATAATTTAAATTTTAATTATACACAAATGATTAAAGGGTCGACTCAATTGACCTCGCTTGCAAAGGCTGTTAAACAGAGAGTGCTTGGCCTTCATTTATATACAAACTCAACCTGCTCTCCATGGGGTTTTCACCTTTTTTTGATGCAGCAAGGTTATTGTTGGCCCAGGGCCTCACCCTGCTTTTAGGATTAGTGCCACTCCAGCCACAAACAGTAAGGTGATGACAGGCCTATTAACCCAGCCTAGGGTCCAGCCGTGAATACGAACATGAGCTAAAATTAGGTAGCTACAACACATAGATGATAATCATGCTGTATATAATCTGAAATGTTCTTTCTTTTCCCTATGTGAATGTTTTTGCTAGTTGTAAAGCCCAAAACAACCATGTTTTATGCTATCCGGTCTGAATTATGGTGCATACCAAAAAATTGGACCAGTGCAGTGTATGCGAAAAGTGAACAAACCTCATTATTATCGTTAACTTTTTGCACACTCAAAGCTGATCCTGTTAAAGGTGTTGAGCAGAAAAATGTACAAATTCGCTTTCCTATACAATACTGATGGTTAATGGTGAGCGAGCTTGGCTTGAGCTCAAGAGTTCAACCCCTACATAGAAAGAATAAGAGAAATAGAGGAGGAGATGGATGGGGAGTGATGCTGACTGACTCGACTTGATTGGCTCGTAATGATGATTGACAAGACTGAATTATTAGGCTTCTCCCAAACCTATGTTTGGAACTTCATTTATTTATAAATGTGGAAAGAGATCGATTAAACTTTCCATTAGTTGAAAAGCACCACTTTTTCTCAAAAGCATCTCATTCAAATGAGACTTGTTGTGTGGAGAACCAAAATGGCATTTTTTTTCTTCTTCAGATATTTCATCCACAATATAGTGATGTATCAGTTCTCGAAGGGATATGTCAGGGGCTAATTGTTAGAAATTGAGTTATTGAGCAGTTTGCCCTTGCTGGTGCCCTAAAGGACTAGCGGCAAATACAAATAGCCTTCCTGCTATATTGGCATTCTGCTGAGAAACTCCTGACTTACTCGTGCCATAATATTGTTGTAATAATTGGAGCTCAGGGGCCATCAAATATCATGCCAGTTTGTTCAATTGATTCAGACAAGCCAAGAAAAGAGAGAGAGAGAGAGAGAGAGAGAGAGAGAGAGAGAGGGGGCAGAGAGAGAGAGAGAGCAAGGGAAAGTATGAAATATCCAAAAGTCAGCCAAGAACTACCCAGTCAGACAAACTCCTCAGGGCAAAAAAACTGAAGAATTTATGTTTTCAAACTACCAACCCCTGTGGCAATTTGAGTTGCTCAGCAGGATGATTATTATTTTTTAGCTTTGCATTTCATCAAATGATTTTACAAGATATTTGTGCTGCAGTGGTGCTTTCACCTGACTAGAGCTTTTGGCGACGACCCAAAAGTCAGGTTGAACTCAAAAATTAGTTGGTGTGAAAGCTGTATTTTGGGATGTTGAGCAAATAGTCTGAATGCAATCCTTGCGGAGGTGGATTGTTACAGGATATTTTATGTTATTGCATGCATATGCAATTGAGTTTGTGAACTTGTGTAATACATGAATCGGATGTGGAAGTGGCGATCGGTGTGTTTGAAGGTTTAATAGTAAAACCACAGGGGAAAAAACTGTTAGGCTGGCATCTTCTCATCCTAGTCATTATCTACAGTATTTGAGTATAAAACAGCAACCATACAGTATGAAAAGAGAATCTGGGGGATGGGGCCAATCAAACTTCAGCTCTCAAACCAAGTGTGAAAACAGCCATACTGCCATCAGCGATGACAAACAACAGAGCTTTTGTTCTCAAAACAACCAGTTATAATTTGTTGCTCTCTTGGATTGTTATTTGGCAAGTGATTAAATTAGATACATTTTTAGAGTAGTCAATATCTGTTCAATATCTACTTTGGATTTTAATGAATGAATATTTTTTTTCATCAAATCTGGTTAAGACACAAAGTTATAGTTCATTCAACACAGGCTGGAACATGTCTGTAGCAACATTAAAAAAAAAATATATTATGTTGCTTGTTGGACATTTTGCAACACTTAAAAAAAAAGTCAAATGAGTGGCGATAAATGCTAGAAAATCTGGCAATGTTTTATTACGTTGCATGTTGTATGTATCATAGAAGTTTATAAAATAAATGTCCAGTGAATGATGCTAAAATAGCATACCACCTACAAGAAACCTGGCCCTAAACCTAACCATAATTGTACCAAAAAAAACTAAAGGAAAACATGTAAAAGTCGCAATTGCCAAAAGCAACCATTCCAGTTTAGCTTGTTTCTGCAAGTCTTTAAGCTCTTTTATATCAGACCACTTTATCCTTGAGCTCCTTTATTCACAGACACTCGTTCCAAAGCACTCCACATCACAAGTGCAGCTGTACCAGGTGGGCTACTGAGTAAGTTTACTTCATCAGAAAAGTCATACATACTGAGCTAGTTTTTGAATTGAATTAATTTGAATGATTTGCTTACAGTCACTACACCAGGCTCAGTTAAAAGGAAGCATTTTAATTTTGAAAAAAGGACACCTCACCTTCTAGCAACACTATTATCTTCCTAAACAGCTGTCCTTCTATTTAGATTCACCAGCTTTCAGAGCATTTGCTCCGTAATGCTGATTGAATTGCACTGTGTGTTCATTACAATTTGGCCAGTCAACCACTGAGGTATAGCCGAGTAAACAGAGGACACATCAGATGAAAAACCAACATTTAACATATCATTTACAGGCTTCCAATATTAAGCAGTGATGGACAGCAATGCATTGCGATATAACCTTTTGACAGCATTCCAATGAGAGAGCTCGATAATCTTTACACTTCAAATAGCACACACACTGAGGGGTTAATAGAGAAGGTCATGGCACCAGCATGCAGTCACGCAGAAGAAAGCATGTGGCCATGAAACACATGGCACAAAGCCAATACAAGAGCACCGCCCAGTACATTAGCAGCTTACTATACATTAGCATTTTTCACAGTACCTCTATCTCACTGTTATTTCTTCATACAGCTTTGAAAAAGATCCTATATGCATGGGATGTTGGTGTGTTTGTATCCACACCAGGCTTCTAAACTAGATTAACCTTGTCAAGCATGACACATGGAATAGTACTCTTAAAAATCTTTAATATTTTTTTTTTTTTACAATTTCAATAATGATTAGCTTGTAGCTTATCATGCTACTGTTTTTCAGTGTTGACCAACTTCTGCATCATGAAGATTATGAAGGTCAGCAGGCTAGCAGCACCAAAACAGTTGAAATGAGCTGGACTAGCAGCATATCCATAGATTTATCGAGAAATGTCATTAATAGATTTGTACAAATGCTGAGTAAAAATACTTAAATGAAAATGCTTCCAACTGAAGATGTGGATACACCCGTTACCTAAGCAAGCAGACTGCAGGACCAGAGGTAGCTAAGCTATTTATGCAAAGGTGGTGTGGTATTCAAACTGTGACTCACCGGGAGGGAAAACCCTTTGACAGACACTTTCTCAGAGAGAATGTCACAGAACACCTGAAGCTGCTGTAGTCAAATTCATTAGTGCACACGCTAGCCTTATTTTCTCCTGAGGGAGTTAGTGTATGTATTGGGTAAACCCTAACCCATGATGATATTTACACCGTGCAATTAAATGTTTTTTAATTTGTTTTTTATCTCTTATGTGTTTCTCAACATAAAGCAGTATATAAATGAAGCAGCTGAGAAACCACATCATAGCTCTTTCCCAAAACCTAGACAGCCGACTTAATCTCCACTACTTTACCTATGCAGGCAATCAAATTTTAGGGAACAGCTATTCAACATCATAAATGAATAACTTGACAACTGTTACTCACTGTTCCTCATGCGAAGCGCACAATAGACTCTGCTAAACGTACACTTCTGCATTGCTTTCAACTTTCAGTCTCCCATCTTGGATTTTTTGAGCGCTTTACACAGTCTATTGTTAACACATATTGTATGATCGCCCACTATAGCAACACATTAAAATACAAAGCATAACTGCAATTAAGTAGTTTTGCATCCGTCTCATCTTACCTGACTCACTCCTTTGGAAAACTGTCCAGACAGCTTCATTTTTGCAAGTTGACAATAAATAGTGAGTCTGTTACCCTTTTAAAAGCAAGGGCAGTGGTCTCTGGTTTTGTAGTCAATGCTTAGAAAAAGCTTGGTGAAATCAATCTGGAACATAGGGCAACAGTGGCACCAGCAGAGAAAAATAGTCATAAGTCTGCTGAAAATCCTAACCTGTGTTGTGTAATGTAGGACAAATGAGCAGTACTAGCTAGCTAATAAAAACTAATATGGAAATAAGATGAACTAACCTGTAAATAATAATGAATTTATGACCTTATGTTCCTTATTACAGTATGTAATCAATGGATGATTAGCTACGAACAATTATAAATAATTACCAATTCTTTATTTAGTATTTACAATTCATTTGTAATCTGTGTTTTTTATGTATTGTAGGCCTGACTTACACTGTGCAGACATACATTTCTGTGAAGTACACTGATATTCTTACAGATTTCGATATAGATGCTGTTCAGCCTCTTTGAGGATATACATTGTTGTGGACAAGAGAAAATTGTTTTTTATATCCAGATCACAAAGAGTCTATATGCTTGTTTGACCATTTTAAATGAAAGAAAGAAAATCATAAAATAAGCAAGAGTTAGTTATTGTGGTATGTAGTGTTCATTAATTCATTAATTAAGGTTCATTTGTCCTACATTACTTCCTGCAGTTACCTATTAAAGATTAGGATAATTATTCTAGTGTTATCAGATAATGTACTTAAATCAGACATAATAAAGCGCCAGTAAATATTCCCCAAAAGCATTATTAGATATTACACTACTATAAATGCTATAATTAACATCTCTAAACTCTTGAGCACATTTACTCTATCACTTATCACTAAAATATTAAGAAGTTGTTGGATCTGTAAGCTGGACTGTCTAGGTTTCCCATATGTTTCTAAAGTAAACAGAGCAGATTCGAAAATGGCAGAAGCTGAAGTTGTAAAGGACTAACTGACAATATCTGCAATTCTTTCTCCCTTTATTTGTATGTAAAATTAATTTTGACTACTAGGCTGACCCAGTAGCCAACCAGTGAAATTCTCAGTCCATCCCTGCTGTCATTCATCCCCTGTGCCTTGCATTATTTGTCTATTAAATATTTCGCCTAATCTGATTATGCTTTCAGTTAAGACTGCAGTACACATTTTACCAAGTTTAAATCCATTCTGAAAAATTCCACAAACTTTCCCTCAAATATAAATCAAGTCTGCCGATTACAGTACGTCTGGGCCGGGGCCTCAAGATGACAGGGCGCCTTCGATGCCTTTAGATGCTGTTTGGGTGGGTTTGGAACCAAGCTCATCTGTACACTGCCATATTAGAGCATGGTGTATTACTGTAAAGATGACACGTCTTGACACCTCTTATGTCACATGAGTTCCAGATGAAATAAAATTTCCCAGTACCTAAGAAAGATTTCCTACTATAAAATCAGATACCTCCATAAAGCCTTTCATACCAAATTTCCACAAAGCCGTTTCCAGGATCTAATCCTGCATGAATGATATAGGATTTCACACCAAGTTCAGTCTTCACATACCGGTTCTTCAGTTCATCCATTCCCATATTCCTCCCACTCTACGTGCGAGCGGTGTCGGTTTCTCTGAATTAGCTTTGCCTCTTAAGCAACACTTTAGAAATTCAAACATCCTGTGACCAATTCTGACAGGCTTTTCATTCACTAGAAGCAAGCACGCACCCCATGTAAATAATTACACCTACTCAGGTTTTTTCTTTTCTTTTTTCCTGCGCTTTTGAGTTTCTCTTTTGTCGAGTTACACCAAAGTGACTGGATTGGGCGCCTACGTCCACTCTCATGGCTCCCAACTTCACACCTCTCTGCCGGTCCTCCACACCCACCTTCCTCATTTCAGCCAACACAATGTGGAGAATATTGCCTCCCACATGCGTTAAGACAGCTGGCCTTGGTTCCTTCACTGGCCAAAGTATGATTAATCACTTGACAAGACGAGTAGCAAGAGTTGGCTGGAGAGCCAATATAAGTCTCTCAAGACGGATCATTTCTGACCCAAACACACCTGATGATGGACAAACCCTCCCTCATGGTAGAAGACAAATGATCTGATCAGAGCACAGTCTGGCTGGAATAGAGGAAGAAAAAGTTATGCCACAGCATGAGCGTCAAGTCAAAAGAAGTAATGGATCGCCAGAGATATCGGCAACAGGCTGTAAACAAGAAGCCTGATACACGGAGAACTGAAAACTCATTTTTAAAAGACCTTTTTACACATATTTGCCTCCAGCTGACCTGATCTGCTCTGGAGGGGGTCGGAAATAAAGATCAATATGCCTTTGCAGCACAGGACCACATGCCTCTACTGTACCTACAGTACTTTTGGTAACACTTTGGAATAGGTAACCCTTGTTAACTATTAACTATGACATTTCTCTCAATAAATTCTTAATTTGCTGCTTATTAATAGTAAGTAAGGTAGTTGTTAGGTTTAGGTATTGGGTAATATTAGGGATGTAGAATAAGGTCAAGTAGAATAAGGCATTAATATGTTCTTAATTAGCACTAATACATGTATAATATTCTAGTACTAAGCATGCTAATAAGCATCTAATATGTGTTACCTATTCTAAAGTGTTACCGTGCTTTTTTGTAAAACTCAAAAGAACATACCTATATATACAACTCAGTTTCCAGCTGAAAATGTAAAAATACCAACAGCTTTTATTCCTTTTCACACAAACTATGATTACAGGGCAGTTTACACAGCAAAATCTCTGGTGTAAAATTTTCAGGGACGGTGTAAAATTAACAGTGTTGACATTGTTTTAACACTACATAGTGATAAAATAACACTGCTGTTGTTATTTGTAAGACAGTGTCGGTGTGAAATTTAAGTGTATTTTCAAATTTCACCCAAAGTGTAGTAACAGGCCACGCCTCCACTTAACGCTAGGCCACCAGTCTGTTTCCGCCATTTTCTTTCAGTTGAAGCCGAAGGCGAAGGAAAGGCAGGTAGATCAGATTCTCACACGATATAGCTAAATTAATAAATACATTTATTAGTAAATAGCTAAATATTTTTTTATATTCACGGGGCCATGCACATGGGTAAGGTTAGATGTCATGGACAACTTTGATCAAATCGTTTACTCGTTGAGAGAAATCGGGGCCACGTTGTACTAATTTGATACCTTAGTAATTCAGATCATGGACGCGATTTAAAATAGTGGACTAAGTTATCTGTCCTTGATTAACCTAAAACGAATATA
The DNA here is from genome assembly GCF_003368295.1 of Carassius auratus. NCBI lineage: Eukaryota > Metazoa > Chordata > Actinopteri > Cypriniformes > Cyprinidae > Carassius > Carassius auratus. Next base: position 10,199,521 of record NC_039256.1, read on the forward strand.
CGTATTAATAAATCGTAAATTTATTAAACAAATTTCTAAATTGTCGTCACGACATCTAGGTATCCCTTCTCTACATTACGCCTTTTACAGATTAAAACCACACAGTTGATCATGAGAAGAACAAATTTAATGTTTGTAACTGTAAAAACGCAGAGTTATACAAAAAGATAAAATATCAAGGACAGGGGAAGAATTTACAGGTGCTAAAAGCTATTGAAAGATTTGAGGCCTAATAGGCGGATAAAGCCGCGACGCACTCTAAATTGGCGGGCGGGCGCGCGCCATGTCACACTTGTTATAAAGATGAAGCTTGACCAGCTTCAGGATGTGTCAGCTAGGAGAGTTCCTGTCTCAAAACCTCGTCGAAAAATGTTTAAGGTGTTTATTTGACCATGTAAGCTGCTGTTTTATTTAATAGTGTCTGTGGAAGAACGTATAACACACACACTTTATAATTAAAACGTTAGATTAACGAAGCTTTCGATGGGTGCTGCAGGATTTGCTTTTGTGTGGACGTAAGTTAAACATGTGCAATATCACCAAAACGTCACTCAATTTAATAATTTATAAGCGAAACTTGCATAGTTGGTTTTAAAACTTTATTTTACAAGTTAGATGTAACTGTGTTTGTGTGTAACGTTAAGTGTGTGTGTTAGGTTTTCATATTGGCGTTATCTAGATGAGTGGTTAAAAGACATAATAAATGTGCTAGCTTATTTTAATAGTGAGAGTGTCGTTCTGAAGAAATGCTGGTCCAAGTCGAGTGTAAAGGGAACCCGAAATGGATCCCAAAATTAAAGGCTATTTAGTTTGAATAAAATGCTAGTAGCAGGATTATAAAATGACTAGATGCAATTATGATCATTTTAATTAAATGACGAGCGTGCCATACATTTGAGATCATTTTCCTGACTGCTGAATGCGCCTCTTTAAATAGTTTTCTGGTGCTCGTCGCTGTATTTTAAATCACAATTGCAAATGTTTACAACCTACATTAGAGCATTTAAAATAAAACGATCTAAAACGTAACTGTGGTGCGTGTGAACGTAGTATACCAGTCCACTCTGCTGTTATGCCAAGGATGTTTTTGCTCATGTGAAGAGGATGATCTTTTCCGTCTAGTTTAAATAAAAAAATATTGTAGTTTAACATTGATAAATTGCGAATATAGAAACATTTGGATATGTGCAGAATGAGATGTGAGCAATAGCCTCCAAATACATCCAAACCCACGCTCTCTCGTCCTCGTATGCAAGCACTCATGCACTGTCATGATCGAATGCACTGTAAATGCTGGATTTGTTTTAAACAAATAGGCCTAGCAGAAGGCAAAAATTAAAAATCAAACATTTTGCAGAACAGGATCAAACAAAAAAGTACTGGTCATAATACTTGCATAAAATGTTTAATGTGAAAAAAAAAAAAAAAGTTTACTGACTGCACACCCACAAGCGCCACAGTTAGATTTGGGATAATTTTATTTTTAATGCTATAGTGTCATTTAAAAACATTGCAATTGCGTTTTAAAATACAACAAAGAGCACCACAAAACCATTTAAAGACTCATTCAGCAGTCTCCTTGACAGGAAACAGTCAACAAAGTAAAATGATCTAAAACGTATGGCGCGCTCTCTTCATTTTATCAAATGATCATAATCACATCTATTCATTTTACAATCCTGCTAGCATTTTAAAACCGCTTTAATTCAGGTGAGAAAGCTTTTTTTCCAAGTGGCTTTTACACACAATAATAATAATACCACTGTAGAGGCATTTTGCAGTATTAAGGTTATTAATTGATCGTGAATTTAAACGTCGATCGATCATGGAAATGATTGAAAAATGACATCCCTAAATACAAATTAGTTGGATGGAAACCTGGCTGTTGTCTGCATTAAACTATGCTTCCGAACAAATGTGATTCACGGTTCTGGGCAGCTCCAGGACAGCTGTCTCTCAGAGCGCGGTGCTGTGCGCGGGGCGGAGTAACGCTGCAGTGTTTGTGAGAGCTGCCAACTTCTCCACCCCATTTACAGAGTGAAATTCTCTGACTAAATTTAACTCCCAAGGACTGTTGTTGAATCTTCCAAAAGTTTTGGCTTTGGGTCCTTCACAAGCAGCAGCAGCACTTTCCACTGCACCAATAACACGGGGCTGCCCGCCGACGTGCATGACTTTAAATCGGCGCTACTAAAAACGGATATCGGCCGAGGCGATATATATATAAAAAAAGACATTTATCGGCACGGTATATCGGTCGACCTCTAGTTACTACATTTCTATTGCTTTCCATGTTGAACTTTTTGTTTCTATTTTAATTTACTTTTAAATCCCATTAAAAGCCTAATTTGTACATTGTGAATGAAAGATGATGCCTTTATATACAGTCACTGTCACTCACAGCCACTCGCACGTGCTCCGATCATGAGCTGCACGGAGCACAACATTAAATCAGTTAACTGACCATCGACAGCTTTAATCAGTTGCATCTCTTATCGACAATTAATCAATCATAGATTAATCATTGACATTCCTAGTCCGGTGTTGTACAAAATAATGTTTAAAATCTCTCATCATATTCTCTTAGGTGGGGACAAGCGTCAAGACATTTCTTGAACAAATTGGATCTACACAGCCCTTCCTCCTCTGTGTTGGAGAAAAGAGGAGTATCATTCAGAAGTTTTACATCATCCTGGACCAGAAGGCCATTCCCTGCATGACTCAGACAGCTGTTGCAGCCTTTGATGAACTCTTTAAGGTGCACTTTGTCTTTGCCGTGTCGTATGATGAGGCCTTGTGCAACTTCTACACGTTCATTCAAACAACAGTGTATGGCATTGATGTGGGCACTGCCAAGGAAAGTCCAAGGGTCAAGGAAATCCGAGTGAGAATTGAAAACACTGAGGTGTGACTCCCCTCCCCCCCAGCATCTTGCTCAAATGTTCTCATGCTCCCTTTGCAAGGTACACCACAGAAGTTGTTCAAGTTTGTTTCAGCATCTGAAGTTTCATCATGGTTTGTACCCAGGGCGTTCATTACGGTTGAAATGTGGCGAACCTGGATGTTCATCTGTGTTTTATACATATTATGGGTTCAAGAAACATATCGTTGGAGTCCACAGAGACTGTGTAGCCTCAGGTACTGCTGAGAATTTTGGCAGTAGTATCACTGTTCCGGTTTCTGATGCCCTAAGTGAGGATCCTCCAGTCACTTTTCAGACTCCTGTTGAAAATCGGCAAGTAACTGATATGTGTAGTGCTATTGTTGCTCAAGTACAAGCAGCTGGAGTTTCTGAAAGCACTGTTCAATGTTTAGTTGGTTCAATGGAAGAACTTGTAAGTGATGTTCATGCTCAGGCAAGAGACACTGTTCTAAAATGTCTTTCATCAGAGGTACCTGGGCAAACTCTAGACAAAGTTAAAGACTGTTTTAGCCAGCTCGAAAATCCTTTCTCTTGCCTTAATACTGAAAAAAAGAGGCAAAGACACTTTGAGAAAAAATGGAAAATCGTGGAACCAGTGGAATATGTTCTTGGTGTGCGTTATGATGTGCGCAAAGATAAAACTACAGGCTTATACAGTCAAGTTCCTGTCAATGACAAATTTATCTATGTGCCCATTTTAGGAACTCTCGAGTCTATGTTTACAAATTCTGAACTTTGCCACTTTTTCCAGCAGGTTAAAAGTCATCAAGATGGTATTTACAAAGACATTAATGATGGTTCTTACTTCAAAAAGCACATGTTATTTGGTCAAAAAGAGCATGCTCTTCAAATACAGTTATATTATGACGATTTCGAAACTGCAAATCCACTTGGATCCAAAAAAGGAATACACAAACTTGGCTGTGTTTATTTTATTTTAAGAAATTTGCCCCCCAAGATCAATTCTGTTTTAATGAACATCCATCTTGTGGCCCTTTTCCATTCAGAAGACTTGAAAAAATATGGCTTTGAACCAATCTTACAGCCTCTGGTAAAGGATCTTAAAATTCTCGAGTTGAAGGGAATTAATGTTCCCTTCTCAGATACTATGTTACAGGGTTCTGTCATCCAGGTTACTGGTGACAATTTAGCTTTACATGGATTGCTTGGTATGGTTGAGTCGTTCAGTGCAACCTACTGTTGTCGGTTTTGCTTAATTGACAAAACGAAACTGCAGTCTGTCTTTAGTGAGGATGACCCAGATTTAATCATTCGAACAAAGGAGCTATATTCAGAACATTGCAGTGCTCTGGCACAAAATCCCACTCTTGCACCACTGTTTGGCCTTAAGAGAAGTTGTCCACTCAATTCATTACAGTTTTTTCATTCTTCGGAGAATTATGCTGTTGACATTATGCACGATTTGCTTGAAGGGGTTGTGCAGTATGAGTTAAAACTGCTTTTTCAGTACTTTGTTAAAAACTGCATTTCATTGGACACACTTTCGGAAAGGATTCAGAGCTTCAACTATGGGTACAGTGAAAGAAAGAATAGACCAAGTGGAGTTAAAATTGATGATGGCAGCAAGGACCTTGGCCTCAATGCTATTCAGTCATGGTGCCTTCTGCGCAATACCCCCTTAATCTTTGGAGATCTAGTTGACACGGACAATGGTTACTGGAATCTTATACTACTTTTGATACAGATAGTGAACATTGTATTCTCACCAGTTGTAACACAGGGTATGACTTATTTTTTGAAACATTTAATTTCTGATCATCATAAACTTTTTAAGTCCATATTTCCTGAAAAAAGATTGATTCCAAAACATCATCTAATGATCCATTATCCTAGATGCATTCGGAAAGTGGGTCCACTTATACACATGTGGTGCATGAGATACGAAGGGAAGCACAACTTTTTTAAGAAGTCTGTGAAGAATTTTAAAAACATAACCAAAACACTGGCCAAGAAACATCAACATCAGTTGGCTTTTCATTGGGAAAGTTTTTATTTTAAAAGATTTCAGTTTGGTCCCTTTAATGAAGTCTCTACTTGCACTCTGGAGGGTAATGAGCTTTTAACTGAAACTTGGAATTTACCCACTCTCTCCACTACAACCTGGGTAAAAAACTATGGAACTGAATACCAAGTTGGAATGTATGTTTGCTCTGCTGTTGAAAATGAAATCCCTGTTTTTAATAAGATTATCAGTATTATTGTAAAAGATGGGCAAGCTTTTCTTTTGGCCAGTAATGTAATTACAGTGTGTTTTGATGAGCAGGTGCATGCATTCTGTGTTGAGGAGGTGGGAAATATTTTCACTCTCATTTGCGTGGATGATTTGATATACTATAGACCTTATGACAGGCAGTTTTCATATGACAATGACGAGAGAACTTACATTGTTCCCTGTTGTGTTTTTGTTTCAGATTGGAATTAATTACAAATTGTAATTTTTTTAAATGCAATGAAATGCAGTGTTTGAATGTTAAATGTGGTGTACCTCAATAAAGTTTTTGCAGTATTTTCTGCAAATATGTCCTGCCATTTAATTGTAGAAACAATCAAATATTAATAAAAGCGCTATTAAAATCACCAAAAGTGCCATTATAAATAAGTATTTTGAACACTCATCATTGTTATATTCACATTACACTGGTGTTGATCTTAAAAGGAGAGTGTTAAAATTTAACACTGTAATTGAATACTAACACTGGTGTAGTGCAGAAACAACAATGAATAATGTTGAATAGGTTAAACAATTAACAATAATGAGTGTTGAATTTACACACACATGGTGTCAAAAAGTTAACACTATCAAAAGTGTAACATTTACACTCTATAGTGTGGACACATATAGACACTTTGCTGGTGTTAAATTTGACACTGTGGGTGTTTTTTTTACACCATTGATTTTGCTGTGTACTTATTAATAAAGACTTATTTCACTACCTCATTCGGCATGGAACTACCTCATCAGTCAGTTAAATAACTGCTCTTGGTCACTTGTCACTTTAATCAGACTTAAGATATTTTTAATAAGTTATTTTTTTGCACTAAAAAATCTTTTAACTGCACTGTTGTTCACTTCATTGATTTGCACTATATCTGTCATTTACCTTGCGCTGCTTTATTTAACTTTATTTTTAACTTGTATTTTTATTATATGTCTTTTTTTTATAATTCCCTTATTGTATAATTGTATCTACATTTTACATTTGATCTAGTTATTTTTTTAGGCTTTAATGTTAATGTTATCTGTATGCACCGGGGTCTGAGAGTAACGCAATTTCGATTCTCTGTATGTATGTACTGTATATGTGGAAATTGACAATAAAGCAGACTTGAACTTGAACTTATTTCTGTGCAGTTTCTTGCATAATGCTATGTTATGATCTCAAAATGCTTTCAGTACATGTTCCGTAAACAAACATTTTGACATTATCAGCTATTTGTGGCTTTTCTGATGTTGTAAACGTGTTTTTTTAGCTCACCCGGTACAAGTGCAACTTGCAATGCAAAGTGTAAGCCCGAATCCCATGAAACACAGGATCATGATAAAAGACTTGTGGAACCATTGTAACTGGGTGGGACAAGACCCACCCAATTTTTAAGACCAGTGATATTGAACCCACACACTTTTACTGTCTCTAATTCAGTACATATATGTTCACTTTTCACAGCTCAAATCCATTTCACTTTTTAAGGAACTCCATTCCCATAGTGCTTCCTTAAATCCATTCCACTTGGCTCATTCAGAGTACATATAAATTAAATGACGTTCTGTGTTTTCACTACTCCCGCCTGCTGCACTCCTGCAAGACAGCAGGTAAACAAAGCATCTGTCTATGTGCTCACATACTGTCACTAAACAAGCTGGTAATTAAGCAAATATTCATCATTTGATTGACTACAGGCATCATATAGTCTTTGTATACACTTACACTTTGTTGTCATAACACTAAGAATTATAGTACATAAATGTATTTGTTCAAAACAATTACTAGACCTTTGCTGCCAAGTCAATTTTTGGGGAACCTTTCCCTGTGGTAACCGTTTTAGGCATTAAAGCCACTGTTTAATTAAAAGGCACCAGTAACATCTGTTTGAGGGAGGACCCCCTTTTTTTGTTCTTCCAACGGCCATATATAGAAGCAAGCTGAAATTGTTTGGTTGCCTCAGCAAGGTTAGGTTAAGTGCAGGTGGTGTGTTAACACAATGTTCATCAGTTTGGTAAAATTAAATGAAACTCATTGAAAGTAACCAGAACCGGGAATACCTCCCCTTACACCAAATGTTACGTTGTTAAAAAAGACCTCAATAATATTCATTTATCTTCCTTATCCCGAGGTCACCATAGTTAGCCAGATCCGGTCTGTAACCAGGCCTGATGGTGAACCTTCACCAGAAAAATGACCACAACACTGCCCTTCACACTCGAACTTGACAAACCCTCAGCAAAGATCCTCAGCAAAGACCTCGGCATCCACTCAAGCCCTTGTTACAGATCCCCATGGCCAGCTATGAGCGTGTCGTGCCAGGCTGGCACTAGGGCTGAATCGATTAGTCAACATTATCGACAACGTATCAACGTATACGTCGACAGATATTTGTGTTGTCGAGTAGTCGTTTTATGTCATATGACCTAATGTAAGAGCCTGCAATAACGTGGTTTGACTAGTTTGATGCTGTAGCTGTAATGTAATTCTGTAATTCAACTCTTCTGATGCAATTCAAGAAACAGAGATGCAGCAGCAGCAGTTCAGAGCAATCGCAGTCAAACCTGAGGCGGCTGAGCGGCGTTTAGGTGAATATGTAAATATATACTGTTCGCTTTCCTCTCAATTACAAAATAAACACATCAAAAACTGACAGCAGGGAAAAGGCAGCAGTTTAAAGAAGCATCTGATTACAGAGATGTGGATGTTTGCACAAACTCTGTAGTTCAGTACTCCAGTAAAGTCCAGTCACGTCACTTTATTTATTTAGGACTTAATGCCTTAAATGAAGCAGCTTTACAGTATTAAAACCAGAGTCTGTGTCGCTTTCAGTTAAAATTACAACTTGATTTTCTGTTATAAAGCAGCGTATAGCTAGCAAATGATAAAATCTTTTTATTAGCGAAAAAAAATAAACAAACAAACAAACAAATAAAAAAAAATCATTAAAGTTATAATTTGGTTTGCAAAGATCAAAGCTTGATGTAGCTCAGGATTGTTTTGATTATCATAACCCCATAAGGTATTTAAAGAGAGATTATGTTGTGAATATTAGTTTATCCCCAAAATAAAACGTCTTATCTCTTAACACTTATTTTGTTTCCTATCCATATGACTTACAAAAATATATTTTAGGTGATTAAATAATTAAATGGTGAAAAAGAGAGTTTCTCTGCCATCATATTTTGTGTGCCAAATATATTTATTTGTATAAATTAATTGTATAACAGTAATTACATTATTTGACTTTCAAAAGCTGAAGTGATTACCTTTAATTGTTAGAATATGTATAACTCAATATTATAACTAATTGCTAAATCTGAATAATCAATGAATGTCTACTGATTAATCATCGAAATAATCAATGATTAGTTGATTAATTATTCGAATAATCATCAGATTAATCGATTATCAAAATAATGGTTTGTTGCAGCCCTAGATGGCACTGACGCTATCAGATGAGAACAAAACTGGAACTGACAAATTTCTCTACATGAACATAGTTAATAAACTGAATTAAATCAACACTGAACAACTGCACTACTGTGTTTGGTAGAGCTGCTTTATCACTTATCAATTTATTTATGAATTATACTTGTTTGATTATTAATGAGCTTTACACGCTTACTGAATTGAATTGAAACAACACTAACTTGACTTGAGCTGAATATTTAAAGTTTGCATCACTGCTTTGTCAAGCTACTTTGAAACAATCTTTGTATAAAGCACTATATAAATAAAGGTGTCTTGACTTGACTTGAAAGTGCCACAAAGAAACAATGTAATATAATTTTTCAGGAATATCACCACAGGCACATTTTCTTCCATTTTTTTTTTTTTTCCCAATGAAGCTGGTTTGTGCCTTTGGGTTGTAACGTAATTGCTTCATACCAGATTTAACATTGTTCGCTAAGGTTGTTGGGACACATTCCCCCAGCCAATAAGCCTACTCTAAGATAGATTAACTTAATGCCCTGAGTAGAGGAAGGGAATTCTTCACCCAATAGCCATTTATACTTTAAGACAGCATCCAGTTCTAAAAAAAGATACTCCATGATTTAGAGGTCAGCAAAATGTCATCACTTGCATGAAAAATTCTTGGCCCATCAATGAATATCTCTCTTTAAGAAAAATCAACCTCACCAGTGGAGTTCCCTGTCATTAGAAAATTCAAAGACCGATATAGACGACTGGTCTCTATGCAACATAAGTGAAAAATAAATAAAGGCTATGCACCATGGCTGGTAGAGTTGTACAGTGTTTATAAAAAGTGAGAATTTCAAGGCATCAAAGATGGACTCCCATTGCTAAGGCCTGTGGAAATGTTAGGCAGCTGTGAAAGAGCCTTGTTTTGATCAAGCATGCATTCATTCATTCATTCAGAAAAGGCAATACCAAAATCCACTGGAACAAGCTCATTGAAAAACAATGCAAAAGTAATGCGAAACTATAAATATATTTCATTCAATACAGCAAAGCACTGAATAATTCACAGTTATTTCACCCAGCATTTTTCTGTACTATGCACTTTTTATATCTACTGGAGTACCATGCCTTTAGCTTAGCAACATGCAAATCTCAAACTCTAGCCTATAAGACTTAACTCAAGTCTCCAGGCCTATATGAGAAACACACACACACACACACACAAACACACACACAGTCTCTTACACTGACCAGTTTGTAATACAGTACGTTAAAAAACATATGCACGTTTGTAATTAGTAAAACAAATGTAGACTAATTAGAATAATTGCATATAGGCATTTGTGTGCTTAGTGTTTTGTCCTGCTAATTTGATTATTTCAGGTCCCTTTCTAAATCTATTGAAATTTCATTTGGTTCGATTGAGGTGTTTACGTGACATAATTATTTGGGTGCATGCAAAAGCAGCTAATCTGATACGGTATAAAATGGTATAATATACGGTAAAAGGTTCTAGTTGTTCTTTAACTAGTATTTTGCCTTTGAGCAGGTGAAGCAAATTAAACATGGTCTTTTTTGAAAATGATCCTCTTTATTGACAAGTCAAAGCTCTAAAAAAGTTGTGGCTGGTGTAATCGAAAGAGTTTCTCGTGACACGATCTGTCTCACTTGAGCTGTTGACAAATCCTTCAATTGTGCAAAACTAGGCCAGGAAGAGCCCAAATGTCACAGCACTCAAATGACACTTTGACAGCAGCCATCATACAGAAGATCAATCCCTCAAACCCAGAGGTCAGGTTTGGATAAAGAGACTGTGGTTATTACTGAGGTTTCTGTGTAATTTATTTCACCCGCAGAGGCCAAGAGGCATGAGCGCTGGAACCGGCAGGGCCTGGAGGTAAATCAGAAACGCCTGAGGAAAACCAGAGGCTCCTGGGAGCTCTGGAGCACAAAAGTTACAAACAAGCTTGATGATTCTGTTGTCTTCCTTCACAAACTTCTGAAAAGACATCTGATGCATTTGGGAAAAGTTTTGAGACCGCAGACTGTGAAAGAGAACTTGAAGACCTCGTCGCTTGCTTCCGGGCAGCTAACGCATTAACAGGCATCATCTTACATTTATTTCAGCCTTTGGGCATTTCAGTTTTTAATTTGTCCTATAAACTGATTTCAGAGTATGTTTCCCCCCTCCGATTAATTCTCATTTTATTTTAACAACTCTAATTTCTTTCAGTTTTTTATAATTTAATTAGGTGTCCTTCTCTGAGCACATGGTCTTTGTTTAACTGAAAAATGGCTTCTGAATTTCTCCCCCCATCACATTGCTTTTCAGCACATATTGAATCTGAATGCACAAATATTTATGGTAGTGATAGAGACAAGTTTGGGCCCAGTAAGAGTATTTTTATTCAGCAAGAATGCATTGTGAAAAGTGACAGTAAAGACTTTTACTTTGTTACAACAAAATTCTATTTTAAATAAAAGCTGCTCATTTGAACTTTAAACTATTCATTAAAGCATGTATCACCATTTCCACAAAAACATTTATTTATTTGTTTGCACATGGTCCAAAAATACTGACTAAAAATAACACAGATGATTTATTTTAAGAAACAATGAAATGCTTTGCCTGCTAATCTGAATATTTGGGTGGAGGTTATATTGCTCTCATGCCTGAGGTGGGGAAACACATTTAAAATAAAATGACACATTCATGCACAAATTGCAGCGTTTCCCGAGAAAGACCCAGCCACTTTTCCTCTTTACATGAAATGCATCTCAAGCTCTTGACCTAGATGAAACATATATTTGCCAAGGGATTTTGGAACAGCCTTTGAGGAAGTCATATGAAATATAATTTCACATCGCTGCTGAACATGCAACATTTTACTCTGAGTGCTAAAAAGGTTTCACAGAATCTAATCGGGAACCATTCGCAGTAATACACAGTTGTCAGTGACATGGAAAATCTGCGCACCACGACCTAATATCATCTCACGAACAAAGAGCACAAGACTGAATGGTTAATTTCTGAATTTGATTTGCATTGCAGCTGTGCCAGCCATTTAAAGTCGATCCATGCATGAAAATCACTTTTCTTAACACATAACACATGATCTTCTTAATTAGACTCGTAACAGGGGGAAAAAATGCATACTGTTTGCTGCAGATAATACTGATATTGATGATGTTCATAGAAATGTAAATGGTCTGATGTGAATTTGAGTCGTGAATGTAATGGAATACAATCAAACATTTACGATGCCTTGTGGAAAAAACCAACAAACAATTGTAAAACAGCCATAATATACAGCTTCAAAATCACATCTATAGGCCGTAAAAGTAAATAATAGCATTATATTTGGTTTTCAATGAATACAAATACAAGTCATGGTGATTTATTCTGTATTTCTCATACACCTCATAACGTATTAATTCAAATCTTTTCTAAATCACATTTGGCAACTGCTCCGCCAGCTTACCACCATAAAGGGCAAAGGTCCATGGATTTTTAAAAGAGAGGTGGCTATTGTTAATATTTAATGCATCTGGAAACAGTAATTAAGTCTTCCCCACAGGAAACAGAATTTGACATGCTCTGGAGAGCCAGTGAGTAATTGTATTTGTAAAGAGCAGTGATTCAAGATACTCCCCCCAGACTAGGAGTCATTACACGCCATTAAAGGGTCCTGGCCTAATCCACATGCTCACACACGCGCCAATCGATGCCCAACAAGACAGCATTTCTATAAACAAATTGTCTCTGGCCAAACTCTGTGTCTGATCAAATCTGAGAGCCACAGTATTCACATATCCCATCAGTCACAAACAGCCAGACGCCAACAGCAGGAAAGACTCGCCGGTGATCTGGCATTTGTAATTAAATATTAAACCAGTAATGAGTTCTCAGCCATCTACATGGTGTGGAGTTCACATGCGAAAGTCTCCAAATAGGGCCCCTGGAGAGACAGGGTCCACACTTAGAAGCAATAATTATCGCATCCACAGGACAGGTGGAAACACTGCAGTGAGATGATAAAACTCCGGCGAGACTTATTAAACAGGCTTCGGTAATAAAGACTCTACAGTGTGGAGATCTCTGCTATTGTGTCGCAAATTTCCAGGCTGGATCTGCTCACATCTAGAGTGCTATTTTCATTCTAGAGTGCTATTTTACGTGCTTCTCCAATAAGGCACATTCATGCATAAATACATGAATTTTTCATCAAACCCGTGTAACCTACATACAGCCGTGTTCATGGAGCATACACATGTCAGAATAGCCACAAGGTAAATGTGGAATCTTTTATAAAACGCTATAATTCTCTCTTCATACCTTTAAGCTGCATAATTAATAGCATGCTCTTTTTTGTATTAATATCCTTTTATTGATTTATTTTGCTTCCTTGGAATTGTTCACTCTGCTCTGAATTTCATTTATATTTGTAGCAGCTGTCACTATGCAAATGAGGGGTGTCCTGTGTTTTAATAAAGGGAAAATGCAAAGTTCACAGTGCCGCAATCATTCCTGTAGAGACTGTACTAGCAAAACATATTTTGTGAAATAAATCCCGAATACGACCAGTAAAAAAAAAAAAAAAAAAAAAAAAAGGAACTACTGCAAGTAATTATAATTTTTACAACCAGGGTGAGTGGTATTAAATTTGTATAATAACAGCATAAATATATATTATATATATATATATTTAAATTAAATTAATTTATTTTAAAAATTTTAATTTTTAAACACCATGCATTAATGATTCTTTGTAATATGTAAATACTTTACAAATTAAAGGTATATTCTGTAATCTATAAATAAATACAAATACATATATATATATATATATATATATGTTAATTTAGTTCAGTTTTGCACATATATTAAATTTAATAAATAAAAAAAATGAATAATGAAATTAATAATCATTAAAATAATTGTCAGAGCAAAACAAATGTACATGAAACACTCAAAGTCCCCAGTGGTTAAAATCAAGTATTTAACATTGTTTGCCTCTCGGAAGTTTTCGGAAATGCTTAAAAACAAACGATGCAGATTCATCAGTCAATAACATCGCTGGGAATTTTCTCCTTAAAACTGCAGCGTATAGAAAACTGCATTTTAAAGCAGCACTGTTTCCTGTCGTCATAAACATGTAACCAGTTCTGTTAACATGTCGGTGGGACTTTTCATATCCATTAGCCATCTGAGGTTGGCAGGAACAAGGTATGTGAAACATTAGCAAAGCATTAGAGCTGTTTGATAAGGTAGTCAAACCAAAGGCTAATGATATTAATTAAAGTAACTGTACGCGCCTGACATTCTAGGGAAAGATACATAAAATGCATTGCCATTGATACATGAACTTATAGACAGCAAGTTCACGCTTCCTGTTCTTCTCTGGAAACAGTTTCTCATTCAAAACATTTAATCCAATGAATCCAATATGGCCACCTGCCATTTTGTGGCATTGACTACTTCTGTTAACAGAGTGAAAGCGGAGCAGAAAGAGCTGGAGCGTCTGGGTGTAGGCAGGGACTAACATGCATAATAATGGATCTGTGTGTACTAAAGGAGGTAAGGGTAAAGAGTTATATTCAAGTCATTTTAAGGCAAAAAGAAATCAATTCAATTGGAAAAAAAAATTATTTGAATTATTAAAGATGAGTTTTAAGTAATATAATTTGTGACAGCAGGGACACTTTAAACTTGACGTTGAGCATGTTTACATGCAAACTAACTGATAAATATTTATATATTTAGAGCATATCATTTATTAACTGAGTTCTGATTATAAAAAAAAATGTACCAAATAAAAATATTCCAAAATGTCAGCATTACACTTGTACAGAATCATAATCTGTTTTCATGGTTGCAGTTTGTAAGACTATACCACTTCTCCATCTGCATCATTTTTTTTTATTTTTTTTATATAATCTCTTATTGAAAGTCAGGCTGTACAGCATGCATGTATTTCCACCTCCCCTACCGTGAAACACTAGCACTGGTTGGATATGTGCTTAAATCTGAACTCAATATAACAGATAGTTTTATGCCACAGTGAAATCTTTTGTAAAATGCTTGATATATGTATAATTCAGCTACTAGGAGCCTAAAAAAGTTGTTTTTTTACTTGTTTCGAAAATATCTCAGTCTACCTTGATGTTCATACATATCTACATATTTCTACTTTTATAAACCATAACACGATTTTAACCCACAGTATTCAAGATATTCCTACAGTTGTAGATCAGTCCTTAACAGATGTGGGCCTGTAGCTTCAAACCCAGCAGAGAGTCACAAATGAGCTCTTGATTAAGAAATATGATTTCAAGTTCCTCCAAAATGATTGCTGCTTTAATACATGCAGAATAATGCATCTGCTGAATAAGCACTTACCTAAAGCTCATTCTTTTATTTTTGGTATATGGGATATATTTGGATTCAGTATTCATCTGCTAAAAAAAGTAATCAACACAACACTGTGCAAGCCAAAAAAGCCAAGTAGACTGAACTTTGATAAGAGTTTATATAGCTGTGAGCATTATTCCTTAATTCAGACTCTTGAAATGTTTCTGCATTCATGCTTCAATGTTTTACATTTACTGATTCAGCAAAAAGCACTCAACTTATCATTCAAGTAAATGTAAAAATAGAGGTCTTACTGAACACTGTGCCACAGGCACCATTAGCAAACATTGTTGCAGTAATCATTCTCTGATAAGTTAGTAAGTGCTAAGTTTCTGCAATTTGACTGCTCCTGGAAAACATTATATAACAAGGGAAATGGCTTACCTAAGACGCCGACTCGAAAGTTGAGCGTGATAACGATGACGTTCCCGTAACTGGCCAGCACGCTTGCATCAATCATGTTTCCGGTGCCCTCCATGTATGATCCTCCGTGGATGTACACCATCACAGGCTTGGCTCCAGTGTCTCGTATGTCTGCAAGAGTGGCCACCATTAAACTCTCACTCCCCCACTGCCCCGTCAGAGCAAGATTCAACACAGCAGTGCATCTCACACTCCTCCCAGATACCAGCTACCAGCTCAATTGCAGTTTGAGATGCATCTCGTATCAGCAGAGTCATTTGTCTCTCATAATGAACAGTATGCGCAAAACAGATATGAACAGATGAAGCCATATGGAAGGTCAGAACCTAACTGGCTATTGCAGGCGGCTCTAACATGCTTTAGTGGGCTAAATGATGAGATCATCTCATATTTAATGGTCTTGTTAGACACAGAAGAGTTTAAGGGAGAACGCTGAAGGAATCATTCTGCCAAAAATTAAAATGACCTTCATATTGTTCTGACCACATATTATTGTTTTGCTTATGTGAAATGCAAAATCATCACAGGCAGAAGTGAACAGTGCTTTATACTGGCAAACTCCAAAAAGGACAAAAACCATAAAAGCAGTCCATTCTGAAGTCAGATGCAAATGTATGCGATTATTCACTAAAAATGTATTAGTTAAAAACCTTAAAAAAACAGTGTGTAGAAGTCAGAAAACCTTGTTAATGGCGACACATTTGCTTGTAAAGTGAATTGAAAGTGTCATCTTGTTTGCTCGTGCTTGCACTCATGCACAACGAACGTACAGATGACTGAACAGAGCCCTGATAGACAAAGTTGGAAATACATTTGCAATGATACCACTATTAACAGATATCCCCCACATGGCTGAGAGCAATGTTTAAATGAATATGTAAATATGTGCTTCACGCTTTCCTCCCAATAACAAAATAAACACACAGCGAAAATGACAAGTGAGATAACAGCAGTTAAGAAAGCATCTGATCATAGTGATATAATCAATATGACTGAACCAGCTCTGCATTTCACAGGCATCATGTCGACAGATGAGGTCATTAAAATGACGCTGTTAATAAAGTATATTCGAGACTATATATATAGTTATGTAAGATTATAGTTTGAATTAATCCATTTCTTTACTTGTAACATTGACACTTAAGGACAGAAGAGCTCATTCGGAACATTGTATACGCATTTGTTATGGAAGAGAGGTTTTCAGGAGCATGCATAAACGTCACAATTTCCCTGCAAAAATGTCCCGAGTCCTTCACGTTAATATCCTCCATAGCCAATCTTGAAAGTAGGAGAATGTCTTGTCGTGTTTTTTTTTTTTTTAGTTTTTTTTAGTTTTCTTACAGCTGTTCACACCCTGGCAATTAAAAAGGTGATTAATACATGAAGAGTCTTACATATAGCCCATTTATATCTTACATGTTTTTTTTTATTAAGAATGACTTAAAAGATATATTATAAGAAACAGTGCACACATTGTATGGACTCATTTTTGGAGCTTGTCAGTAGGCTACACCACCATTCAGGTTCATAAAATAGAAAACAGAAGCTTGAACATTCTATTCAAGATATCATTTAGTGTTTCCTTGAAGAAAGATTATAGTACAGGTTTATACGAAGATTTTTATTTTTGGCAAAACTATTCCTTTAAAATGCACCACCGTATGTTCCTTATTTCATTAAATGCTTTTGTATAGAAATTAATCAATCGACCATTATCAGTCTGTTATATTCTGCTAATCACATAACAGAAAACAGAAAAAGAACACAAGCTGTGAAAACTGTCTCTCTTCTAAAATGACAGAGACAGAAGCGTTTGGGAAGCGAGCACTACTGGGCTTAGACTCAAAACGCTGTGTTGTTGAGGGTTGCCATGGATACGGCAGATCAAAATTCACAATCTTTGAGAATGGCTAATGGCAAACACCACTCCAGTGCATTTGCCCCATTTGCATTCAAGCCCTCCTATTAAAGATGCGCTTATTTGCATGTATGTGGACACAGCAAATTACCGGCTGGCTTTATCTTGCAAAAAAAAAAAGCATCTTATTTGCAATCACTGGCACTGAATACGCTTAACGTCTGCTTTACATGGCAAGAATGCATTCACACGATGCGCTTCTGATCTGATGGAACAAGCGAGGACTGATTTGTATAGAATTTTTTCCATTTCAGATCCGGCAACTGAAACATTTACGGGAACATTTAAAGATTTATCTGGTATCTGAGAGAAGTATGATAAGGCACTGCTTTGAAATGACAATTCTCTGTTGACACTTATCGTACGGAAGAAAGACAATGTATGGAGTGGGAAAAAAGAAGGTGAGAGAGAAAAAATGCACAAGATTTCCTGCACAAGGGGTGCACAGGATGAGATACCGAATGAAAAAGATCAATTAGAAAAACAATCGAAGATTAGTCATGTCAATGTTATCAGTAACCTCTTTTGTCGATTTGCATCATGTTGGTTTGATGTGACATAAAAGCATCACACTCTGCTAACTGATCTCTTCTCTATCAAATAATCATATATAATGTCAAAATCAAGTTATCCCATTGAAGACACATTAAAAAAGATTTAGAATTCACATCCTGAGGAAAAAGAAGAGAAATATTGATTAAAATGCATTGTAAAGACACTTGCATTTCACAAACACGTCATTTGAATGAACAGGACATAATTGACCGTGAACAGAAGGGGTGAAACTATAGAACATTAACTAAAATGTCAGCTTCATGAATGTACAAATATGTTCCTAGACATGAACACATGACTCAGTCACTCTGACACACACACACAGACTCACAAACAAATGCATACAGTATGTTTCATCTTCAAAAACAGCGGGCGGCATGCATCTATTCTTTTATATAACCTCCATCAATCATCTCCAAGTGAACTAAAGAAGGTGAAGACCCCTGCTCCCTTATAAATGAAACAACACTTAACACCTCTTGAGCGCACGATGGGTAGAACGACCTTCTTCACAAAGTCTTCTGCATCTTCATCAGAGTTGTGATTAGGGTGTTCAAATATGGTGGATGTCAGACCTGGGCGGCAGCGCTCAGCGTCTCTTCAAAGCTCAGGAGGAGGACGCGTCAGGCTATCTGTGAACCTCTCAAAATTCTCAACGGGCCACTTCTCAGCGGCCTGTCACTCTAGAGGAACTGGACAGCGTGAGCACTGATAAGTGGCCCAGACGAGCACTGAGGCTGTAAAACATGGAATCTGTCAAACATTCTTATTGTGAGCATTGTATGAGCTCTCGAGCTGTGGTTTTGACTTTAGACCCCACCGCTGAGCTCATCACAGATAACATAAATGTTGAAGATGGACAGTTCCAGGTCAGACTGAATATAACTGAAGCCAGCATGGCTCGGACTCTGCAGCAAAATACATAATATACACATGCAGCCTTTATATAGTGTCTCCCTCAAACTATATACAACTATACATATTTATGTCATTCTGATGCACGCTTCAGAAGTAGAATATCATTTGGGTATTTCTTGTCTTTGAATACTGCAAAATGGGACATGCTACTCATTTCACTATTCGCACTCAGTTTAGTAAGAGAGTAGGCATACTGGGATGCGGGGTATGCTGATGCTGCAGTGCTTGCACCACAACTTTTAATAGATTTTTAATGCCACATATTGGCAAAGTGAAATGCAAAAGGTTTGCATGTGGCAATTTTTAGGCTTTGATTTCAATGGCTCAACCTTAATCCAGATGGGATGAGTGACCTTTGAAGAAGGTGGTTTCTTGAGGCTGGGCTGCGGTGTTTGTGCATTAAATATAATGGTACAAACACAGAGACAGGTGGTTTGATGTGCTCTTTGAAGTGAACGAGGAGGAGAGAGAGAGACAGAAGAGGGAGGGGGAGGCTGTAGACAGCTTGCTCTGAAACTCACTGCGCCACCATGCATACGCCACATCAGACACCTCACACGCTGCTCACCAAAAGCACTACCGCACACACACCTGCAGAGAGCTTATAATTATGAAAAATGACCATACTCTCATTTGCATTATGATGAAAAACAAGAATTTGCAACAATTTCCTGAGACTGATGCCAAGGAAAACAGACTTTTACAAATATCTACCACCACACTGCTAGGGTGTCTGGGTGATTGCTAAATAGCCCGGGTGAAAGAGTTTACCCTCAACTCTTTATGATGTTCTGCTTTCTTTAGCAGATAGAGTTCAGGACTCTCTTTCAGTTTTGAAGGCCTGTTTTTACCAGCACAAAATTTGGCCCAATTTTTGTATACGATTTGTCTGTTCAGACCAATGAAAAAATAATAATAAAAAAAAAAAATCACAAATGGACTAAATGAAGAGAATTTCACTTGCTGAATTCGGTATCAATTACAGAAAAAAACATAAATACCCCAAGTAACTTGCTACACAAAATGCTACATGACTTCCTGTTTCTAAAACTAGAAAATATAGAGGAAGTAAAACAGTATTCACAAATTTTCAAACATATGTTCAGATTTTTTTTAATCTTTTATGGGGTTTATCAAACAACAACAACAACAACAACAACAAAAAAAAAAAAAAACAAGTACACAGACAAGACAAGAGGGCTAGTTCCGTATTTCTCCTCTGATATTCACTTTGTCACTCAACAAAATGTGTTTGTAAGTATTTTTTTTTTTTTTTTTTTTGGTTGGCCAGCTTTAATTGCAGTGCAATGGAAAAGAGATTAGAGAACACCTCTCCAAAAAAAAAAAAAAAAAAGACAACAACAAAAAAGAGAAATCTGCTGGATTGATGATATGTGATCATTTGTGTAGGTCTGAACAGAGGCATTAACAGACATTCAATCAAATTAAAATATTTTTGCACCTGAAATTCGGTTGCCACCGAGGCTCACTGAAAATACATCCTTCAGCTATTCTGCAAAACTTTTCATTGCACAATATTATGTACTGACATAATATTGCACTTTGACAAAACAGCTCAAACCAGCGTACAAGTTAAAATAGCACGGTTGCATCAGCAAATGTTTTTATATCAATTTTGAATTTATTATTATTATCAGGTTGGTTTAGGTTTGGGTTTGGTGAGTGTTATTTTCTAACATGATAAAGCATTAATCTTTTAGCGACACTGCCTGGACATTTGAGTTCTCAACCGCTGCAATATGCATCTGAACCAATGTAAGAAAAACACTGTAATATGTGCTTGTGCCAATTAATGTAATAGCCACAGTTGCACACTGAACACATGTTTTAGTGCTACTCACTGAACATTTAACTTTGAAACTGCTGCGATACCAGTCAGGTAAGTAATAATGGTGTTGCATAAATGTTGCCACAAGCACATATTTCCAGTGAGCCTGTGTTGCTTTATTTGGTGTGAACAGACCTTAAGTATATTTTTTGTTAATAAACACATAAATGCATTGCATTACACAAAATACACAACATAATGTTCATTTTAGTAGCGTCATATGACCTCTTTAAAATCACTAGTTTACAACGCAACCTATAGATTTAAGCCATAAAAATTTCCAGTCTGTTCCTTCAACTGTTGGCACAAAATTAAACGACCAGGCATACATCCAATTTGGGCAGTTGTTAATTTAACCCATCCTGTGTGACGGTGGGTACTGAACTCTGTTCTAGTCTGGAGGCCGACTGAAATCCATCCTAACACCCAAGCAGGTGGAGCTGGCCTGCCCACTGGCACCATGGGAAAAGGGCTGGTGTCTGGAGGAGGGAAGGGCTCTTTTGTCCAATTAGGGCACATGGATAAGCAAGCCAAGCAATAGCTATATGCATCTGTTTGTCAGCAGTGGGGATGAGAGCAGACACAGGAGACAAGGTAAGTCTTCTTTGAGCCAAATGCAATATATTACTACTGCCGTGCTCCACATACAGAATTAGCTCCCTGTGCCCAAACACACACCTAATGTACCAGTACCGTAAAAGCATACCTTAGTGCAAACTGTACTGGTAGGATGTGTTATAGCTTTGTTAAGTAGCACCTGAGGTTGACTTAATTGCCAATGATGTTCTACAGACGATAGGTACTGCAATCTGTTTGTGCCAAGCCTGTTGACTGAAATAAGGCCAACAGCTTGCTAGTTACATTATGTCATATGAGCTCAGTCTATTTCAGAGCTAAAGACAGACATCTGGGCTAAACCCCAAGTCCCAATGTATTCGTCCTATACATAAACCAGATTATGACTGTTCACAAATAAAAGCTTGGACATAATACTGACATATTAACTTCCTTTTACACCCAATTCCTACCTAGAAGTGGATAAATGGGGATTCCGCTTTAGTGAGCAGAAAAAGATGGAAAGACTGGGATGTGTTCGCACAGTTGCCTTAATTTATGCCTAAAGGCTCCTGGCTGACCCGGCTGAGGGTTAAGTGTGTGGTGATGTCGGCTAGAATTGTTTGCCAAGGAAGACTGGCCTAGATTCACAATGATACTACTGTATGTAGTCAGAGAGGAGTAGAGGTTGTAAGGTGAACAATGTGTCATGCTCACTATTGCTATATTTCACAAATATGCAGTGGCAGCTCAGTTCTAGTTTCTGTGTCCGGGTATAGTTCCTTTGACTTGCACGCCTTGTTAGACAAAGGGGGATACTGATATATAGTTGGCTCAAGTGGAATATCATTTCAGCGCTGTTCAAGTGTCAAAACTAATTTGTATAACTCTTACATTTGATAACTTCAGTGTAGGCTCATCTATTTACTAACCACAGTTTCCCAGTCTAGGCCAGCTCATTTGCCACCTTTGCCTGCTTTGTATTCTTGCTTTATTTTCATGTTCCGGTATGCTTCACAAGCCATGTTCCCTATTGTCACTGTAGATGCCATACCCCTGAGCCATTCAGAGTCAAGATAAAATAGGCAGGCCATTGATGCAGGGTAATTGGCACCTCATGCAAAAGCATGCCTTGGGCTAGAACATGGACATCTTGGTGGACTACATCTCTATCCAGAGCTGAATCCACGTCCCACTGGGACTGCTATGGCCATAAATGCAACCTCCAGACCAAGTGGAAAAGCCTCTGGAAGGACACACTGCTGATGCCTACCTACTGGATTTTTCACGGAGAGCCACCACATTTGCACAAGTCAGAAATTGGATTGTCTGAACCAGCCAATTGCAAACGTAATGCCACCGCTTTAGATTGGAAGTCCAAATCCTCCCGAGGGAAGCTTCCCTACACGTGGAGGGCTAAGACGTGTGCATTACAAGGCCTCTGCCTCCGCTGGTATTGAAGAAAGTGTATCGATTAACACTGCTGTTAATACTGCTGACTGAGTCGCTTCAAACGTGAGGTGCTTCAGTTTGCATTTCAGCCTTGGACACTGCTGTGCAGTACAACAGTTGAATGGCAAACACAAAGCCAGTGTACCTGGTTTGTTGCAGCACCTGAACACAAGAGCTGAGAACTGAGAGTAGCACTTGGTCTAAACCAACAAAGAACAGTAGAGGGGTACAGCTACACCATAAATCCAGCACCGAACAAGTCCCTCACCTATAAAATCTATTGTCAGTTCAGAAGCATAAAGGAACAATAATAACACGCTTTGAGATAGATTCTGGGGTTTAAGCCTTTCACAGTAACTTGGGAAGAATACTTTCCCTATTCTAATCTCACCAGAAATCCACCCTGAGCCCAGAATATCCCAAGATAAATGCTGAAATTGAACAATGCTCTTGCTGATTGGCAACTTCTCTCACGCGCATGCTTTTTCCTCCTCCGTTGCTAATCCTCTTACCACAACTTGTCAGCCTCTCTCTCCTCATCTAAATCCATTCGCCTGTTTTAAAAACTGTGTTGTGACACCCCATGCTTGCCTCATATGTGTCTCCATGTTGCTGAATACAGACTGCACTAGTCCTGCATGCTAGAAATATATATATAGGAGCCAATCCACAAAAAAATACATTTGAATTACCATATCATGAAAAATGTCTTTGCACTGTATTATGGCCTAGGATCAAATTCTATACTATTCTATATAGCTATTACACGACTAAATGAGACTCCATCCATCTGAGTCTGTGACAAGTCTGCGTCCTTTAAAAAACTGTACTCGAGTCCCAGTTCCTCAACTCTAAAATGTAGTACTTCATGTACAAATATCTATGATTAGCTAAGAGATCGTGTTGATAATAAAAACTAATAAAATTCTAAGTACATTTTTGTAACTTTTGTATGATACATACTTTTGAGTCTATGTTGGGTTGTGAAGCAAAACCAGTTGAGAACCACTGAACTAATTAAAATAATGCAAGGCTCAGATATAGCATATACAACAGAAACAGAAGAAAGAGAAAACATACAAAACCCCGCTACACCAACGCAATTCACTCTCACTCTTGAAAATCTCCCTGACATGCTAAGTCTTGAAGTATACCAGACACTCCACATCCTCCACAGACACACAAAGACTTAGATGACTCTTGAGAGAAGATAAAAAGATGCAAAAGGGAGGGCTGCATTCAAAGTACAGAAAAAAAAAAAAAATCCAAGACATGCAATTGTCTTTCGTCACCAAAGTGAATACCTTCATCTTCATCACCGTCGTTATCGGATAAATCTTCGCCCTGTTTTTTGGAATGGGTTCCTGTTAGTAAAGCAGGGGAAATACAGAGAAGTACAGGAGAATTCAAAATAGTATGATCACCAAGACAAGAAATGAAAAAAATAAACTATACATGTGATTAATATTAAACAGCATTCATTAACTTACATGAAACTGGCCAATAACAGAAATCACTTTAGTGTATAACATGATTGTTTATGTATACAGAATCAATTTCACATAATGTGCACCGATAAGAACACAATCTAATAAGAGGATTGAACTTGCTGACATTTGATTAAATGGCTAAAACATGACAGATAATTATGTCTACATAATAGCAGAATATTAAAATAAATTGTCAGTTGCGTTTGACTCTTATTAAGTCGGTTCTTTATATTACATATACATACAGATTAATTTTTTCAAACAAAGTGGTACAATACAATGAGTGCTCAGAGTTTCATTAAAATAAATGACATACTTTTCAGAAGGTCAAGAGCTTATCACACTATACATAAATAAAAAAGCATTAAAAGAGGAAAGCTACAATTTGTAATGATAGCAAAAACTTCATTATCAGCCTTTCTGTTTTAAAATGTCTGAATATAGTTGTGACTCTGCCGTTCAAAGTACAATAATTTCGACATTAGCGTACATTAAAATGAAAGCTACAGTTCCTCTTCCAGAACAACACAGATGCATCTAATTACATCACATCACCAATGTCATCAACAGTGTTTGTACAGATACAGTTGGAGCATCAGCACATTCTTTGATCAACATGTTTTGTTGCTCCGGGAAAGCATTTACAGTATGTCAAACTAGCATGGCCCTTGGCGTAACCCTAACCCTAAAATCTGTTGGGTCAATTTGGATGCTGCTCCAGGAACTTGCCCTACTTGGCAAAATCATTATCACCCAGTGATTCATGTCTTAAATCTCTTCGGAAAAGATTAGAGTAGTGAAGTCAATCTTTTAAAGCGCTTTTTTATGAAACTCTTAAAAATGCATGATTTTTCTTTTTGTTTTGTATGAAATGCTGTTTTAGATGTGCATTGGAGGCCACTAGGTGTGTTGCATCACACTGTGAGGTTAAGTTGAAGTAATGCATTGTTTGAGAGAGGTGGCAGCTGTGACACCTGAGGCGAGAAAGCTCTGTCACTTCAAATGTCCTTTATAGTGCATCTGGATTTAATGGCATCATGTTGCAGTTCCCATAAACTCTGATATTTTTCATTGAGAATATTCAAAGTCCCAACATGTCTGCATTAATATGGCAGATGTTAAACACATCAGTGGAAATCAGATTTTTAAACACTTCAAATCAAATGCATAATCCTTGGATTTATCAACCATTGATAACATCAATGAATGATGAATTCAGGCTGGATTTGATGTCGTTTCTTATGCATAGGCAATTAATATTTTACATTTATAGGTCAAACGCTGCATTCATTTGATTTCAGTAATTTAGCCCTAGGAGTTTTAAGAAGGATTTTATAATAAAGCTGGTTCCTTAAAAATACCATAAACAATTAATTTTTATATACTTTGCATAATGTTTTGAAATCCAATTTTAATGTTTTTTAATGTTTTACCTTTACATTATAAATATGATATAAATGAACAAGTTAGTCACTAGACTGATTCAAAATGATAACATGAGATTTTTTGATCTTTTTGACCATTTCATTAAATATTTCTATATTCTATTCTCTCTGATATTGCTTTGCATTCATCGCCCTTTCACTGCAGAGTTTCATCTGTATCAGCATTAAAACATAAATGTTGAAGAACCGTTGACAGAAAATGACTGCACCAGTTCTGAATAAGATTCCCATCCCACTATAGCACTTTCTATAATATAAGCCTCAGAGGACGGCAGTCCATCTGGTCTCCACACACTAGTGTTTTTACAGTGAGCTAATACAGCCTCTGTGACCTATGCGTCAGTGTAAAGAGCTCCCAATGTAAAGTGCATCCCATTCTGAAGAGCAGGAGAAGAGGGTCAAAGTGACAATGGATTGAGCCCAGATTTACATATCGGAAAGGGCACAATGTGGCAAGGGAACTAATGCCGAAATGTTGACTTCTAACAATCCAAGATGGTATTCACTTTCCTGTCTGTCTCAAACCCTCCTGTGGTCTTCTTGCATTCTCTCTCATTCCTCGGCATTTGTCATAGTATTTTATCTTTTGTTACTTCTGGAAATTTAGCGCACACAGATTTTAGTATCAACCTGAGGTGAAAGATTGACTGGAAACCAAATTTACTTCTGTAACGTGTGGTATTTCCAAGTGCAGCATGATTAAAATGCAGAGTGGGAACTTATTTTATCAATAAGGAATCGACAGGCTGGCGAAAACTGCCGTTCTACAGAACAGACCAGGTCATATTCATTAATATGAATAATACCTGTAGAAAGCTATCCGTTAGCATTCCCATTCATCTCAATGGCAGTTGCTCAGTTGGCCTGTGACGGTAAAACCTTTTTGCTGCCATCTGTGTTCCTGACCCCTAAACCTAACCAATATAAAAGCAGCCTAGTCTCTTTGTTAATATGTAGTCATTCATATCTAACATTTACAGTTACAAAAACAGATTTGAACAGCTAAACCTAAACATAAACAAATAATTGCAATCATTTCATTAAAAAAATAGCACCAAAGCAGTCCAAACGACAACATGCAGCAGTATCAGCTACCTTGAGAGCGTGAAAGGGTTTTTATTTGCTATTATTGCCATAAACTAAGACTAATGAATTGTGTATAGTCATACCAGGAACATGTATTAAGCAAGTAAACAGGGCCAATTTTGACTTGATGTCGACTTTAAGGGTTAAGGAGACTGTAAAGGACAGCCAAAAATTTACACCAGGGCTTTAGTAGCCCAGAGGACTTTTATATCACAGGCCTTTTGTTTTTATTAGAAGTGCTGGATAAATAGAGGAGCGCATTATGAGCTGTCCTTGGCGTTAACTGCTGCGGCAATAACCAAGAGTGACTGCTTATGAAAAAGAAGCGTGGTCGGAAACCGATGATTACATTAGGATGGCTGAAATATTTCATTGAAACCCTCGGATGTTTCTATCGAAGATATACATTCTGTTTACCTTCTGTTTTTGGAGTGCCTCTTAAGATGAAATGAAGCAGCGACGTATAGATCACAAAAACAGCTACAGCCGACCTTGGAAGAATAAGTGGCCCTTTATAGAAGGACTAACAACAAAGAGCGTTTGGAAGACACTGTGCTCTGAACAGACAGATATACTGGGCCAGAGAGCAGTGTGGGATCCCAACAAAAACTTCCTGGATAAGCTGTGTCTTGCATTTCAAGTCAAACTGAATGAAGTGCCACTGGCAAGACTCCGCTCACGCCAGGCCTATGGGCAGCCACACATTTAAAAGAACTGTTCCATATCAAGCGGAGAGGACATCCGCTTCCCTTGTGCCTTTCTTCCTTAACTTCCGCCCACCCCTTTCTCCATTTATGCCATTGCTGTTTGCCATGCAACTTCGCCTGCAGCTACATCCGCACACTTCTCAAACCTCGGTAAAGTCGAGCTATCCGAAAGCGGTTTCCATGCCATTTTATTGTCTGTCATTGCTCAGTCGGAGCCTAGTTCAGATTCCAACACTTAGCAGTTTCCATCACGTTGGCAGACTGCTGGAATATGACGGCTTGTCCAATTCACTGTGAACTCATCTTTCTCGTGAAAAAAAGAAAAAGAAAAAAAACTCCCGCTACTCTCTGAATGCTGTGTAAATGGGCTCTCTGGTTTGATCGCACCTAATACCCTTCTCTCAAGACAATTAAACTGCACCAATTCTCTCTTAACAAGTGATTTGTCGGAGCCCATTTGAAACATGACAGAAACAGCTCCCTGTTTCATAGGATATGTGTAGCCAACATCAGAATATTATGTTAATAAAAGCAAATTAACATAATTGATCCTGTAGTTGGGGAATGGTTTTAATGCAGTTTTTAAAAATGCCCTTTAGGCATTAAACGTTCTGTTAACAGCATGATGCATCCCAGAGAATTCTTAAACAGATAAAAACTAGACACACTGAAAATTGCATTGAAGTATAGCCTACAGTACTCATTAGAAGTGCCTCCTGCTAGAATCATACACACAGATTCAATCTAAAATATTCAGCACACTATATATATATATGTAGTTAAGTTCATTAATGGTCTTGCGAAAATGCTTTAGATAAATCCTATGCATTAACATTAGTTACTGCAATAGCTAAAATTAACTATAAATGAACACCTTTAAGGCTATTAATCTTAGTTAGTGTTAATTTCTACTGAAGTTGTATAAATTAGCATTAGTTAATGCAGGGGGTCTGTGACCCTGGGGAATCTGCAGAAGCTCCACTAATTATTATCTGAGCTCAACCAAAGATAAGCTGAAGCTCAAGTAAATATTGTCTCTCCCACAGAAAATATGTAATGTACAAATATAAAATCATGTAAATAAAGAATGATAACTTTAATGACCAAGTGTATAAATAACATTCATTTGGTACAACAGTTATTATATGGACATGTTGTTATAGACTGGGATATATATATATATATATATATATATATATATATATATATATATATATATATATATATATATATATATATATATATATATATATATATATAGTTGTTGTTTTTTTT
Organism: Carassius auratus; assembly: GCF_003368295.1. Lineage (NCBI taxonomy): Eukaryota > Metazoa > Chordata > Actinopteri > Cypriniformes > Cyprinidae > Carassius > Carassius auratus. Next base: position 10,228,177 of record NC_039256.1, read on the forward strand.
CATCAGAGGCCAAGGAAGCTCAAAAAAGTCCACTGAAATTTATATTAAATGGAAATTCATAACATTTAAAAAACAAAAAAACAAAACATTTTTTTTTATATCTGTGGAATATCTTTATATCTTTGGAATATCTTTATTAAGTGGTGAATAATAACTTTTTATAATTATTTTTTCTGACTTTTTAAGTTTAATTTAATCAAATTTTACACTAACCAGACATTGGTCTTTTTATATAGTTCAGTTTTTATCAAATTATTTTTATTTATTTATATATTCAGTAGAAAAGAGCCTGGATCAGTCTTGGAAATTAATTGGTAAAATGTGACTTGATGACTGAATAATTGGTGCATATTATTTTAAAATAAAAACATATAAAAGGCAAACACCGCAATTTTCCTGATGGAATGCGCTGCTTCACTTGGAAATACATGAATAAAATTATGGAATTAAATGTTTTTTTTTATTTGATTTTTAATTTATTTATTTTTGCAAATGCAAAACAGTTGTATCCAAATGTGTTTATGATGGCTCTGAAGATCAAATTCTGTCTCAAAAGTACCCCGTGAACCAGCAAACCTTATATGACAATGCAAATAAAAAACGGCAATTACATTATATGCAATAGTTAAAATTTTTGGGATTAGAAATACGATTTTAAACCAAATGAGGGATTATGATATTTTGTTATTTACTCTTGTTTTTTTGCATCCTTCAAAAGCTCTTAACAAATCATCCTTCTGGTAATGGATTGAAGTGTTTGTGCGTGCTAATGTTCCCCAGAAGAACGACTACATGGACTTTAATGTGTTCACTCACTGTAACCTGAAACACCTTTCATACAGGTTTGTGTGTGTCTCATTCAGTCTGAAAGTACCTCTATTCCGTCTCACATTTTCAGCTTTTCTACCTAACATAATGTCTTGATAAATTTTTCTTTTGTAAATCCCTAGGGCAAATTGGGTTGAAACAGCTCGACAGAGTGGATAGACCATCAACAGGCTCTTAGAGCACAAGCGTACTGTTGCCTGGCAACCCTTACTGATGATTTTATGTTATGCAAATTTGCCGGAATTTACATAAGATTTCATGTTGCTGCACGTTGAGACTAATAGGTTATTTTTTGTGTGTGTGTGATCAAAAAGATTGCACTCCAGAAACGAAAACCCTAATTTTAGAGTTGGGAATCGTGCTTTCTAATGCAAATGTTTTATGTTTGCGTTTGCCAAGTTCAAAACTTCAACCGCTGTTATGTTAATATATTATGTGCTATTAAGATAATCAAGGCATAGCCCTTGTGAAAATGCAAACAGTTCATTACACATAAAAATGTCTAGAGGCTTCAGTATTGAAATAGAACCTCTCATTTTACACAGCCACTCATTTACTGAAAACAAAACCAGCATTCAGAAGGGTTTCTTTAGTGTTCATTTAAGCCATCAGCAATCATATTTGTAGATTCAGGAAATCTAAGAATATTACGCTTCTAGTAAAGGAAATAAATGCTAGCTGCTCTTGTTCCTGACCCATATACAGACAGAAGGCACCTCTGGGGAGGGCTCGTTCCCTTTAGACTTTCCCTCACACCACATAGATCATTTAACCGACAGCGCAAACTCACTGCAAATTTGTTCCAAACTGTAGTTTCCCCCTGAACGCAGTTGTTAATAGTTCAGCAGCAGCTGCTGCTGTGTAAAGACATTGGTTTTGATGCTTAGCTGTTATTTACTTTTCTCTTAACAAGATCACGGGAGACTGCGACAGTAGCGTGTTTAGTGATTTCCAGGGAACCTGCTGCCAAAATCTGACGCACAACACAATGCCATTATTTTCCGGACACCCCTTCTACAAATGTGACAGATATTGCATGTTATTTTGCTATTTTTAATCTTTCACACCTAGGGATAAAACATTTTGTTTAAAATGAAGTTGCAGTGTATATGTAAGCTGTTTTACTTATATTGAGCAGGTCACCTCATGAGAACAGCCATGTTGAGATCACATGACCAGCCGAAACATTATATTTCCTTATAAATGTAGTGTAGTTTTGCATTCATTGATATATATATATATATATATATATATATATATATATATATATATATATATAGTACATTCCCATATATTTTTGTTTTATAAGTGAATACCACTTTCTTTATCTTTGCAACTGTCTGAAGATGTTCTGGGCAAAACTGGATTGTGGAATAAATATATAATAGCTTAATGTATATTTCTAGTGCATTTCTATATCAGCTGAATTTGCAAAATGATAACCCAGCAGTGCAACACAAACAAACCCTTGCAAGTGCACCTTAGATGTTTTTATATTATGTTTTGAAAATTTTATTCTAATAATACATATTTTTTAAAAGCTATCCAAAAGTAGCACAGTTTAAGTGTACTAAATTCAAGTACTAATGCACAAATTACTGCCAGACAATATTATTATACTGTCATAATACACTTTTGTGTGTGTGTGCTGCTTGTTATTTACTAGTTTTGGGTCCCTGTATCTCGCCTAACCTGATTTTACCAAGTGAGACATGTTCCTGGGACAACATCGTTGTTGACCCTGGAACAACATTGTGATTAACCAATCAAATTTGAAGAACCAGTTTATAGATTTTGTGAAGTTTACGCTTAAAATCAGTGTTTGGTGCTTGTACATCAGTGTCATTCATCTATCATTTCCTCTGATTTTAGGGATTACTCATGGTTAAGGTTAGGTTTAGGTGTAGGGATATGGTTAAGAATATATTTTTGGAGTAAAATGTTGTTCCAGGGTCAACAAAATATGTTGACCTAGGAACACATCGGACTTGGCAAAATCAGGACGTGCCTGTATCTCAGTTCCATTATTAAAGATAAAAAAAAAAAAAAAAAAAACATGCATAGACAATATAAACTTAATGTTTTCTTTAAAAATACAAATTGAGTAGTTAAGAGAAGGTGGCTCTTAAGGTTGTTCCTCTTAAAGCAAGCTTTAATAGACTTCACCGTAATGGGAATGATTCTCCCAAAAATGCTATCATTATAAAAGCACCAGTGGCAGGCAAGACAACATCTATGAACTGAAAATAATTTAGACTTATCTTTCAGTTCATGAAAGCAGATAAATATCTTATGACTGAGGACTCTATGGAAGAGGGACTGCTACAGACATGGTTTCGAAGGTGCAGCCACAAAACCCAAGCAAATCGTTTACAAATCCAACTTTCACACAACATCTGTAAAGTGCTGTTTACAGAAATAACATCAGAAGTTCATCCATCTAAAAGTAGCAGGTCCCTCCATTAAAACAACATCTCAAAGAGCAACCATTTTAGAAGAATTGAGGGTTTTAACAAAAATACAGGCTTCACATTTCTGTTTTTAAAATGTTTGTGTAAACTTCCACCATGACCTCTAATATTCACTTCTGTATAATTTCTGTAAAAGCTATCATGCTATTTCTTATCAAAAAAATTTAGAGCAGAGGAGTGAGTCTAAATTATTTTGCTGTTGTTGACAGAAAGTCACAGATGCTGCCTTTACAGCTTAAGCTGTTTTAAACTCACAACATTCTTTAATGGAATTCAATGCAATTCAATAAATTCCAATGAGAATGGATCACCAAATTCAGCTGTGTTCAAGTTTTTACTCAGCCACTGAATAGTATGTGTGATGGTGGTATTTTTAAGGTTATAATTATTATTGCATAATTATAGCAATGTGTCGACAAATCAGCTTTCTGAGTCCCATAATCAATGAACCCTTTGCTGTCACAGAAGCATTGTTTTTATCACTCTTAAAACTGTGACGACCGGTGTACCCAGAGAGACACAGGGAGAGAGAGTGATCCAATTCCAAGTATGTTTATAAAATGGGGGAATCCAAAACGTAATCCAAAAACAATCCAAGTTCAAAACTTAAAACAATCAGTCCAAAACAAATAAACAAATAAACAAAAGAGGGAACAGGAAAGGAAAAGGAACGGGAACTCGGAGGACAAGAAGACAAAAGGGGGAATCTCGGAAGACGAGAAGGCTGGACATACGAACGATAAGGAAACAACAGGAAAAGGCTGGTATATATAGGGAGGCTAATGACAATAAAGTGACTGCACCTGGTGCAATTAACAGGAGTGCAATTACTGTGATGACAGGACAGGACTAGAGGAATTCTAGTGCCTAGGTTGAAGTGCCTAAGGGGAAGTGAGCCTACTAGTGGACACCCAGGGAAACAGAGACTAGACAGCGTGACTTTACCCCCTCCTCCACGGAGTATCTGCCAGATGCTCCACCCGAACCCAAGGGAAAACCAAAAACACAAAGAGACCAGGAGGGAGGTGGAGCGGCGGAGGACCAGGGTGAGGGACGGAGGGCCAGGTAAAATGGGGTAAACAGAGATAAGAGGACCAGGTACAATGGGAAAACAGAGACAAGAGAAGTGCAACACAAAACAAGGAGTCCAGGAGGGTGGTCGACCGACGGAGGATCAGGGGAGGGAAGGAGGGCCAGGTCCTTAGAGGGAAACAGAAAGAAAGACACAGACAAGAAACCCAGGAGAGAGGTGGACCAGCGGAGGATCAGGGGGAGGGACGGAGGGCCAGGTCCATAGGAGGAAGAAAGACAGAAAATATATAAATAAATAAATAAACACAAAAACACAAGTCCAAGAAGGACATCACGTGATGCCCCCCAGGGCGGAGCAGAAGACCACCACATCCGTGTGGCCGAAGCAGACTCCCCGCCCAGGGCAGAGCAGAAGACCACCACATCCGTGTGTCTGAACCAGACGCCCCCCAGGGCGGAGCAGAAGACCACCACATCCGTGCGGCCGAACCAGACGCCCCCCAGGGCGGAGCAGAAGACCACCACATCTGATCGTCCAAACCAGACGCCCCCCAGGGTGGAGCAGAAGACCACCACATCCGTGCGGCCGAACCAGACGCCCCCCAGGGTGGAGCAGAAGACCCCCACATACGTGCGGCCGAACCAGACGCCCCCCAGGGTGGAGCAGAAGACCACCATCTCCATCTCCATCCTCCCAAATAAACAGGAGGATAAGTCTGATTGGGCAAGTCTGAAACAAAAAACATGAACAAGTTAAGGGTATCCTCCGTGGCCACAGCAGGATCAGTCGGGTGCTCAGAGAGTTTAACTGAGATGTGACGAGGCTCTGGAAGTTCCGCAGAAGCGAGGAGAGACTCTGGTAGATCCTCAGATACGTGGAGAGACTTTGGTAGTTCCTCAGAGACATGGAGAGGCTCTAGTAGTTCCACAGAGAAATGATGAGAATCTGGTACTCCCATGGTGTCCCATGGACTCTGTCCTTGAAGATCACCAGTGACTTGACTCTGTCCTTGAAGATCACCAGTGACTTGACTCTGTCCTTGAAGATCACCAGTGACTTGACTTGACTCTGAAAGGTCAACGGTAACTAGCATTGACTCTGGAAGGTCAGTGGTGACTAGTGCTGACTCTGGAAGGTCAAAAGTGACTAGTCTTGACTCTGGAAAGTCAACGGTGACATGCCCTGACTCTGGAAGGTCAAAGATGACTAACCCTGACTCTGGAAAGTCGCCGGTGACTAACCCTGACTCTGGAAGGTCGACGGTGAGTAACCCTGACTCTGGAGGGTCCACGAGCACCTGACTCGACTCAGGAAGGTCAACAGGAACTATCCCTGACTCCAGAAGTTCAACAGTGACTGACCCTGACTCTGGAAGGTCGATGGTGATTAGCCCTGACTCTGGAAGGTCAACGGTGACTAACCCTGACTCTGGAGGGTCCACGAGCACCTGACTCGACCCTGGAGGATCAACTGGAACCTGACTCAACTCTGGAAAGTCAACTGGCACCTGAGTTGACTTTGGAAGGTCAACAGGAACTAGACCTGAATCTGGAAGGTCAACGGTGACTGACCCTGACTCTGGAAGGTTGATGGTGACTAACCCTGACTCTGGAAGGTCGACGGTGACTAACCCTGACTCTGAAGGGTCCATGAACACCTGACTCGACTCTGGAGGGTCCATGAACACCTGACTCGACTCTGGAGGGCCAACCGGAACCTGACTCAACTCTGGAAAGTCAACGGGCACCTGACTCGACTCTGGAAAGTCAACGGGCACCTGACCTGATTCTGGAGGGTCAACTGGAACATGACTCGACTTTGGATGGTCAACTGGAACCTGACTCGACTCTGGATGGTCAACTGGAACCTGACTCAACTCAGGAGGGTTGACGGAAACCTGACTCAACTCTGGAGGGTCAACGGGAATATGACTCGACTCTGGAGGGTCAACCGGAACCTGACTCAACTCTGGAGGGTCAACGGGAACCTGACTCAACTCAGGAAAGTCCACTGTAGCTGCCATCCTCTGGCTCCGGGCTGGTGGCCATCTTGTACTGTGGTGCTGGCCCAGCCGACGTGACGTGAACAGTCTCTGGATCAGCCGACGCGACGTGAACACTCCTGGGAATCTCTATGATTTTTGACAGCATGGAGAAATAATCCAAAAATGTCTCAGCAGCTATCTTGGGTGTTGGCACTGATCTGGCGGCCATCTTACATCGTGGCGCTGGGTTGATGATCATCTTGTGCTGTGGCACTGGGCTGGCGTCCATCTTGCCTCGTGGTGCTGGGCTGGCGTCCATCTTGTGCTGTGGTGTTGGGCTGGCTTCCATCTTGCCTCGTGGTGCTGGGTTGATGGCCATCTTGTGCAATGGCGCTGGGTCGGCGGCCATTTGGCTGGCGGCGCTGGGCTGGCGGCCATCTTGTGCAGTGGCACTGGGCTGGTGGCCATCTTGTGCAGTGGCGCTGGCTCGGCAGACTTACGCCTCCTTTCCCCTCTCCGTCTACAATGGTGAGAGGGCGGCTCCCATCCGTTCCTCCCGAGTGGAGAGTGAAAGAAAGAGTGATGTGGAGAGTGATGCCGAACCTCCTCTCGACCACTCATTCCTGAGCAACCTCCCCTGGTCCCACGAAACACGACCAGGCGGGTACCCTCAAAACCATTCCTCTCCTGCTCGGTGACTGGGGAGGAAATATGGACAGACATACTGCTGGATCTCAAGTGATGGAGTCCTTCTGTGATGATCGTGTCCCCTTCGTGTATCCAGCCTTCTCGTCCTCCGAGATTCTTCCTTGTCTTCTCGTCCTCCAAGTTCCCGTTCCGTTCCCTTTCCTGTTCCCTCCTTTGTTTATTTGTTTGTTTGCTTTGGACTGCTGTTTTGGTTTTGACCTTGGATTGTTTTTGGATTACGTTTTAGATTACCCCATTGAATAAATACCTGCAATTTGATCTCTCTCTTTCCCTGTGTCTCTCTGGTACACGATTGTCACAAAAAACTAAATAGATAAAACAATGAAGCAAAACTCTATTTCAGTCTTAATGGAATCCTAACTGGAATTTTGTTACTTTAAGTCTGAGTGGTGTTCTTTGCCAGTCTAAACACATTACACTTGTTGTAACCATCACTGTGGCTGGTGCTTTTTAAAATAAAGCACTGATTTTGGTATCGGTGCTGAGGTTTCTGTAATGACAGACTCCATACTGTAATTGCAGGAGCACTCACGATCACTTGTGTCGTAAGATATTACATGTTCTTCTGACACATATCAAGCTGTATGACATCAGTGACTCAACACTCAATAAATTGGATGAGCTGTCAATTAAAACAGGAGTTTGGCATTGTTTATATATGTGTGTAATGCCAAAATAATAATAATAATATAAAACACACTAAATATGGGTCAAATTGCATATACTTTTTTTGTTGTACTTATAATAATAATAATAAATTGTGTTGTCATTATCTATGAATCATTTACTATCATATATTATTTAAAAATGTTTATTTTTTGTAATTTTCTGTTTACATGCTGAACCACAAACACCCCCAACCCCACTTCAACCCTGTTCTGCTATGATACTGGTCCATTTAAATACAATATTATAAACTCTCTATGGTGAAAAAGTCATAATGTTCAATGGTTTGACATTGTGCAGATATATTTGTTAGTCATCAATAACAGGGTTGAACATGTGAAAACAGTAGGTTGTGTACATACACACTGTCTAGCAATTCGAAATAGCACGTATTTAAAAAACAAAACAAAAAGAAATACCTGTTGAAAAAAAAAATACAGACATTTTAAAAATTGCTCTGTACACAAGACTGTAGTTGTCGATGATATCCCGTGGGTACGCGAGAGGACGTACCAGTCACTCTCTTCTCTGTATATTGCTCCAATGTTGGCTTGTTACATACCTCCTTTTCTACATATTTTCTTGTTGGGTTTTCTGGCACATTCCTTGGATATTCTTTTGACTGTAAAATGAATAAAAGACTACAAAATAACAGAAGGCTCTGGAAGAAATGTTTGAGGAGAACATGCAACAACGTCACTCCCCCTCCCCACAAAAACAACAAAGAGAACCTGTCCAGAATGTTAGCGGGGGTGCTTTGTCTTTTGGGCAGAAAATATATATATAAAAATAAAAAAAGGGTGGAATTGATTTGTTGCACCCTGGAACACAGGAAGCCTAGTTTCACATGCACTGCTACAGTATATAAGACCCTTTACAAGCACAAAATAAACTCTTCCTCCTCACAACTCCTGCATCACTCCAGGTTTGCATGAGAATTGCATGGCTCTGTTGCATGATGCACCAAACATGCTTTGACAACAGATGGAGAGAACTGTGCTCTAAAACATTTTTTTTTTTTTGGACTTCAGATGAATTTTAGCAACAAAAAGCTTACATGGCTTTCTATTACACAATTGGGTCTGTTCCAAAACATAGTGCACTACCCGGACAGCATTTTACCGCATACATCAGAGGTCTTCTGGTTTCAAAAGCTAGACAGTAACATTATGCTGGCTTTCTGGATATCTCATTTTGCCCAAATTACAATGCAGCATCCTTCAAAGTGAAAGCAATCCCAGAATGCAGTGCACTGAGCTCACTGAAAAATGGCGGACTCCAATATTTCCAATAGTCTACTATGCCTTATTTTTCTTATTAGAGTACTACTGTTTAGCAAATTTAGCAACTTGTTAATGTTATACTCAATTGAAATCAATTGTAAAGACTGCCATGAGTTTAATGTGAGGAGTGTTGTTTGTGTGCTTACGTTTTGTGCTCTTTCAGTAAGGATAGGGGGTGTAGCAACCATCCTTTTGAATAACCCCTTTTTGTGGGAGATGCTGTAATCATTATATTTAAAAAAAAAAAAAAAAAAAAAAAAAAAAAAAAAAAAAAATGAGAGTTATGAGTTTAAGAGTTTTGTTTAACTTGGCTACCAAATTACAATAAAAATATAGCTAACCAAACCTCTGGCTACTGGCAGCGATGAATGCATAAACAGCACTTGGTAATTCTGCTACAGCTAGCCTAGCACCAATTGACAACATCTTTTTTTGGGAGTTTGATCTTTGAGCTGGGGTGAAATCTGCAAATGCAAATTTTAAGCAATGACAAACTGCATCTTTGCTGTTATATAATGTGACTCAGGCATCAATTTTAGGTACAGTAGTATTTTTCTGTGCATGTGCACAAACTGATACAGCTCTTTCTATAACCTCATAATGAACTTTATAGCGTCAAAATCTCCATTGCCCTTCAAAGTCTTCTAGCCTTCTCAAGCATGTACGCATCTTTAGATGGCAGCTCACTGGGTTTTGGAACAGAGCTTTCTCTTTTGCTTTCAATCTGTAAGGGTTTGTAAGAAATGCTCTTTGTGCTGGGGAGATATTTGCAAATGCAAATTTTCAACTTGATCACCAAATTCGTTTTAAAGATCTTACGTTCCTGGAGACAGGCTTTGAATGTTAACAGAAGAAAGTGGGACAGTAAAGGGTCTTACATGGTTAGGACTGATGCCACAGGCCTCTTGTGTTCCAGAAAATTTTAGCAACTCTACAAAAGGCTCATTCTGGCATCGAGCAAGCTAATCTCGGCCCGCTAATCCCCCAAAACAGTCAAGACAGTGAGGAGAGGGAGGTGCACCAAGATCATTACATCCAAACTTAATGTCAGATTAGAATCTGAGCTCTTACATTAAAAAGATTACTTTCTCCTTAATTGCTTTCTTCTAGCTTTCTTGCTTTCTTTCTTTCTTTTTGGTTTGCCTTCGTGAACAACACAAAAGAGGAACCCATAACAGTGGCATGGAAGGGAAGAGTTGATGGAAAGACTTCATGGCAGATCAAGTCAAGATAAGGAATGGAAATGGTGTACACAGACACGACATGCGCCAGACAACAAATCATGCTTCAAACACAACACACAGGAAGTGACAGAATGTATAGCTATTTTTTCTCCGTTATACCCGACACACTCACCATCCTCCGTTGGAACATAGATGTTTAGATACAAACAATCCTCGTTTTGATCTTGTATGTAAGTGGCAACTATATCCAAGTTAAAGGTGAACCAGATTGGCATCATGATCTCCGGAACGGCATTGTGAATGTTTTGTGGGCACACCGGCGCGAAATGAGTGGCGTTTTTGATCCCCGACCAAGACAGGGGCGGCTCAGGGGGAAGGAAGCGTTTCTCTCCCACCGGTGGGGCGGCGTACGGCACGCCCAGGTACTGGTCCACCGGTCCCAGGATCTCGCTGGGCAGCGGGACTCGCGCGCCTCGTAATTTCCCATACTGTGTGTTCACGGTGGGGTGGTAGCTTTGTCCTCTGATGACCGTCACGCACCAACAAAAAATCCATATCCACAGAGAAACATTGTGAGCCCTGCCACTGCAGCAGTCCTGCTGGTGCAAAAGGAGCCGGTTTTTGCTCACCGCCAACCTCATGGTCAGTAAAAATTGCCGCTGCTGCTAGATGAACGATGTACGCCGAGAAACTCCTCCAGCACGTGTCTCCTTTCTTCAGACCCTCAAACTCAGCCAGATTACTCCTGTCATTGAAGAAAAACACATACACGTGCTGCTTCGTTCCCCTCTGGAAGAATCCTCATTCACTGTGCAGTATTCTCGTCAGATCCTCTCTCCTGCAGAGGAATAAAATAAAAAAAAGAAGACAGGAAAATTTTAAATGAGACAATTTTTATACTTTTTTTATTTTTCTGTATGCGTAGAGAACTGCACACATAAATATGACAGTTCTCCTAATGCATTCAAAGGCCTGCACAACTCTACTTCAGGTTGTTTTAAACATCCCTACACTCTCCAGAAACTGGGTGCTTCACAAATGGCGGATCATAAATGATAAGGTTGTTAATGATAAACATGAAATGCAACTAACCATTTAAACAAAATAGTAAGTGCACCCCACTGATGTCAATGCACGTGTGTTCAGTTAAACTCAGTATTTTGGTTCATCAGTTACTTGGTTAAAATTAGCCGGTAGCTAAATTAGGCAAATATTTAAACGACAAAGAAAATGTGTAACTAATTGCTAGGCAATGGACTTGTCACTGTTAAGCTGATAGTGTTTGTAGTAATATTTATGCATTTAAACTTGATTTTTAAGGTCATTTTATTTATTTTGTACAATAAACTATTTTGGTACCATGTTTTTGTCCTAAAGCAAAACCAGTTGAGAGCTACTCGATCAGTAAATAAAACATACTGTATGAGGGTTTCCCATCAAGCCAAAATAACAACATCTCTTTCCAAATTCAACAGTAATGTGTTAAATAAAAGATTTTTCAGGCACAGTTCCCCTGTCCCCATCTCTGGAAAGTTGGTATATGTAAGTGGCTCGCGGGTGCCTATGCTAACACTGTAAATGCTAATGATGAAGAGGGTCATCCCCAGTGAAGAGAAACTCTTCCCTGCTCAGCTACTGATCAATTTTCAATTTTTAAAGCTTAAGACCCTCAGACCTCCATCCCTCGGAGGGCTTGGAATAATAACAAGGAGAAAGCCAGAGTTTAGTAGCGGATATTGCATTCCAAAATGACTCTGTAAATGATTTATAATGTATCTAGTGGAGCGGTATCCACCAGACAAGAGGCAATATGAATCTTCCTGGAGGTGCACTTATCACTCCACAACTCCTTTCCAAACTTGGGCTGATTTGCACAAAGCCTGGCAGAAAGTTCTTCATCCTCCACCTCATCATCCGCACACACTTGTTGGTGCCTGTGAATGGTACAGCTGATCTCCAGAGAGAAGAGACACACACTCAGTGCCGTCCTTACGGGGGTGCAACTGGGGCAGTTACACCAGGCCACATGGCGAACAGACCGAGGGGGAAAAACACTACATCATAAGAATTCAGTGGCATAAATAGCATGAAGGGGGCTCAAAATCATATCTAGTGACCAGAAGATTTTAGAAACTCCTTGAATAGGCAAGCACCGTTCATCTTTTTATGAAAATGTAAAAGCCTAGTTTATGAATAATTCAGCCAAGCTGCTGCTATGATCAGCCAGGTCAATCCCGGTCAACTACTGTACCAACCCCTTCTCTACACATTAAAGTTCCCACCTGTCTAAAACATACAACCTCATTGTCCCTGATGTGGTGAAACCAGGCAGCGTCCAACACCTGAGACCCTGTTTCCAGCTGATATTAACATGCCGTTTTGTTGATCTGATTACAAGTGTTCCACAAAGACACGTTACTATTTCCACATGACATGAACATGCATTTCAAATGCGTCTCCTGTGAACACTTGTGCTTGGATTTCAATGAGACCCTCCCCTCTTATTTAAACACACTCCACATGACTTTCATAGGAGCGCAGAGGGCTCACATTCAGGGACTCACACACTCACATATTGGTGTCTAAACTGTACACAGCAGCATGGTTATGGTTGTGTATTTTGGATGTGTAGCATCAAAATAGCTAACACTTAAAAGCTTTGCAAGCATTTTCAGCTGCCCGTGCCGTTATTTGCCAGTTGCTTTTCCAGTTTGTAATGACAACACACCTTACAGTCTCATTCCATCGTGCCCTGAGTCACATGGTACCTGAGCCATTGAGATCAATGACAGATAGTGTTCTCCAGGCCGTATTCAAAACAGAGTTAACTCACTGTCACATAAACCCTGAACTTTCAGTTGATCAACCCAAACCTTTGTTACTTAGCAGTTGTGTGATTATTTTTGAAAACTTGCAACTCACAACTTTAATCAATTGATTCTTCTATTGTCCTAATTTTTAAGTCGCTATGGATAAAAGCGTCTGCTAAATGACCAAATGTACATGTAAAAGTCATAATTAATGGTTTGTTAATAGCAAGAATTGGACCTTAAAGTAAAGTTTTACCATTGTTTGTTTGATGATAAAACCTTAAGATGGTTGTGATAAATGTTATTACGATTTATACTACTTATTGCAAATAGTGGCAATTATCTGCACAATTATTAAATGAATGGATTGGGACAATAAAGCCCTCCCTACAACCACCCTAACCCTACCAGATACTTTATTTTCAATTTTTGATTATTTCCTACATTTTCATTGAAAATAAATGCGTTTCCAATGTGATATGTGATCTGAAAAGGAAGAAGAAAAAAATCCAGCAAAAGGCGGGTTCGATCTCAGGACGATCATGTCAAAAGGAACACACCACACTAGATACACCACTGGAACTGATGCCTTGTGGGTGTCTTCTGTAATGTTATCTAGCCAAATTGCTGGGTGAAGTTAGATATAACTAGATATAACTAGAAAACTGGACATAAGTTGGACATAAGCTATTTTTTAATACCTGCTATTGAAGAATGACTGATAATCGGCTGCCAGATGTTTCTGTTGTAGATAAAAAACAGTATTCTTCTACATTAAACTTTATTGCACACCTCACTGTCCAGAATTGTGAATCTCCGTCCATGATACTGTGAATTATGACTGTTATGGGAGCGTGCATTGGGACTCATTGTCAGCAGCTAGCACATATTACACTGCATAATACATGATCACCATCTTAACACCTTCTGTGGGAAACACACAGCACAGAATATGCAGAGCTGTCGTCAACATAATCCTGAAATTAAAACTATAGATAAATATATCGGTAACATTTAGAATAGGTAACACCTATTAGTTGCTTATTATCATGCATATAACTAGAATATTAGCCATGTATTAGTGCTAATTAAGAACATATTAATCCCTTATTCTACATGACCTTATTCTACATCCCTAATCTTACCCAATACCTAAACCTAACAACTACCTTACTTACTATTAAGCAGCAAATTAAGAATTTATTGAGATAAATGTTGTAGTTAATAGTTAACAAGTAGGGCTTCATTCATTCATTCAAATCCACTTCATTTTCAGCGTTTATTTGCGCATCTTCTCAGTTAACAACGGCTCTGTGTAGTAACAGCTGCTCTATGTGAAATCACGCACCTGATGGAATTAACCGCTGATTAGAGAACCGGCTTTACTGACGAGATGCGCATAACGATCGGCCGACCGTGATCGGAGCAGCCCTATGAACAAGTATTACTTATTCTAAAGTGTTACCAATATATCATATCAAGTCACATTCTAACATGGAAGTAGGTAAAAACTCACAACAAGACAGGATTTGCAGCCTACACCCAAGCTAAATCAGCTCTGTAAGATTTGTGCCTAAACATTATGTATTTCAGGTAAAATAGTAATTACTAAAGACTGAAACATCTCCACCTGAAAATAAAATGAAAAGGACAAGAGAAGACAGAGCCTGAGGAAACAAAACCTTGGTTTCCTGGTTCAAATGTGCATGTCCTGAGGCTCCAAAACTATCAACTCAACATAAAATCACACATGACGGCGCACAAGATAACAGATGACCCTCACAGTGTGTTGTGTGATAACACCAAAAGACAATGAGGACCGTATAACATTTATGTGAATATGTGATATAAAATGTGCAATGAATTAGTGCTGGGTGTTATACCGGTTCATACCGAATACCGGTGTTTATTTTTCTTATAATATTAATTTTTGAAATACCGCAATACTGTTTTCATTTAAATAGTGTTTGGAATGTGTCTGAGAGGGGTCTCTTTTCACTGTTGAACTGTGAGTTCCGAAACTGAAGCTCTAGAACTAGTAGAGCATGATGACACAGAAGAACTCGTCCAAAATATCTACTGGCCGCCACACATATCCACTACCATCAGCTCCCGTGCCTCACACATGAGCGCGACTTCAGCGCTAGATTTAGCAACTTCCATACACTTTAGAGGCTTTTATCCATATAATATATACAGTATACAAACCTAGCAACTTATTGGGATAAACCTTAATGATTAATTAGGAAGATGTCGCCAGTGCTGTCTCTCTCGTCTGTTCTGTGCAGTGAGCGGCAGAGAAGCATCACTTTCAGCTGGCAGTACCACAACCTCATCAATACATGACAATGACTCATCAATAAATGAGTACAAAGCAGCATTTCCTGTGCACCTGTAGCTTATTGACTATTTGGAATTATAAATATGAGCGTAGGTCGTCTGTTATTAATATGCACTTTTTTTTTTTTGTTACTCAGACATGGGTAGTGTCTGCATGAGACAAAAAAAGTAAGATACTGAAAACCACCGCATAGCCGCTCAACATGCATCTACTGTACATACAGTACATGTTGATTTTATCAGACAATATCACGATAATGAATGAGAGTGACTTCTGGTTAACATGTATTAATGGGTCACATTTCATCACTATTTAGAGTGGAATTTTTCTACAATATTCCCTCATTATGACAGTATAAAATAGGGCATAAGTCAGTCTACTGATACTAGTAGCCTATTTCCTCTCTCAATCAGTAGAAAATGTGGCTTACACCCGGTCATGCATGAAAAAAATTTAATAAATAAAAAATACCATCATATACCGTGAAACTGGTATCATTTTGAAAAAAAACATGATATACATTTTTGGTCACACCGGCCACCACTACAGAGAATAACGAAAAGAATAACATCAACAGAAACAACTTCCCAGTACATTTTAAATTCAGTAAGACAAATGTTGCGTTTGCACCGACAGCGATTTGCAGAGTCAAAGCGATCAGAAGTCATTCATTTCCAGCGAGTGCTGATGATTTGAGCAGACGTAAGTGACAGCTACCGTGAGCAATGCAACACATCTCGTGTCGATTTGAGCAGTGTCACCCGCACAAGAGCAGTGATGTGATGCCGTGACTTTAAACGTCTTTATCCTGGCCACTTCCACTCACACCAGGGCTGGACTGGGACAAAAAAAACGGCCCTGGTATTTTTTGGGTCCAGGCAGCCCACCACCAGCCTGCATTAATTTGATCCAAAGTACAGCAAAAGCTGTAATATTGTGAAATATTTTTAATATTTAACATAACTTTAATGTTTATTAAAGTCTATTTTTGTCTATTTTAATGTATATTAAAATGTAATTTCAAAGCTACATTCAAAGCTACACTCAGATCACTAGGATCGAGTCAGTTAGAAATACCAAGGGTTCACACAAAACGAGGGGAGTCCTCCTTTAGTTACTATGCCGCCCGCAGTTGGAATCAGCTTCCAGAAGAGATCAGATGTGCTAAAACACTAGTCACATAGTCACATTTAAATCTAGACTTAACACTCATGTGTTTAGCTGTGCATTTATTGAATGAGCACTGTGCAATGTAACTGATAGCACTATATTTTCACTGTTTTTTATTTATTTATTTTTTTATGTAAAATCATTTTCTACCTGTTTTAAATTCATTTTAAATAAGTATTTTTTAAAATAATTTTAAAGTTTTAAAATTGTTTGTTTTATTCTTGTTATTGTTTTTCTTCATTATTATTGTACTTTCTTTTATTTAAAGCACTCTGAATTACCATTGTGTACGAAATGTGCTATATAAATAAACTTGCCTTGCCTTGCTCAAAAACATTTATTATTATTATTATTATTGTTGTTGTTGTTGAAAATATAGTAGAGTAGAATATTCAAGTTTCTTTAATGAACAGAAATTTCAGAAGAACAGCATTTATCTGATTTTTTTTTTTTTTTTTTTACATTTTAAATGTCTATCATTATTTTTGATTAATTTAAATTTAAAGCATCCTTGCAAAATAAATGTGTTCATTTCTATTATTTCCCCCAAAATTAAACTGACTCCAAGCTTTTGAATGGTATATGTATAGTGTTACAAAAACTTTTTATTTCATATAAATGCTAATATTTTTATTGGATCTTTCTTACTGTTCAAAAAAAAAAAAAAAAAAAAAAAGACTGGTAGTGTAGGGCTATGTATGTAACCTACTTACCTATGTAACTACGGTCGCCAGGTCCGACAATATTAAGTCTTTTAATTTAAATCTAGCTTTATTTGCATTTGTCCATGGAAACCTCTTTGAACACACTTAACTTGGACAAAAAATCGTGGGGGACGAATTTACGTTTTATTATAAAAAGTGTGAAACCTATTCTACACTCATGACGCACACACATTAGGATAGAAAAGATGCCTGCCTCCATTGTGAGTCCCCATCAATCACTTTACAGATTCATCTACTATTCTTCTCCTGCCTGGCTTTTTGGCCCGCATTACTCACCGCAGAGCAACTTGATAAAGCTGCTGTGAAAACGTGGAAAAAGCTGTCGAGGAAGAAGTTGGGGCGAAGCGATCTTTATATAGGCAGAGCAAAATACTTAATTGTGCCGTCTATAACGCATTGTGATTGGATGTTTACACTGTCAATACTGGAGACAAACCAATGGGCCACTGGCTGCTAGCTGTCCCTGCGTGACTGTCCTCTGCAAAAAAACTAAACCTTCTGTCGGCCCCTTATGTGATTACCAGTCCAGCCTTGATTTACACCACAGGGAGGTCAAACTTCCCTTGATCTTTTGACACATAAGAGGTGAAGAACACATTCAAAAGTTTTCAGAACTCAAAATGTTTTCATTATGTCGATGTTGGATTATCAGAAAGATCGAAAACCAAAAGACATTGCTGTGCCGACTGCATTGCATCAAAAAATGTTGCAAAACAAGTGTGAGTAAATGTTCTTATTACTGTATGTGATTGCTATTGCTTTGTCTGCTATTACTGATCGTTTGATATGCACTCCCAAATTTATGCATCTATCTTTGAAGGATGCTGGCAAACATACACATCTACTAGCCAATCGTAGCAGTGGGTGTTTACTTCTGATTCGACAATCCACCATGCCTTCAAATATAATAAGGGGGTCAAAAACAGGACAGAAAACAGCTTATTACTTCTAAATTATGATGAAATCTTGATAACATTATAAAAATAATAAAAAAGGCAGTTCATGACCGCTTTTTAAATTTAAACAACCCCCCCCCCCCAAATAAAACATAAAAAAACCACATAATTATTATTAATTTAACAATTTCCAACAACAACAACAACAAAACATCATTATTCTTAATGTTTTATACTTTATACTTGTACAGTTTTTACAGACCACCGGGCACTCTCTTGTGGTCCTTAGGGGTTCCCTAGGTGCCAAAGAAATAGTTCACCCATAAAAAAAAAACATCTGTCATCTGTTTATAATTTTTTTCTGTCTTCAAGGGATTACACAGAGAGATTTTAGACAGAATCAACAGCAACAAACATTTGCACTTTTGATTTTAAATATAGCTCTTTAGTGGTATGCATTTTTGGAGCTCATGTCCATCCCCGTTCACTTCAATTGCAAAATCCACTTAAACATTCTGATAACATCATCTTTAGTGCTCCACAGAAGAAACTCATTTTTAGGATCTATCCTTTCAAACACCTGCTGTATTTTCACCATGGGAAAAACACAGAAATGCAGAAAAACAGAAAATATTGATCGCCTCATGTGGTTGGCCTTGCTGCCAGTAATAAAGCCAACATGCAGACACACCGCTGAGTCTACAAGAAGTTTTTCAGGTTTGCAGGACTGAGTTTGTGAGTGTGCACATGCTCTCCAGCCTACACTCAACTACCCTCCATCTATCACATCTGTAATAAGAAATAACAGACAGTGCACATGTACTGTACTATTACAACGTGTCTATGTGATTTAGGATGAAGAGAGTTCTCTAGATTTGTCACGTCACATCACTCATTCTCAGGGTCTTAATACGAATCTAGACAGGCATCATCCACTTGGCTGCCTTTAGGCTGAATCCACATTTAGATGCCGCTGGTTAAGATAAGAGCTTGATTGGTGATTCAGATGTGATTATCAGCTCTGAAGACACACAGCTGTGGTTTCTTCATCTTATTGGCCACCAGAGTAGGACAACAGCTGGCCATTATATTCACAGTAGAAACCCTTGATTTACAGTAAAAGTCACAAGTTACTGATTGCTTTTATTTCTGGAAATGGGTCAAGTGAAGGAAGTGTGCCAGTTGATTTTGACATTACACAGTTCTATGGAATATTTGATTCTTATTGGTCAGATGAGACGTTCTGTGGTTAAATGTTTGACCGCTAATGTGCAGCTGACTTCCTCTCAACTGATTTCATGTCTTGCATATCACTTCACACTTTCTTCTCACATACTATACAGTACAATACATTATTTTATTTAAAGGGGGGGTGAAATGCTTGTTTTCACTCAATATCCTGTTAATCTTGAGTACCTATAGAGTAGTACTGCATCCTTCATAACTCCAAAAAGTCTTTAGTTTTATTATATTTATAAGAGAAAGATAGTCTGTACCGATTTTTCCCGGAAAAACACGAGCGGCTGGAGGCGTGACGTGTGGGCGGAGCTAAAGAATCACGAGCGCCAGTAGGCTTTTGCGTTGAGAGCATGTGGAAGCTGTGACATTACCGTGAGGAAAAAAACATCCAAAACAAACCATGGCTAACAGTCAGATTCAGCCGTAAATTCCAGAGGCTGAAATTTAACAAGAGCAGCATCAGCAACAACGTCTCTATGTGGTATGTACTGAAACTGTATATATTTGCTTAGCGGTTTTGGAAAATGACTAAGTTCCACTTTATGTCGTCTTTTTTTTTTTTTTTAAGCTGTACATGTGGAAAGTGCAGTTTGATGACAACATTGCATGTTGTTTACTTGATGTGCTTACACGCTGATAGCTAAGTGAACAACACAGAGATATTTGAAGCAGTTTTACTCACCGCATGCGGTTCCAACACACGACCGTGACCCTTTTTCGTTGGGACTGCATTATCCTTAAGAAATAAACGATGTGCAAATCCGGCGTCAAACTGGACCTTGTTTGTAAAACAAGCATCTTCGAAATGCAGGGAACAAACACAAACACTTGCACAACTCCGGTGATGCTCTGTAAAAATAAACTCCATCCACTGGTAGCTTAATGCTGTTTTTTCATTAGTAATCTGTGCAGGGTTGTCTTGCCCTGGCAACCAAAAACACACTCCTTTTGTGACATTTCGCGACGCTCTCGCTCTGATCAGTGAAGTCTGTTGTGCTCTCAGTGCTCTGCTGTAGGGGAGCGCGTGCTCTTCCGGCAGAAGTGCCCTTAGGACCCATATAAGGAAATTCCGCTCCATCTAACGTCACACAGACCCATACTCGAAAAAAACTTTCCGAAACTTGTGACAAACCGGAAGGAGTATTTTTGCAACAGAAATACTCCTTCAAACGTATAAGTTAATTTTTGAAACTTTGTCCATGTTTAGCATGGGAATCCAACTCTTTAACAGTGTAAAAAACTCAGTATGCATGAGATAGCATTTCAGCCCCCCCCCCCCCCCCGCTTTAAGGATCGGTGTGATAAGCAGTTTTCAACTAGTCATTTTACCAAAATAATAATAAAAAGAAATTCACTTTATCCAGTTATAAAGTTGTACGCTTCCATACTACATATGCTGTATTGCGGGTGTCAAACAAGCTGAAAGTGAAAACCCTCAGGACTACATTTAAATTTAATAAGAAATTATAGAGTTTGTAAAATTTTTGAACAATATTGCTTTGAGGACTACAGAAGAGCATATTAATCATGAATATGACAGTTTAGTGTGAAGAGCAAATTTGAAAAATTTTGGAAAAATGAAACAAAAATTAATTATAAAAAGCTGTGTGCAAAGGCTTCGTGCATATCTCTTGTGTATATTTAATCAAAGAGACTGCAATATTCCCTTTAAATGGAAATAGCCGGCCTCCATCCAGAAGCACTGTGACTGGGGAAACAGCCTTTCCATGCATCACTGGGGCCCAGCTTTGGTTTTGGCTGTGCATCAAGGAAAAAGAACAGCATAGTCCAGTCCCAAAAGAAAAAAAAAGATTGAGAGAGCGAGAGAGAGAGATCTAGAGATGTGCACAGACTGTGTTCACTCCAGTATCAGATAATAATATCATAGTGCTTCACTGTGCAGCTTGCTATAGTCATGTACCATAGCAAGTACATGGTTGTCTCTAGGGTACTTTAAAAATGATAAAAAAAAAAAAAAAATAAAAAAAAAAAAAAACCTTTAAATGTTGTTGTTTTTCTACTTTTTTTGCACTTTGCAAAGCAAATAATATCATGTTACCAACCATGAAAATATAATTCAACTGATAAATGTCAAGTTATTTCCCCTTATATTCTGTGAAATGTGAATAAATGATAAACCAGGAGCAAGGAACTGTGTAACTGTTTTGTTATTGTTGCAACACTTTTGTTTAGAATGTGATGAAATGTGAATAATGCATACATATTTGGGTTGCACTTTATTTTACAGTACGTGTACTTACATGTACTTATAGTGTACTTGCAGTGTATTTATCTAAGAAAGTTCTGGTAACACAAGGTAACTACATGGGGTAGGGTTAGGTTTAGGGGTAGGTTCAAGGATAGTACCTAGTTATTACATAGTTATTGTAATTACTATAATAAGTACATAGTATGTACATGGGGAACAGGACTGTAAAATAAAGTGCTACCCATATTTGTATCGAATTTCAGATGATGATTGAGATTGAGAGCTTCTGTTTATATATATATATATATATATATATATATATATATATATATTAGTGCTGTCAATCGATTAAAAAAAATTAACTAATTAATCGCACAATTTTTTAAAATTAATCGCGATTAATCGCGATTAATCGCAATTAAAAGACTGAAACTTTTTGGATATGTAAATGTAAAATGTAAATAATTAATGTAAACTCAAGACAAAGAAACTATTTAAATGCAAAATATGATTGTTTATTGGAATTTTTGTTTAACTTGTAACACAGATTTTCTCATGTAAACAACATACCTGCAATAAACCATCAATATCCTCCAAATTAACTGTTGGCTTAAAAGCCATATTTATTACAGAAATAAAAACACAGGCATGTAAGTACCATTTGAATTTCAAAACAATCAATGCCAATAAAAAACAAAAATGATTTCCATGTTGAATTCTAAGTGGATAAAAAAAAAAATTCAAAAGTATAGTCATTGCCAGTGCTTTAAGTGGGCCAGTATGAACCAGTACTCAGTACCACCACTTCCAAATATAGCTCTTGAGCGTACCGCCACCTCTCCGTGCGCCCAGAACGTGCTTGTAGCGTACCGGTATGTTCATTTGGACATCTGTTAATAGAGGTTTTAATCTTTTACCTGCACTGCCGATTTTCAGAGCGCCCTTCACAATGCAAGCTTCCTAATTCATCCCACCCAGAGCAGAAACTACATTACCCATTCACCCTTAAATTATACAAGTGAATAGCGCATGTGTCGCTTTTCCCACTGTTAAGTGTCAACAACTCAACGTGGCCGGAGAAGGTGTGTGAAACTCGTTGTGAGTTATACTAAAGCAAAATCTTGAGTATTTATTGTCTGATAAACATTAAAAACTGTCTGCGGAGGTTGAGTCGTCCTGCAGCCCCCGCTGGCTGTTCATTGGCTGCAGCATCTTTTTTCTAAGTTCTAAAAAAATACCGTAGACGGCAAGGCACAAATTTAGATATTCATTTATCTAATTAATCTAAAGCCTATGCACAAAGACAATATGATCTTTTTGTCCCCTTTTTGTTTTAAAACTTGATGAAGAGAGAGAGCGCAAGTTGCTGCAGCTGAGGAGGACAGTGATGCACGCGTACAGGAGTGATTGACAGTTCGCGGCACTGTGTACAAAAAATACTCCGCTACACAATTATTTCGTTTTTTTCGTTTAAGCTTATTAACGTTAGCGTTACAGAAAGGTCTGATTTACGCACTGTTACAGTCATTGTTTTTTTTGTTTTTTAAACAATGACATTTGAGTTCATGATTTTAATGTTGCTGTTTCTTGTGGCAGACTAAATGAAGAGTAATGTTTCTTGTGGCAGACTGAAGAGTAATCCGGCAGAGTTTTATAATGAAACTTTCCGTCTAAAAGTCCTTCCTTGGTCTTATCCATATTTCTTTGCACGTTGAACACACATAGGCCACAACTGGAAATAAAAAAAAACTGCAACCGCGTTAATTGCGTTATTTTTTTTTTAACGCGTTAAATATTTCAAATTAATCGAATGCGTTAACGCGCTAATTTTGACAGCACTAATATATATATATATATATATATATATATATAGTTGATTCATGTAATGGAATTCATGTACTGTAATGGGAATAACAATAAATAGATATGTGTTTAAGTTTGTATTGCAGAGCATAATTTTACTTTATATTCAAACTGCTGTTATACAAGTATATGCATTTATTGAACTATTTTAATAGACCCAGTTTCATCTCTCGTATTCCCTCCCCTCACACACACACACACACACACACTACATTTATCAGTGGCCTGCTTGTTTTAGACAGTCTAGTACCAGGGCTGGTGTGTTGCATAAAATACACAGAGAGTCGAGATTTCTGACAGGAAGACAGAAACCTTTAAACTTTGCCGCATGAAAAATGTTGACTGTAAATATTGGGCCTTTGGGAGAGTGCCTCGGCTTGCCTGACTGATGACTGATTCTGAGTATGGTAAACTGCTTAACATATCGCACCATGACATACTTTAATACTACAAAGGCTGTTTGTCTTATTGTCTGCTGAAATGCTGCAAATTGAATGAATGGCTGTTTGGAGCCAACACCCATTCTGATTTAACAAACATGTCACAGCTTGTATATTTCCAGGATTATGCATTCATGCAAGTTTTCCTCATCCCACGAAAACATGCTCAGTCCGTCATGTAATTGAATGCATGCAATTGTGGAAGCTAAGTGCTTCATGGTGAACATGCAGAAAATTATAAACTCCGGTGCAACAAGAATGAATGCTGGAAAAGTTGATCAAAGCGAAACTGTCAAACCATATTCGAGGATTACACTGGGAAGTGTTTCCAGAAATACTTCAGGGATTCTTTTGTTCATTATAATTCAAATACAATAATACCACTAAAACAAGTAAATGCAAAAATTTTTTGAATTGTCTTTGTATTTATGATGATGCTCGAAGTGTTTGCCAGGGCATTGGTGTTCTGAACAGATTTCATCATGTTGCTGTTTCTTGGATGGTTAAGGCCCAATTCCCAAGTCTCTATGATATATACAATGTCCTAATGTATGAATATTATTACTATGATATTCATACAATTTTCCCCCAAAATAATAGCTCTCTTTAAATAGCTGCTGAATATTGGTGCGTCATGTGCCTTAGCAAGAACCAATAATAATTACAACGCCTTTGAAAATCCACCCAAAATGGTCACATTTGTGACTGTGACGACGAAGCCTGCTTTAATTTTCTCTCCTTCCTTACAGCTCACATGCTTGGTTTCTGCTGATCGAGCACTTTAAGCAGGTGTGAAGAGGTGTACTCGCTTCTTATTGTGTCTTATCTCCACTGCCATAAGCCTCCATCGCTGCAGTCTGAGAGGGAATCTACTTCCTGTGAAGTGTAGGCACTCTTTCATCCCAACAGAAGAATACAGACACACAGTTCTGGAATAAACTCCACACACAGACATTTCCAGCACCGCGGGCAGGACTCCACGCTTCTCACAACTTCCCCAAACACACTTCTCTCAGCTTCCTCTTGTTATACTTACATAACGAACAGTCAGAGAAAAATTCCTTCCATATGTCACGTTCCTGTTCTGAAACACAGAGTTGGAAGGGCTAACGCTTGTTAAATAAAACTGACCCTTGGAGCTCATCATCTTAATGATCCACAGTGGACCTAATACCAAAAGACAGTCCCTCAGCAGGATATTTAAAGTAGCTAATCGCTCAACATTTCTCCAGGGACCCTTTCAGAAACCGCAGGGGCCATTCTGTCGGCCCTCCATAATCCTTGGCTATGCAAATACAGTCAGGCGATCAGAACGGCGAGGCTCCTGCCGCACTGAAAGCAAATCTGCCCTGAGCACTGAAAGGGTTTCTGACGAATGCGAGGGTTCAGAGGTATTAAATAGACCTGGGTGGACACTTTACAATTTCTTGACGATCAACACCTTCTACAATATATAAAAAAAGTAAAAATTCTAACACTAATAGGCAGAAAAGTGAACATTCATTCGATGTTGGTGCACAGTGTTTCTCACTTGCAATTAAGCATGCTTAAACGAATATTAAAGGACTATAGAGGCATAACAACAAGGCCACTATTCCTATTGAAGGCTTCACACACTGAAAGAGCTGCAACACCTCGCAGCATAAACAACATGGCACTGCTAATTAACGATGTCCTCGTTATATACACTGGCAAGTATCTAACAGATATTTCCTTAGAGTGATCCTACACAACAAGCTTTATATCATTTCTCAGTTCATCCGTAGGTCAGCTTCACCTGGGGCGGTGTGTTTTTTCTTTCTTCTTTTTTTCATGCACGTGGCCCCTTTGAAGATGAAGGCTGGATGCGTCATGCTTTGTCTTATAAATTA
Organism: Carassius auratus; assembly: GCF_003368295.1. Lineage (NCBI taxonomy): Eukaryota > Metazoa > Chordata > Actinopteri > Cypriniformes > Cyprinidae > Carassius > Carassius auratus. The sequence continues at coordinate 10,253,898 of NC_039256.1, forward strand.
AGCGTGCAATGCCACTTCGGTTCATCTGAGGTAATTAAAAACAACTATGCCATTTTTTTACAGCTTACAAATCAATGCAGTGAAGTCTATACTTACAGTGACGGTTGATTTTGAGCCCATTGTGTATTAAATTGTTTGTTTGCTATGTGTGTGTTTCCATCACAGTATGGTGGCTCTGATTGGACTGGCACTGTTATTATTCTGACACACGAGCCTTGTTTCTGCTGGCGGCAGGAATCAGCGTTAATTCAGAAGCTGTTATTAGAGTCTATCTATTCAAATTTGCGTAGCACAAAGTGGCTTGTCAAAAACACGAGCTGGATTTCGACGGGTACACGCAAATTAACTGTTGTAAAAAAAAAACCTCACCGTGACCCAGATGTTAACTGTAAAACTAGAGCTCTATTAATAGCAAGACGTGCCTTGACATTTGCAGCCGACCTACCATCACAACATTAACATGTAGAGAGAGAAATACGCAACGTTTAGGCTGAAGCACGCTGTTTAATTCGGTTTGCTTACCGACGCTGGAGGAGGATACACTTACAGTTCAACAGCAGTGCATCTTGTGCTAATTCAGCAGTGGAATATTCCCCATCTCTTATTTATTCTGTGTTTATGTGGGCAGAGCTTTGATGAGATGGTATATTGACGGTGGCATGCAATATAAAAGATCTAACTGTAAAATTGCTACTGTATAATGAGCGAAATTAGTTATGTCAAGAGTTAATTATAGTCATTAAAGCGTCATTGTTCAACGTGAAACGTAAAGGTTTGTGAGAGATGAGATACTGCCATAACCACAGATGTGGGGTGGGTGCTGGTATGAGTTGATGTGAGTGTAATTAATGTTATGGCCAACGAGCTAACAACAGACTTGAGTACAACGAGGCACAGAGGTGATCCATTATGTCATTTTTAATGCTGAGGTTGATAATTACTGAGGCGCATTCGAGCCGTTTGACTAGGTAAAAAAAAATAATATATACCACTAGTCAAAAGTTTAGACTCACCTGAATGAATTTATGTTTATGATCCTAAAACCGAAAGGCTTCTTTACTGCTTTAAATAAGTTTGGTAGACAAATGGGTCAATAACAAATAAAAGAAGGGAAACTATCTCCTAAAAGCTAGCTTTAAGGGTTAGTTCACCCAAAAATGAAAATTAACCCATGTTTTACTCACCCTTAAAGCATCTTCGGTGTATATGACTTTCTTCTTTCAATCAGAGTTATATTACAAATTATCTTGGCTGTTTATAGCTTCAGAATAGGAGAAGGTGGGGGTTTTTGTTCAACAGTCCAAAAGTCATCAAAAGTATTCAAATAAAGCTCATCCATCTATAATAAAACATGCCTCACGTGAATCTGGGGGGATGAATAAAGGCCTCCTGTAGCGAAAACATGCATTTTTGTAAAAAAAAAAAAATATTTAAAAAAAAAAATATATATATTTACAATTGAATTGTTTTTTAATTTTATAATTTTATTTCATTTCATTTCCCCTGCATGTTTATGGCTTTGATTGTCTTGATTTGGTGGATAATCTCTTTCAAATACTAATAATCAGCGGTGATGTAGTTTTGATATTTCATATAATACATAATAATAAATGCTTATCTTTATTATCATATTAAGATATCACACTGACACTATGTACAGTATTGCTCTAATAATAAAGAGTATGTTGGTGTGTAAAAACCTTTGATTGGTAGTATGCGGTCTATGTGCAGTAAATCTCATTTCATTTTATTCATCAATGCAAGATGTTATAAATTCAAAACGCTTGAAAGCAGATTAGCTTCATCTGTCTGATTTCATTTTGCTTGTATCGTTCAGTTCGCAGTCTTCATCACAGATCTTGCTGTAAACAACAAAATTCATATTCAAACATTATTTGCACCTTGTTGGCTGACAAGGTTTGACAATCAATTTTGCAGGGAAAGAATTACCTTGTCATGCTTTTTATTGCCATTAAACAGAGCTTGAATGCTAACATTTTCTAACACCTGCTAGAAAAGTAGCTGAATAAAACAACGTGTATTGCAAAATCGAGCATAAAATGTGTTTTACAGTTAAAAACTGCTGTTAAAGCTGTTTAACAGAGCCAATATAATTCATTCCAGATGAACAAACACCTCATGCAGAGATATCACACACGTTGGCCGCTCACTGCTTTTGGCCACTGATTCTGCTGCTGGATTTTGGTCGTCCCAAAAGCTCTCAAAAAGGTTTATTGGAAATATGCGCCAGAGACACAGGCAACACCAGGGATGTGCATTTTTTTAAACAAATTAAAACATGTATAACATGTCTTGGTTGTATGATATTCCTTAAAAACAAAATTGTCATTATTATTACTGTCATTATTATTACTTTGAGGAGTACATCTAATTTCTCTGTCATAATTTCTTAAAGTTAAACGGAACTTTTATTTTGGCGGTTTGCGGTGGAGTTTTGTTCAACTGAAACAGTGTAAAGCTGATGAGATGATTCCCAAAGCAGCTCTGGAGATGAAGTTAATGTGCTCATGTCCTCATATCCTCATATTGAGATACAGATGTTGAAAACACATCATGTATGTTTGCATTTGTGTTTTTAGATGAGACAGCACCATTTATTCACACAGAGACACACAGAACAGGCAGACTAATCAGTCCCATGCTGTCATAGACTGTTAGATGAATCCATATTGAGTAAAATTGTCCAAAGCTTATTATCTTTATCAACATTAATCTTACTGCGATCTTGATACAATACCATTTTTCACCCAGCCCTAATTCAAACCTAACCTTAAATAGCAACATATTTAAATTCAGCGATAGCTGCTTTTATATATATCTGACCTTTGACTGCTTTTGTACTTTTATAATAAGTTTTTTTTCTTCAGCAGTGTCTATAATTAAAACAGTGTTTCTCCACAAGCGTGAATGACCATAGATGTGGCCAATGACATTTCACCATGAAATGGATTTCATTTGTGGTTTTAAGTAAATGTTAGGTAAATTTCTTTACTCTGATTGGCCTGTTAGCCCAGAAAGATTTCTGTCAAGATAACATATAAAACGTACTGCTAAGATCTTAATCCATCCTTCTTCTTTGGGGTTTCCATGTGCAACTGCTGTCCTGACTCTAACCAACCTTCAATTTCACAGTAAACTCAATTTCACAGAAATATAATTCAGTAAGCGAACATTAGGGTCTCGGTGAAGGGCAGAGAACATTGGTGTTACTTGAAAAGGCAACAGATGCATCGCCCTCTAACTCCAGTCATGGTCAGCTGTAGCCAAACGTGTCCAGAGATCTAGTGTTTGATTTATGCACTGCAACCCAAACACACAGCACTGCCAAACCATCATAAGTAATGCATCACCTGTCCCTGCACTGTTACATTGCCACATTTCTCTTCCTTTCTTTCGAGGAAAAGTTATGAGACATGGAAATAAGGTCTTGAATGATATCTTCTCAAAAGAACCGGAGTTGGATACTGGGTGAAAGTCACAAAAACCTACCAAAAACAAATCCTAAGAACATTGCGATTTTTTGCTTTCTGACAGTATTTTCATTATAATGAAGCCCGTACATATTTTCCTCCACAAAATATACTTCATTGAAATGGAAAAAAAAAATATATATGCATTTTTATATAAGTAACATTACCTTTAATTTATGATTCATTTATTTGATTACTGATTTATATTATACAGAAAAAAAATAAAAAAATAAATAGAAATACAATTTACAGAATTTAATTTAATTTATATATATATATATATATATATATATATATATATATATATATATATATATATATATATATATATATATAATATATATTTATTCTTTTTTTTTTTTTTTTTACCTGGACAGATCCAATAGATTTACAAACAAACATAATGAAGTTCCATACAGGGGCTCGAGAGGAGCCTAATCATCCAGTCCCGTCAATCATCATTGTGAGCCTATAAGCAGCTCTCATTGCATCGTCCCAGCATCAAGGTGAACTCGTGAAACAATAGATAAATAAATAATCCTACCTTTAGTTTGTCAGTACTCTAGGGACATTTGAAGTCTGATGCCTACTTGACATCCAGTGGACATATACAGACTGAACACCACATAACTGAGCTTAATATAAGTTATGACTGTTGTGCTGTTTCTTCTCTGAAAGCACTTTATGACCATTTCTATGGGCGGGAGACTGCACTGTCATTACTGCTGACTCCCGAGTCTACACCACGGCACTCAAGACTGTCTTCTGCTGGTCATTATTCACACACACATACACACACACACACACAGACACACACACACAATGTCATTGTCACTGCAATGTAAGAGAAACCTAGAAGAGGACAAAAGCAATAACAATGCAGAAAGCATGGAAAATGTTAAGCTTCCTTCCCAGTCAATATAATACACTCTACTGTACAACTGAATTAATGAGAATAACCACTGAGAAAATGAAAATGACAAAAAAAGTGCATTATGTTAATTAGGATATTATTTTGGGGAAAGTGTGCCTAATTGGGATGAAAATGTTATAGGTTTTTTTTTTTTATCTCATTATTTAATGTGTATATAATGTATATGTTTTTTCATTGTATTTGTATTTATGTTGTATTTTTTTAACTGCACAGTCACACAGAAGAGAAATAGCACACATTTAAGGCATCATTCATTTTGGTCAAGGTACATTAGAAGGTTAGGGTTTCTTCAGACCATTAACCCTTAATATATGTGGTAGTAATAGTAATGCTCGTCTTCGCAAACAGCACTAAATATCAGACATGTAAGAACAGCAGGTGATACGTTAAAACGGATTCCTCTGCTTTTGGGAGACAGGTTCACAGATGGGACTTTTCCTACCCCTAAGGGTACGAGAGCACAGCAAATAACAAAGCTGACAGCCACCGCAATGATATATGATTAAATTCTCATGGCAATCAAGCAAAGTCAGATGAACGCTAGCTGGGAAATAATCCTCTTTGCTATATTACTAATAAAACAGGTGGAGTTAAAGACAGCCAATATTGTGCTATCATGACCCAAAGCATTCAAGCCTCTCCATTTAATTGCTTTGGAATTGTTTCTTTATCAGCGGCGTGGGCGATCACTGAAAATATGAATTTAGCATACTCATTTAAATAAATACTATAGACTACAAACGCTTCCAAAGAAGCAAAATGATTCTGTAAAATGGTAATTTATGAGTCTTCAGACTTTTTAATTATGGCTTTGCTGAAGGTATACACCTGCTTTATTGAAATGCTCCAGTCAGCATGTGAAAAATTGAATTAAAAAGTAACCAAGAGGAGAAAATTGAGATGATATTTTTTCATGCAATGGATTGGTTTCATCACATTTCAGATGAGCGTTTGGCAAAGAGATTTCATGGTTCAGGCACATTGCCACTACTCTATGAGAATACATCTATTCTCATCTAATTCTGTTTTTTTCCCCTGTAGGAATACAAAAAATGAAAACCCAAATGAAGACCCAAAAATGAAACATGAAAAAATTATAAAAAGTGCTTCATTATGGTTCATTCATTCATTCAGTCAGCCATTATCCATTTCCATTACACTAAAAATAGTGGCCAGGATGTTTTTAAAAAATTCCACCTTAACTTTGTTCCACAGTAGAGGTCATACAAGTTTGGAAAGACATGAGAGGAATTAAACCTTGACAGCATTTTCATTATTAGTATGCAAAAGCTAAAGCATTGCACTAGCAACACCGGGTTCAGTTCCCAGAAATACAAATACTGAAAAAAATCTACACTCTGAATGCACTTTAAGTTGATGTAGGGTAAAAGCAGCTGCCAAATGTAGAAACAATATGTCACATAAGTGAGGATGTTTATCTCTGTCTGAAATGAAAATCTCTCTTCTCTGTGCTTCTTGCTCAATGCAGTTTACTCTTATAATCACGTTTATCTGAAAAGAAAACAGTTTGCCTTCAGTCTTTAAAATATATTTGAGTTTACAAGTTGGATACAGATGGTAAATTATATTTGGCCTTTAATGACAGAGCAAAAAATAATAAAGGCATACAGGATCGGGAAGTGACATCAGCCTGATTATAGGCCACATCTCTAGTACAGATAGAAATATTCTTATAAAGATTACAAAAATCACCATGTACTGTAAGTATCTGTCAATGAAGGGAAAAGGCACTTAGAAAGGAGGCCAAACACAAAAGAGTAACAGAAAAGGTTGCCTGAAGTGTGTGGAATACCAAAAATAAGAGCACAAAGATTTCTCTACTTTATGTGCAACAATGTCAAATGTAAGCTATTAATCAAGACAACATGCCTCCATGTTCACTGTACCTGGACTAATAAAAGAAATATTTCAGCATATTTAAAACCTAATCTTACAGAAATCACAGTCATTATTAATGAGGACTAAAAAGTTCAAGACAGTTTGCTCCCTATTGTGGAAATTCTATGCAAGTCTGACACAATCTGCTCCAAAAGGTAACTTCATTACGCTGCGTCCTAAAATCAGCCCAGGCTCATTGAAAATACATGATTGTGATGACTTCCTACAACACGATTAAAAACAATGAACATGTATTCAAATGTCCAGTGAGTGTCGCTAAAGGTTAATGCTCTATCGTGTTGGAAAATAACAAATCCAACCCTAAACCTGCTTACACACTGGTTTGAGCTGTTTTGTCAAAACCAGTTTCATGGGATTCGTATGCTTGCAAGTGCATGCAACGTTGTATCGCTTGAGCTACCAAGCAAAGCTGCAAAGTCAGAAAACCCATACATATATGAAGCTGTACATGTGACACATATGTTAAAAAATATCAGTATTCAAATCTTGCAACATTATTCTGAAGTCATCATATTTGAGATTTGAGTACACACATGCATATATGCACGGTCTGAGTGGTGCATGTGGAGTTGCTTCTTATGTGGAGCATTCCAAGTGGGTCAGTGTGAGGTTAGATGATGGATAGGATGTATGACAAACTATAACAAAGCCAATGACAAATTTTTGTATTCTACAAATGCTTTTGTCTTGCAGATCTCTATATGTCTGGACAGCAAGACACATGCAAATCTGTCCTTCTGGTCTGCAAACAATACAAAAACGATGCAGACAGATCTTCTGTTTGTTCTTGGATGAACCTTTCGCAGAGCACAGACTGATATCCAGCTGTAAAGCCAATATGAAAACGATCTCTTTTAGCTACTGTTTGTTCCTCGCTTGTGAACTATGCATCATTGGAGCTGCATTAGAGCAATGCAAACATGCATATTTAAATCAGACATGAGAAATGCTCATGGTTGCTGAAAGCTTTATGCCACCCTGAATCCATATTTCATACCAACCCATCGTAATTTGTTCATACAGTAGGTGAGAAAACAAATATCCCAGATGGGTGATATGTTTATATAACCCATGCACATTTACCTCTCTTCCCACTAACTATATATAAGCAACAGATGTGGCAACTGCTCTGAAGATTTGGTGCTGCTGGGCATCAGACGCTGTAAATCTGAGAGTAAGGTTGTGTGGGCTTGCCAGATAAAAAAGATGGGCTCTGTTTTATTGTACCACTGTTTGTCTTAACGTTCAGCGTCAGCGTAGGATTTAGAAAATTTGTCACTGATCGTTGGCAGCTTTCTCTCATATTTGCTGAGTTAAGGGTGAAACCTTTGCCGCTATACAACATATATTTTGCTCATTCGATAAGCTTGTGAAGATAAAATAAGTTTAGACTGACTTGGGAGCCCAAAAATGAATAGCTAGGCATATCTTTGTATATAGTGCCTTTTGACCTCTTGACATTTTTTAAGAAATTGTTCATATTGCATCAGTAGCTGGATATATTTATCCAATATTTATTTCCAACTGGATTTCGATATATTTAGCACCAGATCAGCATGTTAGAATGATGTCTGAATAATTCTGATCATGTTATGCTGCTGAAGACTGGAGTAATAGCTGCATTCATAGTATTAAGTTACATTTTAAAATATATTACAATAATAAACAGTTATTTTGTAAATTGTAATAATACTTCACAATATCACTTCTTTCTGTGGTTTAGATTAAACAAATGCAGCCTTGGTGAGCAGTACAGGGGTAACACATTACAAGCAACAGATAATCAGATTACAAGAAAAAAAAAAAAAAAAAAAAAAAATATATATATATATATATATATATATATATATATATATATTATATATATATATATATATATATATATATATATAACAAGAGTTATTAAAGTAAAAAAAAAAAAAAAATCTTCATTATTCCATAACTTTCACTATAGCAAGTTGCAAAGTAAGACTAGGGGCAGCCAAGCAAACATGCATGGTTAAAGAAAGACAAAATAAGATCTCAATCTTAGCTTAGATTTCTATTTTTGCAAAAGTATAGCTAAACCTAAACATAATACTCTCAGTAGAAGTGTTAGTGTGTTACGATTTTCCTCAGCAAAGTACCGTATACAGTGAATCACCCAGCATTATTCTGAACAAATTCTGAAGATGTCGAGGGCAATGCATCTCTAAAGTCTGATGAACCATGGACCGGTGATTTGTTTGTTAATGCTCTGGAAAGCTTTCCTCTCCATTCATTCACCAGTAGCAGACTCACATTGCATTTCCCCCATTATAAACCACTGGACATCGTTGGGAAGAAAGTGGGCCACAAACAAAGAACACCATTCCCCTGGGAGCCATGTCACATGTTTTTACATCTTTTGTGGCAACACACACAACCAATGCCTTCTACTTCCTATTTCAATAAACTGTTGCCAACAAAAGCTCAGACTGCCCTAGTAGAATGGTTTGAGTCACATATTGCACGCTTAGAATAAATGTGCTTTGAACAATTTCACAGGCATATTTAAGTATTTGAGGAATAGGAGCAATCATCACTGCGGGGCACAATGTCCTTGTGTTGCAATATGAGAGATTCCTGCAGAATTGTCCCATCATGCAAATGTATCATCCATTCTTGGCTTTACAGGAACTACATCGAAGTATTTGCATGATTTCATCTATTCATACTCTTGCTATTCAAAGTAAAACCATGAAAAGCATTCATCTGGCCATATGTGGTTTAGATACTGGGTCAAGCAAGGGTCAAAGAAAGGTTGATGCCAGATACATCTGACAACATTAAAGTCTATGAGCAGATTATCCAAGTATTCTATTAGAGGAAATGGGGATGTATTCGAAGCAGATTTGTGATAAAATTGTTGTTGTCTGCTCTGTAAACTAAGCACATAAACTCTGCCACTGTAAGCAAGTTTTTAGAAAGTGGTTTTAAGCAATTGTTGTACGCCCTGCTGCATTGCATACTAGCTCTAACCATAACTTATTAAGCTGCATAATTTTGACAACATTATTATGCATCATACAGTAGGTGGCCAACCAAAATGCCTAATACCACCGCGTGTACCACCACCGCACGGCCATGGCATTAACTGAAAATCAGGTGCATGAAAAAGGCATTCACGAAACTAACGCCAGGTGGCGCAAAGGTTGCAAATTGTTTGCAAACTGACTGGAATTATATTTTGTTTTGTAAATGGAGATCAAATAACAAAATAAAACAAAAATAACGTATAATTTAAAATTATAAAATCCTTAAAAATCATTCAAAAATTAATCTTAAATATATTTTTATAAAGTTAATTTCAAAACATGAGATAGTCTTATAGGCTGCAGCCTAATGCACAAAATAATAATAATTATAATAATAATAATAAATTACACAAAGGCTCTTACTGCATGTCATGGTTATTATAAAAACCATTAAAACTATACAATTTCCTTATGTTGTATTAAGGGGCTTTCATTTTGATCTATAGGCTAATTAACAGTTTTGAATTAAAAATCCTGACCTTGGCCATTGGTCCAATGTACAAGCATACATATCTATGTGTACAAGACTGCACATTCATGAGACATAATAAATTTACTTTCACTTACACCATAAAAACATACAGCTGTGGTTCCGCTGGTCCCGCTTGTAAAGTTTTTAAGCACCTGGTCAGCGCTACCCAGCCTGTCTCACTGGCTCCTGCAGACCATCGGCCTCGGCTATGCAATTCAGTTCACCCAGCGCCCCCCAAGTTCAGCGGTATCTGCTTCACTACAGTGAAAGCGTCTGATGCCACTGTTCTGTGGGAAGAGATCGCAGTCCTACTGGCAAAGGGCGCAACAGAGCCGGTCCTTCCAGCTGATATAAGGACGGGGTTTTACAGCCCTTACTTCATTGTACCCAAGAAAGGTGGTGGGTTACGACCGATCTTGGATATGCAAGTTTTGAACCGGGCCCTTCATCGACTACCGTTCAAGATGTTGACGCAGAAACGCATCTTTGGGTGCGTCCGTCCCCGAGATTGGTTTCCAGCGATTGACCTGAAGGATGAGTACTTTCATGTGTCGATCCTTCCGCGCCACAGACCTTTTCTGCATTCAAAGGATGGACATATCAGTACAAGGTCCCGCCCTACGGGCTGTCCCTGTCTCCCTGTGTCTTCACAAAAGTCCCCAAAAGTTCCCCTCAGAGAGCAGGGTGTTTGTATTCTCAATTATCTAGACGATTGGCTGATACTAGCACAATCTCGGGATCAGTTGTGTGAGCACAGGGACCTGGTGCTCCAGCACCTCAGCCTGTTGGGCCTTCAGGTCACCTGGGAAAAGAGTAAACTCTTGCCAATGCAAATAATCTCTTTTCTCAGTATGGAGTTGGATTTGGTCGAACAGACAGCACACCTCACAGAGGAACGTGCGCGGTTGGTGCTAGCCGGCTTGAATACATTCAAGGGCAGGACAGCAATCCCACTGAAACTTTTTCAGAGGCTCCTGGGGCATATGGCGGCCTCAGAGGCACTTCCATCACTCTGCCTGTTACATTTGAGACTGCTCCAGCACTGGCTTTATGGCCAAGTCCTGAGGTGGGCAAGGAAGCGCGGCACTTACCGAATCCAAGTAACACCGGCCAGTCACCAAACCCTCACCCCATGGTCAGATCTTGCAATTCTCAAGGCAGGGGTGCCTTTAAAGCAGATCTCCAGGCATGCTGTGGTTTACATGGATGCCTTCACCACCAGCTGGGGGACCAAGTACAATGGGCATGCAGTCTCAGGGGTTTGGACGGAACGTCCGGCGCCAGGCCTTCATGATGAATCCGTAAGAACCATGGAAGGGTGGGTTCCATATTGAGACTTAAGCGGTACTCGTATGTGTATAGTCCACGGTATAGCCTTAGAGCCCATGTTTCCCCGGCAGACTTCTGCCTTCCCAAGAGGGTATTAATCATCTCAAATTTCTCTATATACACTTAAATGGATGCTATATGTGTATTTGCTCCCGAGACCTCCTTCGGGAAGGATGGGGCTTCTGCAGTGTCCCTGTTCCAAGCAGAATGGGTACGTTTTCCCCATGTTATCCAATCTCACCCAGTGAGGTAGTGCTTTGACATTGGTGAGTGGAACTCACTGAAAACAGAATTTATGCAGAGGGGAAAAAATAGAGGGAACTTAATATACCCCCCCCCCCCCACATAAGATTTTTTTTTTGTTACTAGTAGTCATTCATTTAAGTCATTATTGGACTAATTGCACGTTCATATTAAATTAACACAGTCTAATCCATCACAGTCTAAAAACAGTCTAAGCCATGCATTTCTGACAAGAGTGCTTTTCCAAATATTATGAAGAAACTATTTAAATACTGCCTTATAAGAAAACATGTTTCTGCCCATTCATAATCTCAGCAGTACATATTGTTTCAATCACCTTTTGTATTATGAATACTGAGTATTGGATCATACTGTTAAAACCTTTTGACTGGTAGTGTACATGCAGCCTAGTGAAGCATGGCTCTATGTTCTGTTATTACATATATGAGCAGCTCATGATCTGTGGGTGTTTCCATAGACATGAACGTTTTATACTTTAATGTTAAAGACATGAAGATAGGCGTAGATATTAGTACTTTAATTTTACAATTGTAATGCAAAATTTTAGAAAAAGACCCCACCATAGCACAGAAACTGCACTTGTTAAAATTACAAATGACTTGCTTCTTGTGTCAGACCAAGCCTGCATCTCACTGCTAGTTTTACTTGATATTAGGGCTGCGTTCAACACCATAGATCATGACATACTTTACAAAACTATACAGGTATTCAAGGGCAGGCTGTAAGATAGTTTAGATCCTACCTGCCCAATCGCTACCATTTTGTTTATTTAAATTGGGTGTCATCTCATTTATCACCAGTGAATTGGGAGTGCCACAAGGGTCTGTCCAAGGCTCTCTGATATTTTCAATATACATGTTGCCCCTTGGTAATATTATTAGTTTCCATTCCATTAGGGATTAGTTTCCACTGTTATGCTGATGATACTCAACTATACATCTCAACAAGACCAGATGAAACTTCTAAATTATCTAAGCTAAACTAACAGAGTGTGTAAAAAATGTAAAGGATTGGATGCCCAAAAATTCTCCTTTGGATAAGAGAGATTACTTATTGATACAAAAAATTAAAATTTGTAGATTACAACGGATGTACTGTTACTTCCTCTACAGTCAAAAATCTGGGTGTTTATAGATTGTATTAGACAGTAACATCTTTCCCATGTTACAAAAACATAATTTTTCCATCTTAGAAACATTGCCAAGCTACGAAACATGTTATCTGTTTCTGATGCAGAAAAGCTAGTTCATGCCTTCATTACCTCTAGACTGGACTATTGTAATGCTCTGCTAGCTAGGTGCTTGTCCTGCATCTTCAATATACAAACTACAGATAGTCTAAAATACAGCAGCTAGGGTCCTTACCAGGTCAAGAAAATATGATAATATAACCCCAATTTTACAGGCACTTAATTGTTTATCTCCTGTGTACCTAACTAGTCTTTTACAATGCTATAATCCATCAAACTTCCTAATGTCACAAAACTCTGGACATTTCAGAGTACCTATAGTAGGATAGCAAAGTCCACTAAAAGAGGCTGAACTTTTTCACATTGTCTCCCAAACTCTGAAATAGCCTCGGGGTACAGACACACTCTCTCTTGTTTAAATTTAGATTAAAGACACATCTCTTTGGTCAAGCATTCAAATAATGCATCTCATAATCTTGGACTGCAGTTATATCTGATCAAATGCCCATTATTATTTTTTAGCTTGGCTTAAACAAATTATTTTTACTTGGTTGGAACAGCAGCTATGCTAATTATGTCTCTATTTGTTTCTCTGTTTTGCCACAGGACTAGGATTTACACAAGTTTCAGTCTGGATCCAGAAAACCTGAGAAGAGATGATGCAAACCCCTCAGAGGACCTTAGATTAATCTAACCCTGAAACAACACATAGAACTACCAAATATTGCTTCAAAACATGACGTATATATCTTTCTTTTGTTTTTATCTAGTAATGTTTATTTAATAATCATAATAATATTGATTATACTGTGTAATAATCACAACATTTTGGCTAAATGGTTCAGTCCTGCTGTGCCATGGTAAAGACACAGGCCAGTTTCAAACATGAAAACATTTAGAAATCTTGAGTGTGCCCTGTAAAAAAGCATGTGTAATGAGAGAACACAAGATGAAACTTGTGCTTGTCAGTTATCCTCCAAATCAAGAGCATCTGCTGACTGTACCGAGGAAAACACTTCCAGTAAAACTGGGATTAGAGTGTTGCTGACTGGAGGGAATATAGGGTGAAAATACTATAGAGTGCACTGAAAAATAAAGATTCTGACATCATTTACTCACCTCGCTTACATTCATGAAACACAACAAAAGATGTCTGGCAGAATGTTTTCAATGCAAAAATACAAACAAAAACAATGGTGACTGGGGCTGTCAGTCTTGACATTCTGTCTATAACAGTATTCTGCTTCTCACTGAAGAAAGACAGTAATTTGGGTTTCGGACAAGATTGAGGGAGAGTAAATTATGACAGAAGTTTCATGTTTGCATGAACTCTTTCTTCACAACTCATAAAAACAAGTGTCACATTTTATACCAATATACTTACTAACATTTCTTACCTACATAGTCATTTCCATTGCACAGATAAAAAATGAACAAATAAAGCATCTACAGTAGCTCCCAGGCAATGGTGCAGTTTCCTAATGCTTAAAATCATGTTGGTTTAAATGCACTTTAACATAATACATTTAAAATAATCTACACAAAATTCATCTTTTTTACTGTCTCATATGTGTTCCTTGTCTTACAGTGTATCATTCATCAGTGCAGGTTATATAAAAGGAAAAAAAAGATCTTTGAAATTGTAAAATGTTAGCACTAAAGTAAATAAATTAAATAACTAGTAAAAATGAAATTGCTCTCTATGCAGGTGAGATCTATAAACTAATTTGGTCACACTTTATTTTAAGGTCTGATTCTAGCTATTAATAAATCATTAACTTTGAATTTTACTTAAATAAATTCTTAATTTTATGGTTATTAATAGTTAGTAAGGTAATGGTTAAGTTTAGGTAGGATTAGGGATGTAGAATATGGTCATGCAAAATATGTGCTTCATAAGTAGGGTTGCAAAGGGGTGGAAAATTTCCAATGAATTTATGGAAACTTTCCAAAAATCCCTGGAAGATTCCAAAATATCATGGGAATTTTCCTGCAGAAATATACCAATACGAGCAGATCCTGCATTACCTGTTTGCACATGAAGAGGCTCATTACATCTTAGCTATCATCTTCAAAACCTCTTTCCCCATCCTCCATTTCACTTCTCTGATGTGTACCCTCTTCAACCCCCTATTCAGTCTCCATCTCTCATGTGCACCTATATATACGTTCTATCCAAGGTAAGTCATACACATTATAGCCACAAGCTGTAGACACTCGTTCAGATAAGTGGTGTGTTTGCCAGGGGTTTCAGACTCCAATACAATACCTGATTTCTGTTTTTGCAAATTACATGTTTCAAAGCAAGTGCTGATAGACTGATCAATTTAGCTTGATCCTGGCAAAGAAATTGCAGGATACACAATGCAGCTGGTCTGTCTGCTCTTTGGATGACAATTCAAACATAATCTAACATTCCCCAGACACGGAGTGCTGTCTTTGCCAAGCAGACAGAGGCTTGGGATTTTCCCGTAATGACTCTATTTCCTTGTCTCCTTCACCCAGACCACTGTGACACTGACCCACAATGACAAATTCTTCACTGTACACTTCTGAGGGACTAAATCCAGCCGTTTATTTTTTAAATGACCTTGATTCCGAGGTAAACCTCTATATGTGGCGATATTAAAGATTCAATATGCAGAAACGCAAATAACCTAATTTAAAAAAAACGATGGCTCATTAGGCAACTTTATAATGCACACAAGAATTCCAAAATTACACATTTGTTTCATTCCAAACCCTGTACAACTATCTTTATGAAACACAATACAAACTTATTAAGATTTATTAGGAACAAAATATAAACAACAATATTAGCATCTTGGCATATGTTCTCTCTTCCTTTGATTTCACATTCAAATATTTTCCTTGGGAAATTTGCGGCACAAACCCATTTTCGGTTTGTGTCAAATTTAGGGCAGATTCTCTCTATAGATCATTCCAACTAATCAGGAAAAACAAGAACACACTTCACACGTTCATTTACATGCTCTCGCTTGTGATAGATTAATGTCTTATTAATATTCTGGAATGTGTGCTCTTTATGCTGATACGGTCGTGTTGTCTCAGGGGAATTGGCTACTCTAATAAGCAGGGTGATTTTGAGAAGCATCTGTGCACAGATGGGCTTTAAGCTTCATAAAGGACAAGGACTGTCTTTAAAAAGGCCTTGCCAACCTGGCCTATATTTAAGGTAAAATATATTTACTCAATTAATGTCATGCTAGCATAAAATCAGAGTCAGTGTAATGAACAAATATATCAATATTGCATTTTGAAGATAAATTATCATGCAAGCAAGGTTCTGCATGCTCATCTCCAAGAATTTTGGAGGAACAGCAAATATTTAAATATTAATACCCTTATATGAATGGAGATTAGATGGTGTACACTAGATTCGATGAAGTTTAGAGGTCATACTAAAAAAAAAAATGGTAACACACGACAAAAAAAACAATGCAATAAACATTCATTTAAGATGAGATGAAAAACCATAATGTACAAATCTGTTGAGAAAAACTAGAAATATATTCAACATTTACCATGTTTTACTATAGCAAATTTACTATCTTTTCTGGTTACAATTACGGTAATATTTTACCATATCCGTATGGAAATAATAGCATTAACACTAATTTGTTTTTGGGAATCCAATTTCTACAGGTAGTCAGATCTTCTGACAACTGCAGAGAGATATCAGTCAACCTCCCGCTGCAGATCTATCTCATGAACCCCTGAATGCAGACGGAATCACAGGTTATTTTAACACATATTTACTTCAAAGGTCTCACCCTCCCACTTCTATCACAGCTGAGGAAGTGTTCAGTAAACAGTCTCTGTATGTGATGGAGTGCAGGACTGATGTGTTGGGTAACCCTGCTGCCCACTGCAAACCAAGCAGCATGCATCTATCTGCACTCTCTAACCCTGGAGCAAATGGTCTGGCTGACCAAAGCTGGAGAGACTTCAATAATCCTGCAGCCGCTCACTCTCCATGAGCTAGCGTCTCAATCCGTTCACATACATGAGACGTAACACTCATTTATCAGCCGTTTTCCACTTCAGCATAGCCTGACCTTCTACCTTCAGCTCTTGTTTGACAAGGCTTGCTGGCCTTTGTATGTTAATTCCTCAGTAATGGGTTGCACGTACAACTTGACCTTGCTTTAAAACTCTGAAGAAAATACAGTATGATCCCAGCCACAGAAGAGGCCTTCAAAACTCTTCGCCTCGGGTAGAAACCCATTGCTGAAATTTATGTCAAATGCACAATCAAGTAACACTGTCTTTAAAATCACACTTACTTTATTTCTCTTGTTTCTTTCCAGGATAGGCACATTTCAAATGTGAAGAATTGGCTCCCTTTCGGTTCATGATTTGACAGGATTGTTTTGTTTCCATCATGTATGCCGCTTCATGTTGACTGGCATAAAATAAAATGTTAACAATTTACTTACAGATGTAACTATAGATTCATATTGGTGGAATTTCAAACATTATTCATATAATTTAATATTTCAGTTTGCCTCATATTTGCATATTTGGTAACGCTTTAGTTTAGGGGCCAATTCTCATTATTAAATGTTTATTAGTACTTACACAAACATTAGCCCTAACCCTAACCCTAACGCTAAAAATGTATTAATTATTCTGTATGACTATATTTTAGACACCATACCTAACCTTAACCCTCTGTGGGTTGATTATTAACTATTAATAATCAGCAGATTATGAGTTTATTGATGCAAAAGTCAAAGTTAATAGTAAGTTGATAGGGATAATTGGCCCCAAATATTTAAAATAAGTTATGTACAGTTTTTTGGTAATATTTTTCTTTACCTTATATTCATGACTGCATTACAGTACTGTAGTGTGTTTTGTGCTTGTGTATGCAATACTGCGAGTTACATTATGAGCTTATTTTTTATTTTTTTTAGCCATGGATCATCTGAAATATTTAAACACAGAGCAGATTTACTTGTTGAAGTAAGATGGCATATTAACATTTTATCATTCAATATGATCTATATAGCTAATACACCAAACTGCCATTACATAACGCCTGAAACATTTTCATGTACTGTGCATTCATTCACACAGGATTTCTGGCAACCACAGCAGCTATTTCTGAACTGTAAATTTACCAGGATTTTTGTTACAGTGCACTGCCCATTAAAACCTTATAAAATTAACAGAAGGATGAAGAAAAGAACTGCTACTAAATCCCTAATGGCCGTGACCCACATATAGGTTTGATGGAGGCGTTCAGATGTGGCCCATTTGCGCTATTCTACATGGTCTTCCTGCTAGCAGCTTTTACTAAGCTCCTTAAAAGGCTGCCCTGAGGAATCAATGAGAGCCTCTGGGAACAGCCTCTCGAGCCCTTATCTCTGATCATGCATCCAAAGAACTCCAGAGCACAATGCTACATCAAATTAATAAATAAATACATAAAAAACAGGCACAACCTCTTCACCTTGTTGGAGTGCCATCACAATATATAATATATACACATTCAGAAAATGCTGATCTGAATGCTTCAACTATGGAGCTAACTCTCTCATTGTCTCTCTTTCTCTCTGTGTCTCCAGATAGATGGAGCATGATGCATTTTTAGAGCCGTCTCGTCTAAGCATGAAACAACCAATGAGAGGCCCTCACTGCCTCTGTGTGTAATACGCTGTCATACTGATTTAAGGTCTACTCTAGCACTGCTGTTTGAGTTTTATGTGAAATAATGACTGAGCTAATTGAACTAAATGATGATGCAATCAATATTCTCGGTCAACAGCAGACAGTTTCAATATTCTATGAATATTCTTTATAAAAATATGAATATTAAATACTCTGTTAGCATTCTGGATTCTTAGAATAAAAGCTTCAGACATTGCAGTGATTTGACCACTCATTGCATAGAGTATACATACTGTATAACCCCCTTAACCTCTTTTTCTGTATTTTGCATTAATTCTTCAAAAACAAAAACAGCAAACTGATAGAGGTTTATTGCAGTATAAGGAAAATAGATCATTAGCCTGATTTTAAAGTTTGTAGCAACCTGCTGCATTTATATAGAAATTAATTTGTATCTCTTACAATAATGAATAAATAACTATATATATATATAACTATATATATATTCTAGATTCATTGCACACAAACTGAAATATTTCAAGAGTTTTGTTGATGTAGTTGTTGTTTATTTTTAATTCTGATGGTTACGACTAACAGCTTACAGGAAAAGTACAAATTCAGTATCTCACAAAAAAATTTGAATATTCCATTTTGAGCTTGATTAGTTTGATTAATTTTGAGTATTAATACTAGGTACCTCTTGGGCTAGTTTAGAACATGCAACCACAATTATGGGAAAGGCTATTTCAGAAGACAATCACCCTCCACAAGGAGTGTAAGCCACATAAGGTCATTGCTGAAAGGGCTGCTGTTCTCAGAGTGCTGTATCAAAATATATTCATAGAAAGTTGACTGGAAGGAAAAAGTGTGGTAGGGAAATGTGCACAAGCAACATGGATGACCACAGCCTTGGGAAGATTGTCAGGAAAAGCTGATTATAGAACTTGGGAGAGCTTCACAAGGAGTGGAGTCAGCGCATCAAGGGTCACGACACTCAGATGTCTTCAGGAAAAGGGCTACAACTGTCACATTCCTAGAACCAAGCCACTCCTGAACCAGATAAAACATCAGAAGCATTTCACTCTGGGTAAGGAGAAAAAAAAACTGGACTGTTGCTTTGTGGTCCATAGTCTTATTTTCAGATGAATGCAAATTTAGCTTTTTATTTAGAAATCAAGGTCTGGACTCTGGAGGAAGACTGGAGAGGCACAGAATCCAAAATCCAGTGTGAAGTTTCTGAAGTCAGTGATGATTTGGGTGCCGTGATGTCTGCTGGTGTTGCTCCATTGTGTTTTATCAAGTCCAAAGTTAATGCAGCTATCTACCAGGAGAATTTGGAGCACTTTATGCTTTCATCTGCTGACAAGCTCTATGGAGATGCTGATTTCATTGCAGCAGGACTTCCAAGTAGTTTGATGACAATTGCCGCCTTTCCACCGCAGGAACTTTACCCAGGAACTAGGGACTTTGGCCTGGTACTCGGTGTGTTTCCACCGCAGGATAAATAAAGTTCCGGGTAAAAAAATGCCCCTCAGAAAGTCCCTGCTGGCGAGGTGGTACTTTTTCAAAGTTCCGAAACTTTCAGGGGGCGGGACTTGGGCACTAAACATCCTGATTGGTTCACACAGCATTGGTTGAGTTCAACTCATTTATTCGGATCATTTTCAAAATATTACTGTTATTGTGTCATGAAATGTCATTATAAAAGTATTTCAGGGAAGAATGTAGTTGTTTAAAACTCAAATCTGTGGTTTATTTATAAAGACAGAACCTATTTAAATATGTGTTTCACCGATCTCGGAGACGGTGAGCTCCACGCGATCAGCGGGTGATCAGTCCTCATGTATCTGCTTAGAGCACTCTCAACTAAACTAGACCTTCTGATATGTGCTGCTGACTCTTTAGTGGTTAAACATAAAATATAATTCGTTTTGGGTAAATCTAACAATTTATCTTTGGTCTGTATTCAATTTATCTCTATGTTAAAATGAAAATAAAAAAAGGCAAATGTATATAATATTTCGATTCATTGTAATGGCTGTAAATATACACGTATCCCTGTACTATGTAAATTTCTGCAGCTCATTCATTATGTTTAAATGAAAACGAAAGGAGGTAGTTGTATTTGATATCCTATTTTGTTTTATTGTAAATATACAGAGAGGACAATTGCAGTAGCCAAGGCGAGCTGACTGAAGTTATCAAGTACGCTGCTGTTAGCAGATTTACCGGACCTGCGTCATCGCGGACAACACACTCCCGAGTCAAATGCACAAAGCCTAAACTACCGAGGATGCACGTCCAAAATCAGCGTACTTTGTATTTAGAAATAAGCGCAGACCTACGTCACCAGACTATTTGCCTAATCTTCCCGGTACTTTAGACCGCGGTGGAAACGCAGAAAGCAACAGGTCTGGGGGAAAAAAATATTGTGAAGAGGAAGAAAAGTAACATCTGACAAACAATATAGAAGAGCTGAAGTCCGCTATCAAAGCAACCTGTGCTTCAATAACCTCAGCAGTGTATATATATAAAAATATATTTAATATATAAGCATAACATACTTTTATTAAATATATACCTGCACATGTTTGTACACAGTAAACACACACACACATAAATAGTATTTATATATATACATATATATTGGATTGCATAACAACAGTTATGTAATAATATAAACTAGCGTTTTCAGGAAAAAAAAACAAAACAACAACAACAAACAAAAACAAAACAGAGTTTTCTTCCCTCTGCATCTTCTGATGTTTCCTAATTTGTCTTGGATTGGATTATCAGTCATTAAGATTTTAAGTGTCATTTTAAGATTTCTCCGACACTGGCCATTATTATTTAAAAGACCAGCTATGTACTTCTTTGCTATGTCTGAATTATTACCCCCCCCCCCCTCCCCCCGGTATTTTTTTTTGCCTTGCAACTTCACACATTTGATGAACCTTGCAACCTGCGGTCATGTCAGTCATATGAACATAAGCAGATTTGTATAACATTACAAAATAGCTGATGCAAGGTCACTTGTCCAACCCTTTGGTAAATAGAACAGAATTAAGGAGCCTGGAATAAAGGCGTCCTTGTCCTTTTGGGAAGTGCACCGCTTTAGTCTGCTTTATGAGAGTATAAGAGATCTTTTGAGACAAGGTCAGAGGAATGCTGGCCGAGAACATTTAGATTCCATTCCTGTTGCTTTTTAGTGGCATCTCTCTTGCCAAGAGACTGATATGAAGTGGACATGTAGACTTATCTTTTCAACAGGATTTTCCCTTTTAGCCTTTTAACAAATCTGTTTTCACACACGCCTAGTTACTAGTTTATTCAAAAATATCTGAATTACTTCACCAATATTTTTTGTTACCTCCAACAAATGTGTAAAGCTCCTCTAAAAACCTTTTTCACTGAAGTAAGCCTGGAGCGAGCTGCCTGACTGACAGAAAATCTCAGCGGTTTTGTAGAGGACACAAGGAGACATTTTGAAAGACATGCGTGCAAGATAGTGCTCAACATTAAATCTTTGAAATTGCTATTAAGCATGTGCATTAGTGTGTGTGTGTGCTTTATACAAATGCATTCACATGCCAGTTGAAGCACAAAGACAAACAGTGTGTTATAACTAGTGCACACCAGCTGTCTTTTCAAAGGGCAATGCTCACATCCTGTAGACTGCCATTAAATTCAGCCCTGAATAAAAGCAAAAGGAATATGGAAGTTGAAATGATCTGTAAAATCAAGCCTATTATCTTTTTCTGCAATTTACGCTGATGTGTATGTATCATTGCTGGGCTCGTGTTATCCATTTTAAAGTAGTTTAAAAGTACTGTATATAGGCATTGTATTTGAGATGAATCGTAGATGAGTTGCAACACTTAACAAAAATAGGTTTTGCTATAAAAAAAATAACATTTTGAAAACACAATTTTTAAACACCTCTGTTGTTCAAGTCTATAACTCCATTCGTGTGCGTGCAATAAATATTTCATGCAATAAACAAAAGTATATATATATAAATTAAATTAAATATAACCAATTCTTGAAATGTAAAATATTTTAAATTGTAAAACAATATTTTGATAGTACTTGTTGCACAAATTTGTTAAGAATAAACTCTCATAACTTATACTCTTCTTTACAAAGTATGCAACTCCATAAGGTGTTTATCAGCTGAATGATTTATTGCAATGCTATGGTTATTAAAAATTAATAATAATAATAATAATAATAATAATAATAATAATAATAATAATAATAAGTTGTATGTATATTGGAATAGTACATGATTGACAATAATGAAAATTAAGCTAATATGTAAAATATCAAACACAATATAGTAATTTAGCAGGCAAATTGTTTTAATTTTCATGAAAATAAACAAGAAAATTACAATGGTAAATGAAAAATAAAATATTGATGGCCCTAGCGATAGGGTTATTCATTATCTCTTATGTCAAATATAATTACATATTTGTTTTTCCTTTTGATATTTGAGTTAAATGTAATATTTTATCAAATGAAAACCCTTTCTGGAATGTAAAAAGCTGCATGAGTGTTTTCTCATCCCTGAAGATATTAGTTGAGTTCAGATTCAGCAGATAAACTGACAGAAAACCACATCAGTCGTCGCTTGTGTTCACGTCTCCAGCAGGTTCTGCAGTATTTCGCGTTCAGAAACACAGAGGCAGATGAATTACTGTCTTCTGATTGACCTTCATCTGAGTAATGGCAATAGTCCAGGGTTTTTCAAGCGTGGAGGTCAATAAAGGTGACTCGGAGAACAGATCCTCTGATTTGATCTAACAGTGAAAGACTACGGCGGCAGAATTGATGCTCTGGGGCTTTTCTTGTTTTCTGACTCTCCAGTTCTGTTTTCATTCATGGCATCAAAGTGTTCCCATCATTCAGTGTATGGAAAATTGGGGTAACAATGAAAACAGGAAAACCCAGTAGCTAGAAATGATTTCTTGCAGCATATGTTCAAGATTTATTGACCAAGATACTAAATCTCTTTGATCCTGCTACATGAAACTGTGGGAAAGTTGGCTGAGAGTGCACTCTTAAAAATAAAGGTGCTTCAAAAGGTTATTCAGGGAGATACCATAGAAGAACCATTCAGTCAAAAGTTCTCTAAAGAACCATCTCTTTCTTACCTTTTTATAACCTGAAGAACCTTCTTTCTCCACAACCTTTTGTGAAACAGAAAAGGTTCTTTAGATGTTAAAGGTTCTTCATGGAACTACTTGGACAAAAGGGTTCTACTATGGCAAGAGAGTGATTCTGCCCCAAATTTTCCTGGATCTTTTGACAATATTCAAATCCTAATAACCTTGACCAAAAGAGTAGATCCAGCAACATGCAATTTTTGACAAAACCATAGTAAACAGCAATAAAGCTTTTTTTTCCCAAAAAAAAAAAAAAAAAAAAAAATGTATTATTACTATTATCGCATAAATGTGCAGTCTATTTGTGTACTATAATTGTTGGTTGGTCCATACATTTTCTTTAAAGATAATTAATAACCACGAATAAGAATGCTGAACACTGACATGAAAATACACTAAAGTTGCAAGTAAGGAATACATTGCTACAGTTGTTCTGGATTTATTTGGTCTGTATGAAAAAGACCAGCCTGGTTCTAACATCTTGTTTCTTTAACTTAAAAGCAGACATCAGAAAGATGCAAAGAGCTCTGAACTCGGATATGTCATTCAGAATGGATTTAAGTCAGCGGCTACTTCAAAAATACCAGCGTACGAGGCCAAAATACAAATAAAGACATTGGGAGAGAGAGGAAATTCAAAAGCAGGACCGTGCATAATCCTTCAAGACACTAAATGCCAGAGCACATGAATAGGTTCCCTCCGTAAAAACACAAGATAAAGCAGCGTGAACGGCAGAGCTACGGAATTAGACTTGCTTTAAGATAGCATCCACTTGGACCAATCACAATCACTTATGTTGCAGCATGTTTTCTCACAACAAAATGAGCCTTACCCTAACCCAACTCTAACCCTCCTCGAAGTGAGAGCTGAAAAATGCTCTTCACTGATTGAGAATGGCAACAACAATCCCTTTTAATATGTTGCCTTTACAGACAATTGCTTATTCACCAAATCACCATGACAACTCCGAGGCACATCTCTCTCTCTCTCTCTCTCTCTCTCTCTCTCTCTCTCTCTGCTTAGCAATTCAGTGCAAATCGTCTCTCAAGTCTTTTAAACTACAGTTTGACAGTCTGGTCCCTGAAATTAAAACTGCAAAGCCAATTGAGACTGTCTTAAATGAAAATATGGGCATCCCTGACACCAGCCAGTTTAACATGTCATCATATAAATGTTGCTGTATTTTTGTTCGTGTGAAACAAGCAAATATCAAGTTTATCTGCTGAATGTATGCAGCTAACATTAAAGGGTGAGGAGTTCTCAAATTCTTTCGTAATGTTCATGCATGCAGTTTTCACGAGCTTGTATAACAGACTACATGGAACATTTGAACTATAAAAATGTAGCCTTTTGACACAGAGCAGGACAATTTACATTTACATTTACAAAAAGAAAATTCTGAATTTAGTTACAGACTCAAGATTTTATGAAATATGTGTTATGAAATATGTTTTAAAAAGGGCTTTTCTTGTACATTATGCATACATTGCATGGAACTCTTCTAAAAACACACGATTTGATTTAACAAATTGCACAAAATTATGAAATAATTGCCAAATGTTCACAATGCATTTATCATAGTCTCATAATCTGAATACATAGTCAGTAAAAGCATAAATTCAATCATCAGCTCGTAAAGGAATCCAGGCGTAATAGAAACGCAACATGGAAGGCGCTTTAAACGAACGCGATCTGTTAGCGACGCGACGCGACGCGACGAAACTGCAGACCGCTAGAGGTTGCGGCTGGAATCCTGACGTCGGTACCTCTTCGACCAATCAAATACTTTTTTTATGCGAGCCACTGAACGCGACGCTACTGGAAAGCTCTAACGCGCTGCCTCCTCTACGCGCTTTTACAGGGGACGTTCTGGAATTGTCGCGTCGCGACGCTCGCTTGCAGTGCAGTGCGGATGGGGTGTAACAAGTGCAAGAGACCCTCATCCTTATCTCCTGTCACTTTTACCGGCATCGAAGCACTTCACCAAACCCGCTTCACCTCTCCTTCATCTCACTGCGCATCTCCTCGCCCCAGACGCAAGGAACACTGAAGTTCACGCAATTGTTAGGTGGCAATCCTGACAGTAGAGATCTTGGGATAAGACATAGAGGTGCGCAACGCATTCTACAGTCTGTCCGTTTGGTGACTAATAACTTCTCCTCATCAACAAGAATTATCCCCATGAACAACTCACCTGCTTTGGTGAAACATCAAATCCCCCATTCCTGGTATTCCTGTTCCCTAAAAAAAGCCGCGATGCGTGCGCGTTAGTGGTAATCCGTGGCTCTGTTAAGATTTCCTCCCAGCGCTCTTCATGCAATTCGTGTGACCTTTTCCAGCGAACGCATCCTTCATCCTTTACACTCCAGTCACATTCTCGTGTTTTTCCTGCGCGTATGATCCTGATGCTCTGGTCCCGCGTGTTCGCAAGCTCCACAAGAGCTTCACGAGTGCGCGCTGCGCGGACACGCCAACACAGGCGCGCGGGTTACTAGGAAACCCAAAAGCGCGCACGCATGCAGGAGAGAGGGGGTGTGAGTAACCCTGCTTTTCAGGACATCTATAGAGAGCCTTTTGCTATTGAATTATGTGAATTGCATTTCCTCAATATAAAAAAGAACAGAATAGCAAAATAACACAAAAGATCTCATTGGGACTAATTGATGTGTGTTTTGTAGAGGAGCCTGGGGCTACATGTAACATTTTGTACTTTGGGATTTTTTTTGTTTGTTTGTTCTTTCTCTTAGTAGTTTTCTTTTGAAATATCATTTCTATACAGACCTTGTAGTTAATATGATTACTAAACTCATTTGGCCTCTAAATTCCTATAATGTGTTTGATATTTTACATATTATTTAGTTTAATTCTTTTCATTGATGCCAAAATATATACATATAAATATATGTCATTGATGCCTGGAAAGTCAGAATGTAATAAAAAACTATGTATTTTATTTAAACATCATAGCAGTGCACCGAATTATTTTAATGGAACACTAAAACAAATAAAAATATAGCTGCATACTCAAGTTTATATATATACACACACATACATACACACAGCAAGTTTGAATAAAAGACCTCATATTAATAGACAATATGACAACTTCCCCATGTGAATACTATTTATACTGCAGAAATAAGTCCTTGTACACATAAATGAATACATACCTGATATGTATTCAAGAGAGTGCAGTTACATTCAGATCACTCCATTTCACTCCCGTTCTATGGTTGCTGCAATGTAAATGCTTGCTTTTTTTCAATTTGCATATTTATTGTTTATAAATCTGGTGGAAACGTCCCAGAATTCTCATTACTCAGTTTATTCACGAACAAAGGCAAATTCTGCCCTGTGCGGGCCGTGAGACGTTTGATTGGTGGGATGCAGCCAGGTGATCAGCGTTAGATTTCCGAGCAGTCGGTGACTGGGCAACCGGAGCGCCGAGATTAAAGTCATTTGGATCTGAATGGCTGCTATAGTTTCCCGGATAAAACAGTAATTTAATCATTGAATGAGAATGCTTGCGCAGGCCATGTGTGTAAACACAATTGCTCAGGGGAAAGGAGATTGAGAATTCTCAGTGTGCAAGCTTTAATCGCCAAAGTGGAGCTTTTCCGGCCTTTATATTTCCCTGCAAAATGACTCAAGCCACTTACGGTGCATTTGTCGCTGTCGCCTAACCACAAGTCAGTCATCGGAGAGCTATTCTGTATATTTCTGCATATTTTGTTCTGTCATTTGCGCTCAACTGTACTTTAGTACCTCGTGTGATTTCAAGCCTTCTGTCTCTATGAGGCTCTGCGGGGGTTTGAAAAGAAGGAGTGCCAAAGGTGACACCGAGGGATTTTCCTCTTTCAAAAGCCTCACGAAGCAACAATAAAGGAATTCATTACAGCACACCCCCCCAATGAACCAGAATTTTACTCTGTGGTGCATTTCACAGACGTTCTGCGCATTGGGCCTGTGCAGCGTAACACAAACGGATTCATTCTTCTAAAAAGAGGAATTAGAGCATCGGATCCCTAGCGTTTTTCATCCTTCTCCCCCTTTCCGAGTATGTTTAATGACAGCTGGGAATTCGCTCCGACCCGGCCCCTTTACAGAGAGAGCTAATTAGCAGGTTTCCTCCTGTCTGTGGTGCCACCAGATGGATTCCCAGAATGCAACCTGCCAATGTCAGTGAGCAGGGTTTCGCAGGTGGATCCAGTAGACTGGGACTGCCTGGAAATGGACTTCTGCGCTGTCCACCAGAATCCTGTTAACAATTTCTGCGTGTTTTCCAACCCTTGTGGTCAGAGATTTATTCCACTACTAATTATTGTTTTACAGGCAGTTAGGAGGGTGAAAAGTAACTGTGGATTCGACGCATATTTAATGATGTGTATTTGTCAAAGCAAGTCAAATTCATTTCTATAGTGTTACAGACTCTAAAAGCACCTTGGCAGAGATAAACAGACAAATAGCAGAATCAAATATGGAAACCAGACTATGGACACATTTTGGATTCTACTGTTAAGCAGCTCTAAAAGACAACAGACTTAGTCAGGGTGGTGCCATATTTAATTTTTAGTAGGAATGAAAAAGAGGTTGTGGGGACTAGAAATAAAGTATGTTCAATGAACTGCATTGTTGTTTAACAACATGCCGATTGTTCACTTGACAAAATGCCTTACCCAAACAACATTCAATAGAGTAAGACTCCGTAAAACTGTTTTGAAAGTTGTGATCTAGACCCTATACACAGTGTCAGTGTTCATAGTTAAATGAGGTCCTATTATGTCCTTTTATTTGGTTATTGGGGTGTCCTAGAATAGGTTTCAACAGGTGCTCGTTGAACACATTGTTTTTTTTAGTTCTGTTGCACTTAAGCCCCTCCTTCCAAAATACTGATTGGTCAGCTAGCCCAGTGCATTGTAATCAGCGAACCACATGTTCTGGAAATGTCACTTTCCTCACCATAACCATGCCATTGCGACAACACTTTACATCTCTTCTTTATCTTCTCCAGCGTGGCTCAACCAGGCCTCACAGTTTTTTTTTTTTTTTTTTTTTGCATGTTCCATGGCCAGGGATTTTTTTTAGATGAGTGATTTTGTGTGTTACGAGATCCAGAAGTGCACTGTAGTCTAAAGTAGCCATTTGTTGTGGGTCTTCTGTTAAAGAGAATATCAGATTTTAGAGTGTACTTTTAGTTCGTAATCTTTTTTCTTGCTTAAACACCAAAATTACACATTACTAACCCTAACCCTAACTAAAGTTGAAAAATTAAAAAACATAATTTGACCCATTTAAATTTGATACTGGCATCAAACCTGGCTAAATTCTATATAGTGTCTTTATTTTGCTCAAGTCAGTTCAGTGATGGTTCAGTTCAGATCAATAACTGTATGAATTTCATCAATCTGAGTCCAGTTTAACTGTAAATAGTACAAAAGGCAGAAATGTCGTTATTCAGCTTGAATCTGTTCAATGTTGATTCAGTTCAGTTCAATGTTGATGTTGTAAGATGTGATTCGGCAGTGAAGCAGCTCTACAGAAGAGGACCATGCCACCATCCAGCTTATGTCGGTTAGGTCTCAAAACACTGAAAGTTAAGTGACTTTTAGAGCCAAACTATTGAAAGCAGATCATCAACCTTTTCTGTACCCTTCAACCCAGACTCAGGATCCCCTAAAAAATTTAAAAAAGACTAGATTTTCTCAGTAACACAGTGGCCAGTGTTGTATTGACAGAGACCACACACACTTTTCTTTAGATGTAAAAATCTAGTTTGTATTCAAACTGTAGATATTCAGCCATTGCTGTTTATTTAGCAGTGAAACCCTCACCAAAGTGCAGCATCCTCAGAAGCAAGGGACGTTCACTTCTGCAGCTTTGTCACCTTCATCCAGAGAATTGAGAATTTACTGCTGTTTTGAAGGTTAATGTACAGATCCAGGCATGCAAAGTCACAGCCACACACTGGGACGTGCAAAGGACTCCAAAGTGACCTGGGCTGTATGCAAACCGTACATTGTGTTCCTGTAGCACAGCTTCTGTGGCATGAGACTAGCAATGACAAGGTCATGGGTGTGATTCCCGAAAATGTGTGGAATGCACAGTAAGTCACTTTGGATAAAATCATCTACTAAAATAATTTAAAATCATAACTATAAGAGGAAAGTAAAGCTAATATTGATAGGGTACAGTAATGTATAAAAAGCATGTTTTCTTCTTTTTTTATTTTTTTTGCAGTGCAAATCTCATTACTCGAGTAATGTTGTGTCTTATCCATTATTTTTACATTTAAGCACAGATGTAATCCTGTACACATTTAAAACCCTGATAATTATTTTTCTTCTTCTTCTTCTTCTTCTTCTTTTTTTTTTTTTAGAATACATAATATTTATTTGCAGATGATAGCCAAATATAAAGCTGTTTCTCTTAAATAACTAGATAGTAGCAGTGTTTTGATTGGCTGAGGGTTCACACAAACTATTAAGAACAGCTATTCTTATGGGATATGTTTTCCCTACACAGCATGAAAAGAAAAACAAAACCTCCTTTTGCTGAAACAAGACTATTATAGGCGGTATAATAACTCCCAAGTGCCTGAGAGGGAAACAAAGTAAGATAACTGAGAAACATGAAAACTCCCATAGATATATATATGAATATATTTTAGCAGAGACCACCATTCAAACGTTTGGGGCTGGTAAGGAAATGTCTCTTCTGCTCATCAAGGTTGCATTTATTTAATACAAAATACAGTAAAAACTGTAATATTATATAATATATATTATTTTAGTAATAATAAATAACTTTTTTTCTATTCTTTTTTTTCTGCTCTTTTATTGCTGTGATGGAAAAGCTGAATTTTTCAGCTGGCATAACTCTAGTCTTCAGTGTCACATGACCCTTCATAAATGTTGAAGACAGCTGCCTAATAACTTTTTTAAGGATTTTTAGAGGAATAAAAAGTCTAAACAATATTTATTTGGTGAAAAAAAAAAAAAAAACTTTTTCGCAACATTATAAATGTCTTTAATTTAATGCATCCTTCCTTCTAAAATAACATGTATATGCATTATTAAAGCAATCTTTGATTGCCTTTTTTATTTATTTAATTTTCTTTTTACTAGGGGAGTGTTGAGACTGTGTGTGTTATTGCCATCGGTGTTATCATGTGTAACCTGCAGCTCTAGAGTGATTTACAGAGTCACCTAGCGTTTATGTCTCAGATGATTGCTGCTATCTTTTCTTATTTTTTTAGCCAAAGACGCTGCACGCTTCTGGGGGTCCTGCACCAGCTGAGCAGCTACTGTTGAGATGAATATGAATTGAGATGAACAGATAGCTTTATCGACCCCTTTGGTGTGCATGTCTTGTAACCAAACAAAGTCACATTTGGATATGTGGAAGTTTGAATGTCCTGTGGTGCCACCAGATGGATTCCCAGAATGCAACTTACCAATGTCACCGAACAAGGTGCAATGCATTTTCATTTTTCAGCAAACTATTCCTTTAAGTTTGAGTTGTTACCAATGCAAGATGTCACTGGACAAATCAGGTATACTCTACAGTAAATGTGTATCCCATTGAGATTTTGTATTTTGTGCTAAAGGTAGACATGTTCACACTGATCAATCTATAAATACCCCATCATATTTCTGTTTTGAGAGGAGGTCATTGTTATAGAGAGCATAGAGGCTTGTGCAAGGTGAACCGTGGACTGTCAGGAGGTATCGAGGGAGTTAGGGGAAAATACAGCTTCTGGCAGCACATCAAAGAAGCCACTAGATGAATTATTAATTATACTGGGAGAAAAAAATTGACAGTCAGAAAGTAACATACAAAGGTGAAATTGAATAGAGAAAACACACCAAACAAGCACTTATCATAATGATGCAAGCAGCAAAAGAATAATAAATAAAGTCAATATTCAATGCTAATCTTATTTTGACCTATATAACGAGAAGACCAGTTTCCAAGAACATGATTCCAATGAGTGCAAACTCAACGGTGTCCCAGCCCGTCAATCTGTTCAGCTGTGCAAGAGTCTGTGTGTATACATTTATCACC
Source organism: Carassius auratus (assembly GCF_003368295.1). Taxonomy (NCBI): domain Eukaryota; kingdom Metazoa; phylum Chordata; class Actinopteri; order Cypriniformes; family Cyprinidae; genus Carassius; species Carassius auratus. Next base: position 10,285,422 of record NC_039256.1, read on the forward strand.
ATCAGTACCAAAGCTCACAGCGAGGCCGATATTCAGATAGACTCACAGCTTTATTTCTCCAGCGTCCCCAGGAACAGAAGTTCCAGACTCTCCCACCTGCAAAGCCTCCATCTGCTCCTTTTGTCACAGAGCAAGAGAACGAGAGAGTCAGCAACCGTTAACACAACACTGGCTTTTCTGCGGTCCCAACTAACACTGCTTCTGCAGGTTGCTCTCTAGTTTGAGCAGTCTGACTATCTTAGTAGCTTATTATTGTGGAAAATAATTTCAGAGTATGCCAAATACATAGTTAACTGAAAGATATTGAATCAATACAAGACAAAATTCTCAAAAATGAATCTAAGAGTAAGATGCATACCTGACTTTTAGAAAAACACATAGTATGACGTGTGTAGACACATTTCCTGCTATGGGATCTTTCTGGATACAGAAGACCCCGACCTTTTTGCTGCAAAGCTTTAAATACAAAACCAAGATAAAGCATCCCTCAAATGGAGGCATGCACAGACAATTGGAATTTGCATTAACCCAGGTCCCAGAACGGGGTAGTTTACACCTCAAAGGGAACAGAAGGTAATTTACATGGAAGAGTCTGGAAAAGGGCATTCCCATTACAGTAAGCAACATACCTCTTAATTCTTAGGATCTGTACTATCTTTTAGTCTACTTTTGTAAGATTGAAACCATTGTCCCACTCGCTCTGACACTATTCAAATTATACCAAACATGACTGTAAATAATACTTGCATTCATGTAGAACATTATAATTTTGACCATTCTGAGTGAACCAAGAGGAGAGGGGATGAGAAGGAACATATGTGAGACAGGTGTTTCCTGCACCTCCACTCTGTGAAGTGTCTCGAAGATGCTTGTGTATATTTGTATTGTCTGTTCTCAGGAGATCAAAGTATCTGAGGTTCTTTCATCCTTACAAAACCAAGGTTAATCTAAAGTTGTGGTCACTTTTACGATTGCTCCGCAAAGTACTGTGGAAATGTATATGATCAGAAGTATGGGGTGTAGTTTTTCTCTTTGACCCATTGACCAACAGAAAGCTGCTTTGTTTAAAGGTGATTTGTGAGCTGTGTTTCAGACATCTCTGAACATTGATAGTAGAAAAGTGACCCCCTTTTTTATGTCTGCAAAATTTTGCTAGTGTGACTGCACCTTAAAGGTTGTTGTTGATTTATCACAAATAAGGTCTGTAAAAACTATTTTTTATTTTACCCTAAGTTTGAAATATCTATTTGGAATTTTATTATATATATATATATATATACATATATATATATATATATATATATATTTTTTTTACAGTGCAAATATATGAACACATTTTAAATGAAGAATGCCTCTGTATTTTGTGCATAGCATGATGCATTTACCAAGCATCCAGGATTTATGTATTATACATTTTTGAGCCAATAATTTAAATAATCTAAATAGGCTTCAAGGTGAATGAACACCTGCTCTGCTTTATCACATTCATTCTAGAAGTCTCGTGTCACTGTCTTTGCTCTTGCATGATACTGTGATAATGACATGCTGATAAGTAAATACAGAAATCATTGTCTGCATAAGAAAGCAATATTGCACATGTAGCAAAGAATAATGGAGCAGAAGACCTGCAATATTGCGTCCTTTCTGCTTCAAGCTCACCTGAAGACCTATCAGTTCTCACTTTTCTCTCACAGCTGCTGGAGAACTGTCTAATAATTGAGGATCCAGCCCTTTGTGGTGCGGCTTTAGATGACAACAATAATGACAAAGTGAGGAGGACATCTTTTTCTTCATCAGCTGATCAATAATGCATAGGAATCACATGAATAATTTTTCCCCCTAATGGATATTGCTTGCTCAGAAAGGATTTCGAAGCCCAGATTTAAAAAATTCAGTATGTGAAATGATGCATTACTATGTGACAAAGTGATTTTAGGAGGCAAAGGGAGAATGGTGCAAATGCATCAGGGAACATCTGCAGGAGTGCCTGCGCATGGTGGCTGCTGTCTGCTCGTGATTGGCTTGACAGCGCCTGGACGCGACATTACACTCTTCCCACATCTCATTTCGCTCTGTGTAACAGAAGTGCCAGCTAAACCTCCTCATATGCATCCAAATACAAGGCTGGTGACACATTTTTATTGATACTTACAGTGCTTTTGATGTGAGGCACACAAGACTCCTTGTTGGTTTCTATCAAGCTAGGAGAAATTGGAAGAGGGGAAGGTTTATGCTTAAAATTCAAAGCTGGATGCATTTTTAGATCTGTGTTGGTTCTGAAACAATATTACTGAAGCAACTAATCTGATTTGGGGGAAAATTATTTTCGAAAGCCATTTTACTTTTGTAATATTAATGTAAAACAATAGGCCTATATTCAACAGCAACAACACAAAAGTTAAATTATTGTAACGCTTTAATGGGTGGTTGTTTGCACGCTTAATAAACAAACTTCAGCTAGTCCAAAATGCAGCAGGTAGAGTTCTTACTAGAATTAGGAAGTATTAACATATTAGACTGGTTCTGTTAACACTGCACTGGCTCCCTATCAAACATTGTATAGATTGTATACAGCCTAAAAATCCCTTAAAAGATTGTTCAGGAGGCAGACAAACTCTTGCAGTTTAAATCTAGAGCCATCTCTTTAACCTGGCTTACATATAACATACTAATACACTTATAATACCCACATCCGTTAAATGATTTTTAGGCTGCATTAATTAAGTAAACCAGAATCGAGAACACTTCCCATAACACCCGATGTACTTGCTTCATCGTTAGAAGAATGAATGGCATCTACGCTAATATACCGTAATTCCTCAAATAAAAGCCGGGGCCTTTATTTATCTGAACTGCAGAAGGTAACAGGCTTTTATTTGAAGCAGGCTTTTATTAGAGCCAGGCCTTTATTTCTAATTCCATCTGTTTGATAAGTAATTGTTTTAAATAACCCGTTTTAAATTAAAAGTGATTGCGTTCCAGTGGACAGAGATCATAAAATTAGCACAGTGTCAAGTGCCCTCACTCTAGTGAAGTTCAACCCTGCAGTTTCCCCCACTTGAAAGGGTATGCTTGCTCTTGAAGGTTTGGACTGGATTTTACTCAAATGACCAGGAATCAATTCTTTCTTTTCTTTCTTTTATTTGAAAGTTGCCATGGCCAAAAGCAGGTAAAAAAAAACCTTAAACACAAACACAAGTAGATCAAGAAAATATACAATAAGCCCAAGTAACCATAATAAAGCATCACAACCCAGGATCAAATACTTAAATTTAAACAAATTAGTCTTGAAAATAAATGGAAAGAGAAACCCCATATCTAGAGCACCCAAATAAATTGAAGACACTTTTAAAGCACTACTCAAATGATTCTACCCTTAAACACTAACAGCTTTAACCTATAAAACCACAATTACGCTCTTCAAGCTTCCTAAAAAATCTTTACAATACATTGCTTTTAACTATACCTTCATGATGTTAAATGTATAACACTTTAGTTTACAATCCAAACATGATTACATAACATTTATACATACATTTTTCCTTAAGGATAATTACATGATTTACTTAAATGTTAAATTTCCCCACACTGCACAAACGAATGCTCACCGACTCCTTCCTTGTTCAAACAAGCTTTAGTCCTGCAGTATCACTTTTCAGGTCCAGTTCCTCCACACATCTTGCCAACCTGCTTTCTATCCTGTGAGTGACTCTGATTCCCTTAAAACCACTAGATCCTTCCCACCTGGTTACTAATTAACTATCTGCGGCTGGGTGCCACACCCAGCACCAAAACCACCCAGGCAGAAAGGGTGTGGTCTGCAGCTCAGCTCAACACCTCCCACTCGATCTTCCCATGGAAACCGCTGGAAAGATCGCACACAGTAAACTAGTAGTCAGAGATTTCCTCCTGAGCTCCCTGCCTGCTCCTCCACTGGCAGTAGGACCACCAACCGCCGGACATCCCGGTGAAGAATTGTGGACTGAAGGTCCCTCCGAATGCTGGAGACGTGATGCCTGGATGTAGGATATTTGGATGCTGATGTTACAGGCCTCACCTCCGGAGTACAGGAGCTTGCCACAACTCTAATATTCACATCCCGTACAATGTTTCTAGAGTCAGGATTGACGCTGATGGCTCTTCCAAGCTTAAAGTGGCCCCTCAATGCATTCTGATCACAGAGCCAGACAATATCTCCAATTGCGACATTCCTCTGTGCAGTGTGCCACTTGCTCCTCACGAAAAGATTAGGACCAGCAAGTTGGCTCCAGAATCTCCAGAATTTGTTGACTTGATGTTTTCCAGTCACCACTTGATGATGCTCGTCCCAGCAGGAGTGTATTTGGCGTGACGTACTGCACTGTATCTTCAAGGCTCTGCACCCTAGCATCAATGGGCCGCTCATTTGTCAGATTAGCGGCAAGCTGAAGAGTTGTCTGAAGCTCGCTGAAACAGAGCCCTGACTCTCTTCCCAGACTCTGGAAGGCCTTCTTTACAATCCGAACAGCTGCTTCCGCAGTGCCATTCCGATGAGGTGAATCAGCTGGCAGGATTTTCCAATGCCAGTCAGTTACATTTTGAGCTGAAATATCCTCCACAGCAGACCTACCTAGGCTGTCCAGGAACTGATACAACTCCTTCAGAACAGACTTGGCACCAACAAAATTAGTCCCCGGATCGGACCATATCGTCTTAGGGTGGCCTCTAATTGCTGTGAACCTCTGATAAGCCATCAGGAAGCTTTCAGTTGACATTGTGTTGGCGAGCTCCGTGTGGATTGCTCTGCTGACCATACAGCAAAATACAACTCCCCAGACTTTCATTTTTACTCTTTTCCTAACATCATCTTTGATCTGATAGGGTCCAAACAGGTCAACGGCTGTAAACTCAAATGGAGAAGCTGGCCTGGTTCTCTCTTGAGGCAGATCACCCATCACTTGTTGACATCTTCTCACTCTGGCTTTCTTGCAGACCACACAATTTTCAATGACTTTGAGCAATTATTCGTCCCTTGATGACCCATGCTCTCTTTCTCACCTTCAATAGAGTGGCAGCCACACCCTAGTGACCCTTGCTGTGAGCTTCCTGAACAAGCAATGTTGAGACCCAGGCACTGCAAGGTAAGAGAGGGACACTAACACGGTCTTCATTAAAGGCTTGGACTCGCCCACCACAAACCAGTAACCCAGTTTCCTCCTCTTTGAAGACTACCAGCCGGTCTATTGTGGTTGCTGGTAAGGTCACCCCCCTCTTGTGTGGCAAGAAACAGATCCCTTAAAGCATCTTGGCGCTCTATCGTAGTGATGACCCTGGTTGATGAGACTGCCTCCCACTTTGGAGCTCCCAGGATCTTACTTTTAGCTGCAAAGCATTTTGCTGCCCTCCAGACCCAGGCAATTGTCTTAACCAGACGAGTCAGGTTGCTGAACCGTCCTTCATCCACCAGGTTTCGGACAGCAGCCCCAGCAGGTGGCCTTCGATGCTCCAGGTTTGGTGCCTCCTTCACCTTAGCTCTTGTGAGAGCCGCAGCAAATGATTTCTTCTGCATCCTTCCAACACTCTCCCTGGCAGTTACTGATACATCCTTTGCAGACTTAATCGGCCACTCCTCAACCGGTAGACTCAGGAACTTTGGTCTTTGCTGCCATGGTGAATTTTCAGCCAACTCTTTTGGGCCAGACCCACGAGTAATGATGTCAGCGATGTTCAGGGATCCAGGAATCCACCACCAATTCTGAAGTCGTGTGCTGGTTTGGATTTCTCCAATCCTGTTGCCAAAAAAGGTCTGAAAGCCATAGCTCTCACGTTGAATTGAACAAAGTACAGTTTGACTAATCAACAAAGTGGTACCATTGCTTAACTTGAATTCGGCTATGTTGCTCAAAGTACCTCTTTAACCGGGCGGCGAATACTGCTCCACATAGCTCTGCCTTGACTGCTTCCCCCTTGTGGTCTAGGGGGGCCAGTTTAGCTTTAGACTCCACCAGCCTCACTGTTGGACCTTGATCACAGTCCCACCGCAGATACAGGATGGCACCATAGGCATGATCGCTCCCATCAGAAAAGGTAATTGCATCAGGCTCAGCTGTCACACTCACTGGTGTCAAGGCTCTAGGGAACTTGACTTTGCTCAGCTCAGCGTATTCTCCAAAAAGGCTGATGGCATCTTCTCTCAGATTTTCTGATAGCGCAAGGTCCCAAGTGTCCCTGACAGTGCTGCATTTGTGTTTGGCCTCTTGAAATGCTCTCCGAACCAAAATGGCTCCTTTCTGCTTTACAGGTGTTGTCAGACCAACTGGATCATACAGCCCAGAAACTTGGCTAAGCAACTCTCGTCGTGTCAGTGGGTCTGGCGTCTGAGCTCTCACCTCTTCCTTTTGAAGGTCTTGGCCAACTCTCATCTTTCTCTTCCTCTTTGAAAAGTTTACACCAACCATAACATGAAGCTTGTCATCCTCTAGGGTGTAGCCGAGGCCAAGAGCTTTGTTGTCCTCCTCCTTGAGCTGATTTGGCAGGATTACAGTCTTTGGAGTAGCCTTCTGTTCCTGTTTTCCGAGAGAATCTCTCCTACTTTCACCAGAAAAGACCCACGGCTTTAACTTGAACCCTCCTGCTCCCAGGATCTGTTCCACATTTTCTGTGATCACTTTGAGCTGGTCCAAGTTGTTATGGGAGGTCAAGATATCGTCAACATAGCTGTCCTCCTCTAGCACCCGACGCTCTTCCTCATGATGGCTAAACTTGGGGAGATTCGCGGTCTCTCTCATGGCGAGCAATACAACCTGCTGGCTTGTCACCAATATTTACTCTTGTGACTGCATATATGCCTAGCCCCTCCTCTTCAGAGTCACGCCACAAAAACCTATGCAAATGCACCTACCGATCTTCAAGCCACACTGAATTGTACATTTTCCTTATGTCTCCCAAAGCTGCAAACTCTCCCCTCCGGAACCTGAGAAGCACAGCACGAATAGAGTTTAAGACATCTGGGCCCTTTAACAGGAGGTCATTTAAGCTCACACCTCTACACTTCTGACTACTGTTCCAGACCAGTCTCACCGGAGTTGTGACGGAATGTGGGTTGGGTGCGATGAGGTGGCTAATGTACCACACTGGGCCAGTCCATGTCTGAAGGACGTCATTAGGCAACTTCATTGCCGCCCCACGCTCAACCATCTCGTGAACTTGAACAGCATAGGCAGCCTTCCACTCTGCCTCCCTGGTCAGCTGCCTCTCCCTCCTGAGGAAAGTTGCCTCAACTGCACTCCCGTTGCTTGGTAATGTGGCTGGATCTTCTACCCAGGGGTACCTGGCGTGCCAGTGAGGAGTCTCACTGTGCTCATCAGCAACTACATATGTTAGCCCATTCTTTACCACCTCCAGCTCCCTTTCTTCAGCGAGGGTCATCTCTTTGCTGCCTGGCTGGCAGTTTCTACAGCGACAACCCCCACATTTCAGGATGCAGCCAGCACCGATGCTATCCCATTTCCACCACTCGAGGAAGCTAGATTTAGTCCCACATCTGAATCCTTGAAGTTGCTGGCTTTGTTGACGATTAATGGGGACCACGCAGGTGTGTTCTTCATACTTTACCGCAGCAGTTCTCATAGACCTTGCGAAATGTGTTCTCGATGAATGGGCTGAAACAATTACCGCCTCGAACAACTGAGGATGGGTGCCAGCAACTGTCTTTCCCATTGGTCCGTCCCACAACACAAGGTCCCCCACAGTGCGGATTTTCTGCGGAGCCAGCTGTCCTTCCTTGTGACTCACAAGGAGGTGGATCTCCCTTGGCCTTGCCAGGTGACTGAGTGGAATTTCTGGGAAGAACTCTTGTAGTTTTTTGGCTGACACATGTCTTTGAATGTCTGCAATGCTGTCTAGACCATAGCAAACCAGCTGGTGGGATCTGAGAGTGCCTCTTAAGGTGTTGACCCGAATTTTCAGGAGGTACCGCTTTGTCTTGACAAAGGCTTTCATGCCTCCTACACCATGGACTACAAGCGTGATGTCTTCACTTCTGAGATTGAGCTGACCTGCTGCATCATGGGTGATATAATTAGTATCGGAAGCTAGGTCGATAAGGGTCCCAATTTTCGGCCCAGCATTTGCGGTTACCTCCAACAGCATCATGATGACAGGCCACTCCGCTAGGCCGCTCTCTACCAAAAGACTTGAATGACTCTTTGCAATATGGGAGGTGCTCGCTGCGTGTTACAGAATGCATCCCGTCATTGTTTGGCTAATTCAGGTGAGAGTTTTCTAAAGAATTCCTCCTGGGCCTCAGTGTAATTCCTCCAGCTCTCACCTCCCACTGTGGTTTTTTTCCTCCTCTGAGCTGTACTGTCTCTGGATACCTCAGCACTGCGACACAGGTAATAGTGATGGTCTGCAACTCTCTGCTCTCTACAATCAGGACTTCTACAGAGAAACAAAGTTTTGCAGTGATTACCCTCGTCATGGACCTCCAGACATTTCCAGCAGGCTCCTAGCTTTCGCACCGCATCCTTCTTCTCTGGGAGCTTGAGCACACGGAAACTTTTGCAGAAGTACAGTTTATTCTTATGCTTGATGTCCCCACAGACTACACATCCTGAGAGGTTGCTACTTGACTGGATTGATGCTCTGGTCCTAAAACTGACCTTTGTTCAGGTCAGTTTTCTTTCCTCAGTGGCTCTTCATCCCTCAATTGATCCAGCTGTCCGTAGATGCTCTCTTGACTCTTGAGAAAGGCCAGAAGATAGTCAAAGCCGTTCTCTGGGTCAGTGCTGCTTCTCTCAGCTGCATAAAGAAGCCACTCTTTCTTCAGTGCATCTGGAAGCTTACTTTCAATTGATTTTGTCACCAGAGGAGTCCTTAAAGCACCAGTGTCACCCAGGTCACTCAGGTCTTGAAGGGCCTTCTCCACAGCTTGGATGAGCTCAACAATTTTCTTGGGCTGGTGACATTTTGCAGCTGGAAGTCTCTGGAGCTCCTCTACGATTTCAATAGCAATCGCAGTTTGGCTTCCAAACCGATTCTCTACGACACGAAAAATGTCATATGCTGTGTTATAGGTTATCAATCGAAGAGCTCTCATTACTTTCTCATCCAAGCTGTCAAGGAGCTGAAACTTTTTTACTTCTTTTGACCCAGTGGGTTCTCCTTGCCTCTGGAGGGCCTCCCAGTCCCTTTTCCAGCGATGAAAGTCTCGCCTGATGCCAGTAAACTTGGGGAGGGAAGTAGGCTTCAGTCTAACGGCTGCTGTTGGATAGCTTATAGAAGCTGCACTCACAACTCTTTCGGCGTCTTCTTTAGCTTTTACTTGAATGAACTCAGCTCATTTTGAACTCAGACATTAACTTGGGGATGATCTGCTCAAGACCTCTGACCCGCAGCTGGAAACCTTTTCGTTCAGCAGGAGGAGCCCAACACTTCCACTGTGCGTGCAGCTCTTTTGCTCTCTTAACCAGTTTTTCCATGTAATCAAACATGAAGTCAAAAACCTCTTTATTTCCACCAAGTCCAAAGGACACCACACTCTCTACTTCCTCCTCCGCAGCCTTCACTGCCATTGTCAGTTCCTCTTCTCCAAAGTTTGAGCTCATTCAATCTCATCTCGCACTCACTAGCAGTTTTCCCAATGTCGGCCTTTTGCTGCTCATTCAACCTGGAAACTCCTTCGGAATCTGTATCCAGCTCGGCTTCTACAAGGTACTGGGCCCCTACATCATCTTTGGCTTCCATGACCTTGTTGGCCTCAATTATGAGCTTTTTGAAACTGTCCCTGAGCTCCTCTTCAGGTGTGATGGCATGCATTCGGACTACGTTGTTAGCCAGCCGTGAGAATTGTCGCTTTGCGGATGTCCTATTGCTCTTTAGCTGCTCCAGTGTCTTTGAGTCAGCCATCTTTTCAGCAGGATTGGGTGAGAGGATTTCCTGTTTTATCAGGCCTGGCTGGTTGCTGTTCAGGATTCTCAGTTCCTGTCTTCACAGTGGTTTTTTACTCTCAAGTGCCCTCACTCTAGTGAAGTTCAACCCTGCAGTTTCCCCCACTTGAAAGGGTATGCTTGCTCTTGAAGGTTTGGACTGGATTTTACTCAATGACCAGTAATCAATTCTCTTTTTTCTTTCTTTTATTTGAAAGTTGCCATGGCCTATAAAACCACAATTACCTTGCCGCTGTTGCCTCTGGCTTGCTTAGTTGGGGTCACTTCATCTACAGCGATATCGTTGACTTGATTGCAAATAAATGCAAAGACACTATTTAACTGAAAAGAGATGACATAGCTGAATTCAATGATGAACTGCCTTTAACTATCATTTTGCATTATTGAGACACTGTTTTCCAAATTAATGTTGTTCAGTGCTTTGACGCAATGTATTTTGTTTAAAGCACTATATAAATAAAGGTGATTGATTGATTGAATTACACTCTTCAAGCTTCCTAAAAAAACTTTACAATTCATTGCTTTTAACTATACCTTCATGATGTTAAATGTATAACACTTTAATTTACAATCCAAACATGATTTCATAACATTTATACATACATTTTTCCTTAAGGATAATTACATGATTTACTTAAATGTTAAATTTCACCACACTGCACAAACGAATGCTCACCGACTCCTTCCTTGTTCAAACAAGCTTTAGTCCTGCAGTATCACTTTTCAGGTCCAGTTCCTCCACACATCTTGCCAACCTGCTTTCTATCCTGTGAGTGACTCTGATTCCCTTAAAACCACTAGATCCTTCCCACCTGGTTACTAATTAACTATCTGCGGCTGGGTGCCTCACCCAGCACCAAAACCACCCAGGCAGAAAGGGTGTGGTCTGCAGCTCAGCTCAACACACTGAATCAGCTCAGAATCAATCACCAAAAGAATAAGTTCGGTTCAAACGTGCTCTGTGTCAGTCTGCCTCATGCTGAATCACGCATGCGCAGTATCATCAGCTCCTCGGTTCTCGAATCGGACGCTTCCGACAGAAACGATTCTCAGTTCATTGTACTGGTGATCCGAAAACCGATGCAACCAGTTCTTGACTGGAGAACGAGAAACGCTCCGGCAGTGGGCGTGTACGTTCTTTATCTGGCTCTGCTGCCAAATTTCCCCCGGCCTTTATTTAAGACCGGCCTTTATTTGTGCATGTAGACCACGCCCCCGGCTACTATAAGAGGCCCGGCGTTTATTAGACTACCCGTTTTCATTTGAGGAATTACGGGTAAGTCTGTTTCTCTCTTATTCCGAGGTCACCATAGCCACCAGATCCAGTCTGTATCCAGATCAGAGGGTCACTGCAGTCACCCAGATCCAGTCAGTATCCAGACCAGATGGTGGATCAGCACCTAGAAAGGACCTCTACAACCCTGTAAGACAGCAGAGACCAGGACAACTAGATGAGCCCCAGATACAGATCCCCTTTAAAATCCAACGGGACAAGACCACAGGAAACGTGAAAAGTCTTATGCAAAATCTGACCTTGCTGCAGCCTGGAATTGAACTGCTGGTTTTGTCTGGTCAGAGGAGAACTGCAACCTCTTGATTGCAAATGATTGCACAGACACTATTTAAAATGAATTGAGATGACATCACTGAATTCAGTGATGAACTGGCTTTACCTGTCATTTTGCATTAATGACACACTGTTTTTCTAATTAATGTTGTTCAGTTGCTTTGACACAATCTTTTTTGTTTAAAGCACTATATAAAGGTGACTTGACTTGACTACTAGTACTGTAGCAGTAGAACAAGTAGTAGAAGTAGTAGTAATAGTAGAAGAAGCATTAGTAGTAGTAGAACAAGTAGTAGTAGTAGTAGTAGTAGTAGTAGTAGAACAAGTGGTCATGTCAAGTCAAGCCACCTTTATTTATATGGTGCTTTAAACAAAGTACATTGCGTCAAAGCAACTGAACAACATTCATTAGGAAAACAGTGTGTCAATAATGCAAAATGACAGTTAAAGGCAGTTCATTACTGAATTCAGTGAAGTCATTTCAGTTCAGTTTAAATAGTGTTTGTGCAATCATTTGCAATCAAGTCAACAATATCGCTGTAAATGAAGTGACCCCGACTAAGCAAGCCAGAAGCGACAGCAGCAAGGAACCAAAACTTCATCGGTGACATAATGGAGAATAAACCTTGTAGAGGTACTTTCTAGTTGCTGATCCACCATCTGGTCTGGATACGTACTGGATCCGGGTGACTGCAGTGACCCTCTGATCTGGATACAGACTGGATCTGGTGGCTGCAGTGATCTCAGAATAGGAAAGAAACAGACTAATATTAGCATACATGCCATTCTTCTAATGATGTAGCAAGTACATCAAGTGTTATTGGAAGTGTTCTCGGTCCCAGTTTAACTAATTAATGCAGCCTAAAAATCCTTAGCCTTAATCTAGATTTAAACTGCACAACCAAACAATGTTAGGTAGGTTATTCCAGAGTTTATGCACCAAATAGGAAAAGGATCTGCCATCCGCAGTTGATTTTGATATTCAAGGTATTATCAAATTGCCTGAGTTTTGAGAATGCAGCGGAGGATTATAATGTAACAAGTGCTCATTCAAATACTGAGGTGCTAAACCATTCAGTGCCTTATAAGTAATGAGCAATATTTTAAAATTGATACGATGTATGAAAGGGAGCCAGTGCACTGTTGACAGGACCAGGCTAATATGGTCATACTTCCTGGTTCTAGTAAGAACTCTTGCTGCTGTATTTTGGACTAGCTGTAGTTTGTTTACTAAGCGTACAGAACAACAACCCAACAAACCATTACAATAATCTAGCCTTGAGGTCATAAATGCATGGATTGGTGTTAGTAGTAGTGGCAGTAGTAGTAGTAGAAGTAGTGGTAGTAGTAGTAGTAGTGGTAGTGGTAGTAGTAGTAATGGTAGTAGTAGTAGTAGAAGTAGTAGTAGTAGAAGTAGTAGTAGGAGTAGCAGTAGTAGAACAAGTAGTAGTAGAAAAAAATAGAAGTAGTAGTAGCAGTAGAACAAGAAGTAGAAGTAGTAGTAGAAGAACAAGTAGCATAAGTAGTAGTATATGTAGTAGTAGTAGTAATAGAACAAGTGGTAGTAGTAGTAGTGGTAGTGGTAGTAGTAGTAGTGATAGTGGTAGTAGTATAAGTAGTAGTAGTAGTAGTAGTAGTAGTAGTATAAGTAGTAGTTGTAGTAGAACAAGTAGCAGTAGAAACAATAGAAGTAGTAGTAGCAGTAAAACAAGAAGTAGAAGTAGTAGAAGTAGAACAACTAGTAGTAGTAATAGTAGTAGTAAAAGTAGTAGTATTAGAACAAGCAGTAGTAGTAGTAGTAGTAGTATTAGTAGTAGAGCAATTACTACTACTACTAAAATTGACTCTCTATGAATGTTAGTAAAACTAAATAGCTGATTGTGGACTTCAGGAAGAGACAGCAGCGGCCCTGTACTCCTCTTATGATCAGAGGGTGAGCAGGTTCAAGTACCTTGGTCAATAAAGCCAGGAAAAGGATATACCCTCTGCGACAGCTGAGGAAATTCCTGGTTTCACCAGCAATCCTGAAAACATTCTTTTCAGGGGCGATAGAACGTGTATTAACTCAGTGTACATCAGTGTGGTATGGGAACAGCTTCAATCAGGACTGCAAAGTCCTGCAGAGCATTGTGCGCTTAGCTGAGTACATCTCAGGGTCTGCTCTCCCCTCTCTGCAGTAGAGCTGAAGATCTTTGCCTGAACCTGACGGGATCCGTTGAAACTCGATGGGTTCAGGCTTAATTTATATCATCTTACGCGGGCTCGGGCCGGGCTTGGGCTTGCGCTCTGGAGGTAAATGAAATTAGCGCGAGAAAGATGCAAAAATGGGTGCTGAGTAGGTGTAACGGAGGCTTGCCTCTGGCGAATACATTTTGGTTGCACCAGCAACTAAAGCAAAGTCTGAGGTGTGGAAAATTTTTGACCATGTTTATTATGAGAATGAGTGAATAATGATGCACAGGAACACGCTGAAGCCATCTACAGTGGATTTAATAATTTTCATCCACAAAAACATGTAGCAGTAAAATAAGTAGTAGTAGTATAAGTGGTAGTATTAGAACAAGCAGCAGCAGCATTAGTAGTAGTAGTAGTAGTAGTAGTAGTAGAACAAGTACTACTAGAAGTAGTAGAACAAGTAGTAGCAGTAGTAGTAGTAGTAGTAGTAGTAGTAGTAATAGTAGTAGTAGAACAAGTAGTAGAAGTAGCAGTAGTAGTAGTAGTAGTAGTAGTAGTAGAACAAGTAGTAGCAGTAGAAGTAGTGGTAGTAGTGGTAGTGGTAGTAGTTGTAGTAGTAGTGGTAGTGGTGGTAGTAGTAGTAGTAGTAGTGGTGGTAGTGGTGGTAGTAGTAGTAGTAGTAGTAGTAGTAGTAGAACAAGTAGAAGCAGTAGAAGTAGTGGTAGTAGTGGTAGTAGTAGTTGTAGTAGTAGTAGTAGTGGTAGTAGTAGTAGTAGTATTAGTAGTGGTGGTGGTAGTAGTTGTAGTAGTAGTAGTGTAGTAGAACAAGTAGTAGTAGTAGTAGTGGTAGTAGCAGTGGTAGTAATAGTAGTAGTGGTAGTGGTAGTATTAGTTTCAAGTTTTAAGTTTACTTTATTTATATAGCACATTTAAAACAGCCACAAGACTGACCAAAGTACTTTACAAAAGAAACAGCATCATAAGAGTAGTAAGAACACACAAAACAGACTAAAACAAAGAATCAGATTAAAATAAAACACAAATACAAAATATAATATCCATGAATATAAAACCTAATTGGCCAATGAGAACAGATGGGTTTAAAAAAAAAAAAAAAACGTAAAAATGGTCAGACTAGGGGCCCTATTTTAACGATCTGAAACGCAAGTGTCAAAGCGCAAAGCGCAAGTAAGTTTGTGGGCGGGTCTCGGCGCTGTTGCTATTTTCCCGGCGGGATAAATGGCTCTTGCGCCCGGCGCAAATCTAAAATGGGTTGGTCTGAAGTAGCTTCATTATTCATAGGTGTGGTTTGGGCGTAACGTGAAATAAACCAATCAGAGCGTCATCCAACATTCCCTTTAAAAGCAGGTGCGCAAGTTCCATTATGGATTGCTATTATTATGGCGTATTTACCAGGCGCACGCCAGAGCGGTTCACAGCCGAGGAGACTGATGTTCTTGTAAGAGCAGTGAAAGACAGAGAAGTTGTGTTGTATGGGGATGGGAGAAACCCACCCAAAATAGCGTCAGTTAAACAGGCGTGGGAGGAAATAGCCACAATTGTTTCATCGATTTTTTTTTTCTTTACGGACAAATCAATTTGTCAGATGTCCTTATATACATATATGACCTCAAACAGGTCTGATCCTTAATTACTACAATTAGCCTGAATAATTTGTAAGCTAGATGTATGCCTATTTTTTCACATCTTCGTGGCACACCACAATGATTTCCGTCATCTCATGTGTTAATATTTTTTTAGTGTAACAATTTATGATTTGCAAAAATAACTGTTGCATCTGTGTAGATTACATGAGCAAAGTGTATGCGCGTTGTGCACGCTATACACTATGGTCAAGCATGCGCCCTTAAAATAGCATAATGAACAACGCGCAACGCGCCACTGACTTTAGACTAGGTTTTTTCTGGTCAGTGGCGCAAATGTTTAATGGAACAGCAAAATAGCACCAGGGATTGTTTGCGCCGGAACACGCCTCCTTTTTTGCGCTGAACCGCCCAGGGAGCGCAAGTTCATTCACTAGTTTAGCGACGTGCTTCTGTGGAGGGAAAAGCGTGCTTTGCGCGGGTGCAAAATAGGCATGACACATGCGTCGGTGTACAAAGTCAATTGCGCTGGGTGCAAGATAGGGCCCTTGGAGTCATTCGGATCTCTGTTGGCAAGTCATTCAAGAGGCGAGGACAAATTACCGAGAAGGCAAGGTCACCTCTACGCTTAAGTCTGGAATGTGGAATTGAAAGAAGGTTCTGGTCACCAGATCTTAGGCTTCTTGAGTGGATTCTGATGCAGCAATTCAGATAGGTAGCTGGGTGCTTGTTTTTGTAAAGATTTAAACTTATAAATAATACGATTTTAAAATGTATTCTAAATTGAACAGGCAACCAATGAAGCGGAGTGGCCTGATCCCTTTATCTCTTTTTTGAAAGAAATCTAGAGGCATAATTTTGGACCAGTTGAAGACGGGCAATTTGAGCTTTAGAAATGCCACAGTATAATAAGTTACAGTAATCAAGATGTGATGTAATAAAAGCATGCACCGGCATCTCCAGAATCTTATCAGTGATGAAATGTTTAATTTTTGCAAGTATACGGAACTGGTGAAAACTAGACCCAACCACAGTGGAAATTTGTTTATCAAATTTTAATGAGTCATCTAAAATATCACCCAGATTGCATAACTGTGAATACCTAAAAGTTAAACCAAAATTAAATGTTTTCATATTTTCTGAAGGGCCACAAATAATTACTTCAGTTTTCTCATCATTTAAGGATAAATTGAGATGCCAGGATTTAACCTAATCTAGACAGGATAAAAGAGCAGTCATGGCCAGTGGATCATTTTTCCTAAAAGGTAAGTAGATTTGAGTATCATCGGCATAAAAGTGAAACAACACTCATGTTTTCTAAAAATAGATTCCTGAGGTAGCATATATAATGAAAATAGGGTAGTAGTAGTAGTAGTAGTAGAACAAGAAGTAGTAGTAGTAGTGGTAGTAGTACAACTTGATGGTGTAGGCTAGTTTAAGGGTGGGTTAAGGTGTAAGGCATTGGTCAACAATGTAATTCTAAATGTAATTACATAACTTAATTACATGCAGATTTAATTACAACCAGGTACATGCAAGTACAATGTAAAACATGTATGTACACAATCGGCATTGTATCAAATTATTAATTTAAATGTAAGTATATAGGAGTTAAGGTCATTTAATATAAAGTGGGACCTTTCTTTTTTTTCTTTTTTTTTGTCTCCTTGAATAAAGTTCACTGGTGAATCAATCATAACAAGAATTTGTTTTAAAAATTAACAATATCTAAGTATCAGTATGCTGACATTATTAGGTTTTATGGCTCGTTAATGGGTCAGGGTCAGAGTAAGACAGGAATTTATTCCAGGACCAACAAGAAATTGATTCAGGATCATGTTCTACTTGGCAAAATCTTTCTGCCACCTCTTAGTGATGTAATATCTGCTACAACATGAAGTTTTACAGCAAGAAATTGATTGAGCTTATAATAACACCAAACATTTGCAGTCATAAATTCCCCCAGTCTGCTAGAATAACTCTTGTACCATATGCATAAATTGATTTATTTAATCACGGAAAGACGACAGTCATTGAAAAATGACTGAAATATGGAGACTATTTCTAAACAGGGCAATGATATTAACTCACCACCGAAAAAAGCATAACAAGCAAATGTGCATGTCATGATACTGACATGAAGCAGTTGTGACACAATGCAAGGCTTCAAGTCGAGTGAGCAATAGAGCAGCGCGGCCGGTCAAATCGCATGTTGTAACCTGCTTCTACCCACCTCCCATACAATATGCATATGCTATCAAAGTAAAGAATCAGCCATGAAAGTTTAATAAGCACAGGGATGGAGAGAGTCTTGAAAGAGAAGGTGATTTGCTGAAGGCAGTGTGGAATTGTTTTTAAAGAGCATAGCCCCGGTAAGGCAGGAAAACCTGGAAATGTAAGGGAAAAAAAACAGCCGAGGGCCACTTTATTATATGCCCTTTAATAGAGGTAAACCATTTTAATCCAAAATATCCTGCGAAGCATCCTCTGGTTTAAAGACATGCTTTTCTTTGTGTGTGCATCACTTTGATCTTGCTAAAACAGATGGCAAAAAACCAAGAGTAAACAAATGATTGGCTTCAGAGACTTTCTGAAACCTCTTGAGGATATGAAATCCACGTGATGTACTTCTGCAAAAACGACAAGTAAAATAAAAGCTAAGAGAGCCTGACATGCTGAACGTGTGAGGTCAGGATAACCTCGGTGAAAAATACTAAAGTTACATGAGCAGAGATCGTGTCGACTGGTTAAACTGCTATTTTTGGGTCAGTGCAGTTATATTTCTATTGGCTTTGACACACATCCAACCTAAATCACCAGTTCTCCCAGCAATAATTATGTAAAGTTCATGTCCCGCCCACAATGGACCTATTTTAAAATCAGATTGCCCCCTGAATTACCTTCACAAACCCAGACAGCATCACACGGCCAGTCCTTACTGGGGATGTTGTTGCTAGGCAACTGAAGACACTGGCTCTGGATGCTCTGAAATTCTTTGGTTCAAGGGAAGACTCTATTTAATGCTTTACAAAAGCACAATTAATGTGTAAAGCTCAAAATCACAGAGAATTCAGTCTGGTGACATAGAAAATTCTGTGCTTTTTACATGACTTGTACACGGACCTGTCACTGGATTTCCTAGATAATAGAACTGAATTCACTCTCAGCAGCACTGTTTCACAGTAACCAATTAAGATTCTAGGGAATGAAGACTCATTACGCAGAGCTAAAGTACATTCTTACTTGAGAAAAGTATGATTGATACGCTCATTAGCAAACAGAAGCACTCCACATAGCAAAGAAAACTCACAAAGGAGATCTTTTTAATATCTCATTTGTTCCTCCTAGACCACAATGAGATTTCTCCTCCTGCTTTTCAGAAAAACACTCCAGTATACTGCAACTGACTGATTAACTAATAAATCAATAAATAAAATTTTTGAATGATACATATTTATACACACACACACACACACACACACACACCCACACCCACACACACACACACACATTTTTACAAGATCACTCAAGTGCTTGATGAAGAGATTGATGAGTGCTTGATCAAGAAGAAGAAGAAGAAGAGGAAAACAAAGTATGCTGTCAGTAAAGCTAGCCAGTACAGTATCAACACTGGTGTCAAGCAAGAGCAGTTCATTTTTTAATATCTCTTACTGCATGTCAATCATCTCATTTGTGTCTATTATTATTTCTCCAAAGGATGTTTTTTTTCCAGTATGGAATTTAAAGCTATGTTTAATAAACACGAAGATAACTAAGATCTCTAAAGATAAAAATATGTTTTTCTTCCAGGTCAAAATGCAATAATACTGTATCATGTAGCATGTCATAGAAGCCTCTTGAAGCACTTTTGCTTCATATAATGTAAGCTTTTTTTTTTATTTTTATGTATTTTGGCTATTATATTTACAGCCTTTAATGTTTACAGGTTGATTTGTGTTTCTGGGTTTTAGTTGTCCTTGTTATAAAAAAAGAATTGTCACTGTGAACCCTAAAAACATGTCAGACTGTTGGTGTCCTGTTCCAAGTTATACATCAAGGTCTTTAGCTTGCAGGTATTTTACTAGAACTGTTGACAGTATCTGACACAACAGTGTCTAAGACACCTTTCCTCAATGTGAATAATGCTGCCACTGAGATACGGGTATAAACACATTTCTCTATAAATAGAATACAAATATTTGAATCTACTTTTTCTACTAAATACAGTGTAATGTGTTATGATTTTTAATTTCCATCCTAAAAAATGGGATTTGGTGTTGGTGCTGAAATAAACACTGAACTGAATTAAAGTAAGTCAATGGCTCCATCTGGTGACAAAGAAGAGTTAACATAAACTTTACCTACCTGGAAACTGCATTTATGATGACTCTTGTGCTGTGAGATCTGTGCTTGACTATGGCTCTTTTCATTAAAAACTCCTCATGAGCATACATCATCACAACTAGAAATACAATGACTTAATATAGACTTTTAGGCTGACACATTGCATGGCTGATAATCCTTTCTTTCATGAAAGAATGACTTTGTGTTATAAATGAATCAATTAATTATTATGATTAAATCATGATTAATGCATAGCTAATTTAGTCACACATTCTTATTACCAAAGTTTAAATTTGACATATCAACTATTAATCTGCACCCAATGATTAATATCTGTTTAAAGTTTAGTAATAAAACTGTATTTAAATACATCAGTAACATATGCATTTTTACAGAACATTTTGAACACAGATTCTTTTATCTATTTATTTATTTTTTAAATTCTTAGAAGTTTACATGATGCTGGATCTGTGACACTGCATGAGGCCAAGATATCTGCCATATGATAGTACCAGCATTATAAAAGCAAAACATTAAAAAGAAGAAAGATTATAAATCATGCTTTAGTGCACCTTTGAGAAAACAGTCAGTGATAAAAAGCAAAGAAGTAGTTATGCGTTGCTATGTTTGTTGCTATCTACTCTTTGATTTAATATCGGCCTTATTTTTATTTTTTGCTTTGAAGTACTGAACCCCCGATGTCTCTTCCCAGGATAGTTTTCCACTTGTATCCATCATACGGGCACAGTGATGTACAAAACCTACTTCTTATTTATACATTATAAATATAAATTGTTTATATTCTCTTTATTCCTTATATTCATAATCATATATTTTTTTTGTGAGTAACTGAGATGGTGCTCCATTGAAAGCTGCAAAATGAACATCAAAATATTTTTTAATACTGTACATAGTCCATTTACACATCTTACACCATCTTGCATTGCACTGAAACAAAAAAAGATGAGGGACAGATTCAGATTGAGTTTTTGATTTAGTTTAGTATTTATGTCACTGTAATATTGTTGCACTGTCATGCTCTACCCATTCCATCCTCACAGCTAGAAGCACCTCTTTAGACTTGTAAACACACGCACACACACACACACACACACACACACACACACACACACACACACACACACACACACACACGCACACACACACACACACGCACACACGCACACACACACACACCAAATTATTATTATTATAAATTATTATATAATTATATGTATATATATATATATATATATATATATATATATATATATATATATATATATACACAGTGGGTATGGAAAGTATTCAGACATCCTTAAATTTTTCACTCTTTTTTATATTGCAGCCATTTGCTAAAATCATTTAAGTTCATTTTTTTCCTCATTAATGTACACAGCACCATATTGACAGAAAAAAAAAAAAAGAATTGTTGACATTTTCGCACATTTATTAAAAAGGAAAAACTAAAATATCACATGGTGCTAAGTATTCAGACCCTTTGCTGTGACACTCATATATTTAACTCAGGTGCTGTCCATTTCTTCTGATCATCCTTGAGATGGTTCTACACCTTCATTTGAGTCCAGCTGTGTTTGATTATACTGATTGGACTTGATTAGGAAAGCCACACAGCCGTCTATATAAGACCTTACAGCTCACAGTGCATGTCAGAGCAAAGGAGAATCAGGAGGTCAAAGGAACTGTCTGAAGAGCTCAGAGACAGAATTGGTTACAACAAAAAAAGATTCTGCTGCACTTAAGGTTCCTAAGAGCACAGTGCCCTTCATAACCCTTAAATGGAAGACGTCTGGGATGACCAGAACCCTTCCTGAGCTATCGGGGGAGAAGAGCCTTGGTGAGAGAGGTAAAGAAGAACTCAAAGATCACTGTGGCTGAGCTCCAGAGATGCAGTTGGGAGATGGGGGAAAGTTGTAGAAAGTCAACCATTACTTCAGCCCTCCACCAGTCACGGCTTTATGGCAGAGTGGCCTGACAGAAGCCTCTCCTCAGTGCAAGACACATGAAAGCCCCCATAGAGTCTGTTCAAATGCACCTGAAGGACTCTGGTCTAATGAGACCAAGATATAACTTTTTGGCCTTAATTCTAAGCGGTATGTGTGGAGGAAACCAGGCACTGCTCATCACCTGTCCAATAAAATCCCAACAGTGGCAGCATCCTGCTGTGGGAGTGTTTTTCAAGTGTAGGGACAGGACAACTGGTTGTAATCAAGGGAAAGATGAATGCGGCCAAGTACAGGGATCTCCTGGACGAAAACCTTCTCCAGAGAGCTCAGGACCTCAGACTGGGCCGAAGGTTCACCTTCCAATAAGACAATGAACCTAAGCAGACAGCTAAAATAATGAAGCAGTGGCTTACAACAACTCTGTGTCTGTTCTTGAATGGCCCAGCCAAAGCCCTGACTTAAACCCAATTGAGCATCTCTGGAGAGACCTGAAAATGGCTGTCCACCAACGTTTACCATCCAACCTGACAGAACAGAGGATCTGCAAGGAGGAACGGTGGAGGATCCCCAAATCCAGGTGTGAAAAACTTGGATCTTTCCCATCTTTCCCAAAAAGACTCATGGCTGTATTCGATCAAAAGGGTGCTTCTACTAAATACTGAGCAAAGGGTCTGAATACTTAGGACTATTTGATATTTCAGTTTTTCTTTTTTAATAAATGAGCAAAAATGTCAACAATTCTGTGTTTTTCTGTCAGTATGGGGTGCTGTGTGTACATTAATGAAGAAAAAAAATAAGCAAATGGCTGCAATATAACAGAGTGAAAAATGGAAGGGATTCTGAATACTTTCCGTATATATTCTCAAAATATTTGTACACTATATGCATAAATATTGCAACTGCAGTGGAATGAAAGCAAAATTCAGCTTTGTGTAAATTTATGATTAATGCATACATTTGAACTACGCAGCATAGTCTTAATTTAGCGTACATGCATTTTTCCTTGCATATTCAGCAGTGTGGTTATACACATATAATCAAAGTTGGCCTCTGTGACACACTGATTATTACAGTCATCCTAATAAATTATTCAATTCTATAATGCACATTATCAGAGATGACTTTTTCACACCTCAAGCCCTAAGCAGTCCTCACCAGAACTTTCACTGTAAGTTTGGTGTACAATCCTACATGCAGTCATCAAAGGCACAGTGGGCAAGTTAAACAGACCATAAGCAAAAGTTGCATTCTCAATCATGACTACTGATGAAATGAAGCTACTGTGAATCAATAAATAAATTCCACCAGGAGCTGATAACCCTTATTCATCAGCAGCAGTTTAGAATGTTACCAGTCCTGCTGCAGAAGATGCATTTTCCTTATTTCAGTATGAATTGTGTTTGACTTGAGTTTGACAGGTAAGTGCAAAAGTGAAGATAAACAATTCGGCCGATGCAGCTCAAAGAAATGCTGCATGATGAACACAAATAATACCAATCCTTACCTTATCACAGGAACACAGTCAACAAAGAGAACACACAGGAGGAACCGAAACAACAGAGCAAACCAGACCAGGCACTGTAAATCGGGTCTGTAATCAATGTGAACAACAGCAGACAAGCAGTGTGTGTTTGTGTGTGAGCTGTGAACAGTTCCTGATGAGGAGATGATTGACAGCTGGTGCTGGAGCTGGAGTCTGGGGCGGGTGAGAGGAGTGAGCATGGTGAATGTGATGCTGGAGAGCAAAACCATGACAGTGCATCTGTCATTATATAGTGATGCAAGGAAGGAGATGATTAAATGAGGAAGTATTTCTGTAAATGACATAGGAGCTGGCCTGTAACATTGATGATCTGAAGAGCTTTCACCTAATGCTGACTTCTTGGCTGTACAGTCTATGGTAAGAAGGGTTGTCCTGAAGATCTGCAGAAATTTGCATAGATAGAGCACCGACTCTAAAGGGGGCACCATCTCAGATATTCAGAAACAAAATGATAATTTTCATTAATCAATTAAAATTTGTAAATGTAATATAGAAATTCTAGGTTTATATTATTTAATAACGTTTTACAACACATGTAAGATGTGTAGGTTACAGTATATAGCAGTGGAAATCTATCCCTGGAAGAACATTTATGAAAAGTGAAAGAAAATGTTTAAAATGTTGGTATGTTCATAGAATGGTAAAGACTTCTAGTAGAATGAAGTAACAGCAGTGAAACAATTTTAACACAATCGTTTAATCTCCAATTTTACTAATTTTATGTAAAAACTGATTCATTTTGTTGTCATTTCAAAAAACAAACAAAAACAAACAAACAAACAAACAAACAAACAAAAAAAGAAAAGATTCTCTGTATAAAATCAGCAGGGAGCAGAGCTGTGTAGGCCGATATTAAATCAAACAGTAGATAACAACAAACATAACCACATAAAACTACTAATTTGTTCTTTATTACTATTATTATTTTGAGGAGCACTCATTTTCCTCTCTTTTTATTGCTTTGTCATACATTTAAAAAATAAAGACTTATTTGGTGGTGCTGAAACATCTCTGGGTTGGGCTGGAGCTCATAAGTAACCCCTTGTAAGTTTTACATTTGAATTGTAGACACACTTCAGCCAGAGGCAGGGGGGCACTCTAATTAGCACACACACACACACACACGCACGCGCACGCACGCACACACACACACACACACACACACACACACACACACACACACACACACACACACACAAACACATATAAAATGTTATCTTTGATTTAACTTGAAATATCTTCTTTTTTTATTACGATTCTAATGTTATGAGCTGTGGAGTAATTCTGGAAAGGAAAGCCATTTTGATTCTCAGAACAAACATAAAACAAACTTGTTATATGGAATGGAACAGGATTTAATGTCTAAAATCCAGACAGTTTTCTTCTAGAAAGACAAAAAACGTTCAGGTGGAGAAAAAAAACTTTTTTTTAATTTAATTGATTTAATGTCTTTACGTTCGTATCTGTTTACAGTTTCTTATTTTCAGACTGTAAATCATCTTAAAGACACTAGAGGTCAGACAACAACCAAATTTTGAAGTCATGAGTCACCGCTTTCACTCTGAGATCTTCACTGAAAACATTCAGTCTGATTTTATTGTCCAGAATCATGTTATCAGTGATGTCAGAAAAAACAATTATAAATGAACAAATCAAGTAATTAAATTATTTAAACATAGAGATAAATTGGAATTTTTCTTATATTATGAACTCAAGATTTTATTACATTGTAATGGAATTATGAGCATTTTATTAAATTTATAGAATTATACTTATTGCTTTATATGCAGTTACTGAATTATGCTTTACTTGCATACCAAGAGCATTTTAATATTTTAAAAACAATGATTTTTAATTTGGGGCCTTTTTTGTGTAATGAGATATTTCTAGATTTCATGTGTTCTGAGCATGACATCAAAGTATAATTTCCCTAACTTCCATTAAGTAAAATTACAAAGTGTTCAGATAAGTGTGATAATTATTTTGAAGGCATAGTGAAATAAATTGAGAAAACCCATTAGCTTCCTTTTAATCACAGTGCCACGGGTAAACAGAAGGGTGAGTTTAAATGCTTTTTTCTTCTTTTATTTAAATAAATGCAGTTATTTTTGTAATTGACAAATATTTTGCTAAATGAAACGTTCTTTCTTTTTCTTTCTTTCTTTCTGTCAGGACAGATAACTCGAGATTCAATTGCAAGTGAATAATACCTTTATTCATAAAAAGCTTTCAAAGTGATTGAACAACGACTGGTCAGGAAAGTCTAGGTGCAGCTGGTCCTTGGCAGCACAGGGACTACAATGGGCAGATTTCTGATCCCAGTCCAACGAGGAACACTCTGACAGATAAACATCCACTCCGAACTGAAGCTGTCACGGTTCAGGGTGCTTCATCGGCTTCCTTATTGTCTGTGTCCTGTAATTTTCTGCAGCTCGTGATCTGGGCAATCAGCACTGATTCGACTCGACTCAATCCTCACACATCAGGATGTCTTTATAGTGCTCAAGGACAGTCAATCTCCATCCCTGTCTCAGTTTTTGCACCAGTGACACAGAGACTGTGCAGCTGTGACCTCTGTCTGACTTTCAGCATGGACTCAGCACCCTGGACAGCGTCCATACAACTGCATGTGGCAGACAGAGAGAGCACACACCTGCAGCCACTTCACATTCATCAATATCAGAGACAAGAGAGACGCCTGGAGCTCAGTTTGTTTAGTTTCACTGAATGTCACAGTTTAACACTGCTCTCTCCTCATAGTAAACTAGAATCCATCAAACCATGAAAGACAATTAATTCAGAATAACTTTGATCACCTACCACTGTCACATTCATTTGGATTTAACCCACAAATAGTTTTGCTAGTATAAATCAATGTATTTGGTAGATGCAGCAGTATTAACTAATATTTTAACTTAACCAGTTGATGTAACATTTCTTATTTTTATTTATTTATTTCAGCTGAAGAGCTGCACAGTGCTATCCCCTCAAGATAGTATCTATTCTAAGCTGACAATTTATATTTCTTTATTTATTTTTAACAGCCACATCCTGCTTTTTACATTCAAGACTACATAAACATTGACAGGACCTTATACTTCTGGTAAAATCTGCTAGGTAAGTAAGTAAGTTAGTATACAAATAAATACATACATGCATAAATGCCACTAAAACATTCACTTTTGTATGGTGTATGGTGCATTTTACTATTTTGTTAATAACAACAATTTGTGGGTACTTAGGCCTACAGCTGAACCGAACCCTCATCCTAAACCTAACCATATAGTAAGTATATATAGTTACTTAATATTACTCAGTACTTAATAAGGACACTAAAATAAAGTGTATCCAAAATGTATTTTGGAGTATTTTATGTATTTTCCATCCCTGCTACTAATAGTAAAAACAACACGTACAAGCTTTACTTTGCTGTATCTTTAATGAACACATGAAAACCTACAAGCCCCAAGGATCATGAAAACTAATTGCTACTTGAAAAGAGGGTAATTGGAGTCATGTGTTCCACTGTTGTGACTTGACTACGGCATTCATCACAGCAAGAGAAGACTAAATGATTTCTAAAGAACTGAGTCTCCATCAGTACACATTCAGAGAGGAAGTGAACTATTAGTTTATGACTGTACAAAATTTTCAGAAGTGTATATTAAAATCATTGACATTTTATATCAATACAAATATAACAAATGAAACAAAGCAATTGCATTTGGCGGCCTTCAAATGTTTCTCAAATAGGTTTTTATGCTCATAACAATTTAACAGTTGAGGATGAAATCCAATTAGGTTTTTCATGAAAGTGCATGTGATGTGACCATTAACCGGCACCACAGAACTGCCAACATTCAAATGTGTTGTCAAATTATTTAAATAAGGTCAAAGGGGTTTGGCTGACTTTTTTTTGGACATCTCTGAAAGGCTATAGTTAAAATATGTAGCAAGACTAAACTACAATAATCTGTCACTGAACAAATAAATAAACTGTGTAGACAATAAAATTCTTGAGGTTTTCAGGTACCTGACTGACAACATTACATAACTTTGTGTAACATGGGTTTTTGGGTTTTGTTCCTTGTTCATTGTTTTCTTGTCTTTTATTTTGATATTTTTGCCTTGTCATGGTTCCTGCCTAGTCATGTGATTCCCTTACCCTCATGTTATCCTGGAGCAAGTTCAAGCTCAAACCAGGGTACGGTTCCTGGTTTGAACAACATGTTTCCAGGGCATGGTGTGCAACGGTGAGCAACAGGGTTTGAGATGCATTTTCTCTTGTTTGGTGGATGATTGTCACCCCAATTAGCAGCAACATGTTTATTAACCATGGGGTATTAAAGAGACAGCTTTCACAATGTAATTAACATCAAAATAAAATCACAAGAGCAAGTATATTGTTTGTTCACTTATTTACATTAAATGTAAAATAACAGAAATAATAAGAGCACAAATATAGGTCTGGAACTTCTTTAAGTCTGTCTAAATATCATTTAGCAATTGCAATATCTTCTGGTCCATATCCTTTCCTTAGGAAATATCTAAATACTGATTAATGTAACATACAAATAATATACTTATTTAGATATTCTCCTATTCTATTTTGTAATTACACTTTCATAAACTATTCTATACCCCTCTGATTATGTAATGTTAATACAATAAATAGTTTACATAGTCAACAGTGATCAACAATAAAAATGATAAGCCTAATACTCATAATAAAAATAATAAGATCATATAGAGTATAACACAGATTCATAGGTAAGAAGTGGATTATCCTTCACCTTAAATGTTTGTCTTTTCATCCTGAAATGCAAGCAAAATGTTGGATCAAAATAATCTGTAACCACAGTTTCCACAAATCCCTTTACTAAAATGGAATGTTCTGTTTTATTCTGGACGACAAGGGAAGTGACTGTAATATCAAGCATATTTTGCATTATTATACACTTATTTATACTGATTTCATCAGGCTCCGAAAATTCTTCAAAAAGAACACAAAGAATGGCCTTCTCAGCTGCCATAGTTGCAACCCTTGCGTCATCAGAACAGAGTGTTCACCAAACCACCATTTCCATTTAAAAAATGTTTTGCACTGTTTTTAGCCCCGCTTTTGGTTCTTTGGTTCATGGGTCATGTTGTTATTGGTTGGTTCTTGTCATGTGACCTGTATTGTTTGGTATGTTCGACATATTGTTTGACATGTTGCCTTTGTCTCCTGTTGAGTATTGATGTTGTATCCTGCTTCCAGTGAGTCAAGTCTGTTCAAGTCAAGCCTGTTCAAGCCAAATCAAGTCTTTCTTCATTTGTTTGAATGTTAGTGTTTTGGATTACTTTTGGAATAAAGCTGCACTTGGATTCTTAAACTCGCATTCAGTGGACTTATTGTTACACGTTGTTGGTTATTATTGCATCGAATTGTTTGGAGCAAGTAAATATTCTACATCCTTACTGCAACAACTTCAGGTTTTCAGGTTATGTTAGTAGAAAAACAAAACACTGTTGTGACACGGAAAGCTCCCCCAAACTGTGAGGCATGGTGAGGGGAGTAAATGGTGTTTTGCTGCCTGAGGGTCTGGACAGCTTGCAGACACTGGCAGACCAATGAGTTCCAGAGTTACACCAGCAGTCCCTCTACAGAAGAATGTCAGAATGTCCATCTGTGAAAGAAAACTAAAATTAAGCTAAATCATTCAGCATGACAATGATCACAAACTCAAGAGTCTTGACCTCAATTCCAGTAAAACGTTATGGCACAAGCTGAGGCCGGTGTTCAAATAAGATAAGAAAATATATGTCAAGTACAACAGTCTTGAATAATGGGAGAAATGGAGAGACCAACAGTGGTATAAATATAAACCTACAGTGAACTATTGTGTTTCTGCACACAGTTGTGACACTGTGAAAGTGTGATGTACAATATGTTAAAGACTTGTGAGTAAATGTTAATGATTTTTATTGCCATTACATCCTGGCACCACAACCAATTGATCATTATTTTAGTATTATTGGGATGCTATATTTTTATTAACATTTGAATAGCTTTTATTTTAATATTTTCTATTTCGCTTTATTTCAGTTTTAAAGTTTCAAGTAACGTGTTTTTTATTTTAAATTTATTTTAGTAAACTTGATGTTACTGATGTATCTGTTTGATTTCTATACACAGCTGATCACTTATTTGGTTTGATTTAATTTTAACTATCTCCGTCACATGACAGATCATTTTTGAAAACATGACCATTCATGTCATTCCAGTGAACAGAGCAGTTCAGATGGGTTGATGTGGTGAAAATTAAACTAAAACACCTTCAATAACCTTTAATTAACTGTCTTGATGATGCACTCATCTGGAAAATGTGCAGTCATTGTGTAATGAAATAGCAATTTGACAGTTTTAATGCATGTGCTTGCCACTCTTGAAGACATCGAGTGAGCATGACCATATAATTGAAGGTTTAGAAGGCCAGGGATCCTCATCAACATGTATTAGAAACAGGTTATGTTAATGTGATCCAACTGCTTGACATGGCTGTCCAGAGCCCACTGGCATAGCTCCTGAGCCAATATGAGTACAAAGGAGGAAAACAGCTGTACGGCCCTTCTGTTGACTAGCGTGCTCCATCAGGTAGATCGAGGAGGATATGAAGAACATGTGGTTAAATGAGGTTGGGCTGGTGACAACTTTGACACTCCCCATCAACTCACAAAGCCATTAGCCTGGCAGACACCTTCCATGGATCTGCCTGTGGATTGTTGGGGTCCAGAACATCATACAAACTAGACTGAAAAAGATGTTTCCAAGGACAAAGATGGCAAAATAAGATTTTCAGTGTATATATTTAGACTTTTGTTTACCGTGTCTTATAAAAACGACCTTAAGCTGTGTCCCAAGGATATGTGTTAACCCTGCCATCATATATTTCAACACATTAAAGTGATTTATTTTCCATAAAGAGGAAACCCTTTAATGTTCTGTATTATGTTAGGTCATCCTGTTGCCATGATTTTTGTACAGGAAACAATTGAAAATGTGGATATTTGTAAAGAATATATGCAAGACATCAAAGCAAGAGAAACCTATATATTAGGGCTGTCAAATGATTAAAATCTTAAATCAAATTAATCAGAATTTTCAGTGGATTAATCAGGATTGATCACTATTTGCCATTACACCTGAATCCTAACCATTTTTTTTAAATGCATACCAAAAGATAAATAACAGGACACAGATACATAATTTTCATGTATTGATTCATCAATATGTGGTTCTTTTTTTCTGAATTTCAAAAGTTTAACATTTACTTAGATCAAATTAACCTGAGCACTATATCAAACCATGCCATTTAACTACAGATAGTGTAAGAGTTTTAAGTGAACCAGTGGTTAAATATAGCCACATATCTATGAAATTATGCATAGAGAAACTCAAAAGAATGAACTCAGAAACATAAACACTCTGGGCCTTCTTGTTTTTCGGAGGTGTTCATTTGCTCTGCCACAATACTTTAGGATCGATATTTTCACGTTCTGGAGGCTTCAAGTGCCAGTAAAACCAAGTAAAAATGCATATGCTTTTCCAAATAGGTGTAATTTTCGCTGCATTGCATGTAGGCGTTCTGCGCATGCGCAGTGTGAAACACAGGACACTATAACAGGAAGAAGCTCCAGTGTATCAACTACCAAAGTCGTCTCTGTTTATCGAGCTTGGCATGAATGCATTTGAGAGTAAATGGGGTAAAACCTCAAGCTTCTTCGGTGTTTTCGTCGTGGTGCTCACCGCTGTGTTTTACTATCTTGAGAATTCAGAGATCGACGAGACTTTCCTGACCTGAATAATTTTGTCACACTGCGCATGCATGAAATGCGTTAAAAAATTTGACGTAATCAACAACAAACAACTAATTAACGTCGTTAACGTGCTATTTTTGACAGCCCTAATATATATATATATATATATATATATATATATATATATATATATATATATATATATATATATATATGTTTATAAAGTTTTATATTAAAGTGTATGAAATACGCTTAAGATCACGCGAGTACTTTTTTAACAAATAAATACTTGATATTCTCAACTGAATGCTTAGAAATGTACAAAAACATAAAAGAGACCCGTTCTAGAGAATGACCCTGCTTTTGTTTAACAGTTCAAATAATTGTATGTAATGAAAGTGTCCTAATTACACTCATCGCCCAAAATTACTGAAGCCTGCCATGTGCACGCATACTCTCTTACAGCTTTTATTTAGCTCTTTTCTTCAGTCATTTACCCAAAGGAGCCAATTACAGAGATTTCAGGTTTAAAAATCCCCTAATTCTACTTATCTGCATTACACGGATTAACTTCATCAAATTGCCAGGATCAGGATTTCTTGCTGTATACTTATTAAACTACAGCTATTCATACCTTCATACTGTGGAAAGAATGTGAATCTTTCCTGTAGATCTTTTGTAATTGGAAAGCTTCAAATCTTTGCCATCACTCTCAGTAGAGTTCCCAATACTTCATCATGAATGCTGATGAAACTGACATCGCTGTTGAGTTTCTTCATAATATGAAACTTGCATTCATTGCATATAATTATGAATGCATGTAATGCATTCATAAATAAAAGTAACCACTTTATTACTCTGGGTTAAGAGATTTATGAAATGTCTAACCTTATATTTTGATCAGCAGTTCACTAATAGTAATGCATGCCTTAGAAAACACCAAAAATAACGACATTGAAATATGTATTTTGTACGTTTTAAGCACATAGAGGTGCTACATAGTAATCATTGTACATTAGTGAAATTCTCTTATCACTGATGACCCACTGATTTTACTAAGCTGTAAAAATGCAGCAGTAAAAGATGCTTATGTGTCTAATCTCATAAGTTCTTATTATTTGTACGTTATCTGAATGCTGTAATACTTATCATTAATTAAGCTATAATGTCCAGCTCTGTTGTCACGAAAATGATCCTAATGAGTCTTCGATACTATTTGTTTATGTCACTGCCAAACCTTGATTGTCATGATTCTGCCCTCGTGTCCTTGATTTTTCCTAGTCTTGAGGCAGGATCATGACAGACCCATGTTTTGTGTACAAGCGCATGGCCTTGTCTTTGGGCCATGTGCTTGTGTTGTCTCGTTCCCTTGCCCCGCCCCCCTTGTTAACCTAGTCGTGTCTTGATTGTCCTATCTGTAACACCTGTCGTGTCTTGATTAGTACCCCTATTTAGATCTCCTAGTGTGCTCTGTCTTGCGTCGGTTCATTGTCATTGTGATTGTACCTCAACTGTGTCCTACAATTGTGATTGTATGTGAGATTGTGCTGTACCCGCTGAAGTCCTTGTATTACCGTGAGTGTTTATAGTTAGTATTTAGAGTCCTTGTTTATCTTGTCAGTCCAGTCCTGTTTTAGTTATTTAGTCTTTACCTTGCTCCGTGTTTTCCCCCTTGTGGGTTTTGTTTTCCCCTTTTTGTAATAAACCCTTTGTTTGAGAATCCCTGTCTGCACCTGAGTTCCTCCCTTACCAATACCTGACAGAATGAACCGACCACAAAGGAACTCAGCAGACAGGAGGCAATG
Source organism: Carassius auratus (assembly GCF_003368295.1). Classification (NCBI taxonomy): domain Eukaryota; kingdom Metazoa; phylum Chordata; class Actinopteri; order Cypriniformes; family Cyprinidae; genus Carassius; species Carassius auratus. The sequence goes on from NC_039256.1 coordinate 10,318,156, forward strand.
CTGGATGGCATCAGCCAGCCAGCGAGATTGTTTTGAGGGCTCTCGCCTTGTGGTGTTCCGGGGAACCAGGGGAGATCGTTCCGGAGCGAGCGGGCGAGAGGAGGAGCCCCAGAGGTCCCCACCTACCCAGCTGCCCACGGTCCCAGAGGGTCGTGTCCTGGCCGTGGCAACCCTGGGGAATCAGGCAAGTCCCCCCCAGAGTCCTGAGGCACCTCCCACTACCTTCAGTCTCCCCAACAAGCGAGGGAGACGGTTTTCATGGGAGTCGGCTTCAGAGTCTTCGGCGTCCGAGTCTGCCCTGTCCGAGACCAAACTCCCCCAACCCGCCTCTGACCCAGCTGTAGCCTCTGCACCGCGCCCGAGGAGGAAGAGGAAGAAGAAGGGGCCTGCCGGTCCTGTGACCCTGTCTCCTCCCGAGCCAGCAGCGGTGAGCGTGCCCGTGCCAGCAGCGGTGAGCGCTGGCGTGCCCGTGCCAGCAGCGGTGAGCGCTGGCGTGCCCGTGCCAGCAGCGGAGAGAGCTGGCGTGCCCGTGCCAGCAGCGGAGAGAGCTGGCGTGCCCGTGCCAGCAGCGGTGAGCGCTGGCGTGCCCGTGCCAGCAGTGGAGAGAGCTGGCGTGCCCGTGCCAGCAGCAGTGAGCGCTGGCGTGCCCGTGCCAGCAGCAGAGAGAGCTGGCGTGCCCGAGCCAGCAGCGGTGAGCGTGCCCGAGCCAGCAGCGGTGGGCGTGCCCGAGCCAGCAGCGGTGGGCGTGCCCGAGCCAGCAGCGGTGAGCGTGCCCGAGCCGGCAAAGAAGAGAGCTGCAGTCGTGAGAGCGGAGGAGAGAGCCGCGGCCGACTCTGCAGCAAAGACTCTTGTACAGTCGGTCTCATCCCATAAGGAGCTGCCTATTATCCTAGCTGCTAAAGACTTTTCTGATTATTTGTCCCGTCTTGTCCAAATTTTAGAAGTCCCCGTCAGTCCTGTTTTGTCCCCTGACCCTGTCCCCAGAAGTCCTAAGTGTCCAGCCGTTGTCTCCCCGTGTCCCGTTAATGTGGCCCCGTGTCCCGTTAATGTGGCCCCGTGTCCCGTTAATGTGGCCCCGTGTCCCGTTAATGTGGCCCCGTGTCCCGTAGATGTCGTCTCCCCGTGTCCCGTGAGTGTAGCCCCGTGTCCTGCGGATGTGGCCCCGGGTCCTGCGGATGTGGCCCCGTGTCCAGTAGATGTTGTCCCCCCGTGTCCAGTAGATGTTGTCCCCCCGTGTCCCGTAAGTCTTGCCCCGCGTCCCTTGTCTGCTCCCGTCATGTCCCCGGTCAGTTGTCCCGAGACCCCTCCCCGCCCCTCACCACCCAGACCTGCCCGTACCCCCCGTCGTCAGCCTTTGTCCTGTCCTCCTAAGATTCCTACCCCTCCCACCCGCCCTGGTCTGTCCCCCATGAACTTTGTGGTCCCGCCCCCTCCCCTTCCCTGTTTGTTTTTTTTGATTTGTCACCCCAACCCTGCTGTTTTGTATTCATGTTTGCCATTGTTATTATTTGTCATGTCCTGTTGGTTTGTGTCTGTGTCCCAGTCTGTCATGTCAGTCGTGTCCCGTGTTTGATGTTCCCTTGAGGAGCGTCTGGAAGCCGCTCCTTAAGGGAGGGGTTCTGTCATGATTCTGCCCTCGTGTCCTTGATTTTTCCTAGTCTTGAGGCAGGATCATGACAGACCCATGTTTTGTGTACAAGCGCATGGCCTTGTCTTTGGGCCATGTGCTTGTGTTGTCTCGTTCCCTTGCCCCGCCCCCCTTGTTAACCTAGTCGTGTCTTGATTGTCCTATCTGTAACACCTGTCGTGTCTTGATTAGTACCCCTATTTAGATCTCCTAGTGTGCTCTGTCTTGCGTCGGTTCATTGTCATTGTGATTGTACCTCAACTGTGTCCTACAATTGTGATTGTATGTGAGATTGTGCTGTACCCGCTGAAGTCCTTGTATTACCGTGAGTGTTTATAGTTAGTATTTAGAGTCCTTGTTTATCTTGTCAGTCCAGTCCTGTTTTAGTTATTTAGTCTTTACCTTGCTCCGTGTTTTCCCCCTCGTGGGTTTTGTTTTCCCCTTTTTGTAATAAACCCTTTGTTTGAGAATCCCTGTCTGCACCTGAGTTCCTCCCTTACCAATACCTGACATTGATCACATAAATAAAAAAAAACACCCAAAGACTTTCACATAACCAGGACTCCATACTCCGTATTTATTGAACAAAATGGAAGTTGGCAAATATTTTATTTCTTCATTTAACCTCCAGGTTATTGCAGTGTAGAATAGGTCACAGAATTCAAATGGTTTGTTAAATTAAACATCTGAACTCAATGGACGCTTGACCAGATGCACATTTAGCTGTTTTATAGCAGGTGCTTAAATTCTAACTGCTACTCGATTGAAATTCAACAAAGATTAATGTAAAACCCACTGCAGAATTCAAAGTGGGTTGTTTTAGTAGATAAGATATTAATTCTAGCTTTATTAGCTCTAACCTTTAAAATATACATGGACACCAGGGCCAGAGGGAAATCTTCAGCTGTAGAAAACTGACAGGTTAACTACTGTCTCTCCCCAATAGGAGTAAACTGAAAGTGCATTAATTGTCAGTTACTCTTTAAAGTTATAATGGATTCTACTGAGAGAGTCCTTCTGGGAGAGAGAGAGGGGGGGAAAGAGAGAGAGAGAGAGAAAGAGAGACAGACAGAGAGAGAGAGAGAGAGAGAGAGAGAGAGAGAGAGAGAGAGAAAGAGAGACAGACAGAGAGGGAGAGAGAGAGAGAGCGAGAGAGAGAGAGAGAGAGAGAGAGAGAGAGAAAGAGAGAGAACAGTATGCCATGCTCTACATAATGAGGATGGGGAAAAACTTGATAATGCATAAATTCTCTTATCAGCCTATTCTGTAGTAGTTACATGTGACAAATGCTTACACTAATATCAAGCCCCGATGAAACCGACACTTACAGGAGCTCATTGACTTTCAAGCTGAGGAAACTGTCTCAGGTTACGTATGTAACCATAGTTCCCTGAGTAGGGAACGAGACACTGCGTCCTCTAGGAGTCGCTTTGGGGAACACCTCGTGACCCGTGTCTGAAGCATACATTGAAAAAACACCAACTTGTTGGCCGGCAACAGCCTCCGACATCACTACCTGCGCGACTATAAATAAGCACCGGGAGAGCACGTCATTATCTTCTTCATCTGAAACTTGTGTTCGAAGCATGGCAGGGAGCTAGAGGACGCAGTGTCTCGTTCCCTACTCAGGGAACTATGGTTAAATACATAACTTGAGACAGTTCCCTTTCGAGGGAACTTCCAACTGCGTCCTCTAGGGGTCGCTTTGGGGAACAGTATACCCACGTCGCCATGCTGAGGGGAGTGCAGGCCATAATCATGGCGAGCACTAAGTACCAACTCTACCATTTCCATAGGAGTTGCCCCTGGGACGTTTAGACAGCTGTCTGTGACAGTACCCCTTACGGCCAAAAGGCCTAAGCTACATACCCAACTTAATTGTTAGGGCTTCGGCCCAGGGTAGAACTGAAGGCTTGGAATCAGGAAAGATTCCTTTAAAGGGATACGGCTAAGAACCTAGCATTTCTACCAAGTCTTGCCTGTCACACAGGGGCTACCGCTAGCTTACGCATAAGCTTGCTGAAAGAGCTGTCTCGACAATTCTCTAGTAGCAACACCCTGTTTAGATAGGTATCCGAGGGTACATAGGTAGAGTGGCGCCCAAGATGAATGGGGCTTTTACCCTTTATCAAGAAAGGGCATGAAGCAACCGCGCGAAGCACTCACCATATAGGATTTTAGAAAGAACGCAGAATACTAGCGTGCGAACTTACCACAGTGTGCTCTCGTGGCACTCTGATAGAGCAGCTCATAGATGGAATGTTGCATCTCAATACAGTATGATTGAGAGTCATCAACTCAATCTATGAAAACAATACTGGAGTGCTCTGGGGAAAAAAACCCTTATCGTACAAGATTTCAGAAAGTTTGCAGAGTCATGCTTTCAAACTTACCACTTGTGGATTTTTAGAAAGTGTGCAAAGTGTTCACGTGCACACTGACCACCATGTGTTTTTGAGAAAGTACACAAAGCTTAGCGTGTGTACTTAAAGGTTCCTAAGCATCGCAGAGGCGCTGAATCTCACGGGAGAGGCAAGCTCAATTTTACAAACCTTGGGCGAGGGGAGCATCACCTGAGGCAGCATATACAAGAAGACTTCTGTAACTGCCGCTAGATGCGACAGCACCCCTAAGCGGCCAGGAGACCCCTCGGGGTGACCTGGCTGGATATCCATGAAATTCCCTGCAGTGCTGTGCCAGGCCTGATGATCAAGGAGGCTCCCTAAGAAACCTGTGATCTCAGCCGCCTAATACCGGAACAGGAAGCCGGATGGCTGGTGCTGGTGAGTGTTTAGTATCACTGTAACTGAGCACTGCAAAGGAAACTCACAGAGTTTATTTGTAGACACGTTACCACCAGCAATTAAATACACATAAGTATATACAGAGAGGTCTACATTTACTCACCCATCCTCCTGCACTGGAGCCCCACTCAAGGGGCACCTCCTTTTAGTCTGGACCATCAGTCAGGTGGTTGCTATGAACATAGAACCATAAAAACATTATAGGTCCAGCATAAGAGACTGTTTTGCGAGAGGTTTCCACCTAACCTCGATCAGGTGGAGAGCTGGTGGTTACAGGGGAATTAGGAAGGGGAGGATAAAAGCAGAAGTAAATCCTCTGAAGTTGATACGCGTTATGAGTCAGTGAAGATGAAGAAGATAATGATGTGCTCTCCTGGTGCTTATTTATAGTCGCACCAGTAGTGACATCGGAGGCTGTCGCCGGCCAACAAGTTGGTGTTTTTTCAATGTATGCTTCAGACACAGGTCATGACGAGGTGTTCCCCAAAGCGAATCCTAGAGGACGCAGTTCGAAGTTCCCTCGAAAGGGAACTGAGGTTAGCAATATAAATGTATTATTTGACTGATAAAATCCAATAATTTTCTTAGATGGTTTAGTTTGATTTCAGTAGTTTATATCAAACAGAGATGTTGGCATTGTGGCACGGTGAAGGAAACATATTGAAAACCATACACTTGTAACGGTGGTGACCCGATAATAATTTAAGAAACTCAAACCAATGATTTTCTCTTTAGGTTAAACTTAAATTCGGGCGCCAGACAGGAGTAACCCTGTCAAATGTTTAAGAAAACAAATATCCCAGATAGCATAAATACCACCAGTTACATATATAAACTCACATTTAAAGAAATAAAGCACAAACGTCATAGGATTCCATTTAGACAACTGTATTTCTCACAAGAACAGAAAAAACACCACTTTCAATTATCAGTCACAAGAGCAGAAAAAATAACACCATTTTCAGTTATCAGTGACAAGAACAGGAAAATAAAATAAACCTTTAAATTATGAGTCGAGGTTCAGTAAAGAAAATACAAATAAAATTAAAGCTGCAAGCAGCGATGAACGGGCCCTCGCACCCGGGCTCACCGGCAGTAAGTGGCTTTAGTAGATATGTGAACGGTGAGAAATATGCATTTAAACTCAGAAATATAAGTGGAATATGTCAAAGTTTATTCCATATATGTGCCAATTTTCCTGTTGTAAGCAGGTGGCGCTGTCATTATAATGGAATATTGGCCTTCAGATGTGTTCAGGCCAGGACTCTTATCGAACATGTGAAGTTTAGGGAAGATTGAACATTTAATGCCTGAGTTACAACAACTTCTCTTCCGATGGCGAGACATCAAATTTTGTCATGGCGCCATGGACACACCCTTTAACAAAATCTCAAGATCTCCACAATTTAACATTGCAAAGAACTTTAGATTAGACTGACCAAAATAAAAAATTTTATGTCATAAAATTTCTTGGAGTAGTTATTTGCAGTGTAAAACATTGACACTTCCTGCTGCCAGCAGGTGGCGCTATGACTATGACTGAATATGGGCATGTAGATCTGTTAAGGGCAGAAGTCTTATCTAACATGTGAAGTTTGAGGCAGATTGGACATTGTATGTCTGAGTTACAGCAGCTTCCTTTTTCATGGCGAAACATCGAAATTTGTCAGGCCGCCATGGACACGCCCTTTAACGAAACCTCAAGATCTTCGCAATTAAACATCGCAAAGGGCTTAAGATTACACTGACCAAGTTTGGTGTTTATCTGAATAAATCTCTAGGAGGAGTTCGTTAAAGTACAACCCCTGAAAATGGCAAAAACTATGCCAATTTTGCAGAGAAAATTCTAAATAACCGACTTCCTGTTGGGATTCGGATTTCGTACCAAGAGACTTTTTTGTAGGTATTGGTGTGTTACATGTGTGTACCGATTTTTGTACATGTACGTGAAACATAGCTCGAGGCGCACTCCATTGAAAGTGCATATGCACTCCGTTGAAAGTGTATAGGTGGCGCTATCGAGCCATTTTGCCACACCCAATGGAATATTTGCCTTCATATCTGTTCAGGCCAGGACCCTTATCACACATGTGAAGTTTGGGGAAGATCGGACATTTTATGCCTGAGTTATAACATCTTTTATTCCCATGGCGAGACATCGAACTTCGTCGCGGCGCCATGGACACGCCTTTTAACATAATCTCAAGATCTTCACAACTAAACATCACACAGGTCTTTAGATTAGACTGACCACAAAAAAGACATTGATGTCATAACATTTCTGGAAATAGTTTGTCGCAGTGTAAAATATGTCACTTCCTGTTGCCAATAGGTGGCGCTATGACTATAACTGAATATTGGCATGTAGATTTGTTCAGGTCAAGAGTCTTATCCAACATGTGTAGTTTGGGGCAGATTGGACATTGTATGTCTGAGTTACAGCAACTTCCTTTTTATGGCGAAACATCGAAATTTGTCAGGCCGCCATGGACACGCCCTTTAACGAAATTTAAAGATCTTCGCAATTTAACATCGCAAAGGGCTTAAGATTACACTGACCAAGTTTGGTGTTGATCTGAATAAATCTCTAGGAGGAGTTTGTTAAAGTACAACCCCTGAAAATGGCAAAAACAACGCCAATTTTGCAGAGAAAATTCAAAATAACTGACTTCCTGTTGGGATTCGGATTTCGTACCAAGAGACTTTTTTGTAGGTATTGGTATGTTACATGTGTATACCGATATTTGTACATGTACGTGACACGTAGCTCGAGGCGCATTCCATTGAAAGTGTATAGGTGGCGCTATCGAGCCATTTTGCCACACCCAATGGAATATTGGCCTCCAGATGTGGGCAGGTCAGTACTCTTATCAAACATGTGAAGTTTGGGCAAGATCTGATATTTTATGCCTGAGTTACAACAACTTCTACTCCCATGGCGAGACATCGAACTTTGTCACCGCACCATGGACACGCCCTTCAACGAAAACTCAAGATCTTCACAATTTAACATTGCACAGGCCTTTAGATTAGACTGACCACAAAAAAGACATTGATGTCATAACATTTCTAGGAGTAGTTCTTCGCAGCATAAAATATGACACTTCCTGTTGCCAATAGGTGGCGCTATGACTATAACTGAATATGGGCATGTCAATCTGTTCAGTTCCAGAGTCTTATCAACCATGTGAAGTTTGGGGCAGATTGGACATTGTATGTCTGAGTTATAGAAACTTCATTTTTCATGGCGAATCATCGAAATTCGCCAGGCCGCCACGGACACGCCCATTAACGAAAACTCAAAATCTTCGCAATTTAACATCGCAAAGGCCTTTAGATGACGCATACCAAATTTGGTGTTTATCTGAATGAATCTCTAGGAGGAGTTCGTTAAAATACAACGCATGGAAATGACAAAAATGACACAAAATTTGCTCATAAAATTAAAAATAACCGACTTCCTGTTGGGTTTAGAATTTTGGTCCAAGAGTCTTTTTTGTAGGTATTGGAGAGTTACATGTGTATACCAATTTTCATACATGTACATGAAACGTAGCTCGAGGCGCACACCGTTGAACGTGTATAGGTGGCGCTGTTGAGCCATTTTGCCACACCCACTTCTGAAACCCATATCATATGTACATTTTCGTCGGTTCTGAGGTGTGTGCAAACTTTCATGACTTTTTGAGTATGTTTAGGCCCTCAAAAATGCGATTCATTATGGAGAAGAAGAATAATAATAATAATAATAATAATAATAATAATAAACGGAGCAATTCCAAGAGGGTCCTCACACCATCGGTGCTCGGGCCCTAATAAAGATAAAATCATATATATATATTTATATTTTACTCACTGCAGTTTGAGAGGAACCGGGTTAAATGTGTGTGTGGAAAGTGCAGAGATGAATGGTGTGAGTGTTTTGGGATGAGACCAGCCACGTATCCAACAAGCCGCCTTCAGTAATTGGTGAACTTGTGTTGGTGGTAAACGAAAACAGCCAGGATCCAGACGGTCGTTAACAGCTCGATCGGGACTTTTTAAACGCTCTGCGCTGAAGACATCGTCATGGAGAGCGGTCCACTCTCTAGCATCCACTCCAGCAAAGGCACAGCGCTCTCCCTCCGAGGATTACGTCACCGCCACACAGGTAAGTGTAGACACCTTCCTTCTCCCTTAATTTTTTCCGTCCAACTACCAGCCAGCAGTTCATTTATTGGGTACTTCCTAATAGCGTTTAACTATATTACCACAAATTCGTTTGTTGGGTATATTTTTAGATGGCATTCGGCTTCCGTTGAGGCTTTCCGGTTCTCATCTCCACAGCGCACTAACAACAACACTCCACATTTCTTCCGACACCTACTCCTCTCCTCCTTCAGTTTAAATTCCTCCTTTTATTAGATTACCTCATTTCCTTTTTCCTCATTTGGTAAACGAAAATGGGCGGAGACAACATTAATAATTACAATTTTTGATCTTGGAGTTTTTAGCTCCGCCACACTCCTCCCCCCTGGAAATAAACAACCCCAGGTTGTAAAAAAAAAATAGCATTTTCAGAACCCAAAGAACTCTTCATCTACGTCCGGGGATTCGTGGAACATTTCAAAGAGATTCACTTTTTCCATATGGTTTAACTCATCAGCGGTAGGAAAACATGGCTTCAAGTAACATACATGAACGGTACGCACATCCTCACCAGTGTCTTCCAATGCCACACGATAATTCAGTGGTCCCAGCTGTTTTATTACTCTATAGGGACCTTTCCGTTTGTGGGCGAGTTTAGCACAAAAATGGTGAAGGGCACTTGATTGAGGGAAGTTTCTCACCCAGACACAATCTTTTTCTTGGTAGAGGACATCTCTTCGGTTCTTGTAGCTTCGGAGCTGTCTTACTTATGCTTTCTTGGTGCATTCTTTGGCTCTAGCTTGCAACTGGGACAGATGTTCTGTGACATTGTAAGATGGAGCAGTTGGAGCAAGATTTTGCCCATGCAGCAGCTTGTCCATTGGCCCCCGTAATTTTCTCCCTAGGTGAAGCTCGGCTTGAGACATACCAATGGTTTCCTGTACCGCTGAATTAATGGCAAACCGTAGTTCAGGTAGGTGTTGGTCCCATTTTTTATGATTGTCATCCACATATGCTGAAATCATCTGTTTTAATGTTCTATTCACTCGTTCGGTTAGGTTTGTCTGAGGGTGGTATGCTGTAGTCATCTTCTGGGTGACTTTCCATTTGGCACAGATGTCCTGAAAGACAGCTGATGTGAACTGTGTGCCTCGGTCAGACAGGATGAAATCAGGTACCCCCCATCGAGTGAATATTTCTTCTCTGAGGTGTGAAGCAACAGTTTGAGAATTTGCCTTTTGCAAAGGGAACAGTTCTACCCATCGGGTATAATAATCCACGAACACTAGTAGATATTCGTGTTGGTGGGAGCTGCGAGGCAGTGGACCCATGATATCTACTCCCAACATCTCGTTTGGACGACTGGTGGTGGTCTGTTGAAGTTTCCCAGCAGGTTTGCGGTTCTCATTTTTCAAGGTCTGGCATTTCATGCATCTTTTTACATACTGTTTTACAGATGTCCACATGGAGGGCCAGAAAGCGTTTTGTAAATTCCTAGATGACCACTTAAGGGATGTGCATGGTAATGGTGTAGTAGATTTTGGACAAGGGTGGCTGGGACACAGATTCTGTAATACATTTGCTCATCAGTCAGATGAGTTCAATGGTACAGCTTGTCTTCAACTACTTCAAATTGGTCTTGGAAAGAGGAATCATTGTCGGCTAGTGACTGAAATAATTTGGTAATTACTGGGTCTTTGTGCTGCTCTTCCCAGATGTCTACTGCTGAAATTGGAAATGCAAAGTCTTCCTTCTGATTGGAGTATAAATGGCATCCAGGTACAGAATACATTCGGGATAACGCATCTGGTGCTTCATTGAGTTTTCCCTTCCGATACTCCACCACAAAGTCGAATTTTTGCAGTCGGAGTGCCCAACGGATTAGACGTCCCGTGGTTTTTGTGGAATTCATGACCCACTGTAGAGCTGAATGATCTGTGACTACTGTGAAGAGTTTTGGTTCAAGGTAATATTGCCATTTTTTCTAGCGCCCATACTATTGCCAGACACTCTTTCTCTGTAGCTGAATAATTAATCTCTGCTTTGGTTAGCGTTCGGCTCCCATAGGCTATGACTTCTTCCAAATCATGCATTTTTCTTTGTGTCAACACAGCACCAAGTCCTGAGTCACTGGCATCAGTGTAGACAACAAAAGGAAGTTGAAGGTCTGGATGACCCAGGATGGGGGGTGTGGTAAGACAGGTCTTCAATTTCTCAAATGATTGTTGACACTGGGGTGACCACTGGAACTGGCGTCCCTTTTTCTTCAAAGCATTTATAGGTTCAGTGATCAAAGAGAAATTTGGCACAAACCGATGGTACCATCCTGCCAAGCCGAGAAATCGTTGAACTTCTTTAACGTTCTTGGGAACAGGGTAGGAGCGAATAGCCTCTATTTTGCTGGGGTCAGCCGAGATGCCTTTTGTGTTTACCACATGTCCCAGAAAGGTTAACTCATGAAGGCAGAATTTACTCTTTTTTAGGTTTATGGTTAAACCAGCTGTGTGCAGTCGGTCGAAGACCGTCTGAAGATCCTTGAAGTGTTGGGTGACAGAGGGTGAATAAATTATTATATCGTCGATATACACAAAACAAATTCTTCCTCGCAGCTCACCTAGGACAGTCTCCATTAACCGCTGACATGTCGCTGGAGCATTTTTCAGCCCAAACGGCATGACATTAAATTGATATAAGCCAGATGGGACGATGAATGCAGTCTTGGACTTGCTCTCAGGTTCCATGGTCACCTGCCAGTACCCACTGTTGAGATCAATGCTGGAGAAAATACCTGCACCGGAGAGGGATTCCAAGATCTCTGTGATATTAGGCAGAGGATAGGCATCTCGCTCAGTGATAGCATTGACCCTCCTATAGTCCACACAGAATCTCTGGCTACCATCCTTCTTTGGGACCAGGACAATAGGGGAGGCCCAAGCAGAGTGTGATGGTTCGATGATACCATTCTTCAACATGTCTTTAACTTGTTCTTTTACCATATCTTGTTTCTCTGGTGTTAATCTGTATGGACGCTGTTTGATGGGTACAGGATGGACAGTATAAAGACAATGTTGGAGGACTGTTTTTCTTCCGAGCTGGAGGGTACAAACTTGTGGATTGTTCTCCAAGAGGTGGAGCAGGTGGCTCTTTTCCTCGGGTGGTAAGTGTGCAGAGTCTACCAGTTTTTCATTAAAGTTTTCTCATCCAGATTATCTGGGGATTGAGACACCACATGTGGCATTTGCTGTGGAGGAACAGAACTGAACAATGTGAGAGTTTGCTCTGAGTTTTTATGTTGTGCTTTCTTTTCCAGATGCTGGATACATCTAATGGGAGTACTAGCTTGTCCAGGCTGAAAAGGATAATTCTGGTTAGGAATTGACTTGAAAGAATAGTTTCCATCAGCAACATTAATCTGGAGGCCACTGGTAAATATAAAATCCAATCCTAAAACCACAGAGTATGCTAGAGCTTTGGTAGAGAGGATGGCTACCGGTAGAAAAAAAACTTGGTTATGGAGAGTTATTTCGATGTTTGTCCATCCTACCGGTACAGCGGTCTCACCATTTGCCAAGTAGAGTGAACCAAGAGCCCAAGTCCGGAGAGAATCAGAGAAACCAAGCTCCGTCCATAAACTTTCGTGTAAAAGAGTATAGCTTGCCCCGGTGTCAACTATAGCCTTTCCTGTCCATCTGCCAATGGCAATCGGGACGACCAACTGTTGAGGTATAGACTCATGTTTAGAAGTAAAAGATGCAGTTACAACAGATGGTTGGGATGGAGGTGTAACAGACAGGGCATTATTTGATGGGGCTCCTCCTGTTTTTTGTGCTGGGAAATTTTGCTTGTTTCCTGCAGGTTGAAAAGGACTTTGAGGCGATGTGTGAGGTGAAGTGGAGTATTGTGGACAGTTTCCAGGCGGATGCTGACCTTTACATCTCCAGCATTGGACAGTGGGTCTTTCACCTTGACGGTTAGTGGTAGGTTTTTGTGGTATAAGTGAAGTCATTGTCCGCCCTTCATAATGTAGCTGATGAACATAGTCTTTTTCTAATTGATGCCCAAGTTTTACCAGTTCATCCACTGTACTTACTCTGCTGCGTAGTTGACTGGCAAGGTATGGTTTGATGTTTTTTAGTATCAATTTGACTAACTCATACTCTGTCAGAGAAGGTTTCCAGCGCTTGCATAGAGCTCTGTAAGTGAAAGCGAAATCTCTAATGGACTCCTTTTCCCCTTGAATTCGGGTGCGGACACGCTCAGCTAGCTCGTCTTCATAATCCTCTGAAAGAAACGCTGCGAGAAATGCGGATTCAAACTCATTCCAGGTTCGAACAGAGGATCTGGCCACCTCCCACCAGTCCCGTGCGGTTCCATAAAGGACAGTGCGAAAAGTTGCCAGGATGTCTGTATCCTCTAAGGGGTGTAATGCCAGAAAGTCATGACATCTAGTTAAATATAACAGAGGGTCACTATCATCTGATGATCTGCCAAAGGTGGGGAAGGTTAGTTTCAAATGATCACTCTTGACCACAGTTGTTGGGTGCAAAGGAGGTGGATGTGCAGACACGAATGTGTGGGGTGTTGACGTTTCAACTTCTGCAGCAGTGGAATGATGAGGTGATTTTCGTGTCATTGAGGGAAAGTCAGTCACTGTTTTCCCAGGAAATTTGAAGTAACTGCTTATTTCTGATTTCAGCTCTTTCAAGGAGTCGCTTAAGGTATTCAATTGGAAGCTACATTGACTGATTTCCTGGAAGAGTTGGCCACGATCCTTTTGAGTACTGTGCTGCATTTCCTGAATGTCTTTCTGCACCTCTAGTTGCAATTGTTCCACCATAAACCGGACTTCAGAGATAACGGTGTGCTCACTTTTCTGCAGTTCTCCTGTCACCATCACCTTCATGGCTTTTGTCAGCTGATCAGTGTCCTCTTCATCATGTCGTTTTTTTATCAGTGATTGAGGCCTGAATTTGCTGGTGGTTGGTTTTAATCTTAGCAGTCAAGGTTTCAATCTTGGCATCATGCTGTGAAGTGGTAGTTGCAAGTTCCTGGGTGAGTACTTTCAAAACTGTGTCCTGCTGTTTGAGGCAGTTAAACAGGATATCCCAGTTCCCTTGTACTTGCTCCGATAATTGATACATTCCTCTGCCAGGGGTCGGGAGAAATCCAGGCAAGTCATGCTGTGTTTCTGAAGGAGGTGTAAGTTCCGGGGAAGTGCACAACTGCATGTCACTGGTGGACGAGGAGCCCCTTCTCCTGGTGGTGGAGGGGAAAATCGTACATGGGTTCTTGGAGTAAGAGGGTGTAACTGTGTAGGAGTGGAGCAGAAAGTGGGAACAGGAGGCGGTTGTCTGGGTTGCTGCGGAGTTGGTTGCATCAGGGGCCAGTTGGGGGTTGCAATATCTGGAGGATCAATTGCCACAAAAGTGGATGGTGACTGAGGGGTATGGGCCATGATTGGAATGTATGTGTGAGTGTGAGAATGCAATGGTCAGTTGTGAAATGTAAAAAATAAAAAATGAGAACACTATTCAGCCCGTTTCAGTTTCTTTGGGCAACATAAGGAACCAAAACAAACTACAGGGTGGGTACACTTGCAAAATTCAGAAAAGAAAATACTATACAACCGGTGTCAAAATATTTTGGTCAAATGGGCACAAAAATATCAACTACAGAGTACTTAACAGATTTTTTTCAAACGTTTTCAATAGTCTGCTGGTTATATCGCAGTTCAATTCACACAAAAAAAACTATCATAAAGTGTGAAATGACCACTCTAACAACGAAACAGTTCTACGAGCAAAAATGTTGATAATCACTAGAAAAAAGAAACCCAAAACAAAACAGTTCAAAAGATACAGTAATGTATTCAAGTTTTCAGACTACAAATTTCATGTTTCAAGTTTTATGTTTCATGTCCCTATTCGGGCGCCACTCTGTAACGGTGGTGACCCGATAATAATTTAAGAAACTCAAACCAATGATTATCTCTTTGGGCCCTATTTTAACGATCTGAAACGCAAGTGTCAAAGCGCGAAGCGCAAGTAACTTTGTGGGCGGGTCTCGGCGCTGTTGCTATTTTCCCGGCGGGATAAATGGCTCTTGCGCCCGGCGCAAATCTAAAATGGGTTGGTCTGAAGTAGCTTCATTATTCATAGGTGTGGTTTGGGCGTAACGTGAAATAAACCAATCAGAGCGTCATCCAACATTCCCTTTAAAAGCAGGTGCGCAAGTTCCATTATGGATTGCTATTATTATGGCGTATTTACCAGGCGCACGCCAGGAGCGGTTCACAGCCGAGGAGACTGATGTTCTTGTAAGAGCAGTGAAAGACAGAGAAGTTGTGTTGTATGGGGATGGGAGAAACCCACCCAAAATTGCGTCGGTTAAACAGGCGTGGGAGGAAATAGCCACAATTGTTTCATCGATTTTTTTCCTGGTTCTTGACGGACAAACATATTTGTCAGATGTCCTTACATAGCCTATATGTCTTGCCACTATTGGGCAAACAGGTCTGATCCTTAATTACTAAAATTAGCCTGAATAATTTGTAAGCTAGATTTATGCCTATTTTTTCACATCTTCGTGGCACACCACAATGATTTCCGTCATCTCATGTGTTAATATTTTTTTTTAGTGTAACAGTTTATGATTTGCAAAAATAACTGTTGCATCTGTGTAGATTACATGAGCAAAGTGTATGCGCGTTGTGCACGCTATACATTATGGTCAAGCATGCGCCCTTAAAATAGCATAATGAACAACGCGCAACGCGCCACTGACTTTAGACTAGGTTTTTTCTGGTCAGTGGCGCAATTGTTTAATGGAACAGCAAAATAGCACCAGGGATTGTTTGCGCCGGAACACGCCTCCTTTTTTGCGCTGAACCGCCCAGGGAGCGCAAGTTCATTCACTAGTTTAGCGACGTGCTTCTGTGGAGGGAAAAGCGCGCTTTGCGCAGGTGCAAAATAGGAATGACACATGCGTTGGTGTACAAAGTCAATTGCGCTGGGTGCAAGATAGGGCCCTTTAGGTTAAACTTAAATTCGGGTGCCAGACAGGAGTAACCCTGTCACGTTTAAGAAAACAAATATCCCAGATTGCATAAATACCACCAGTTACATATATAAACTCACATTCAAAGAAATAAAGCACAAACGTCATAGGATTCCATTTAGACAACTGTATTTCTCACAAGAACAGAAAAAAACACCACTTTCAATTATCAGTCACAAGAGCAGAAAAAATAACACCATTTTCAGTTATCAGTGACAAGAACAGAAAAATAAAATAAACCTTTAAATTATGAGTCGAGGTTCAGTAAAGAAAATACAAATAAAATAAAGATAAAATCATATATTTATATTTTACTCACTGCAATTTGAGAGGAACCGGGTTAAATGTGGGTGTGGAAAGTGCAGAGATGAATGGTGTGAGTGTTTTGGGATAAGACCAGCCACGTATCCAACAAGCCGCCTTCAGTAATTGGTGAACTTGTGTTGGTGGTAAACGAAAACAGCCAGGATCCAGACGGTCGTTAACAGCTCGATCAAGACTTTTTAAACGCTCTGCGCTGAAGACATCGTCATGGAGAGCGGTCCACTCTCTAGCATCCACTCCAGCAAAGGCACAGCGCTCTCCCTCCGAGGATTACGTCACCGCCACACAGGTAAGTGTAGACACCTTCCTTCTCCCTTAATTTTTTCCGTCCAACTACCAGCCAGCAGTTCATTTATTGGGTACTTCCTAATAGCGTTTAACTATATTACCACAAATTAGTTTGTTGGGTATATTTTTAGATGGCGTTCGGCTTCCGTTGAGGCTTTCCGGTTCTCATCTCCACAGCGCACTAACAACAACACTCCACGTTTCTTCCGACACCTACTCCTCTCCTCCTTCAGTTTAAATTCCTCCTTTTATTAGATTACCTCATTTCCTTTTTCCTCATTTGGTAAACGAAAATGGGCGGAGACAACATTAATAATTACAATTTTTGATCTTGGAGTTTTTAGCTCCGCCACACACTGTAGGTAGAGTCAACATGAAACTGTATTCGCAACCCAGTTATCTATGTAATGTGATACATTTCAGATTAAAACAGATTATTGAAGAAGAAAAATAGGTCAACTTTGAAGCTATTTCGCCTTTTACTCCAGTAATATGCTTTAAGATTTGAAAAGGTCATCCAGTGCGTTGATTATTATCTGTTCTTAAGTATAAGAGCCCCATAATAATATAAA
The DNA here is from genome assembly GCF_003368295.1 of Carassius auratus. Taxonomy (NCBI): domain Eukaryota; kingdom Metazoa; phylum Chordata; class Actinopteri; order Cypriniformes; family Cyprinidae; genus Carassius; species Carassius auratus. Next base: position 10,334,955 of record NC_039256.1, read on the forward strand.
CCTTCCTCTTGGAAGCCTTCATTAGGGAAAGCTTGGAGATTTGTCACATGAATTAATTCTCATCAAGTTGCTCTACAGCCCTCCAACACAAAAGGGAAATATGCTGTGGAAAGGAGCGGTGATGTGGGTTGATATAATATCAGCATCCTACACCTTAAAACAGACTGACCCTGAACTGCAAATGCTGGTTTGGAATGAGATCCAAGAGAAGTTAGCACTGAGTTCTCTTGCTTTGAAGGCAGCAAAATTACCTGCTGAAGAAATCCCTGGAGCTCCAATCTCTACTCTGAAGATTTACAGCAACACTTTTGATGTGCCTGCCAATCCGAGCTTTGTTCTGAATGCAGATGTGAGTGAAGAGTCTTTAGAGACATAAACAGGAGCACCATCGAACATCTGCTACAACCCAGAGTTTCGTTTTATACTTCTCATGTTATGTATGCTCTAGAATGGCTCATGCATTTCTTCAAAGCTTCTGTTCAAATCATCATGGCAAGAATGTTTAAAGTGTAGCATCACACCATGAACCAAAGTGCACAATAATGTTTTATGCTCAAATTTGACCATAGAAATGTTAAGAAAATAATACAAATAATAAGTGCTATTTTTAAAAATGTCTCGAAAAAGTGAAAGATTTATTTTTTTCTCATTTAAATGACTAAACATTTTATAATGAATGATGGGGAAAGTTAAGATGCTACATTTTCAGTAAGACACTAAATGCCATATATCTTTAAAGTTCATTGTCCAAACACCAAAACATACTCGGTTACTAATGTAACCTCGGTTCCCTGAAATACGAGAACAAGTACTGCGTCGAAGATGCTATGGGAAAAATTATTCTTTTCTCCTGAACTGAAGCCTTCTTCAATCACACAGTGAAACTGCACGTCCATTGGGATCGTCCCTTCTCCAAAGCTCTTGTAAGAACGACAGTATCACTGATAAATCACAGGAGGCCTGAACACCATGCGGAGAATAACGACCACTTGGAGGCATAGAGGCATCTTGTAGATGGAGCTCTAGCCTGTGAAATAGTGTCTAGCATGTGCTCAGGGAGTCCCATGGGTTCCCATTGAGTGACCAAAGGTGCAGAACCCACAGATCTGGGTGGGCCATGGGGCCGCAATCAGCATCTGTGACAGGTCGGCTATCCAATGTTGGTTTTCCCAGAGTGGGGCCCCATAAGAACTCTGCATCTCTGATCCCTGACCCGCCTGATTTCTTGGGAAATCAGAGGAATCGGAGGAAAAGCGTTAAGAAGACGTTTGGGTCAGTCCTGCGCCAACGCGTCAGACTCATCGGTGGCGGCAAGGAGTTTCGCCTGGAAGACCTGTAGCACTGCCGTATGGCAGGGATGGGATGGATGGTTGAATCCACTCCGGGCGGAGAAAATGTGAGGCATGCAGGGTCTGAGCCGGCGTGAGCTCACTCTCATCCTGTTGCTTTAATCCTCTGTCCCACCGTTTTGTCCTTGCTGGCTCATGGGAGGAAGTAAACGAGAGGGCGAGAGGAGCGAGATCACTGACTGAAAAGAAAGTCACTACTGTCTGCAATGGCGAACCGTTGCTCTTTTTCTCTCACTCACCAGATAGCCGCAGGGAAGCGAGCAGGGTCAGCAGTCGTGTTCCAGTGTGAGGCGAGTAAACGGCGAGCAGTTCAGTGGAGATCAGCACAGAATTGTCATGGCTGAAGGAGAAAAAATCTGAATGCCTGTTGCTAAGCGGTCAATATATAGCCAGAAGCCCCGCCCATTCTGGCGGGCTTTGCTGCCATAGGTTCGTGCAGCAACACTGCCGAGCCATTGTTTTGTTTCTATAACACTGCACGAACCAATGGACATGCAGTTTAACTGTGTGATTGAATAAGGCTTCAGTTCAGGAGAAAAAAAATGTTTTTCCCATAGCATCTTCGACGCATTACGAGTGAAATAGTGAAATGGAACTTTCTACATCTGGAGATTTTTTTTTTTTTGGGGCCCAATGCCAAATATAAAAACATGAGGGCTGATTGTTGATGGGAGGAGTGTGGCCCAGATCAGTCCCGTGATATGTGGCCAAAATCAGGCTAAGATCTGGCAGCATATTATGTGACCCATGATAAACAAGATAAATACAATATTGCATGATAATGGTTAAATGATCACATACATTTTAATGAAGTGTAGTAGTGTTAAAATGTAGTCTTTGAAATGGCAAGTCAAAACAGAATGATACATTATCATTTCAAAATTAAGAAACTCAGTCAAGTGCATTAAACTACTTTATTATGATTTTATAATATTATTCTTGGTACAAATAATCTTAGAATCCTTACATGAAAAGAAAGAGAAAGAGAGAGAGTATTTAACCATTATCATGTAATATGTATTTGGTTTAATATGGACACACACTGATCTATAATAGAGAGTGGGGGCACATAATTTTTATTAGTATGCTGTCATGCACAAGCATTAAATAAAATGATCATGAAAGTATTTTATTTAAATCCTGTATCCGTGCAGTTCTATCACGCTTGATAGAACTCCATCTAACTGAGAGAATCCGCAGTAGAAATGGATTCCCTCCCAAAAATAGAAAATGAGCCAGATCAGCAAAAAAACCTCAATGTTAAGCGAAGACCTCGATAGACTATAATATGTGAAGGCCAAGATAGGCCGAATTTCATGAACCGTAATTGGAAAAACTTACCTGATAGACCACATGGTAGGAGTTATGCAAGGTGTCACAACAGTGCGTGTAATGTGAAGGCCGCAACAGCCAAGTAAGACTGAAGTCGATGGGCATGAGAGACAGAATGAACCAACACCAGTAGATGCCCAAAATAAACAAGCCTTGATTGTAGTTTAAAGTCCGCATAAAATCGTAATTGACTTAAACGTACTAGCACACATTGCTAATCTTGATGTAAACAATTAATCATTGTTTGTCTTCGTAATCTTTATCAAAATCTGAAAATTTCCACTCTGTAATGCATAGTTTTTTTTTTTTTTTTTTTGCTGCTGCGGGTTGCTATTCCTGTCAGGGGTTTGAGGTGACCCCAATAATGTCATATTTAGCCCCTAGAATGTGCATTCTACCGGGAAACCACTTTGAAGGCGATTGGGTTAGTTTTTTAGTAGTAATTGGCGGTTTTGAGAAAACCTGGCAACCCTGGAAAGCACACGGAACTCCGCCAATGTTTTTCACATCCTCTGCCAAGAAAAGCCAAAAGCCTGTATATCATCCAACACGAACGACCGCAGATAGTCACCACGACACTGAGCAAAGCCAACGATCCTGTGTGCATCGTGAGAGGAACGTCAAACTCGCGATAGTTTGCAGGGCACAAAAATAACTATAGCAAGTAAATCAATAAACGCACAGCTTGAGAAAGGAACAATTGCGTTGGCATCTGCGGTTGTTATCACATCGGCATCTGCGAACGCAAACATGTGTACTGTAAGTACGATCTTTTATACTGAAGTATAAAGACGTGATTGGATAATGATGAAGGTAATAAGTGACAAAGTAATTGAGTCTTCCTGGCAGAACTTAGGCTAAAGCTTTCATATCCATTCAAACAGCATACATTGGTGCTATGTATATCCCTCCTCTGTAGCTATAGTAACTATCTAAAAATGTGCCATTAAGAAGTTTTACAAAAAGTTTGAGGAAGTGGATTGGGATAGTATTTTCAGCGTTTAACAACTTAAATTATGCCCTGCTCCTCACACTAATATTATATTCTGCCAGAGAGGACTGCAACTGCAATACATCATCATTTGGACTGGATGTGTCTATCTGTTACGTTTCACTTATAGACTGTATACTTTATACACACACTCTTTATTGGGTGATTTGTTCTTTATAAAAAGAAATAGAAAAAACAATACAATACATTTTTTATTACATGATGTGTGGGTTTTAAGTCTGATTTTCTGTTCAGTATAATGTACTTTATTGGCATAGTTGTGTCTACATTAAAGCATGTCACAAAATGAAAAAATGGGATCATAGTAATATACAAGGTATACAATATACATTCCCAGACAGCAATATAGTGTTGGCCCAGATCCGGCCCACATCTGGCCCACATCTGGCCCGCGTGAAATCCATTCGGGCTGGATCTGGGCCGACACTGCTTGCTGTATGGGTTGGGATTCTGGTTTACTTAAGGCTGAGAATTGGCACCAATAATAAAACCTGTTTTGGCCCAGATCAGGGCCAGCTAAGGCTGATTAACTGGCTGAGATTTGGGCTGGTTATGGCACATGTGTGGCCCGAGTCTTTAATCTAGTTCCGGGCCGCTTCCAGGCCGTCATTCTTTGCGGTACTTGGGCCGAGGGAACAGTAATTGTGTGGCCTGGATCTGGGCCAGAAGACATTTGCTACGTGGGTACTGTAAGTGCTGATTCATCATCTGGGCTGGATACGGACTGGATCCAGGTGACTGCAATAAATATCTGATCTGGATGCAGACTGGATCTGGTGGCTACAGTGACCTTGGTATAAGAGAAAAACAGACTTTCCTGCCATTCTTTTACCGATGTAGCAAGTACATTGTGTATTATAGGAAATGTTCATAGTTCCCGTTGTCCTAATTAAAGTAGCCTAAAAATCCTTTAATTAGGTTATTACAGAGTTTTGGCACTAAAAAGGATCTGCCACCCGTAGTCGATTTTGAAATTTGAGATATTATGAAATTGCCGAGTTTTGAAAACGCACTGGACATCGAGGACAATAATGCAATGAGAGCTCATTCAAAAACTAAAGTGTGCTAAACCACTCAGGGTTTCATAAGTTATAAGCAAGATTTTAAAATCTGTATGATATATAATAGGGAGCCAGTACAGAGCTGACAAAACTGGGATAATATGGTCATACTTCCTGGTTCTAGTAAGAACTGCTGCATTTTGGACCAGCTGGATTTTGTTTATTTTTCGTGCAGAACCACCAACCAATAAAGCATTACAATAATCTAAATTTGAAGTCATGAACTCAATGTCAAATGAATTAATGTTTCTGCATTTGACATTAAGAGCATAGTAATTTTTTTTATATAAATGCTAGAAACATAGCTTTCAAAGGAAAGATTACTATCAAATAGCACACCTAGGTTCCTAACTGATGATGAAGAATTGACAGAGCAGACATAGAGTCTTAGACAGTGTTCTAGGTTATTATATGTAGAGGTTTTAGGTCCAATAATTAACACCTCTGTTTTATCAGAATTTAGCAGTAAGAAATTACTCATCAATCCAGTTTTTTGTTTATATCGACTATGCATTCTGTTAGCTTTTCAAATCTGCATGTTTTGCCGCAAAGTTATATATTGTCATCAGCATAAAAGCTAACACTGTGTTTTCTGATGATATCTACCAGGGGTAACATATAAAGTGTTTAAAGTAATGGCCCTAGTACTGAGCCTTGAGGTTCTCCAGAATGCATTTCTGATATGATACCTCTTCATTCATTCCAAGTGTCACAAGTCACACACCAGGAAGCATGCGCCCTCAGATCACTTGGACGTGGCTGTGTACAAGAGGTAAAACAATATAAATAATCTTCGTTTTCTCACACAAACTGCTCATTCCGTGTCTTAGGTCATCAATGTGTACTTAGGATGGGGAATTGTTAAATTTGGACTTCTCTGTGCATGCTCTTTGAGGTGGTGACCATAGACCTGCATTAAATGAGTCACAGACAAGAACGGTTTTACCTAAAAATATCAAAATTGAAACTACTGCAGAAACAAAGACAACTACATCTTGGATGCACTTGAGGTTAGCTAAATACCATACCAAATTTTATTTCAATGCGATACTGTAGCTGACGGATGCATGGTTCAATTTTATTTCTAATAGTATTGATCTTGGAAGTAATAATAATACTAATAATTCATTAATAAAAAAAAAAAAAAAAAATGAAGTGACATTCAGCCAAGTATGGTGACCCATACTCAGAATTTGTGCTCTGCATTTAACCCATCCGAAATGCACACAGAGCAGTGAACACACACACACCCGGAGCAGTGGGCAGCCATTTATGCTGCGGAGCCCGGGGAGCAGTTGGGGGTTCGATGCCTTGCTCAAGGGCACCTAAGTCGTGGTATTGAAGGTGGAGAGAGAGCTGTTCATTCACTACCCCCACCCACAATTCCGTCCGGCCCGAGACTAGAACTCACAACCCTTCGATTGGGAGTCCAACCCTCTAACCATTAGGCCACGACTTCCCCTTATATTTATATATTGCTTTTCTAGGCACTCAAAGTGCTTTACATTCTCAGGGAGTAACACCTCATCAACCACCAGTGTGCAACATCCAGCTGGATGATGTGACAGTAGCCATATTGCACCAGAACTCCCACCACACACCAGCTCATTGGTGGAGAGGACACAGAGTAATGAAGCCAATCAGTAGATATGGGGATTGCTGGAGGCCATGATGATCATAGGCCAATGGGCAAATTTAGCCAGGATGCTGAGGTCACACCTCTACTCTTTTCAAAAGACATACTGGGATTTTTAATGACCACAGAGGTTTAAAGTCTCATCTGAAGGACAGTGCATGTTGACATTATAGTGTTTCCGTCACTACACTGGGGCGTTAGGACCCACGCAGACTGCAGGGTGAGCACCCCCTGCACCCCCTGATATTAAAATCACCAACAATTAAGACTATCAGCATCCAGCACTAACTCTTTTAGAAAATCAGCATATTCTTTAATAAAGCCTGTATGGTGTCCTGGTGGCCTCCATACAGAAGACAGTACACACATCACAGGGGATTTATCATTGACACTTGTTTCTTTGGTTAATGTTATATGAAGCATCATCACTTCAAACGAGTTATACTTGAAGCCTGCCTTGTTAAATATTGTTATTAAAATATTGTTATAAATTAAAACAATGGTTCCCCCTTTATCTTTTAAATACGGCTCATGTTTATAATAGTAATCTTGTGGGATACACACATTTAAAACAATAATATCATTTGGATCAGTGATCATATCATTTACAAAAAGCGCTTTCGTAAAAAGGGACCTGATATTCAAAAAGCCAAGCTTAAATTTGTTTTTCTATATAATATATATATATATGTATATATTTTTTTTTTTTTTTTTTTTTTTTTTGCTGAACATCGATTAAAGTTTGTTTTGGATGTTTTTTTGTATTTTCTAGTTTGGGGAACAGACAGTATTCATAGTGTGATATCTAGGTGAAATAGTCTCTATGTGCTGAGAATTAACTGATTTCTGTGACGTGAATAAAAAAAAAAAAATAAAAAAAAAAAAAAGTATGTGCTTTAAATAGCTTTAACCTGGATTTATTAATTTAATTTACAGTGAAGAATATGCAGTGTTATTTTTTATTTGATTATTCAACTTATGTACCTGAATACTGTTAGACTTACCTGAAAAATAAAAAACACTGTTTATTTCATTTTTATCTTTGTTCTATTATATCTATGCTTGTCATTTCTTTATTGTCAGTGCTGAGTTATATATACAGTGGGGCTCGAAAGTTTGGGCACCCCTTGCAGAATCTGTGAAAATGCGAGTAATTTTCAAAAAATAAGAGAGATCATACTAAATGCATGTTATATTGTATTTAGTACTGTCCTGAGTAAGATATTGTACATAAAAGATATACACATTTAGTCCACAAGACAAAAAATTGCTGAAATTATTAAAATAACCCCCCTCAAAAGTTTGGGAACCCTTGGTTCTTAATACTGTGTTCTGTTACCTGATGATCCTTGACTGTCTTTCTGTTTTGTGATGGTTGTGCATGAGTCCCTTGTTTGTTCTGGACAGTTAAACTGAGGGGAGCTGGGGGGTGAAAACTTTTGAACACGAAGATGGCCAAATTTGTCTTATTTTGTTGAAATAAATTTTTTTTTTTACATTTAGTTCTGCCCTTCCTAAGCAACAGAAGATACTTGTATGTTTCCCGGTACACAAATTAAGTACAAATTACCTTGATTTTCAAATTCCAAAAGTTTTCACCCCCCAGCTCTTAATGCATCGTGTTTCCTTCTGGAGCATCAGTGAATGTTTGAACCTTTTTTAATAGTTGTGTATGAGTCCCTCAAATGTCCTCAGTCTGATAAGATGCATCTCAAAATCATAAAGTCACTGCTGGAAAGGGTTCAAATATGCAAAGATGCTGGAAAACTGAATAATCTACAGGACCTTAAAGATTTTTCTGAAGAACGCTGCTCAGTTTAACTGTTCAGAACAAACAAGGGACTCATGCACAACCATCACAAAACAGAAAGACAGTCCTGGATCATCAGGTAACAGAACACAGTATTAAGAACCAAGGGTTCCCAAACTTTTGAGTGGGGTTATTTTAATAATTTCAGCAATGTTTTTGTCTTGTGTACTAAATGTTAATATCTTTTATGTACAATATCTTACTCAGGACAGTACTAAATAAAAAATAACATACATTTAGTATGATCTCTCTTATTTTTTGAAAATTACTCATATTTTCACAGATTCTGCAAGGGGTGCCCAAACTTTCGAGCCCCACTGTATATATATATAATTTTTTTTTTATATAGAGCTATTGAGGTCATCTGATGATTTTTTTTTTTTTCATATTGCAATATATAGCACAGAAAAACAAAATATTGCAAATTGGGAATTTTTTTCAATATCATGCAGCCCTACTTTTAATGAATAGTAATGACGTACTTTTTGGTAGCTATCTGAAATTGAGTGAGACTTGCAGCAAAATAGTTTAATTAAAAACTTTTGGCCCTTTCCTGTTATCTTTCTTTATCTATGGAGATGTGGTTTGTATGATGAATTCTGATATTACTGCAGGATAATTACCAGAGAATGTAAATATTGTTTTAGCTAAATAAAGATTAGCTATTGTGTTTACACATAACATATTAGGTCAGATCTCTAAAATAATCCAGTCTATAGCTGGCCGTCCATACCTGCAATTCTTTCAGCATTAACACAAGTACTCCAAGGGCAGAATAAACCGTAAAGTTTGATTGTGCCTCTGTCAAGCTTATTGAGTAAAAATGGAGAATTAGTGTGCCGTGAAGATCACACTATAGAAACTGAGTGTTAGCACTGGGCCCAATTTTGCCTCTGATTAAACCGTCATCTGTAATTTCAAATTGATGACAAATTATTACGGCTATTTCGTGTGTGAGCTGAATGTCTAAGGTTTAATGCTTCTTTAAGGCTGTGATTGGAAAAATGATCGGTGTGGCCCTGATTCTCAAGTTGCCATTTAATTCCAGTCAACAGATCAATAGCTCTCGTCAATATACATATGTACAGCATCACACTGGATCTTTGCAAATACACATAAGGTTGTAAACTACCAAGGAAAATAATGTACACATGTGTTCGTTGCAGCTTGGTATAAGCAACAACTGAGGATATTAGAAGACATGTTTGTCATAAGTTTTATTGTAAAAATATAGGATATCAACATAATGATGTAGTTGTTTATATTTTTAGCTTCATTGCAAGTGTATGACATTTGGTATAGAAATAATGGTAATTAAGTGCTTTTCCTAAAAATAAGAAAGAAAATACAGGGTATTAAAACCGTATGAACTACAAATAAAGTTAGTATGTGAGGCTTAATAGATGTTTTAGTCTGAATTAGGTAAGAAACACAAAGAATGGCCTTCTCAGCTGCCATAGTTGCAACTCTTGCGTCAACAGAACAGTGTGTTCAACGCGTCACCGTTTCTGTTGAAAAAACGTTGTGCAACGTTTTGTCGGTGCTGAACACAGCCCAGCTCAGCCATCTCAACATACTACATTTCCCATCATCCTCTCTGGCTACCACCTGTGTGCACTCAACATTCACCCCACCTGCCTACCATCAGCCTCATTAATCCCTCTTCACAAACCAGCACCAAACACACATTTGCATGCTAATCTGTAGCTCTTCTGACTCACCGTTTGGATCTTGTTCTTCCTGGACTTTTTCTTACCGGTTGGATTTCCTTGTATGGACTTTTGAGTTTTGTGTGGACAAATCGGCTTGTAGAGAGACAATATAAGGACATCTTAAACTAAGTGAGCTTCCAGAGATTGTTTGTGTTTATATTTACCCATTTTGCATAGTTAATTGTGCAGATTGATCATGGAGATAAAGAACCTTGATTCACCCAACACAACCTTTTTCATCCCCTTCTTGTTCACATTTGATAAAATAAATGTATTCACAAACATTGTTTTTTACCTAAAATGCCTCATTCTAACACGCCCCACACGTCTATGTCACAATGTGGAAATATTTAAATAATGTCACCCAAATGTTCATGTTTTTATTATTCCCTCTGTTGCCACCAGCACCATGTTGAGACGCTGTGTGTTTCCTTGTAAAAGCAAAGCCACTTTTGTTTGGGCTTCCAAAAGGGGGCACAAATAGAAATCAGTTGTTAAGTTGTATTTACAACACTGTTCCAGAACAATTTAACCCAATTATTCAGATTTGTGCAGTGCATTTTATGGATGACTGTTTCCTGATCCTGGGAGAGCAGACAACAATGCTGGCTGTTCTGACTCACAGACTGTAAGTAGCCTATGTTTACATATTCAAAAGGATTTGCCACTGACGATTCAAACGCAAGTTTTGAGCAGTGTAGAGTAGCGCTTGTAGTTTGTTTCTCCGATCACAAATGCAGACATGGTTTTATGTTTATGCGATGCGAGGCAATGCATCATTATGTCCCCACTGGATGAAACAAATGTCTCGTTTGTAATGTGTTATTATAATGTTTTTGTCTCATCCTGCTGGAAAACTCTATCACAGTATTTTAAGGAGTGTAACATTGCGTCACATGTTTGAGGTATTTGGCCAATCACAACATACTGGATCGCTGGCCAATCAGAGTACACCTCGCTTTTCAGAAAGATGAGCTCTGTAAAAAAATTCTGAAAGGCAGGGCATAGAAGAGAAACAATAATGTTTGTTTTTTGAAACATAAATCAATTTCATTAAACCAAATACACAAAATAATGTTATTTTTAGCAACATCATACGACCCCTTTAAGATTTGATGTACAGCACCCAATATCTGCCGTATCGTCCCGTTGCACACCGGTGCACGCCGTTTCCAGGAAACATGTCGTTCAACACGGAAACCGTGGCAAAACGTTGCGCACCGTTTTGAACTTGAACATGCCCCTGGTGATGGCTGGTGGACAGTACGGAGGATCTTGTGGTCTTGCTGGAGTACCACTGGAGGCTGATGGTAGGCAGGTGTGGAGATTGTTGAGTGCACACAGGTGGTAGCCAAAGGGCATTATGGGAAATGTAGCTTGTTGAGATGGTTGAGCTGGGCTGCGTTCAGCCCCGACAAAACATTGCACAACGTTTTTTAAACAGAAACGGTGGTGCGTTGAACACACTGTTCTGATGACGCAAGAGTTGCAACTAAGGCAGCTGAGAAGGCCATTCTTGGTGTTCCTTGTGAAGAATGTTCGGAGCCATCTATTTAGCCTCACATACTGACTTTATTTGTAGCTTGCACGGTTTTAATACCCTGTATTTTCTTTCTCATTTTTAGGGAACGCACTTAATTACCATTGTTTATTTCTATACCAAGTTTCATACACTTGCAATGAAGCTAAAAATATAAACAACTACATCATTATGTTTATCCTATATTTTTACAATAAAACTTACGACAAACATGTCTTCTAATATCCTCAGTTGTTGCTTATACCGAACTGCAACGAACACATTTGTACATTATTTTCCTTGAAGCCATTGTGCGAGTTCACTTTAATACCGCGTGCTTTATATACATGTTGCTGCTGATTGGACTGCAGTTCTGACACACCCACCAAACAAGAGAAAACGCATCTCAAACCCCGTTGTACACCGGTGCACGCCGTTTCCAGGAAACATGACGTTCAATCCAGAAACCGTAGCAAAACGTTGCGCACCGTTTTGAACTTGAACATGCCCCTGGTGATGGCTGGTGGACAGTACGGAGGATCTTGTGGTCTTGCTGGAGTACCACTGGAGGCTGATGGTTGGCAGGTGTGGAGATTGTTGAGTGCACATAGGTGGTAGCCAGAGGGGATGATGGGATATGTAGTGTGTTGAGATGGCCGAGCTGGAAATTGTGAAATATTATAATCTTTTAAAATAACTATTTTCTATATGAATATACATTTAAATGTAATTTATTCCTGTCATGGCTAAGCAGATTTTTCAGGAGCCGCTACATTTTGAAAAAAAAAAAAAAAATATATATATATATATATATATATATATATATATATATATATATATATATATATATATAAATATATATATTATCAATGTTGAAAACAACTAATAGCAACTGTGAACTAGAGAAATCCTCATGCATGAATCAAAGCCAACATGAGTTCAGGCTGCAGGGAAACTATGTGATGATTAAAGATGCAGTATTGCCTGCTGTCTCTGGAATAGCCTCAGTTGCTACTGAATGAATGCAGCTGTCAAACACACATCACTTTCCAGTAAATATGAAATATACCGAATGAAGCCTTATATCTCCATGCAATTTAACTCATTCTTCATTTTAGTTCATGTTTGCAGTAACTAATAGTTTTATATTCTATATATTATATATAATTCACATTACTTTCTTCCACATTATTTCATATTTCTGTTTTTCTGTTGTGTCATTCAATAGATAGATAGATACACATGTCAGTGAGTTGTTACTGTGAAGAAAGGAGAGACTAATGATGTTAATGCTACAGTAGACACACAATTTTATGCTGTACTTTTAATCAAGTCACCCATTTTCATTATTTTTTACAGTTTTCACAGCTTTTCTTTTGCTGACTGAGGCTTATTGTGTTAAGGTGTAAAGGTGGAATTTCAATAAGGCTGGGCTGAGCTTTGAAGGCTGACCAGCTGACTTCAAATCAAATATTAAAAGGTGGGCCGCAGGCTAAACCCATCTTAACCTCTCACTGATATAGGAATATTTTTAGACCATAAATAACAACAGAGCCTCACGTCTGATTAGTACCCAAGTCAACATAGAGAGTCACTATGAACAAAAAAAAAAAAAAAAAAAAAAAAAAATCATTTGAACGGATAATGATTTGTTCATACTAAGAATAATACTAAACATTTGCTTGTATTAACATTCTGCCTCTGACTTATTGACGTGAATCTTAGCTGAAGCAAATGTCATAGTTAATTTATGTACCTTATTGGACTGATGTACTCTTAAACCTCCCAAAACCTCAAGTCCAGTTCACCACCGACCAGACCAATCACTCTAGTTGCAAAATTTGGCATGGAAAGGTGGTCCTGAAACATGAGTTCTTCGACATAGGGCTTGTACAAATACCCATACTTGTATTCTTTGCCCTTGACCACTTTTCCGTTTGTTGTTTCTATCTTGCATTTCTATCTATTTTCTATCTTCCACACTATCGTTCAGAATACAGCAGAATTTGAGGGTTAGCATATACATATACATTAGCATATACATATACATATACATATACGTATACATATGCATATACATATACATATACATATACATATACATTATGTCCTGGAAATCAATTGTGAAACCTTTTACATATAATGGTAGAAAAACAGTTTTGCATGTTTTACTGATGCAAGTATCTGTAGTGGAAATATTGGACCCACTTTATATTTAGTGGCCTTAACTACTATGTACTTTCATTTTAATTAATAATTTAGTACAATGTACTTATTGTGTACATACATGTTTTTACATTGTACTTTTATTTTTAAAAAACTACATGTAATTACATCCGTATTTAATTTCTGTGATTACATTTATAATTACACTGTTAACCCATACTTTACACCTTAACCCACCCTTAAACTTACCCATACCTCCAACCCTCTCCCTAACCTTACCCCTATCCCACCTCAATAGCAGCAAAAGTGTTTTACAATACAATATGAACAAAATAAGTACATTGTACTTATCTTATTTTTTATGTAAGTACATAGTAGTTAAGGCCACCTAATATAAAGTGGGACCGAAATATTTATTTTGTACAGCATTTGCAACTACTTTTCATCACGTAATTAGAAGCACCACATATTAAATTGTGTTATCTGTTATAGGGACTACTGAGCAGACATCTAGAAGTTGTTTTTTAAATGCAAAATATTTAAAATACATATAAAGGTATTTAAACATTTACATTTTTACAACACTATAAGTGTGTCCCATCAGGTAATGAAAAGTTTGACACTTGTCGTCTTCATCCCCACTTTCTCCTTATTTTGATTAGTTTTTTGCTCTGACATTTAATCAACCTTATGTGCTATGTTAATAACTATTTATTTATTTTTCTAAAATTATACATGTCTCTTGATTTATCATAACTTGCTTATTGTTTGATTTATACTGGTTCCATAAACCGTAACTAACTGGCAGTCCCCTCCCTCAAGATGTTCTTATGATGTGACTTAACTTACTGGGCCACCATTTGATCCAGTAGCTATGCATAAAGAAGTCAGTCATTTGCTTCATGGAGAAATCAAATGATTCAAAGTTGTTAGTGTTTTTTACTTCTCAAAATACAGTATATTATATATACAGTATATTTATTTATTTATTTATTTATTTCCTTTAAAATAAGTGCTATAGTAACTTATTATTCTTTATTTAGAAAAGTCAACGAAGTGTGGAATAATTTTAATTGGAAATGTAAAAATAAGTAACGGGTATGTTAATATTAATTTACATTTTTTGATTCTTCAAAAAGATCGGCAGAGCTGCAGGTGCAGATACATCACATTGGTGGCACATGTTGATTTTCAGCATCAAGGTAGTTCACTCTAATGGTCTCCCTGACAGTTATCTTGACACATATCTGCCAAGCTATCTATTTTTCCCTTTTCCTTTCACCTCATACGCCGCATCCATTGGCCAGAAATCTGCAACAGCCCACAAACCTCTGCTCATTCAGTCTGCCATGTTTGTAACAGATTGCATCTCCAAAGTACCATTACCAATACAGGCCACAGCAGTGCAGTTGTTTGTACATTCTAACTGTGGAGGGCAAGTAATGTTGGTTGCTCGGCTCTTTTCTGAATACACAGTGGCACTGTAGGGTTGGACGGTTTGGTGTGTCTTTGGAAGCAAAACTTAAAGATACATCCTTTATCAGATTGGTCACAATGGCCAGTTATTTGGCCTCAATTCTGTCCATAGGGAAGACAAAAATAAAGTCTCATTCCTCGCAGAAATGGTGGAGCTCTTTAAATTCTACTGTGGTGTGGGTTTGGATGGATCTTTACATCGTCACATACACAGTTATATAGAGCATATATAACCAGCAGTGAAATGTGAGTCAGGTCCACTCCATGGACAGTGCAATTATTAAAGAATAAATCACAAAAATAAAAAATATACATAAATATAGCTATGAAATAATGAAATGAAAATAAACAATATATAAAAATGTAAGAAAAAAAATATAGAAAAACATGTATACTGTCAAATTAAATATAGAATGGAGAATAATGTGCATGAAAGTACAATGTATTCTTAAATATTAAGATAACCGGGGATGTAAAAGAGGCTATGTGCATTATACTGTAGTCTTTTATTTTAAGATACACAGGAATGTACAAGAGGCAAATGTGCAAACAGGTTGACACTTTCAGTGTGTCAATGTGAGGTAGATAATAATGAATATCTTACTGATAAAGGGATTGTTAGTGGAGAAATGAAGATGTTAAGGGTCTGGTTTTGAGTTTTAGGAGCCTGATGACCTGGGGGAAAAAACTCGTCCTAAGTCTTTTGGTTTTTGCCACCAGGCTACAGAAACGAGATGGCAGCAAACTGAAAAGAGGGTTACTGGGGTGGATAAAGTCCTTGATGATTTTAACAGCTCTGCTTTTGCAGCGTTTGAGGTAGATATCCTGCAGAGATGCGAGGGCAGACCTGGAGATGCACTCGACTAAGCGCACAAATCTCTGCAGGGCTTTGCAGTCTTGACTGGAGCTGTTCCCATACCACATTGAGATACACTGAGTCAATACACTTTCTATGGCCCCTGAATAGAAAGTTTTCAGGATTGCTGGTGAGACCCTGAATTTCCTCAGCTGTCGCAGATGGTACAGTCTTTGTCTGGCTTTATTAACCTAAGTTTGAATGTGGATAGTCAAAGTCAGGTCTTTGGAGATATTTACACTGAGGTACTTGAATCTGCTCACCCTCTCCACAGGACTCCAGCTGATCATAAGAGGAGTATAGGGCTGCTGCTGTCTCTTTCTGAAGTCAACAATCAGCTCTTTAATTTTGCTCACATTCAGAGAGAGACAGTTGTCCTGGCACCATGATTTTAGTTTCTCTACCCTTATCCATGTTTGCATCCTCATTATTGTTGTGAATGAGGCTCAGAACCACAGTATCATTAGCAAATTTGATTATAGATGTGGAGCTGTGTGAAGACACTCAGTCATGTTTGGCGACTCATATTGCGCGTCGGAGAGCATAGCACAATGCTTTGTTCTCGCTCATGTTTCCCAACAAATGACCAGCGTTGTAAGCAGCAGTGCATTTGTTTACTGCTGTACTGCTGTAACTACACCCACGGTTTCTGATTTGAGAACGTTCTTATAGTTATTGTTTCAGTTGCTTGCTCGGCTAGCGTGTTAACAAAGCTTAATGCTACATCCGTGAACTCGCTGACATCAGATGAACTTGCCCCAAACATGTCCCAGTCTACGTCATCAAGAGCCACCTGTAGCATGGCTTCTGAGTGGGCGGACCATCGTGTCACCACCCTCTGCACCGGGGGATCTTGAACGAGCCTTTGTTTTTATTCCGGTGTGAGGAAAATGATGGCATGGTCTGATTTGCTGCAAGCCGGTAGTGAGCGAGCTTTGTGTGTGCTCCTCAGTGCTCGAGCTGTGTGTCAGACAGACTCTGTTTGGTCTTTCGCCTTGTCAATCTTACAGTCCCAAAACCGGACAGCGTCACATCGTGTCACATGGTTCGTGTACACTTCATGGTTGATATCTGCCAACAACAACACTGATACACCTCAAATATCATTCAAATATCTGAATAACAAACCCGCGATTATGACAGTAAAGTTTGGTATGAGATTTTCTTGAGATCTGGGACATTTTTATTTTATATATATATAAAATGTACATGTGAAATGCTAACTTGTGCAGCGATATAAAATTCTATAAATAACATATTTTACAACATTAAACGACCAAATTCCACGTGTGATCGCAAAAGCAAGTTATTACAAACACTCGATCAGGGTTTAAAGTGAGTTTTGAGTAAAAGTGTACTAATAATTTCATAAATTGTCTGATGTAGCTTGATGCTAACGTTAGCTCTAATGCTACTAATAGCAGGTGCATTTCTTCTTCATAATGCATTTTTGTTACAATAATTCAGGTAAGGTCATAAGAAAATGTTTTACTGTATTGTTATAGTAAGACTTTTGATAAATAAGGGGTAAATGCATACTGAGATTGAAGCGAGATTGCTGCTTGATGTCTTTGTAAACATTAAAATACCACAACAAAAGCTAATAAAGGTGGAATAAAAACAATAATGATAAAAGAATAATGCGGATAATGTGTCATACTCATAGACCAGGGATAGGCAACTCCGGTCCTGGTTTAGCTCCAACCCTAATTAAACACACCTGAACAAGGCAATCAGTGTTTTCGGGATTACTAGATAGATACAGGCAGGTGAGTTTTTATGAGGGCTGAAAAAAAAAAAAGCGATGCGATGCGATGACAGCACAAACTCTGTGATGGTCAGTGATGAGGAGAATAGCGCAAACACTGTGGCTATCAAGGTGGACTTAGATTCATGCAAAAGCACAATCACTGAAGAAACGAGAGGGAGATTATGCCAAAGACCAGAGAAACGGTTCCGAGGATGAGAGAGAGAAAAGACCCACGCCTCATGAATGTCTTAAAGGAAGCGAGATGTTACTAGTGCTTTTTCCACTACAATTTTCCAGCCATCATACATAACACTTACCAAAAGAGGATATCACCCCACATATAATTCCCATCGTCTACAGTTTACAGCAATCATCAAAACCAAAGATTAACTGGGGTACAGGAAGCAGCACATTAACAGTGACATAGCGACCCACTATATCACACCCCATCATAAAATGCACCATCGGAAAAGTACTGATAAGAACGCTACAATTTGAGATGACAACACATCAGTAGTGTTCCAAACATACAATTTAAACGTAGCCACTACCGGCACATACCTGAGGCACTAGTGGATGACGCAAGAGAGGGAGGACAAGATTTGATGCATTTCAGGGTACAGCCAACCAGCATTAAACGGCCCATACTCTTCCCTGATAGGACATAGCCACTGTCACTCATAACGAATTATTTCACACATACAAGGTTTATGCAGTGGAATACAAAAAACTTAAGGCCTCATGAGGGGAAATGGCAGAAATAACAAACAAAAGGAACTCTAACTGAGGGTTTGTGAAAATACCTTACCTAGCTTTACAAGAAAAACAGAAATAAAAAAAAACAGACTATTCCCTTAATCTCTCTAGTTAAACACATTATTAATGGGCATCCTCCAGCTACAAATGATCTCACAATAAAAAAAATTAAATAACAAAAGAACAGTGGACGAACATAATCTTGAAGGTAACTGGCCACACAGACTAGGGGTTTAATGTAACACTCTCCAGCTATTTAATGGCAACAATTCATACAGAGTTAACCATACTCGCATAGAAGTTAGCACACAGCATACCTTTTTTAGTGTTCGTTCACACAACCCAACGAGTTACAACATACACACTGAAAGGGACAAGTGCTGGGACCAGAAGATGTCTCTCTCCCCATTTCTGGGTTTTTATATATTTTTCCACTCACACCTTAACAATTCAGATGGCACTCTCAACCTGTGACACGGATAGGAGGAGCAACAGAGAAGCACAAAACAGAAAACATACAGAGACAAACACTACACCATATAACAGCAAATGACGTAACAAGTGTGTCACACAAGAATAGTGTTTGAACATCACTGTTGTCTGGAATTCTATGCTCCACCCACTGAGAATTCAATGGTTCAAAGTCCTACTTCACATAACTTTACAATAAGGAAACATGTCTTTCTTTTGTGCTGCACTGTAGAAAGAAAATAAGCCAATTCAGTTTGGAGCGATTATAAACAGAGTAAACGAGCATGTGTGAGTGAATGATAAAATTCTCAGTTTTGGGAAAACTGTTGCCCAGGCAGAAACAGAACGTCTTGCTCCCTCTGTTGCACTGTGCACATTGTGATAAATATCGGAAAGGTGGAGACCATTTGAAAACCAATAAATGCCAGTCACCAAGTGTCTCTTACAAGATTCATTATGTTAATTACAACTCTAATGTCACAAAATGGCTTGCCCAAGTCACACTTTATTTGTCATTTCTAAACACTGCAAGAGAAAGAGGGGAGGGTTGGAGGATGATTTGAGTTTCTCAATGTACTTTCTATTTTTATCAGAGGCCAGCATCAGCAGATTGCACACAGACAAACAAATTGCTCCATTTAGGCAGGAAAATGATTGGGAAAAGGACGCTGTACAAAACATTCATCAAAGCTGTTTACTCCACTTACCAAATACCAAATCATTTAAGACATTTATAATGTTCTGTCCTCCTGTTTGTTTAATCATGTATACAACTTTGATGCGTATACTGATGGCCATTAATGGAAGTTAATGCAGAAAGATGAATTCAATGCTGTTTATTAAAAAATTCAAATGAATAAAATATCTGCATTTATTCGAAGACTGATGGTGATTTAACATGTAGTGTTGTGAAGACTGCATATATGTTGTCAGTGTTAATGTACTGTATGTGAACAAAGCACAGGTCATTTCATGAGGTATCTGCAGTAGCAGAGCCACATAGATGAGGCCTGTTACAGTACAGGAGCTGAACAAACTCCGAGTGTATGTGTAGGTTTTTTAAGGGAAACAGTTCAATTTAGCTCAAAGGGAATAATATAAAGGGGGGGGGGGGGGTGAAATGCTATTTCATGCATACTGAGTTTTTACACTGTTAAAGAGTTGGATTCCCATGCTAAACATGGACATAGTTTCAAAAATTAAGTTGTATGTTTGAAG
This sequence comes from Carassius auratus, assembly GCF_003368295.1. Taxonomy (NCBI): domain Eukaryota; kingdom Metazoa; phylum Chordata; class Actinopteri; order Cypriniformes; family Cyprinidae; genus Carassius; species Carassius auratus. The sequence goes on from NC_039256.1 coordinate 10,355,079, forward strand.
GAGTATTTTTTTTCCAAAAATACTCCTTCCAGTTTGTCACAAGTTTCGGAAAGTTTTTTTCGAGTATGGCTCTGTGTGACGTTAGATGGAGCGGAAATTCCTTATATGGGTCCTAAGGGCACTTTTGCCGGAAGAGCGCAAGCTCCCGTATAGCAGCGCACTGAGAGCACAAAAGGCATTCACTGATCAGAGCGAGAGCGTCGCGAAATGTCACAAAAGGAGTGTGTTTTTGGTTGCCAGGGCAAGACAACCCTGCACAGATTACCAAAAAAAAAAAAAAAAAAACGGATTAAGGGACCAGTGGATGGAGTTTATTTTTACAGAGCATCAACGGAGTTGTGCAAGTGTTTTTGTTTGTTCCCTGCATTTCGAAGATGCTTCTTTTACAAACAAGGCCCAGTTTGACGCCGGATTTGCATATCGTTTATTTCTTAAGGATAATGCAGTCCCAACGAAAAAGGGTCAAGATCGTGTGTTGGAACCACATGCGGTGAGTAAAACTGCTTCAAATATCTCTGTGTTGTTAACTTAGCTATTGGCGCGTAAGCACATCAAGTAAACAACATGCAATGTTGTCATCAAACTGCACTTTCCACATGTACAGCTTAAAAAAAAAAAAAAAAAAAGACGACATAAAGTGGAACTTAGTAATTTTCCAAAACTGCTAAGCAAATATATACAGTTTCAATACATACCACATAGAGACGTCGTTGCTGGTGCTGCTCTTGTTCAGTTTCAGCCTCTGGATCTGATTCTGGATCATAAATATACGCAGAATCTGACTGTAAGCCATGGTTTGTTTTGGATGATGTTTTTTTTCCTCACGGTAATGTAACAACTTCCAAACGCTCTCAACGCAAAAGCCTACTGACACTCGTGATTCTTTAGCTCCGCCCACACGTCACGCCTCCAGCCACTCGTGTTTTTCTGGGAAAAAATGGTACAGAATATCTTTCTCTTATAAATATAATAAAACTAAAGACTTTTTGGAGTTATGAAGGATGCAGTACTACTCTATAGGTACTCAAGATTAAGAGTGAAAACGAGCATTTCACCCCCCCTTTAAATTTTTTAAGGGAATCACGGCATTTGGCTGATCACGTAGTCGGCCAGTGATTCATTGAACGAGACAAAAAAATCAAAAATTTATTGAAAACTATTAATCAGCACAGTAACAAGATCGGCAGTTTAATACATTAACTTGTAAGCACAAAACACAATATACTTCTTTTTTTCACATAAATAAGGCTTTATTGGATAAATCTAAGACATATAAACTAATCTAACACATGAACACACACATACAAGTTGCAGGGAGATAGTGAGGAAATAAGGAATTTAAGAGAATAAAAAAGTGAAATCCCAAGTTTAAATCTCTCAAGCGACTCAAACTAAAGTAAAAGAATAGACGTGAAGTTTGACGAGACTAGGTGGCGTTCCTTCTGATCTTGGCTAAGTAGCAGCGGCCGTGCAGGCTGAAGCATGCTGAAATGGCACTCAAAGAATGTAAAAAGTAATGGCAAGAAGCATGGCTGAAAGTGATGACTAAAAGTCAAAAGCACAGCTATGAGCCATGACCAAAAAGCTAAAGAGCTAAAAGCCAGGCATGACTAAAAGCAAAAGCTAAAAGCTGAATTTGATAGTGTCCTGATTATATAAACTGGACTGTAGAACACCTCCCAAATGGTGTCTTAACCAATTAGATATTATCTTTGCTCGGGGCATTGCTTATTCCTCCTTCCCATTCATAAATAAAATGTTATCTTATCAATCATGTGGTCCAAATTTTCCCGCTCTTGCAGAGTATAATTTTGGACACGATACCTATAAAAAGAATATGATACACTGAGTTACATTGAGTTCATTTTGGTGCATCCACACCTGTAAAAGACAGCTTCTGTGCCATTCTTTGACATAAGGATGTTTTGTGGAGATCAAAAGTTCCCCTTAAAGGAATTTCAGTCTGGTTCTTTTCTTCTAGGTGGGGGGAAGTCAATCCAAAGTGGTTGTGATCTTGATTAATTTCATGGATTTACATGTGATGGTCATGCTGTGCATCTCTTTGACCATCAATCTTGATTACTTGCCCCAAATTTGATGATCTCCTTTCCAAATTGGAATTGTCAATAATTGTTCTTTTGTTCTAGCATTGAAAGCTGTTTAAGCTGCTAGTTAGTGGACTTGCTTCAGAGTTATAGTGCTAGGATTTGATTTACAACATCCTGTTTCTTGAGCCTTTCGGTGGAATTCAGCTCCTCATGTTTCAACCATGCTCCCAATCGAATCTTTAATTTTCTGGTTCACTCTGAAACCCTACAGTTTCGAGTTGACGAATCCAAAGAAATTAAACAGCTGTTGACATGACGCGTGCAGAGAGTCAGTTTAAATTGCTTCATACAGTAAATTGGTGAGTTTGCAATGAAGGTATTTTTGGTGCAAAACAACTGAGCATCTGTGACAGTGGAAATTTGTAGTTGCAGAGAATAGCCACACACGTGTATCAGTAAATTTGAAGTCACAGACAAAAGTCAAATCACAAATCAAGAAACTTGTATGCTCACATGCTTTGCTACTATTGCTGCAGTGAATATGGTGCAAAACACATTCACACACCTGCATAAAAAATGTGCATTTTTGCAATAAGATTTGCACACTTGTAGAATGTTTTCTTACATTTAAATATTTTGTTCCTTGGATGCGTTTACTAGCAAAAACACAAGTGCATAACGACATTAGTCTCATAGCTACATTACACGTGCAAATGAGAAGTTTTGTTCGCTTTACCTTTTGCACCACATATGTGTGACAAATGTTTTATAGGGGTCAATGATGTTTTTAAAAAAATATTATGTAAAACCATAAGAAACGACAAACAAGAAGCACTACTCTACACTGCCCAAAACTCTCATTTGTAACATCATTGCCAAATTCTTTAAATATGAAAACGTACTTACAGGCTGTGAGTCAGAAGCGCCAGATTGTCCTTGCAAAGTTGGAACTGCCATAAATTACTTTATGCAAACAGCCATTGTGCACAGATGCACTGAAATGTAGGCCACTCTCGCAGGTTCAAGAAAAAGCACTCCATAAAATACGCTGCACACATCTAAATATTTGGGTTAAACTGTTCTGGCTCTGTGTTTTAAATACAACTTAACCACTGTTTTATAGTCGTGTCCCCTTTTGGAAGGACATTTACGCTTTCACAACGAAACAATGTTACAACTTTCTTTGCATGAACATTTTGGCAGTGTTATGCAAATCATCCAACATCGTGGTCCGTGACGTAGACGTGTGTGTGTGTTTAAACAAGAAATTTTAGGAGGAGGTGAATGAGCCAAAACTTTTAAATGGAATCTCTTTTGGTTTGAGACTTTAGTCTTTGCAACTTTAGGGATCTTATCTATGCACAAACAGCTTGTAACTCTCCAAAGAGAAAGGGAAATTTGAAATTGCATCATATGACCCCATTTTTTAAAATCTGTATCTTATCTGTGAGTTATTTGTCAGCCTATAAAGATTTGACAAAACAACACTGAATACTACATCTGCAGTGCAGAAGTATGCTTTGAGCCAAAAACGAACAAACATCTGACTGCAGACAAACAATGATTTGATCAAAAAGAGCAACTGCATCATGTTATATGATGTTTTTATTTGCCATTGAATGCTTAATAGGCATTAAACAGCACTGTTAATGTCCTAGACAACATAACACTGTATTCCCTGTGTGAGTGAAATGAGAGCATTACTGCACCACTGCTCAGCCGCATTAAATGACTTACTGTTCAAGAGATGACCATATCATATTCACTTTCAAGATGTCTTTAGATCTTCTCCTGGCCAGACGAAATGTCACAGATTCTAGGATGGCGGCGTGTATTAAGGGCAGACTATATGTAAAGTAATTCTTCCAAACTGTTCTCTCACAATAATACACACATTAATCTACTGTACAGTATATTAATGGACTGTTAAATGAATTAGCAACTGTTAAAAATGCTTTGTATTTTTTCAATGAACATCTGTGCCTTGTGTATTTGCGTTTGTCCCCTTCATCTTGCCTTAACATCTTTGCCTTTGGTGTCTTTGGCTTTTTGTGTGAAGCTGTTTTTTTGAATAACGTTATATATTGTGAAATGTGAATAGAAGCATGCTTGAAGTGAACTAAATATCTCATTGCATCACACTTCTTTGACTGCATTCCAGCTCCAATATTTTATCATTGTTAAAAAAGTTCCAGAGATCAGAGGTGATCTGTATAATGCACCTTCAACACTTTATCAGATACTCATTATTTAATTATTGAGATAAAGGCGGATCTCAGAAAGAACAACAGGTAACAGTAATTAGCACAGCTTAGATTGTAGTGACCCATTAGGCTGCAAACGAATTATCATAACTCATTAAAGGTGGGCAAAGAGCTGTGACTGATGTAAACAAATTAATTCAACTCTGTGAATATTAGAGCAGGAATCAGTTTTTGCTTTCCTCATATGCCACAGCTCTGGGATCATTACATCACTTTGATGTTGTATTATGCTGAATGTAAATACAGTGAGCCCTGAACTGATAAACTATTGTGATGGAGTTCAAGTACTGCACACGTGAGATATGCTTGTTAGACTGAGTTTTAATACAGATGTACAGGATTGTGCAAAGGTCTTAGGCCACTGGTATTTTCAACAGATAAAAATGGTTTAAAGTCAGTTATTTATCATTAGTATTCAATTAATATCACAAGGTATAATATATGTATTTTTATTTTTGTTATTTATATGTATTTTTTATTTGAATTACATGTTTTAATGAAGACAACAATGAGAGAGATAAAAGAAAACTAAGCACGAACACACTCTAATTGGTAATAAATGGGATAGATGAAAATGATTTTTGTGACTTTACATCCGGACATTGTTAAATGTTTACCACTGGATGGCACTGTCTTTACTTAAATCTGATATCTGCATTAGTTCTCTCTAAAACGGAAGTATAGTTTATCAAACAGACTTGGATGTTATAAGATTCATAATTAAAAAAAGACCTAATTTTTAAAAGACAAACCAATACGCAGCCTTGCTGTTTAAGGTCACACCTGTGGCCCACTTTGCATTAAGGAAATAGAAGAATAAGCAAAACAGTTTTGGAAAAAAGATATTATAGGCTACATTACAGGATTTAAAAATGTAAATTATTATTATTTTTTTTTTTTTTTGCATCAAATGAACATGCATTTTCAACACTAAACAGCTAATTAAGGGATGTTTTGATGTTGTAAATGGAGGCAAATGCACTATATTCCAGGATCTTAGCTGTTAACAAAAGAGCTGCAGGTTCAGCCCAAAGCCTGAAATTAGAATTACTGAGATCACACACCTGCTTTCTCCTCACCGTTCCCTCCACTTGACCTCTGGTTGCCGCAGAGGGATTTTTGTACCATAAGTCACTTTGGATGAAATGAAGCTTTTGAATCACAACTAACAAACAAATTTAACAATTCTATTTGGCACACATGTCAAAAAATGGTGGAAAGACGAATTACGCAGAAAGCTGTAGCAATGTCTGATCGTGCCTCATTGATGTCTGGAGGCCGGCAGACAATTCTTTCTATGACGATGTTCGTGTCCTTGATGCCAACAATGGGCACACTTGAATGACAATTCTTGGATGCATGTATAATCTCATGGCTATTCTCGGTGCGGCTCAGGAATGCTTTCTAAATAAAACCACATTTCACGGTGTCCGCTGGGACTCTGAACCAAATCCATGCTGGAACGGTTTTCATATTGAGATTTGTCAGCAAGGAGCTTTACAGCGAGCTCAAAAAGTACCAAATAAAAAGATACAAATATATTCTTAGCAGTGCACAATAAATGCATTTGTGCATGCACAAAAAAAAAAAAAAAACCTTGCATATTCAAAACTGATACAGTAAATAGGGTGACTGACAGCAGGCTGAAAGGTCAAACTGAAGCAAGTGCTGCGGCAAGCCATTTCATTTTGAGCTTCGGGTTATGGTTCGGTGTTTTGGAGGAAGCCCAGATGTCACAAGGTGGGCTTATCCTTGCAGACGAGATTACATGAGCAGGACACGAGCCCACTGTGAATGAAATGGAGTGCACAGATTGGGAATGAGATAGCGTGGCCTGACGCTCTGCTGAGATGCCATGCCCTTTTAAATGCACAATACTGACAGCCTTGAAAAGGTGACCTTTATTCATCTCCTTGTAATAACAAAAAGGAGATTTTTAATCCCAATTCAAACCAAATTCCGAAGGGAAGTCTAAAAAAAAAAGAAGAAGGGTCAACAGTTTTGTGATTTAAAAAAAGAAAAGAAAAAAAGAAACAGGAAATGTGTATTTTACTGCATCTCCAGAGCTCCAGCACACACTCAAGCTTCTGTGACTCAACTGAAAACTGTATGCTAGCATGGTAATTTTTCTGCATAATATGTTTGGTGCTCGAGTGCTGCTAGAGCATCGAGGGTAGTTGAAAATACATTGCTTTAAGGTTACTAGGGAGTTTGTTATTTTTTAGCACATCATTCGGTGGTTGCTAAAGTGTTTTGTGGTTGCTTGGGCGATGTTATGTGGTTGCTAAGGTGTTCCAATGTTCTAGTATCCTGGATGGTTTCTATTTGGTCCAAGTTCAAACTGAACCCGAAGTTGCTATAACTTTCCTGCTTGGGTCCCTCCTTCATTTGTTTTCACTGGTGCTGAACAAACCTGCTTTAAAATAGAACAAAATACTGTGGTAAGTGTGTATAGTCTATGGTTGCTTTTGTATACCTCTGATGTTAATTTAATGCACTTGTTTTGTAACATGCCATATACTGTACTCTTGTTTGCCTGAAGTTGAGGATTTCTCAACCTTTTGATTGCTTGCTCTGCTCTTCTGTCAATCACACAGTCTATAGGCAACTGTCACTCAGCTCTGCTTAGTCCATGTCAAGTGGACATGTATGCTACATCTGAGATTTTTCACCAGCTTTATTGGCTGTCAGGTGAAAATCATAAATCTGATCTCTTATAAAAGAAATGACACATCTCTCCTTGGTAAGAAACACGATTAGAAGTATCATTCATGTCTCTAGCACACAATGCACTCGCTTAAATCCCTAACCCTAAGATAAGAGCAATAGAGGTAGCAGCAGGCACCAGATGAAGACCCCTGTCCTCTCAAGCTCACTTTTGAACAATCTCAGTCAAAATAATAAATATGATACTGTTAGCTCGTATGTGGCTTGCTTGAAAACAGCTAAATCGTTATAGCGTAACTGATCGCTTGTAATATTAGTTCTGTCTTGATGGATTCAGTCAATTCGGCTTGATTGTGTCTTCACAAATTCTTCACAGGGAAGCTCAGGGAACAATATATGTTACTGTAATCGAGATGGCAGAATGACAGAGGATGCCGGGAAGGTCTTGGATGTGACTGATATCTGCGATGACCCCATCTGATGGCCAATTGTTCAGTAGGGGGCTACGAATCTGTGCAGGGGCCAGTGTTAAAAGTCCTGTTCATTATCAGACCCGGATGGCAGTGGATTCGGGCAGCACTACTCTGCTTCAATTGCTCAGAAACACATTGATACTTCTTTAATATTTCATTGGGACTGAATGCAAATAGTGTAATAGATAGTGCATGACAACAGAGTTGAGAAGTGCAGTTGCAGGCAATCAAAATATGTTTAATTAGTTTTTTAATCAGGTCTATTTGAGTATGATTGTTATTAGAAGCCGGGCTTCGAGCCTTAATAAAATGAGTTACGACTCTTGACGAATCTTGTTAACCTTAGCCAATGATACTAATATATGTCATTGAGGGCTTTAATGCTCTTCATGCTAAAGTGATGAGAAGCAATTATTGTAGAGTTATACAACCTGCAGAGGTTTGCAAACAGAGCTGATGATGTTTATCATGTTGCAGTTAAAAGTGAAGGTCTTTTGAGTGACTGTAACATCCACTCTCATAAAACGGATTAATATGTGGTTGACTTCCTGAAAAGTATAAACAACCAGGTTCGGCGATGCTATCAAACTTTGATTTGTTTAACTGAGCAGCCTGACGTGCCAGCTTCTGGTTTAGCCATTAACATCAGTTTAGATCAGGAAATCTTGTAGATTTATTTATTTATTTATTTTTAAGCGGAGGTGCTACTGTAGATAGCACACTTATATTAAAATGATATCATGGGAAAATTAAACTATTTTATGATGTTTTTATTTTTATGAATTCATATATTGATGTGGATCACACAGCAATATCACATTAAAATTAAGCATGAAGGTCTACCCTTAACCTTTAAACACATTAAATTGTAATGCTTGTCACTCAATCTGCGTTTTTTGTACTCTTGTTTGCATTAAAAATGAATGCTATTTGAAATCATGCAACTTGTTTATGAGAGACAGTCTGTTACTTTTTATAAGTAATCCTGCTCATAGTTTTCAGAATAAATAAATAAATACAATAAAATAAAAACCCAGAATAAAAAGTGCAGAATAACATAACACATGACTCAATAATCAGTCAAAAATGATAATATTAATTCAGGATTTCCTATAAATTCTGACAAAATCAATTTCTTAGAAAACATTCATTATCATATATGACTGGAAGGTTACTTTGCAAATTCTTAAGTATATGAATTATACAGACCATGCATGCAAGAAAGTAATGAATTCTTTAAGCCACCGTTATTACTCTGTCACAAGCATTCACAGCATGTATACCATACATGTTTACAAAACTTATATTAGATTCATGCATTAACAACAGTTATCCTGGTCAAGCCTGTTCAAATAGATAAAGATCCGCAATACAATGTAAAGAATTGCACTGGCCCTCCATCCAACACAAATGGCGTGTCTTGGGAAGGTATGTGTGCAGTATACAGTAATCAATCCTTCTAATGAAAGCATTCAACTACAAAACACAACAGGAATCCAGTGAGCTGATATCTTGATCAATGTATTTTTCCAAGGTGGAATGAAAAATCATGATGTCTGCTCCTCACAGCACTCAAAGACACTCAGGCTCCAAGACAAGACTGAGAAGAAGCTCACCCAGTCATTACATTAGATTGCCTGAAATGACATTGGTGGATATTTTCCTTCTTCTTCTACTTTAAAAATAAATAAATAAAAGTAAACTAGAAGATGCAGTAATGGTCGTTTGCATAGCCTGACCTTGATGTGCTTTGGAGATCAAGTAAACTGAGTTCTTGTGAGGGAAAAAATGCAAATGTGGATGCAGGACTGGCTGACGGCCAAGAAGAAGTGTGTGGACCATTCTTAGGAAAATGATGAATGCTCTGTTTGTTTGTTCCAGGGCTCTCCGCTGACCTGAGACCTGTGATAGACACACTGAGCTGTTCAAACTCTCATCTTGTAGTGTCACTGAGTCTTGAAATTGTTCTTTACACCAATACACCTTCCCAAAAGCTGAACAGACTAATTACTACATAACCTTCACAAAAACAAACCACATTGAAGTATTTGGTTGTGTTGCAGGCTTGACATCATGGTGTTGGGTTGACTAAAATATATCCTTTATATAGGACAATATATAATTTTACACATCTAAAAAAAATAATGAAAATTAGTTTATTATTTATAAGCTCCCCCCCCACCCCCCTTAACCCCCCCCCCCCTTCTGGGGCCTGAAATGGAGGAATTTTGGTCAATACCAGTAAACAATATTTAGTTGAATGTGTTTTTGTGCTGGCGCCATGGCTGGTTTAGGACTGGATAAATAAAGATGACAATAAAACCGCCAGTAGGTGGCAGCAAGTCCATATTGCAATAAATGAGTTATTGAATCATTAAAATCAAACAATTCATTCAAAAGGGCCGATAAATTAGAAACTAAATAATTGAATGGACCTTTGAATTACTGGCTCATTTGATTTGTTCAAAAACAGATTAATCCCCACAACCTAATTCATCGTATTATTTAGTAGAAAATGGTTGTGCTACTTAATGAAGACTGGGAAGTGTACAAGGATGTTTTTATTTTTTTGAATGATTTTATTAATTGATTCTTTAACGAGCAGAAAAATTAAAAAGTGCAGTTTGTTTGAAATGGAAATCTTCTGTATGATTATAAATCTCTCTCTCTCTCTTTTTCTTTTTTTTTGTCATTTTGATTAAATAGGCTCCTGGCTTAATACATTTATTATTATTTTTATTTATTTAGTATTATTCTTTTAAACAAATCATATAGCCTATAATACAAATATAAGTGACACAGCCAACATTTGGTGCAATTATCACATGCAAACACCTTCTTCTGGAGAGTGTTCAACTTGTTTCAATGTGAGGTTATTTGTGCATTCAACTGTAGTAAGTCATCTGGCCCACACTTGCAATTTTGCAGATTTCACAAACAAATTTATACCTTTATTTGTGGTTTTAGTAAAATAGTGCTGTAAATCTCTAAGAATGAATTGCACCTGCTAATAGAGTTTATTTATTTATTAATTTGTTAATGGATTGTCTCTGTTGTTTTACCATCTGATTCATTAAACATGGCCACGAAATCAGTTTAGCGCAATTTGCATGCCACAAATCTTGAGGACCGATGAGTGAAGAATACAGCATTGTAGGCATACTCTAAAGTACATTGTAAACAAACAAACAACAACAAAAACAATTGCTCATCAGTGATTATTTGGTACTGAAATATCTAGTGAATTCCCCCACTAGCATTTAGGGTTGTTTTATATTCATGAGATATACATTTCTAACCCTCTATTAACACATAACCAAATAATTGTATTTCTCCATTTTATGTGCAGCAAGCTGTTCCTGAAAGCACTGTGACATCTCAGTCTGTCAATCATAACCTTAAATAATCATTTAAAAGGCAGCTTCATTTAACTGTCATAGACACAAAAGCTTTTATTCCTGTTTCTTTGGGGAAAGATCCCCCTGGGCGACATCCAGATGTGAAAGCAGCACACTGAGGCTGGAGGTATAGCAGGAGATGCTTTCTAAGTGTTTCCATCATTGGAGGCTGAGTGCTGCTGCACTGAGGCATGTGGACTGGAGTTGGTGGAAAGAGGGGGAAGGGTGCTTGATGTCCCATAAACCTATTAATAGACAATGCACCTCCGGGAGAGATGGCATGCTCCACTGCCCTTCACTGAACTATTATGGACAAGTTGGTCCTTTGAGAAAAAGCAATTCTGAGGTAAAGCTGCAAATAAAACAAGAAAAGAAGTGAAGTAAAGCGTACCATTTTAAGCCTGTTAAGACATCTGTGTCTTTTGCATCTTGGTTTAAATTTAATTAAAAGTTGACAAAAGTTTAATTCAATTTTGCAATATATTCTAAAAGCACGTAGAGATATTATCATATTTTGTTATACATAAAATCCATGCATAATTTTTCATACTCAATAATTAATCAAGGTTATCAGACTCTTGACACAGTAAAAATAATTATAAAATCAAACAAATCCTGATACAAATATCCAAATATTTAATTGGTGTTTTTATTTATTTATATATTTTTAAACCTAGTCTTATGAAGCTCTAAGAATTGCGGATTTTTATATTTTGATATACTATTCACCAGCAAACACATACCAGGTGAATTAGATGCATTTGTTTTAGTTAAATAAAATAAAATTATAATAAATAAATAAAAGAGAACAATCCAGTAGCATTCGTCCTTTTCTCAGTGTGCACAGGAGCGCAAATGATTCATATGGCCACATTGTTTGACTGTTTGCTAGTTTCATTAACATTTTTGCTGTTTTATTGCCTTCACTTGTTCTCTTATGATGTTAGGATGATTTTGGTATTCTATTCAAAATAATCCGTTGGTTGATTGCTACCCATGTTTTATTTTATGTAATATGTTTTGATGTGAGATATTTTATTGATGCATATGAATGTCACAAGTTTCAGCCCATGACAACTTGACATTTTAAATTCAGCGATATTTATTTAAAATAATCAAGTAAATAAATAAATTTGATAACTAAATAATTTATACATTTAAAGCCAAATGAACACTTATGTAGATACTGAAATAAATACTGAAAGAATATTTGATTCTCCTCACACATTCCATAAACAAATCTCAGATGCTTTATCATTTAAAGACTGGGACGTTTGTTAGCTATCTGGCTTATTCATATCACAGAAAAGGTGTTTAATAATGGCTTTTTTTACTGAAAAAAAAGTTGTCATTACAATTTTTAATAAATCAGCATTTTTTAATAAAGTGCATTGTACTATATGAAGGTAAGCAATGAAATAAATAAATACAAAGAGAACTGCACAAGAGATGTTCATTGAACTAGTACAGTTGGTTCTGTAAAGTAATAGCAAGTGTTTAAAATAATTAAAAACATATTCTTTGTGCAATGTTTATGGATGTTCTTACAGTATTATTCCTTTATTGCATGTATTGCAATCAGTTGTGGGTCAAGTCTCTTGTGCGGTTTGTGTCTGGAGTGCTATTTCTGTGAAACACTAAGTTGCATGACTATGTAAAGTGCTCCAAATAAGTCATTTCTAAGGTTACACAACGGATCGGAGCCTCAAGTTCACACGGGTGTCCTAGCAGAATAGATCAACATGTTGCACTGAAGCAATGTTTTGTTATCTAATGCACTGACATTCATACATTTTAAGTTTGTCTTAAGTGTGTCACTATATCTACAGTGCAGCAGCTAAACACAGAGACGTGTATGATGGAACTGGGACAAATTGACTGTTGTGAGAAAATAAGATTGAGCATGTTTTGAACTTGCGCTGCATGTGTCTGTTATCAGCACTGTGCAGATCGCTCACCGCTACTTGTACTTCACCCTGAGACAACAATCATCCCAGAAAGAGCAATGCAGCAACAGACTTCAGTATTCCAGAGAGGCTTTTATTATCTTTTAAGTCAACATAGCGAAACATGAAGGTACATGAAATGTCCTTATCAAAGTGTCAAATGCATAAAACGTCAGTAATGTCCTGTGGCCATGATTTGATGAATAAAATAAGAAATCTGAAATATTCATCACCATCACACAATTATGAAACACCCCATACACAGGTCAGTTAAGGTGTAAGGACTCACTATAGTATGTGCATTTGGAAAAAGAGCACGGAACAATGCAGTGAAAGTAACCTTTGTTGAGTGGCATCCCATGCTAGCTGTTATTAATAGATAAAAGGGAAGCTGTGTATTTGCCAGTTATGTAGAAGGAAGGCCATCAAAAGACATGCATTTTAACATTCATTAATAAAAGATTAGAGAAGACCTCTTCATAATGGACCAGAAAGCTAAGGAGGTGGTCCCAGAAACACTTCCTGACCTTTTATTTTTACAAAACATGCCAGTAATTTTAAAATTAAGAAATTTAGCTATTTTGTGATTGTCATAGCTGAAGGCCAATTTTAGACACAATAAACATATTAACAACATGGATTTATGGTTGAGATTTTTATGGATAACATAATAAAATAAGCTCTACATATTTGTAATGCTTGTTAGTAATTCCATGAAAAAAAAAAAAAGAAGAAAATTAAATACAAATAATAATATTTTGAGTCAACAAGTTTACGACACATGCGGTGGACAAATGTGGTCTTCCAGTAAAGTCTTCAAAATGAGGCATAGCTATTAACAGAATGCCTAGTTCTGTCATGAAACTCTATATGGCACAGGCTGATGCAATCTGCCAACTATGACATCATCATTGTATAACACAAGCTGATTGGTCTCTGTTGCATCTGCAGCCAATGGGCTTACTGCTTAACATTTGTGTTTGCTGTAAGTCTTGCAAAGACACTCCACCTCCCCCAGATCCACCTGTTTAGTAGGACTAGGAAGATAAATCAATTAATTGTGATTTGTGGATCGATTCTGAGAATTTTGCAAATGCATCACAACTCTCTATGGAATAGATTCTGAGCTTAGTTTTTAACAACAGATGGCACTATAGACTACTTTTAACCGCACAACTTAATGCTCATGAAGAAGAGCGCTTGAGCAATTGACTGAGTAATGTAAGTGGTTAAATGTACTTGCAGCTCTGCTTTTATGATGATGTCACATGTATGTTATCATGTATGTTCTGGTTTTCCTTATTTGGTCCTTTCTATTCCTGTCCTCATTATGTGAATTTGTCTCCAGTTGTGTTTAGTTATTAGTTTGTAATGTTTCCAGGAGTGTCTCATTAATGGAGTCCATTTCAGGATGTTTCTCATTCTGTCCATTTAAATCATGTTTCACAGAGTCTTCTTTTTCTGTTGTTAAATGTCTTTTAGTTCTTGTATACTCCTGTTGATGATTAAATTCCATATTTGAAGAATTCTCCTGCGTCTCCTCACTCCTTCCTGAATGTAACGTGACAGAACAGCAGACCCAAAAACAAGAGTAAGCAGCGCCTTTCCTACCCATGTTTATTTTAGCATTTTTTGAAAAGTGTTTTGTTTTGTTCCGGATCGGGATGACTTACTATCCCCCCGTGGAACTCCCAGACACCTCCAACCTCGATTGGAAGGAGGCAGTCATCAGGAGAGCCTCCGATCCAAGACCAATCTGCTGATCGTTCCTGAGTCAAGTCAGCTGGCTGTTCCCAAGTCGAGTCTAGTCCGCCAACCGATCAGTTGGCAAGAACACCGGACGTTAATATTGCAAGCCAAACAAACTTTAATCTGGCAAGCCCAACAGAAATTAATATGGCAAGCCTTCCAGGTGTTCAAGAGGCAGCAGGATCATGCCCCAGAGCTCGTTCCAGTGTCGGCTCCAGTCACAAAACTCACTCCAGTGCCAGCTCCTTGATAGCACTTTGCTGTCCCTGCTCCTCCAGAGCACCCTCCAGTGCCAGCACCACGTAAGCCCATTCCTGATCCCCAGTCAAGCCCAAGATGGGCTCCTTTTCCCCAGTCAAGCCAAGAGGGGCTACTGTTCCTGAGTCAAGCCCAGGAATTGCCCCGGTTCCCAAACCAAGCCCAGGAGGGGCTCCTGTCCCCGAGTATAGCCCATGGAATCGCATTGGTCCTAATCCCCAGTTCAGCCCAGGAAGGGCTCCTATTCCCAAGTGTAGCCCACGGAGGCCTCCCGATTCCCATTTTAGTCCAGGGAGGGCTCCTGTTTCCCCATTATGCCAAGGGAGGGCTTCTGGTCCCAAGTTCTACCTATGAAGGGCTCCGGATCTCCAGTCAGCCCCAGAGCTAACTTCAGTGTTGGCTCCAGCCCCCGAGCTCGCTCCCATAGTACCCTCAATTGCCCACTCCTCCGAAGCACCCATCAAGATGCCTAGTTTTCCACTATAAATTTTGTCTGGGGAGGCCATATGCTAAGTCTCCTGATCCACCATGTCCCCCTCCCCAATGGTATTGTCACGGTGCAGGACGCACCGTCTGGGAGGTGGGCAGTCTGTCACATGTATGTTCCGATTTAAACCCTGTTTCCCAGAGTCTTCTTTGTCTGCTGTTAAATGTCTTTTAGTTCCTGCATATGTTTCCCGTTGATGATTAAATTCCATATTTGAAGAATTCCCCCGTGTCTCCTCACTCCTTCCCGAGTGTAATATGACAGATGCAAGTTTAACCTCATAAAACTAATCTCAGAATCAATTCAAGAGTATAGCAATGCATTTGGAAAATTGCTGAATAATTTCTTGATTCCTGATGTTTTGATTTATTGACACAGCCCTACTGTTTAGATCTGCTATGGATAATTTTACCACTCACTATTCTAATTCTATTCTTTAAAAAAATCTAACTACCTTTCTGATCTTTCTGTATTCTATTTTCTTTTCATTTTTTATGCAATTGTATGTGTGTGTGTGTGTGTGTGAGTGTGTGTATGTGTAAAGACCTCTAACTAGCTTGCTCTATTGTTTTTTGTTTTATTCTATCTGTTTTCTTTTTATTTATTATATTATTTAAAATCCCATGCTACATGTACTGTGTTAACCTAACTGAGACTTGTTATAGCACTTATATATCATTGCTCTTTTTGTTGTTTTTGATTGCTTCCACTGTCTTCATCTGTAAGTCGCTTTTGATAAAAGCGTCTGCTAAATGAATAAATGTAAATGTGAATGTAATTTCATGTATGGCAATTTGTGCATAAACAAAATGTCTTACATTTGTCACAGCAGCTTTTCTTTGTGTATTTGCATTAGAAAATCTTCGTATTTGTTCTGTAGCACTAATAATCAACATCAGTGTCAATAAAAGCAGCAGCTGCATAGCAGCAGTGCTTCTCAAATCTATCCTGCAGATCCCCCACCACTGCACATTTCGAATGTCTCTCTCTTGGTCACACCCAATTCAAGTCTTGCAGTCTCTAATGAGATCCAAAATGTCCAGTACTGGGGGTCTGCAGGATAAATTTGAGAAGCACTGCTGCTTTTTTTTTTTTTTTTAATGGCTAGGAAGTTCTTTTGTTGAATTTACAATCATGTTTTGTCTCTGCAGGAATGGACCAGACTCTTAAACGATATAGAGTGTAATAAAAAATGACACTCTTCTATTGCAAACTGACACTGGACAAAGGAAGTCCAAGCTTAATCTATTCTCAGTTTCATTCCAGCTCTTGATATGCTTAGTAGGGGTCTTCATAAACTAAGTCAACCTTGGTTATATGCAGCCATCTGTTCTGTGTATTCAGTCTGTCTGTACATCAGAGGCTATGACATTCGTTGGGAATAATTAAATAGGAGAGAGCCACAGTGCTCCATCGCTTGTTAGATTCAGACTTTTACTATATAGCAGGTGCAAATGACTTTCCGGCAACAGATGGTCATGAAGAAAATGGTCAATTATGAAGGAATCTTTTGCATATTATTAGCTCACACTTAGTTTACACACATGATTTTATTATTGTGCACATTGTGATCATAGAGGAATAAAATCATACATTTAACACTTCAGTTTTTAGTAAATAAATCACATGTATGGTGCAAAATATGTCTGTGTTTTGTTGTATGTTGTCTGTTTGAATAGGAAAAAATCTATTTTTGTTACTACAGCTTCTTGCTGTTGACAAAGCATTTCAAAGGTGAAATAATGATTGCATTTCCAGCCTTCAGAACTTAATAAATTTGTATTATTATTCTTATTGATAATAAAATTTGCTCGTTGCATGTCAGTCTCTCACTCTGAACAGCTCATAAAAAATAGATTTATTATTTGAATAATTTGATTGTCTGAAAAGCATAAAAGGTTGTGAAGTAAATTTCATGCTTTCTGTTGTATATATTTTTCATTCCTTAGAATGCATTGATTAAACAAGTGTTTAAAAAAAATATATTTATTTTTTTATTTTTTATAATCAATCCATAACTGGTTTCCCTACATCACTGATGTGAAATTAAGCAGAATATTTCTTTATTTTGAATTTTACTTCAAAAAAATGTTAAGAATATAAAACCCTCACATCTGTGTTCAAGCTAAATGTGGAGCAACATTGCGCCTGTATTAATGACCTGATTAGCCATCATTATTGATCATGAAAAAAAAAATGCATGAACTCATCAAGATGGGCTAAAAGGAAGAAATGTGTTCAGTGGTCTGATGAATTGGTAATATGTTGCGGGCCTTGGGGCTTGAATAATTTATAGATAGATAGATAGATAGATAGATAGATAGATAGATAGATAGATAGATAGATAGATAGATAGATAGATAGATAGATAGATATATATATTTCACAATTAATTGCATTGTTATGCTCAACATTCAATAATAATTTCAAAAGTGTACTGTACTTTGTCATAAAACAATTTAATAAAATATTGCTATATGAACAAAATTGCCATAACATTTGGTTTGCAAGCGCTTTAAACAACTATGTTACCCTGGACCACAAAGCCGTTCTTTTTTTAAAAAGAAATAAGCAATATGAATAAGCTGAATAAATAAGCTTTCAATTGATGTATGGTTAATTAGGATTGGACAATATTTGGCTGACATACAACTATTTGAAAATCTGGAATCTGAGGGTAAAAAAAAATCTAAATACTGAGAAAATCACCTTTAAATTTGTCCAAATCAGTTATTAAAAAGTTTTGATCTATTTACTGATTAAATTTACAAAATATCTTCATGGAACATGATTTTTATTTCATATTCTAATGTTTTTTTGTCATACAAGAAAAGTCAATAACTTTGACCCATACTATTTTTTTTCGGCTATTGCTAAAAATATACACCAGTGACTTAAAACTGGTTTTGTGGTCCAATGTCACATAAACGGCAAGTAAAGACTTGTGTGTGCAGGATGTGGAAGAATAAGGGTGTACTCACATGTGTACTTAGGCATTCTTAACCATGCCGTGGGTCCTAAAGGACTGAACATAATAAAACACAAAGTTTAAGGGATAATTCACTCAAAAAAGCAAATTATGTCATCCATTACTCACCCTTATGATGTTCTAAACCCATAAGACCTCTGTTCATCTTTGGAACACAAATTAAGATATTTTTATGAATTGTGAGAGCTCTTCAGTCAGTTCAGTCAGGCCTAGGAGGTATAGGCTGTGACCCATGTTGATTCGCTCCACTCTCCTATTAGATACGGGACATATATACGTGGCACCTCTGTTCGGTAAGTATGCTTAATGGCTCGTGGGAGCTATCTTTCCTCAGGAACTATCAGATGGCGAATCTATCTCAATAATAAGCGTTGAATCAGCATTTGGCAGGAATCCCACAGAGTATCTCACCAGATTTCAAGTCAGATTTTAACTTAAGCAAATTTGCAAATTTTAGTTGTTTGTCAAGAATTGTTTATGAATTGATATGAGCGAGCACTTGATATAGATACTTTACACGCTATTTATCATCAAAGTTGTACTAAGCCTCGTTAATCTGTGGTCAAGGCTGTCGGTATTAATGGGCTGCTGCTTCAGGCTCATCTATTGGGGATGCTTTCATCAAAGTTATCCGGCTACTTCCAACACACTAAGCTTAAATCGGTGATCTGGCGTTGCTCAAACTAGTTTATTGATAAGTGCTGATACTAAATGTACAGATCGTACATTTTTGCTTGTACCTATGCTAACACGTTATCCGACAAGGGCAATGCTGTTGCCTTAATTAGAGTTTGACCATATGGCATACTGCTTTACAGGTGCATGCTGATCTTTTAGCTGGTTAAAAGAGCACCCTTGGCTACTCCTATCTCCACAGGGGTTCCCGCCCCACTCCACGCACTTAAGAAGGTCTTTGCTTAAAGGGGGGGGGGGGGGGTGAAATGCTATTTCATGCATACTGAGTTTTTTTACACTGTTACAGAGTTGGATTACCATGATAAACATGGACAAAGTTAAAAAAATTAAGTTGTACGTTTGAAGGAGTATTTTTGTTCCAGAAATACCTCTTCCGGTTTGTCACAAGTTTCGGAAAGATTTTTTCGAGTATGGCTCTGTGTGACGTTAGATGGAGCGGAATTTCCTTATATGGGTCCTGAGGCACTTCTGCCGGAAGAGCGCACGCTCCCGTGGGGCAGAGCAGAGACATTCACTGATCAGAGCGAGAGACCAAAATGTCACAAAAGAAGTGTGTTTTTGGTTGCCAGGGCAAGACAACCCTGCACAGATTACCAAAAAAAAAAAAAAAAAAAAACAGCATTAAGGGACCAGTGGATGGAGTTTATTTTTACAGAGCATCAACGGAGTTGTGCAAGTGTTTTTGTTAGTTCCCTGCATTTCTTAGACGCTTGTTTTACAAACAAGGCCCAGTTTGACGCCGGATTTGCATATCGTTTATTTCTTAAGGATAATGCAGTCCCAACGAAAAAGGGTCACAATCGTGTGTTGGAACCGCATGTGGTGAGTAAAACTGATTCAAATATCTCTGTGTTGTTAACTTAGCTATCAGCGCGTAAGCACATCAAGTAAAAAACATGCGATGTTGTCATCAAACTGCACTTTCCACATGTACAGCTTAAAAAAAAAAAAGACGACATAAAGTGAAACTTAGTCATTTTCCAAAACCGCTAAGCAAATATATACAGTTTCAATACATACCACATAGAGACGTCGTTGCTGCTGCTGCTCTTGTTCAATTTCAGCCGCTGGATCTGATTCTGGATCATAAATATACGCAGAATCTGACTGTTAGCCATGGTTTGTTTTGGATGATGTTTTTTTCCTCACGGTAATGTCACAGTTTCCAAACGCTCTAAACGCAAAAGCCTACTGGCGCTCGTGATTCTTTAGCTCCGCCCACACGTCACGCCTCCAGCCACTCGTGTTTTTCCGGGAAAAAACGGTACAGAATATCTTTCACTTATAAATATAATAAAACTAAAGACTTTTTGGAGTTATGAAGGATGCAGTACTACTCTATAGGTACTCAAGATTAACAGGATATTGAGTGAAAACGAGCATTTCACCCCCCCTTTAAGCTATCAAGATAAGAGACTGCTTGCTTGTTTATCTATTGTCCAGCATCATGTGCTAGTCCTGCCGTTGCATAAGAGGGATTCATGTTTTCGCTGGTTCCACTGCGAGCCTCTGCTGACTGAGCATGTACCTGATCAAATGGTCAAGGCTTCATACTCATCACATTCGCCGGGTGTTCGATTCCTTGAAAATGATGGAAATTTAATGCAGTGTTTTCAAGGTTATTTAAAAAATGCTCGGATTTAAATAAGTGCCTGGTAATGCGTGCGTTGGGTTAATATTTGATTCTTTACTGGATGGGTAACCATGGTTTCATTATATAAGCAGCTCCGCTCGAGTCTGCACCTGTGGCTGTAGAGTGCTCTATCAACGCAATCCTTCTGGTGAAGGAGAAAAGGTCTGCTTGGTTTGTTTCCATGGGAGACCGTGCGCTTCGAGCATATAAGGTAAACCAAATTTCCACGCTCAGTTAAACTACATCCTTAGACAGCAATGCAAACAATTTTATGCAGGGTTCCCCAGCATCAGGGCAGGTATTATTGCCATTATAATTAATCACACAGGGTGCTGAACGCCATAGATGTGTTCAGATTCATGCGTCACTGCACTGGAATCTCTCGAACATCGTCATCATAGACAGCCAAAACAATGTAAACAATAATTAATTTGTAGTTCAATTCCAGGCTGCAGCAAAGTCAGATTGTGCAGAAGAATCATCTGTTTCCTGTGGTCTTGTCCAGGTGGTCATCTGAGACAAGGTCTTTACAGGGGATCTGTATCTGGGGCTCTAGTTGTCCTGGTCTCCGCTGTCTTTCAGGGCTGTAGAGGTCCTTTCTAGGTGCTGATCCACCATCTGGTTTGGATACGTACTGGATCCGGGTGACTGCAGTGACCCTCTGATCTGGACACAGACTGGATCTGGTGGCTAAGGTGACCTCGGAATAAGAGAGAAACAGACTAATATTAGCGTAGATGCCATTCTTCTAATGATGTAGCAAGTACATCGGGTGTTCCGGTTGAGCATGAGCATGTTCAGGTTTACCTAATTGATGCAGCCTAAAAATCTTTTAACAGATTGGGGTATTAGAAGCATATTAGTGTGTTATGTGTAAGCCAGGTTAAAGAGATAGGTCTGTGTTTGTGTGAGCTTGTAGCATACGTGCATGTAAAGACCTAAATTCGCCGTGATTGGCTGTCCACCACCATGTGACGTGACAAGGAGGATTTCTGAAGATACTCGCAGTGACACAACACAAGTGTAGTTGTTTTTTCTCAAAACGTTTCCGTTTTACAATGCCAAAGAGGTCTAAAGTGTGGCTACACTTAATAAAAGTGGATGCCGAGTCAGCAAAGTGCATCATATGCAATAAGAGCATTACAACCAAAGTCAATTTAATGAAGCATTTGTTTGGATGAGTGTTTTTCCACCCCTCCCTGTTTAGTTTGGTCTACTCCGTATCTTGAAACACGCCCCCTTTCACGTCGTCTAA
The DNA here is from genome assembly GCF_003368295.1 of Carassius auratus. Lineage (NCBI taxonomy): Eukaryota > Metazoa > Chordata > Actinopteri > Cypriniformes > Cyprinidae > Carassius > Carassius auratus. The sequence goes on from NC_039256.1 coordinate 10,376,942, forward strand.
AAAACAGACAGAGACAGATTTATCTGGTACAGCAAATTTCTCTGAGCAGCAGGCCACTGTATACTTTCACTTAAAACACAAAAGACTGTGTTTACGAGAATACTTGCAGAGACAATTATTTTGAGATAATTGTGTGGATGTGTTCATTCAGAATTGAAGATATGCGAAAGATGAATTCATTCTCTGTACGCGCATTGTCTGAAATGCTGCTCATAGCGCGTGCTTTCAATGAGTGAGCACAAGCTCCGAACGTGCGCAAATTGTTTAAAACGCTTGAATCAGCAATATTTATAAACAAGTGCAAATGATCAGCTACGATCCGTTTCACCCCTTCAAGCTAGTGAACAACACAAATCAAGTTAGGAGTTTTACATCACTATTCACGATAGCCCATCAGACTGGAAAACAGACCCGGGACGTGGGGCTAACGAGCCCTGCACCTCAGATCTATCCAGTTTGTGAAACACTGGTTTCGTTGAACAAGTCTCAAAAGAATCATCGATTCACTAATCGGATTATGAACTTGTATTACCGAGCCAAAGATTATCTATTATTGAACGTCTTGAATGAATAAAGAACAAGTTCACCTGTAATGCACATAAAGCTATCGTTTGAGTTTATAAACTTCTATTTCATGCATGATTCGTATGGATCTGTTAACTGAATGCAAAGTGTGAGTTCTAGAAGAATGTTTGTGTCTTGATGAGCATGTATCGCTCACTGGGAGTCGTTAAATGAACAGCTGCTGTTCTTCTTTTTTTTTTTTTTTACAGAGGATCAGTTGCCCTATTGGTTAAAATCCCCAAACTGTTTACTTAAATATTAAATTAATAAATTACATCAACAGGGTCACTTTTTGGTCCCAATCCGACCCTGAATGGCTCGCCCCTATCCAAAAAGCACAACCAGTTTTATTAATAATGTTATCCTGAGTGTGAAGTGTTACCAGAATTTGTTTTAATTAAGGTGCAAAATCAAAGTTTTATGTTTAATGTATTTGTGTTGCTGTTGAAATGGATTTTAAAACATATGGTATCGAAAAAAGTATCGTTAGGAACCAGTATCGAAACTGAGGTATCTAAATTGGCACCGGATCAAAAGATTTTGAACAATAACCAACCCTATTCAGGTCTGAAAATAATTGATTTAAGACAATTATATAGTAATTAAATTGAAACTGGGAAAGAAAACATGGTGATTGCTGACTTCGGTAAATAATAAAACATAAAAAGACTGAAGACTGAACCGCCTGCTTCTTCGGTTAAAGTCAAGGGTGAAAAGACTTGTTTCATCTACCAAAAAAAAAAAAAATAAAAAAAAAAAAAAATATATATATATATATATATATATATATATATATATATATATATATATATATATATATATTATATAATATATATATATATATATATATATATATATATATATATATATATAAATTCTGAATGAATGCCACATGCCACTTTTGTGTTCTTCTGTTACACCTGATTGATAACTTATTCTTCTTAGTTTGTTCTTATTCTATTGGTTTAATTAGACATTTTCAAAAGCTTTTAAATATATATTTTAAAATTTAAAATAAAAGATGACAATTTTAATAAAGTAAATTAAAAAAATGTCATTAAAAAAGGTAAAAAATAAAATTCCCATGTAAATCACTTTAATAAGTCAACTATCACCTTATAGTTGTAAGGCTAATTTATGATCAGATTTTTTGATTAAACATTAGAAAAAAGTTATAAGCTATATCTTAGAAAGATGAGACAATCCTTCTTCATTCAGAAGGCATAATTATGAAAGGACCTCACATTAATGAAACATTAAGTGACATTGGTTTAAACAGTTCAGTTTAAAGTAGATCATGGTGTATTTTGAATAAAATATAATAACTAAAAGAAATTTAACTGAAACTGGAATATATAAAATACACTGATTCTGAAAGGCATTAATAAATCGTTTTAATACAGTTATTAATGTCAGTTTGCCATTGGAGAGTTTCCACTGAACACAAACATTGTATGCTTTTCTGTGTCAGCTGCATCATGCATGTTGAATAAAGTTGTTATTTTTGTTTACTCACATTATACGTGGACTTGGCAACTCTGCTTATGAAGTCATAAGCTCTTCTGTATTCTTACGCCCACCGCAAATGCTCTCATTGGTTGAGTTGACTGATGACACCCACCCACACACTTACCCATGATTTTAATCATAGGAATGGGCATATCAAATATTTTATCTTGATTTATGCCAGTAAATTTGTTCAGTAGCATCTTAATGTTACATTTGCATATACCCTACAACTTTTCTCTTTCATCGGCCAATGGCCGTGAAGTACCAGGGCAGTTTAATTGCTGGAAAATGGCTTCACAGCATGCTCCATCCCTGCTGCTTTAGCTTCTGTTCATGCACTGCATGGGTCAGCATACATAAGGATGGCGTTGATAAATCTTCCCTCATTGCCCAGCACTGGGGTGGGTGAACACGTCTAGGCAAGAGGCCAAAGTGTGCCAGTCATACCGCTGACAGACAACACCACCCTCCACACCAGCATCATGCCTGAGCGCTAATTGAAAAATGTATACTGTAGATTTATGCATAGACATAAAAGTTGGGATGGCAAAAGTAACATGATTGGGTCTGGTATGTTGACAGTTAGTAAGTGTTTCAAGTACTTTAAAGTTTGAGATTTAAGTTTTGTTATTAAAATGTATCTTTTAATTTGAAAAAAAAAAAAATAATAATAATAATAATGCTGTGGCCCTAATGTCAACAAATTTTAAAACATAATCACCCATTTTCACAGACAAAGCTTAAGCTAGTTTCAGACTAAAATGAATGTTTGAGCTGTCTCACCTGAAAATATCTTGCTTTGACAGATTTTAAAATATGTTGGTGTCATTGTTCGGTGTCAAGATGCACAGCTTGATGTTTTCTTATGAGGCATTTTTTGTCAAAGTTGCTTAAATATCTTAATTTAACCAAGGCCTAGTCTTGGCTTAAGCTGAGCCCTGTTTGTGAAACCAGACCAATGATTGTTTTCATAAGGGTTATTTAACACACCCTCTGTCTTTAATACTTGATTACTGTATTATTTTGAAAGTATTTGTACTTAGTTGCAGTTTAAACTGACTACTTGTACATTTACTTGATTGCATTTCCGATTGTAAAACAGTACTTTTTTTCTTTACAATTTTATTTCAACTTGAAAAACTCATTACATTTTTGCATTCAAATTTTTTTTATTTTATTTTTCATCTTAAGCACATTAAATCTGGTAAACAGAAGCTTAAATGTGTTCTTGATATGCAAGAGCCATTGAGGTTTGTTTTTATGAAGAAAGCACCAAGTTTCAACACCAGTCATATCTTTCATCAGGAAAATGTATGGCTTCAAAAGTTTGCCTTAAATCTGAGGAAGCATGCTAAATTGCTTTTTCCTAAACATATATATATATATATATATATATATATATATATATATATATATATATATATATATATATATATATATATATATATATATATTTTTTTTTTTTTTTTTTTTTGTCAGTTTTGATATTGCTGTTAGTTCTCTGTTGGCTAAATGAACAAGAATGAGTGCAAATAAATAACTGATGAGAATGTATATATATATATTTTTTTGTAAGTAATTTATTTCTATGTTTTGCTGTAGTGTGTCAGTAGGAAATATCAGTTTACATTTCCAAACATTATTTTTTTCATTAATTGTAATAATCCATTGAGATTTTTGTTTGCACAAGGAGTCTGACAGCAGCCAGTGTTCCACACAGAGATCTGATCTGATCATTATCAGTCTGTCTGGAATAACATTAAGAAACAGAACTGAAACAGTCTAAAATCAGAAGAACTGTGGCAATGTCTCCAAAACGCTTTAAGAAACCTGCAAAGTTTTAGGCACTTGTGTTAAAATGCTGTAAAGTAAGGATGCCATCAAAAATAATGCCATAAATATATTTTATTAATTGTCTTCTATTAACTTAACTAAATTAAATCAACATTTGGTGTGACCACACTATGCGTTAAAAAAAGTTTTTGTCCTAGGTACACTTGTGCAATGTTTTTCAGGGAGCTTTGCAGGCAGGTTTCTTGAAGTGTCTTGGAGACATTGCCACAGTACTTCTGGTTTTAGTCTGTCTCAGTTTGTTCTGTTGCTTCATGTTATTCCAGACAGAGTGATGATGATCAGATCAGATCAGATCTTTGTGTGGAGCACTGGCTGCTGTCAGTGTCAGACTCCTTGTGCAAACACAAATCTCACTGGATTGTTATAATTAATTGCAAAAATGATGTTTGGAAATGTAAACTTATATTTGCTACTTAAACACTACAGCAAAACTGACATGAAATATATATTTATTTATTTTTGTTGGTGAAAAAATATATATATATAATGTTTAAATAAACAATGCATATCAGTTATGATTTACTCATGAATTTAATTAGTCACAGCTACCCTTACCAAAAATAAGTATGCTTCAAGTTTATTTTAAAAATACTTAAGTATAGTTCAAGAACATTTTAAGTATACTTTACAGTAAGTAGTAAGTACAGTACATGAATATGTACTTGAAAGTGTACTATTTCAGTACTCATTGGGACTAAATTGGCCCAATTTATAGTATATAAAAGTACACTTTTAAGTATACTTTTAGTATAACAGTAGTAAACTTTGAACAACTAGTTTACCGATATGTTTTTAGTTTGTACTGAAACTATATTATAATAGAAAGTTAGTACACTTTGAAGTAGAGTCTCAGTAAACTACTAGTTTAGTAGTTTTATACTAAGATTTAAGTGATAATAAATTTAGACTTTTTCTAAGTCAAGAATAGTTAAATGCAATTTTTAATATATTTCTTATAAGTAGACCTACTTGTACATAAAGCACATTTCTTAGAAGTACATAAAAAGTAGACTGAAAACAATTTTCTATTTTTAGTTTAAAAGAAGTATAGGCCTACTAATAGCACACGTGAATAAACTTTTTTTTCGTAAGGGTAATTACATATCAGTATTTACCCCAAATAAACAACTAAAATTATCATTATTGTTGCAGACATATTGAATAGAAAATACAAAATGTGACTTTAAACGTCAGTATTTCATGTTTTACACCTTTTATTGACCGAATGAACAGATAGTCCCACCCAAAACTCATGTCATTGGCTGAAGCATTGTTTTTATGTTGGAGTCAAACAAACAGATAAGATATTTAATAACGATACAGTGATAACAGAGATAGTGTTTCACATTAATAACAATTCTTAATTTTTTAATTAATTCGATTCTCAAATTCGCTTCAATACAAATCATTACAAAGCAACTTTACAGAAAATTACGTTTATACATGGTTTAGTAGTAGCTTAAACGTGGTGAATTGAATTGAATTGAATTTTAAAATTACTATTGAAATGTGACTATTGTTGCTTCCATACACCTTTTTTTAGGGGATATGATTCATGATGACTGTATGAGTGCAGTATGCCATTTCTCACTGTACAGTATTTACAGGCAATGTGTGAATATTTGTGGTGATGTCTGGCAGCAGAGCCAGGCGAACAGATCGCGAGTAGCGGGAGACAGCGAGCTGCCGGATGACTGAGTTGGCAATAGACCAATGATGTCTCTTTATACTTACACAATTCCTCATCAATCCTGGATCTTTCACAACTCTGACAGGCAACAGTGGTCATTCTCACTTTTAAGAGACTTGAAAGTACTTTCTAACCTAACATTCTATAAGTTATTGGTAATTCTTTCTAAGGCAAGTTAACTGTTGCATATATTGTTTTTGGAGGAACCCATAAGTATTAAATTTCAATGTGTACTGCATACCACAAGATTTGTGCTAAAGACATGCATGATTCCTCAAATCACGCAGCTTTGTTGAGGAAAGCTGTGCTATTGCTAAATGTTCAGAATTACAGTTAACAATAAAAGTGCCACTTGTATTTTCTCAAAACAAACTTATTAAACTAGGGCTAACTGAGCACATATTAATCCCTTATTCTACATTAATTTATTCTACATCCCTAATCCTACCCTATACCTAAACATAACTACCTTATTAACTATTAATTGCTGCAAATTAAGAATTTATTGAGAGAAAATTCGTAGTTAATAGTTAACAAGTGTTACCTATTCTAAAGAATTACCGAAATTGAATTTAACAAATATATGACTATGATTTGTTTAAGACACTCTTCTCGACAGTTTCATTGCAATGTGGAAATTATGTAAGTATTGTAAAATATTTGAAAGCAGAATTTCATGGCAACCACTAGCATGTGATTTTTTAGCACATAATTCACTCATCTTGAGGTTAACTCTTTTTCTTTTGGTTTTGGGGTAAAATGTATCCTGGGCATTTTTCCATTGTCCTTGTGTAAACACAAACACACATTCATTCCCACATTCACCACATAATAGAGATGACCTAATGAAGATCTTGCAACCCCGAGACGCATGCACATAAATTATTTTGCCCTCCAGCTGGTCAATACAGGTAATCCAGCATGAAATTATATTTTGTTCAAGGTGTAAAAAAAGAAAGCTTGTCATCACTTTTAAACATTCGTGGCATCAAATTGTGAGGCTTTAGAGATAAATACTTGCTCGGAGCAGGCTGGGGTTTACTGTATTTCATAGCTGTCAAACGTAATTGTATGCCCTCACATCAGGGGACATATTAATGCAAACTCTCAAATGCTATCTAGAATGTGAGCACAGTTTTCTTTAAATCTGTTATTTCATTGGGGCGACGTCATCATTTCTCATGTAAACGAAGGTCTTGATTTGGGATTGTGTGGTAATGAAACGTTATTATGGCTGAAATTAAATGTGCTGTAATCATGTTGTAGCTTGCTTGTACTAAGAGATAGTTAACACTTGGCAGAGTACTTTAAGATTCATTAGGCAATTATGTTCACCATTTTGTTTGTGGGTTACAGCATTCGAGCAAAAGAAAGGGTATTTGATAGCCCAACAGCTCAAATAAAAACTATGCAAGCTGCCTTCTGCATCAGGAAGTAGGTTGAAGTGGGAGTTTGGCAGGTTGGCTTTCCATTTACATCCAACATTTCCAGATTGCCAAAAACCAAATGTTTTCCATTTAACATATCTTCATCAGTTTCGCTCACCTTGTATTTCTCCAAACTTTTAATCTTTCCACCCATTTTTCTCCCTCAGGGTGTAAGAGAAGAAGCTCAAGGCACTGTAAAAACTCATCAGCATTTAGACTGAGGTTATATTCCACTCAGGTTACATACAAATCAACTTCCTCTGCATGCAAAAGGAACTTGAGGTAGGCAGTCATTGTTCTTGCCTCTCTGAGAGTCACTAGAGCTTTCAATGGTAGGACTGTACGTGAATACATTATAAATTATTGTTCAATTTCAATAATTGTATATTATTCAAAATATCAAATTAATCATTAATTAAATAAATAATCAAAATTTGTAGAGAAAACAAACATGAACTTATATTGGGATACCAATAAAATGCAACAAAAAGGTGGCTTTGGAAGTCTACCACTATCTTTGTACAAGATTCCATAGAAATCTATTTGTCAATCTGTTAGATTATAGCTATAATAGGATACAGTATTGAACGTTATATACAATGTTTTGTAATTGATGTTCTATGTATTTTACAAACAGAAGTGGCTTTTTTTTTTTTTTTTTTTTATTATGCCACGAGTGCTGTGGTTTTAAGATGCATGTCAAGATAAAACACTACTTTTATCTGTTCGTTTAAGGAGACCATTGGTTCTGTTCCATGTTGTGCTTTGCCCAGTTGTTTTTGTGTCCTGTACCAAAAGCTTTGCACTAGTATTATTTGTTTTCTTTTATCTAAATGAGCCGTTATTTGCTTCCATACCTTAAGTCTTCTATATGTAAATGACCTCTTCATGTGGAAATTGATGTACAGCCCCTTGCTACACTTTTAATCACAACATGTCACAACGTTCATATCAAAATATTTATAAAAAAATAAAAATAATTATAATTATACAAAATAGAGTAGGACAAGGGAACAGAAGGCAAAAGGCAAAAAATAAATAAATACTAAACTAAACTAAGAAAGAGTCATTTTTTTCAGATACAAAATGCAGAAAGAGACTATAAGAACAGAGATATACAGAGGAGTGCAAAACTGCAAAATGTAAACAACAATAAAAAAGCTGGTCTCTAGATATGTCTCTACTTGTCTAAAAGGAACAAAAGAACATTTTCTACAATATGTTCACTTTGAGTCACTCACACTATTGTTTGATGAAGTTAATTAAACCGAGATTTTAAAAGTTTGCAAATACTTGTTTGGAGATATTTCTAATTGGACATTACAAATACATGACAAGCAAATAATCTTGACATCACAGCATGAAAACAGCTACAAAAGCATAACATAACATAAACGGTGGAAGATGGGAACAGGACTTGTCCAACAGTGATGAAAGACTTGTGGTTTTCATTCTAGCAAACTATCAAACCTACCCATATGTGAAACTCAAATCACATTCCACCCGCTTGTCTGAAACATTGCAAGTCTTTCAGCTGGTGGATCATGTGAGATATGTGCCACTTCACATTATGAAAACAATGTAATCCACATGCTTTCAATGCTGCAATGACACTACAAAAGAGCTTATATAAAGTTTCAGTTTCATTATATCTACAGAATTAGGGTTTAGGCCTTAATTCCCACTGGCTGTAACTGAAATATATAACTGAAATATATGTGTGTGTATAAAACCTTTCATTGGAGAATGATCATTCATGGGGGAAATATCATAATGTAAAAAAAAATATATATATATATATTTAATACAGATTGTACACAATTAATTGTCCCATTTTATTCAATATTTTTTGAAACGTCCATTTGCCAAAATAGGAGTTTTCAGATCAGATACCATTGCTTCATCCAGAATCACGCCAGACTCTTCAGATTTCCAGCTCCATGATGGTGCTTCTCCTCTTCAGTTCATCCCACTCGTTTTCTATAAGGTGCAAGTCAGGGAACTGAAATAGCCACAGCAGAAGCTTGGTCTTATGCCCAGTGACCCATTACTGTGTTGTTTTTAAGGTTTGTTTTTAGATCCAAACATGGCCCATTATAAGATTTCTAACAGAGTCAGTTACTTTTAGATTTTTTGTATCTGTTGTTACTTGATATAATCAATGACTACGTTTACATGCAGCCAATAACCCGTTCAAAACCGGGATATTAGCAATAAACCGGTCGCGCACGGCCATGTAAACACCGGCAAAAACCCGGAAACCGGGATATTATACCTGGGGTACCCCTTTTCTAACCCGAATATTTGGTCTTGTAAACGCGTTTCGGAATATCCCCATCAAAATGTGTGTTCTGCGCATGTTCTATTCGCAAGGAATCTTGGTCTTTGGAGTCTTTGGATACAGGAAGAAGAATCGGAAATGACACATATTGCGTATTACGTCCAGACGCTAACCGTGCGTCGCTGTTTACATCGGGATATTGGCGAATGATTACACATTCCATGTATACAGGAGTAACTCTCTCTGCTCACGCATGTAAACGGGTTATCCCGAATGTTTCAGAAAACCAAATAGTGACCTTAACCCGACCATAACCGAATTTTAACAGCATGTAAACGTAGTCAGTGATGCCATGTGACTAAACAAGATGTTCAGGATATAAGCCTAGAACATAAAAAATACAGAAGTATATTTCATTGTACACATTATTTTTGTTACATAAAGAAACATTAGTTACATCTGAAACATAGATGCCAATTCCTTTTGAAGTTCCAGTTGTGTCTGACAATTACAATTATATATATATGCCCGGCCTTACACTCCTTGTGAAGGGTGTCAATGATTGTCAAAGACCATTTTGAAGGCTCAGGACACCTTTACAGGTGTTTTGAGTAGATTAGCTGATTGGCATGTCATCAGATTCTATTTTGTTGAGACAGTGAATTGATGGGTTTTTGTTATATGTGAGCCAAAACCATCACAATTAAAAGAACCAAAGACTTAGACTACTTCAGTCTGTGTGCATTGAGTTTATTTAATACATGAGTTTCACAATTTGAGTTGAATTACTGAAATAAATTAACTTTTCCTCGACATTCTAATTTATTAAAAAGCACCTGTATTAGAGTGGGAGGGTCAGTCAGATGCGCATAAAAATCTATGCACTCATATTTCAGTGTTGTTTTTAATGATAAGGTTAGTCAGTGGTTACTGAGAGCAGGAGTAATGGCTACTTTAGAAAGTGTTTGTGTTTGCCAGGACAGCTATAAAGCCTCAATAAGTCTGCCGAGTGAACTGGTGAATCCATCTTAATGAATGATGCAGAGGAACGTAAACAGGTAAACTCTGACCAATAAGATTACAGATTTACCCACATATGACCTGCATAAACACAGTTCGGAATGCTTTGTAATTTTGTAGTGAAAAACGCGAACCGAACCAAGAAGAAAATGCAACATTATTAAGTCACTGTTTCAGAACAAATCAAATGATCTACAGGTCTGAAAACACCCTTAATACCATCCTTGTAAGCTAAAGAGTTGTGAAATAATTAACTTAAATCTGATCTGCTTCAGAGATGAGAGTGCTTTCAGCTCCCAAGTTCAGCGTTTTGTGTAACCTTTTTGTGTAACCTTAGAGCACAAGACTCTGGCTTTCTCTGTCTTCTTTGCAGCTCCTATGAAATAACAAGAGAAAAAAATACTGTCAAGTTCAGCAGTATGATGAATAAATATTAATGGTAACACTTTACAATAAGAAGTCATTTGTTAACATGAATGTATTAACATGAATGAACAATAAACAATATATTAATCATACAATGTATTAATCATTGTTCAAGTTCAAGTTCAAGTCTGCTTTATTGTCAATTTCCACATATACAGTACATACATACAGAGAATCGAAATTGCGTTACTCTCAGACCCCGGTGCATACAGATAACATTAACATTAAAGCCTAAAAAAATAACTAGATCAAATATAAAATGTAGATACAATTATACAATAAGGGAATTATAAAAAAGACATATAATAAAAATAAAAGTTAAAGATAAAGTTAAATAAAGCAGCGCAAGGTAAATGACAGATATAGTGCAAATCAATGAAGTGAACAACAGTGCAGTTAAAGATTTTTTAGTGCAAAAAAATCACTTATTAAAAATATCTTAAGTCTGATTAAAGACTTAGAAAAACTGCTGTTGTTCTGTAGCATATGCAGGAAAAATATTTAAGATAAATTAGCTGTTTATTCGTAAAACCAATCAGCAAGCTCGAATAGTGGAAGCATAGATACAGTTAATATTTTTAGTTATTTAATTATATATATTAAATGATGTTATTATTTAATGACTGAGACATGGCGGCCCACCTGCAATACCATCACAATCCAATAGGGGGCAGCGGCCCACAGGTTGAAAACCACTGACATGTGTTGTTATCATAAGAGTTAATTTTAAATATTGCGGTTATCGCTTGTTAATGTTAATAAAAAGAGTCATTCGTCGTTCATGTTAGTTCACAGTGCATTAGTTTACAAACAAAACTTGAGATTTTAATAATGCATTAGTAAATGCTGAAATTAACATGAACTGAGATTAATTAATGCTGTGAAAATATAGTTCATAATTATTTATGTTATGTATATATGTCAACTAATCTAATTAACTAATGTTAACTAATGAACCTTATTGAAGAATGACCGCAGAAGTATATGAACACAGAAAACCGCTCTTAATAGGTTATTATAAAGTTTCCCATTCCATGACTAGTCAAATAATGGCAACTTACTCTGCTTAACACAACTCCCTCAGAGTAGCTAGTGCAGCGTCTTCTTCTTGTGTGACAAGAATCAGCTTATGACACAATACTGCCACCTGGGAGCTCAACCAGGTACTGGTGCTAGAGTATTTACATGTGGCAGTGGTTCCCAACCTTTTTTAATTCGCGGTCCACACAACCAAAAACATATGTTAGCGTCACCCACGGTAAAAAACAAATAACTGCCCCGCTATTGTTGGGTTAATAACTTAATCCTAAGAAGCTAGATTGTTAACTGTCTTTATTGAATGAACTGGCAATTAACAGAAAATAACTCGGGCTGGCAAAACTGCTGTTGTTCTGTAGCATATGCAGGAAAAATATTTAAGATAAATTAGCTGTTTATTCTTAAAACCAATCAGCAAGCTCGAATAGTGGAAGCATAGTTACAGTTAATATTTTTAGTTATTTAATTATATATATTAAATGATGTTATTATTTAATGACTGAGACATGGCGGCCCACCTGCAATACCATCACAATCCCATAGCGGGCAGCGGCCCACAGGTTGAAAACCACTGACATGTGTTGTTATCATAAGAGTTAATTTTAAATATTGCGGTTATCGCTAATACCAGTATATTGTCACACAATAAATTAACACGATATCGTACCTTTGGTAGTCATAAATAAACCTGCACTGTTATTCATTCTGATATTATATTTAAAAACAAAAACAAAACAAAACAAATCACAAAATAAGAATAAGAATTTACTCTTGGACAGCTGGCTGTAGGTGGACAGTGAGATTTGTTACTACAGTTAAAAAATATTACAAAATCTCTGGTAATAGCCAACAGATGCGATATATCCAGTAGTGTAATAGTGAACGAAAAGAGGCAACACAAGTAATATAATGAAACAATTACTAAAAAAAAACACAACATATACCTCAAGCAATGCGCTGCATTATGTCTCGCGGCTCTAGCTCCAACTGCAACTCGAAAGACACATTCACATCAAATGTCAATTCTTCAAAAAACTTCATATCTTTTTGCACCAAATAGTATCGATAACAGTATCGATAAGTATCGTGTAGGTAAGCAGTATCAATACAATGATACCCATCCCTACCCTCTTCAAATTTCTGCTACACGACAAGCACATACTGGTCCGGATGGACAGTACTCCAACCATTGCTTACATCAACCCCCAGGACGGTCTAAACTTATGTCACATGTTGCAACTCACCCGACATCTACTCCTTTGGAGTCAGAAGCATCTGAGGTCGTTTCATTCTGTTCACATCCCAGACGAGCTCAGTCGTGCAGCCAATGAGGTCTCTAATCAGCCTGCCCTTTTGGGAGAATGACGACTCCACCCCAAGACAGTCCAGCTGATTTGGAAATGCTTCAGGGATGCTAAAGTAGACCTGTTTGCCTCTCCGGACATTGCCAGCTGTTCTACTCCCCGTCCGAGGGGACCTACAGCCAGCTGTCCAAGAGTAAATTCTTATTCTTATTTTGTGATTTGTTTTGTTTTTGTTTTTAAATATAACATCTGAGACTGGTGTTGCTTAGTTTTGTAATGAAAGCCCACACCTTCGAACGTTTCACTCTTGTCATGATGACTGACTGCTGCGCACATACACACACACACACACACACACACAGTAGAGCTGAAGATCTTTGCTCGGACCCGACAGGACCCGATTGGACCCGACGGGTTCGGTCGGGTTCAGGCTTAATTTATATCGTCTTAGGCGGGCTCAGGTCGGGCTCGGGCTTGCGCTCCGGTCATGTGATGTGTTTCGGTTAGCATGAGAAAGATGCGAAAATGGATGCTGAGTAGGTGTAATGGAGGCTTGCCTCTGGTGATTACGTTTTGGTTGCACTAGCAACTAAAGCAAAGTCTGAGGTGTGGAAAATTTTGACCATGTTTATAATGAGAATAATAAGTGAATAATGATGCACCTTCAGTGAACGCAGGAACACGCTGAAGCCATCTACAGTGGATTAAATCATTTTCCTCCACAAAAACAAGTAGGCTTAGCCTAATGTCTGTGAAAAAAGGTTTTTCAAATGATAACTTAATATTCATTGAGTCTTAATGTGGACAGAGTATTTATGCTAATGTTGGCATTATTCTTTTTTTAAATGTCAGCTGCTAGTGGCGAAGAAAATCCGGTGGAGCCTTTATCTTAATTTCGTCATTACCAAATACCCATCTTAATTTAAAATGTATCTTAATTTAATTTGTTAAAAAAAGACTTGTTTTTATTAGTTTGTTGGTCTATTTATAGGCTAAATGAGCTTTTTCGGGCTTTTAAAAAGCTGTCAATCAAAACGTACTTGTCGGGCTCGGGTCCTGTCTGGCCTAAATTTTAAGGCCCGATTACAGCTCTAACACACAGCACAGACATTGGATATGTCGAGCAAATGTCGGCCACATATTTCAGTGAAGGTAAATGACAAACAGCAGTTTCTAATTCGTCATTAACATTGAAGTATACAGAGATAAAACAATGCAAGTGTCTGATTCTCAGTACCCATCTCTAGAAGCGGCGCAGAGTAAGTCATACTGATAGCAACTCAAGGGAATTGATATGGAACTGCAGATGAGGGACTTTCAAGGTGCCTAATGCTGCATGCCCATTGCACATGGGCCCCCATCCTATGGCAGAAGCATATGTTGAAACAACACAAGCCTGAAGACTTGCACTATGGGTACTACTTCCTGCTGAAAATCAAGGTCTGACCACGTGCTAAAGGTCTGGTGGCATGACGGGATGATTGAGACCCGGAGTGGGGGTGGGCTGCTTGGTGAAGACACGAGTCAACAGAGACAGCCTGAAGGGGAGGACCTTGTACTGAAATGTTTTCCTCTCAAATAAGAAGCAGAGAAACAGTCTTTGTCAAGTAAAAAATTAGACATGAAAGTACACTCCTTCAGGTCGATGGCTGCAAACTAATCGTGTGAACGAATGCATCGAAAGATATGTTTCTGCATTAACATTCTGAACGGGAGCATGTAAAGTTCCCGATTCAGTACACAGTGGGCACTTGACATGGAATCCCTTACTGTAACCCTCAGATCAAAAAGTAGTCTTCCGCTGGTGGGAGGAACTAGAATGAGGCATGGGGAGGGGGACTCATGAAAAGGCACCGCGTCACTCATGGAGCTCTTTAAGATTTGCTATTTAGAAAATAAACTCATACTCCCTCAGGAGAGGTTGCAGCAGAGTCGCAGTTTGAGGAGCTGGAGTACACCATCCAAACACCACCAGCAGCACTAGACCAACAACCACCACTGTCATGCAATAACACTGACACGAATCGTTTGAATGCTGTCTTTTAGATACTCTGCTTAGTAACCAGACCAGCTGAAAGGCTTGGTTCCAAAGCGAAAAGCTGAATATGTGACTGCATGCCATCTCCTTATATACCCATGCTGCAGGGCGGGGTGTGTGACGCGAAGATTGTATGCATTACATGGATCTAGCTCCGCTTCTTCAGCCATGCCTTGTTCCCAATAGTTAAATGTTCCCAGCCTAGATCACATGCAGCATAGCCATACGGTTCCCTCAAATAATAATTAAAATAAATCTACTGAATTTGCTCTCACTTTCTTTTTCTTTCTGTGATGTAATATGATCTGTATATCCAGATCGTATAGTCAAACTCAACATCTTCCTTTACATCATCCTCAACATGGGAGTCTGCTTTAGCAGGAATAGCTTTTACAATTATCACATTCTGTTCACTACCCAAGGATCAGAACGCCACATCAGTTGAACCAAGGAACATACTGGAGTTCTCTCAACTCTGAACTCTACTGCTGAGTTTTTGCAGCTCAAAGTTTGCAGCAAAATTTGTGGAGCCCCCTCTTATCCAGCATCAGCTTGCTCTATCATCACCCCACTACAAACTCAACCAACTTCCTCTCACATGACATTCCCATTCAGCCACTTATCTGCAGAAGTACCCCTCCTCTCGTTATTACAAAGCCAGCAGGCCCCTCAAGACATATTTCAACCTCCAAAGGTGTCGAAAAAGAGGCCATCAGATATCACCAGTGCCTTCAATGTCTTACCCATCAATCAAGAGTTCTGGCACCTTTTTATCTTTTCTCCTTTCCTGAAAAGGAGCCTACTACTAGAGCTGTAGTCAAGTCCGGCTTTGTCGAGTCCAAGTCAAGTCCAAGTCCAGGACTAGTCGAGACCGAGTCAAGACCGAGTCCAAAGAGGTTCGAGTCCAAGTCAAGTCCAAGTCCAAAAGTTTCGAGTCCAAGTCCAAGACCAAGTCCAAATGAAAGAAAAAAGGGTCCTCTTCAAGACCACATACTTAACTACTGATAATGTTTGGGATGCGAGAGAAAGCATATCTCCTATTCTAAGAAAATCATTTTACATTATTATTTGTAATGATCAATAAGCATGTGCAAAGTAACAACTCTGTAGGACAGGGATCTCCAAACTACATCCTGGATGGCCAAGGTCCTGAAAAGTTTAGCTCCAACTGGCCTTAAAACACCTGGAAGATTAGTGTGTCTAGTAAGAGCTTGAATGTGTATAATTAGGGTTAAAGCTAACAGGGGCGTTGAACAAGATCCTGGGCCCTATGCATAGGCAGTCCTGATGGGCCCCCATGGCCCCCACCCATGAAAATATCCAGGTAAAAAATATATATTTCAGATTTATACTTTTCAAGGGCCCTCTCTTCCTTTGGGGCCTTGCTAATGAGTACTGGTTTTACCCCCAGTCCGACCCTGGGAGCTAAACTTGGATAAACAAACAAAGTTTGGAACTGTAAGGTCAAATAATTTTTATGTACTTTATTTTTTGTTGACATTATATCTGTGGTCAAAAATGTATATGACTATGCCTAATTGGCACAGTGCACAGACACACGCAAAGCTCGGGATATGACAAATGCGCGCAGCAAGGCTAGAATGGATACGTTTGGCTCTACTGGACATGCGCACATAAATACAGCGAAATTTTTGTCATACTGTACTAGGGCTTGCATAGACTAGTCGAGCTCTGTCGGAAACAATCAACTACTCCAGCATGCATTAACCTTAATGCATACAAAGTGTTTGCAAGTACAACGTGAATTTTAGAATTATAATATTGCGTGGAGCTGTTATATATAACCTTATCTATGTTGCATGTAAAAATAAAATATGTAATGTAATAATTAGGGTTGTGCCTGAAGCCGAATACCTTATTCGGAATGGCACGGATAATGGCTTAAAAAACGAATAACGCTCAAGGAATAATTCTGCCTGAATACTCGGCTAAAGCTGACAGAGTCTGGTGTTTGCTAGATAACAGGTGAGACAGGGCATCAGCGCCAGAAGTGAATGAATGTAAACTTTATGAGTGAAAAGAGAGCAAATCAAACACCGCATTGTTGTCGCCTCTCTGTTTATCTCTCAGAAATCAGAGCGTTGCAAGAGTAATTTTACCTATAATAATACATCATAGCTACACGTTATATTATTTGTATATATTTAAAAGGCAAATATTGAAAGCTTAGGCTACCATGATACGAATTAATGGAATAAGCACAGCGCGCTCACCAATAAAACAGCCGCGCTGCGCGTCTCAGTCTCTCAAAAACCAAATCAGTTCTCTCTCAAGAGTAGGATAATAATCAGCTTTGATACGGATACATTGTCTACTTGTCCTACATGTTTGCATATGTAACCCCTCTCACCCGGGTCCTCACACTCACTCCGAGCGGGGCTCGAACCCGGGTCTTCCGGCATGGGAGGCGGACGCACTAACAAGGAGGCTAAATGGCCACAGCCACTAGCGTCTGTCGCTAGTGCGTCTCTTGAGATCGGGGAGTGAGGTTTACCTGCACAGCACTACTCGCTGGCCTCCGTTACACTCACCCCCCTAAACCTCACTCCCATCCGGGTCACGGCACCAATGTAACCCCTCTCACCCGGGTCCTCTCTGACGCTCCTCACACTCGCTCCGAGCGGGGCTCGAACCCGGGTCTTCCGGCATGGGAGGCAGACGCACTAACAAGGAGGCTAAATGGCTACAGCCACTAGCGTCTGTCGCTAGTGCGTCTCTTGAGATCGGGGAGTGAGGTTTACCTGCACAGCACTACTCGCTGGCCTCCGTTACAAATATTTACCTTTTGCTGGTTTGCGCGGCACACACACATCTGTTTAGTGAAGTTCATTAACATTAAGACTCGCTCAAAGTGTTCTGCGTAATGAGAATGTGTGCACTGAATGGATTCAGTCATGTTCAAATGATCACTAAACGTATGTCATGACATCTCTCTGCTTGCATGATAAATATTATTTTAGAAATTCATCATTATTTCAGTTTAACACGACATACTTGTTCAGTGATAACTACGAAAAAATATATAAAAAGTCATAACAGTCTTATCAAGTAACTGTACGATGTTGTATCCGAATGCAGATAGGAAAAATTTTGTGATTGTTACAGATACAAATACTGGCTGTTACATGAAAATTTAAATATGTAATGTCATATAAAAAGTATATATAAAATGTACATATGTAATTGTTGCATAAGGCTATACATTAATACGCGTTTATTGATAAAAAAGAGGCTATCTAGGCTATCAAAGGCTATCTAGGTGTAGACGTAAATAAAACACAATCTAGCAGGTAGAAAATTAAATTAGAAACATCTAAACTTTTCAGGTCGCAGTAAGTGCACCACTGGTCATGCACATCCTTTCCCGGAACAATACTGAAAGCTAAGGCAAGATGGAGAAACAGATGATCATAGTTGTACAAGGATAGCCATTTTTTAAATGAATCTATAAGCAGAGCTATTGCAAGTGATTTTAAGTGTTGGAATTCCATTTATTCTTTGCTGAAACTTCTGCGTCATCATGGAGAGCGGGTCATGGTTGCCCAGCAACAGCAGACGCCACTGGAGCGCAAGCGCAGGCTACAGAGTGCTTTGGAAATAAGGAGAGCGGCGCGCCAAACTTTTTCCACACGTTTTCAGTCGCGACATCATGCAAATGTGGTTTTGTTTTGAAGGAGAAATTTTTTATTTTATTTTTTTTGCTGGACTCGGTTGAGACCAACTAGAAGACTTGGCGAGTCCAATGGCCAAGTCCGAGACAAGTCCGAGTGCAAATTCAACGAGTCCGAGACAAGTCCGAGACGACAGAAAAATGTCTCGAGTCCGGACTCGAGTACTACAGCCCTACCTACTACTTTGCAGTATGCCTCACTCTCGGCTGCAGAAGTAGCCCCAAGATATTTAACTCTCTCTCAGAAGCACTATGCTGGATACTACTTAATAATTACATACTCCCTTATGTCATCCACCTTCTACTTCTACTTTCTAGTAGTTACACCTCCATCAGCACCACCATGATCAAGGCTCTCCACCCTTATGAAAGTCTTCAACAAACTTGGCGTCCCCCAATCAGAAGAGAAAACCTCTGGGCTTGGCACCTCCATTGAGTTTTATGGCATCACTCTCAATTTGGTTTCCTTTCAAGCATCTCTGAATTTCACAAAAATCCTCTTCAAGTTCTTACTCTCAGACAGTTGCACAAAGTGACAGCTACTAGCCCTTCTAGGCCACCTCAGTTACGCCATAGGGATTATCACTCAAGGAAAATATATCTTGTCAAATCTCCTGTCAAAAGTTGCAGCCATTCCGTCTCTCCATGGCAGAGCCATGTTAGACGAGGCATGCAAAATGGAAATGCACCTCTGGCAACAATTTCTCTCATCCTGGAATGGCTTCTTTTTTATACAATGAATATCTCATTAATCCCCCACAATGTGTGACTGTATATAGATGCCACACCCTCCATAGCCGTCTATGGAGGATGCTCGTTCACCTCCAAATGGCCCACAGAGTTTTCTTCTATTAGCTCACAGTCAGGCTCCTTCTCTTCAGCACTCTTTGAAATATACCCCATAGCCATCCTTTGGGGGAATGAATGGTCAAGAAAATCAGTTCTCATTGACTCAGCCATAGTAGAAATCATCATAAAAAAAGAACACGTACAACAGCTAGCATGCCATTCATGTGCAAACTAGTTTCTTGTCGATACTAGTTCCTTCTCACATACTAGACATCGTATCGCTCTCACTGACTCACTGTATCGTTCCTCTTTAAATTGTTCTAGTATGTATGCTCCAGACTCAAAACCCAATAATTTCCCCCAAATCCACTTTTCATCACAGAAACTGAGAAAGTGGCCACAAGGTTCTAGTTCAGTAAACACTTCAACCAAATTCTTAGGGTCTCCAGTATATCTCCAGAACACTATTCAATATATTATTTTCACATTGGCACAGCGAGCTCTGGGTATCTCAGATGAAACAATCAGAATACTCTGACACCTGGTCATGGCAAGCATATGATCTTAAAATTAAAATAATCTTAACGACATTCTCCAAGCGCACGTTAACCTTAGCTCTCTCCGCCCCACATTACCGAGACAGTACCCCCATCCTGAGTCTCTCTGGGCCACCAACGGATGCCCAGATCTACCAATCATCCTTTTCCCTTTTCATAACTCCTTTCACTTTCATCTCTACATTATTCAATAAAGACATTTGCAGTGTGGCGGTGTCCTTGCTAGTGAATGCACAATATAAGTGATATGCCTTTGATAAGACCGCCCCAAAAAATCTAGTGTGAATCATCTCTAAGTGTTCGAGGTCTGGATATTGCATTTTAACAACATAACTTTGATTCAGCTTTTGTTTAGTCTAACTCCTGCATATGGCCAATAAACATTTATCTTGAGTCTTTATTCATTCTTATTCACCTGTTTGAACCTGACTGTTGGCTATAATCATATCAAAATTGTCCATATATGTAATATTTTGTAGACAGAGAAGGCTTTGAATATGTATTTGAATACAGTGAGATTCATGTGCTAACTCAGGGACCATTAACAGATTTTATCATGCCTGTCATGTCAAAAGTGCAAACAGATGTGCACACAAAAGGCTCTTCACAATCATGTTTTTTTAATTTGTTTTGTAAAGAGTAAAGACTACCAAATTGTGGCGGGGGAGGTGTGGTTTAGCGAGGTCTGCAACGGGAGAGAGGGTGAAGAGATCAGCGGTGGTAAGAGGGTTAAGTGAGAGACAAATGACACCTGCTTCTCATTTCAGTGATGGGCGTGGGGAAGCAGTATTTAAGCCGGCCGCTTTCCAGAAACGAGAGAGAGATCTGAGGGCTTGTGGGAGGACGCAGCAGACGGAACGCGAGAAGCCAAAGTGAATGTGGATTATTTATTGATGCGCATGTGGCGCGAGTTTGTTTTTGTTTCTTACTTTATTTACGTACAATAAAGTTCCCATGAGCCTCAGTAAGCCGACCCTGGTCTCCTTCCTTCTCTGCCATACGAACATTGTTACACTGGTGCCGAAACCCGGGAAGGAAGGAGAACGCCGCCGCCATGCAAACCCCGTCAGGAGCATCGGGAACGCCGTTTGTGGAGCTCATTACATCGCTCGCGGGCTTGCATCAGGAACAACATCAAGCCCTGCTGGAGCTGCGAGCCAACCACGAACATCGGTTCCAGGCAATGATGCAGGTCCAGCGGGAGGACCGCAAGCTGTTCCGGAGCTTGCTGGACCGGGAGGTTCGGACGAGGTCAGCCTCCCCCAGTTCCAGCCCTGCTGCCCACATGCCTCTGACAAAGATGGGGCCAACGGATGATCCGTAAGCGCTCCTCGATCTTTTTGAGAGGACGGCCGAGGCGTGTGGGTGGCCTGAGGACAGCTGGCCGGTCAGAATAATTCCTCTGCTATCTGGGGAGGCCCAGAAGGCTGCTCAACAACTGCCTGTCCAGAACCTCCTGGTATATGCAGACTTAAAAAGAGCAGTACTCCAAAGGGTCGGCCTCAGCCCCGAGCAGCACCGTCAACGCTTTCGGTCGCTAGAACTGACTGAAGCTGGCCGGCCCTTTTTCTTAGCCCAGCAGCTCCGGGACTCGTGCCGCAAATGGCTGTTGGCCGGAGGAAGTGACGCCGAGACCATTATCAACACCGTGGTGCTGGAGCAGTTCATCTCACGACTCCCGAAGAGGACTGCTCAGTGCGTCCAGTGCCACTGGCCGGCGTCGCTGGATCTGGCCATCCAACTTGCGGAGGATCAGCTGGCGGCGTGTTCCGGGGTCGGCGAACCCCTTCCATCTGTCTCTCTCTCTCTCTCTTCCCCCATCTCTCTCTCCTCTTGCTGCAAAGCCTGTCCCTCTACACA
Organism: Carassius auratus; assembly: GCF_003368295.1. NCBI lineage: Eukaryota > Metazoa > Chordata > Actinopteri > Cypriniformes > Cyprinidae > Carassius > Carassius auratus. The sequence continues at coordinate 10,398,990 of NC_039256.1, forward strand.
GGTCCCGGTTCGCAGGGCCACCAAGGGCCGCACCCCGCTGGAGAACAGGGGCGGAGTCGGCAACGATGTCACGGGGTCCTACCAGAGGAATGGGGCCGCCACACAGGGAGGGTCTGGTTGAGCTACCTACTGATTCCCCACTTCAATCACCTGACCCCCTTCCAACCAATAGGGTGGCGGGAAGGCCTGGGCCGGCCTGCTGGCGTTGCGGGGATCCAGGCCATTTCTTGGACCGGTGCCCGGTCATGGAGGTGGGGACATTGGTCCGGATCCCAGACGACCAGCAGGCTGCCACCGATCAAGCCGGGTTGTATCAAATACCTGTGAGTATTAAGGGGGGTACCTATCAGGCTTTGGTGGATTCAGGTTGCAACCAGACCTCCATCCATCAAAGCCTGATACAATCCGGGGCATTGGATACGGGCCGCGTGGTTAAGGTGAGGTGTGTGCACGGGGATATAGTGGAATACCCTGTAAAAACCATAGGCATCAAATTTAGGGGACAAAAGCATTATGTGGAGGTGGCCGTTAGTCCGCGCCTCCGGCATCCACTAATCTTGGGGACCAATTGGCCAGCTTTTGAACAATTATTGGGGTGCTTAACAGTGGATGCCTCTGGGAAGAAGAGAGGCCCGGAGGGAGGGGCGAGCGCTCAGGTAGGAGAATCTGTACCAGGACCCAGTGGGGAAGCTTCAGAGGAACCGAGCGATTTGGCCAGGCTAAACCTTTCCAATCCCGATGACTTTCCTCTGGAGCAGTCCCAGGATGAAACCCTTAAACATGCATTCGAGCAGGTCCGTTCCATCGATGGGCAGGCCCTCCATCCTGACCGCCCGCTCTCCTATCCGTATTTTGCCGTTATTAAAGACCGGTTGTATCGAGTGACCCATGACACTCAGACAAAGGAAGATGCAACCCAATTATTAGTACCTAAGAGCCGTCGGGAAATGCTTTTCCAGATGGCACATTGTAATCCAATGGCAGGGCATCTAGGTATGACAGCCACGCTAAATCGTCTAATGACCCGATTTTTTTGGCCGGGCATTCACGAGAACGTCCGCAGATGGTGCGAGTCATGTCGGGAATGTCAGTTGGTGAACCCACCGGCCACCCCAAAAGCGCCATTGCACCCTATACCTCTAGTGCAGGTCCCCTTCATCGGGCCATTAGAACGATCCGCACGAGGACATCATTTTGCGTTAGTCATAGTGGATTATGCAACACGATATCCCGAAGCAGTGGCGCTCCGCAACATCTCGGCGAAGAGTGTGGCGGACGCCCTGTTTCGCTTAATCTCCCGCGTGGGAATCCCAAAAGAGATTCTCACGGACCAGGGCACCGCGTTTATGTCACGCACGTTACGCAAATTATACGAATTATTGGGCATTAAAGCGGTACGGACCAGCGTCTATCACCCACAAACGGACGGACTGGTCGAACGATTTAATCGCACTTTGAAAACAATGATTCGTAAATTCGCCCAAGAAGACGCGAAAAATTGGGATAAATGGCTAGAGCCCCTCTTATTCGCTGTGCGCGAGGTCCCCCAAGCCTCCACGGGGTTTTCCCCCTTCGAGTTTCTTTACGGACACCAGCCCCGCGGGGTGTTGGACGTCCTGAAAGAAACTTGGGAGGACGGACGTTCAGATAGCAAAAATGAAATTCAATATGTCATGGACCTGAGGGCAAAACTCCATACACTGGGGCGGCTCTCAATGGAGAATTTGCTCCAGGCCCAGGGCAGACAAAGCCAGCAGTATAACAGGGGAACTAAGCTCTGAGAATTTGCACCGGGAGATAAAGTGCTCGTATTACTGCCGACAACCAGCTCCAAATTATTATCAAAGTGGCAAGGACCCTTTGAGGTCACACAGCGAATAGGCAATCTCAATTATGAAGTAGTACGAACAGACAGAGGCGACTCCAGGCAAATTTACCACCCCAACCTCCTTAAAAAATGGAGCGAAGAGGAGTCAGTGTTGCTAGCGACGGCGGTGACCGGAGAGGAGGATCTCGGGCCAGAGGCGGTCATTAAAGAAAAATCCCTCGCCCTGGCCCCGCAGCTCACTGACATTGGACAATTACAGTCCGAATTTGCAGACATGTTTTCGCCTCTACCTGGTCGTACTAATCTAATTCAGCACCATATTGAGACGGAGCCGGGCGTGGTGGTTCGCAGCCGGCCATATAGATTACCTGAACACAACAAAAAAGTGGTTCAGACAGAATTAGAAGCGATGCTGGGGTTAGGAGTAATCGAGGAGTCCCACAGTGATTGGGCGAGCCCGATTGTTTTGGTCCCTAAAACGGACGGCTCGGTGCGGTTTTGTGTGGACTATCGCAGGGTGAATGCAGTGTCAAAATTTGATGCTTATCCAATGCCACGGATTGACGAGTTGCTCAATCGGTTAGGTACGGCTCATTTTTATTCGACATTGGACTTGGCAAAAGGATATTGGCAGATCCCCTTATCTCCCATGTCTAGAGAAAAAACAGCTTTCACCACGCCGTTTGGTTTACACCAATTTGTGACGCTTCCATTCGGCTTCCGGTTCGGGGCCCCCGCTACTTTCCAGCGTCTCATGGATCGAGTGCTGCGTCCGCATGCTGCATATGCCGCCGCTTACCTGGATGATATTATCATTTATAGGTGCGTCCCCAAATTGACAAGACGGCAGCTATTGCGACTTGCCCCAGACCTAAGACCAAAAAGGAGGTGAGGCAGTTCCTGGGGCTGGCGGGATATTATAGAAGGTTTATTCCTGGTTATTCGGACCTCACTAGCCCCCTGACTGACCTCACTAAAAAGGAGGTACCAGATACGGTCCAATGGACGGAGCGGTGCCAACAGGCCTTTACCCAGGTTAAGGCTGCCCTGTGTGGTGGACCGCTCCTGCACTCTCCTTACTTTTCTCTCCCCTTTTTTTTGCAGACTGACGCGTCGGACAGGGGGCTGGGCGCGGTCCTGTCCCAGGATGTGGGGGGGGGGGGGGATCGCCGGGTGCCGTACATTAGCCGGAAGCTCTCTAAGAGAGAGACAAAGTAAAGCACCATAGAGAAGGAGTGTTTGGCCATCAGGTGGGCGGTACTCACCCTTCGATACTACCTCCTGGGCCGGGAATTCACCTTCTGCTCGGACCACGTGCCCCTCCAGTGGCTCCACCGCATGAAGGATACCAACGCGCAAATCACCCATTGGTATCTAGTTTTACAGCCATTTAAGTTCAAGGTGATTCACAGACTGGGGGCGCAGTTGGCTGTAGCCGACTTCCTCTCCAGGAATGGAGGGGGGGGGGGGTATGGGGGGGTGAGGGGGGGCTGCAGGCCGGATGGCTCCCCGGCCTGAGTCGGGCAGTGGGGGTATGTGGCGGGGGAGGCGTGGTTTAGCGAGGTCTGCAACGGGAAAGAGGGTGAAGAGAACAGCAGTGGTAAGAGGGTTAAGTGAGAGACAAATGACACCTGCTTCTCATTTCAGTGATGGGCGTGGGGAAGCAGTATTTAAGCCGGCCGCTTTCCAGAAACGAGAGAGAGATCAGAGGGCTCGTGGGAGGACGCAGCAGACGGAACGTGAGAAGCCAAAGTGAATGTGGATTATTTATTGACGCGCATGTGGCGCGAGTTTGTTTTTGTTTCTTACTTTATTTACGTACAATAAAGTTCCCACGAGCCTCAGTAAGCCGACCCTGGTCTCCTTCCTTCTCTGCCATACGAACATTGTTACACAAATATATTTGTACACTGCTAAAATTGATCTGTTAGATATGAGTAAATTTATAGTCAGAGAACATGCACAGAGTGACTGTGTGCCAATTAAAAGCCTACAGTGAGATTTCATTTCATGAGCATAATAAATTTATCAAAAGGTCTGTCATATTTCCTCAGTGAAGATAAGGCTGATAGTATGAGTGGCTGTGTACATTGAGTCTGTGTGCTTTAATTAATAGCCTCAGGGGTTGAGAGCTGAGATCATTCTAGATCTCCAGAGGAGAGAGCAGTTAATTAGAAAATGTGAATATGTATCAGTGGTTTTTACAAAAAATAAATGCAGAAATGCCCAGTATGTTGTTTCCATAAGAGTGTTGATATTCATAATTAAGTGTATGTAATATTTTTGATTGCAAATATTCTGCTACAGAGACTTTCTATTAAGTCTCTTTAATACCAATTTATATTATATAAAAATTAAATAATTTAGTTTGTTTAACCTATCACTGTTTAACATTTCATGAATATGTGTGGAATAATGGTGTACGTAAGCAACATATCTATTTTCACAAAGTGCAAATAGCCAGCCTTCTTGGCAGAGGTGATTTAGACATTTTTGGCATGCGGCTGCTTGAGCCCCATAAAATCCTGAAGAAACCCATCCAGAACCGGCTACAGTGTCATGGAGTGTAAATCTACCTGTGTAGATCAAATCTATCCCTGTTTATATCAAATCAAAATGAAGAACATTTTCCAAATGTACAAATAAAGTGCCTAAAGGGTATTTTATAGGCTTATAATTGAAAATGGATATTGTGTCCTCATGTTGATTAGGCAGGCTGGCACAACCGTGAAGCAACTGTGATGCACATTGTTACCATGATCAAAATTGGGGCTCCATTCCTGGACTATAAAGGAAACCTTCACTAATTACCAGGTACAGTATGGTTAGGGGTAGGGGTAGATTTAAAGGATAAGGTAGCATCCATTTATGATTTTATTAAACAATCATATAGACACAGAACTGAATATTTACACTGAAAATGCTGTTTGATAATGTACAATAATTCACTGAGGTGCAAATAGTTGGCCAGTCTGCCACTTTCCTGACCCAGATCTAGAGGTGGACTAACACTGGCACACACATGCATACATTTCACATCACCATTCACTCCACTCTCACTATGGAGAGACAAATGCACATGTCGCTTTATAGCGCACGCGCATTGCATTCATTCATCATTCAGCCCTGACCATAATTATGTACATGCCTGGATGCTCAAACATTCACCCTTTCATATTGGGTTTTGTTGTACATGTTATGTGTTGAGTGATGTCAGAGGAGGCAACAGTGGCAAAGCTGTATATGGCTACAAACTATACATTTACATTTATGCATTTAGCAGATGCTATATCCAAAAAGACTTGCAAAAGAGGAACAAAAAGCTAATTTGTCAAAGAGCCAATAAGGTGTTACATAAAATGCCAGGTTTATTAGACAACTAGATTTGGAAGGAAGCTAGAGAATACGAGAAATGCATACATAAAAGGAATAGAATAGAATAGAATAGAATATAATAGAATAGAATAGAATAGAATAGAATAAAATAGAATGGTGATGGTCTTAGCAGATCAGGTGGACATTCCCAGCTCATTTCATCAGAGAGGAGCAGAGAGTGAAAAAGTTTATTTATTTCGCTAATTCCATTTAAAAAGTGAAACTTGTATATTATATTCATTCATTACACACAGACTGATATGTTTCACATGTTTATTTCTTTTAATTTTTATGATCATAACTGACAACTAAGGAAAATCCCAAATTTGGTATCTCAGAAAATTTAACTATTGTGAAAAGGTTCAATATTGAATACACCTGGTGCCACACTCTAGTCAGCTAATCAACTCAAAACAACTGCAAAGGCCTTTAAATGCTTTCTCAGTCTAGTTCTGTAGGCTACACAATCATGGGGAAGACTGCTGATTTGACAGTTGTCCAAAAGACGACCATTGACACATTGCACAAGGAGTGAGCTGCAGCTGGAGTCAGTGCTTCAAAGAACCACTACGCACAGACGAATGCAAGACATGGGTTTCAGCTGTCACATTCCTTGTGTCAAGCCACTCTTGAACAACAGACGGCATCAGAAGCATCTCGCCTGGGCTAAAGACAAAAAGGAATGAACTGCTGCTGAGTGGTTCAAAGTTATGTTCTCTGATGAAAGTAAATTTTGCATTTCCTTTGAAATCAGGGTCCCAGAGTCTGGAGAAAGAGAGGAGAGGCACACAATCCATGTTGATTGAGGTCCAGTGTAAAGTTTACACAGTCAGTGATGGTTTGGGGTGCCATGTTATCTGCTGGTGTTGGTCCACTGTGTTTTCTGAGGTCCAAGGTCAACGTAGCCATATACCAGGAAGTTTTAGAGCACTTTATGCTCCCTGCAGCTGACCAACTTTATGGAGATGCAGATTTCATTTTCCAACAGGACTTGGCACCTGCACACAGTGCCATAGCTACCAGTACCTGGTTTAAGGACCATGGTACCCCTGTTCTTAATTGGCCTGCAAACTCGTCTGACCTTAACCCCATAGAAAATCTATGGGGTATTGTGAAGAGGAAGATGGGATATGCTAGACTCAAGAATGCAGAAGAGCTGAAGGCCACTATTGCTGCAGTAATTCAGGCAAAAGGAGCCCCAACTAAGTATTGAGTGCTGTACATGCTCATACTTTTCATGTACATACTTTTCAGATGGCCAAGATTTCTAAAAATCTTTTTTTTTTTTTATTGGTCTAGTTATCTGAGATACTGAATTTGGAATTTTCCTTAGTTGTCAGGTATGATAATCAAAATTAAAAGAAATAAACATTGGAAATATATTGGTCAGTGTGTAATGGATGAATATAATATACAAGTTTCACTTTTTTAATGGAATTAGTGAAATCAACTTTTTGATGATATTCTAATTATATGACCAGCACCTGTATATCCAGGTGTAGTGGGTCAAATAGTGAGTATGATATTATTTATTAGTGCAACACCCTTTGTATGGTTCATTCAATGATATGGCCTCCTGGAACATGTAAAAGCGGAACATTATGGTTGAATGTGGTGGTTAGCTAGCGGCTGCTACCTCTTATAGTGGACTTCCTGTGGTTTATTCATCGAATGGTCGCTGCTCATTATCTGCGTGGATTCATGATAGATTAATAACTGTAATATAATATCAAGGTAAGTGAGATCATGTTAGCTAGGTTATCACACAATAAGTAGCAGGTGAGTTTTAATGTTTTCCCCCTTGCAGTCCTGTTCTGTGGCATGGTGATGTCTCTTATTGTTGTGTGGTCGCTTTGTAAGATCAAATGCTTTGGCCGTAAACAAGGTTTATGAACTACATTTTCTGCTGTGTAATTATTATTATTATTATTTTTTAGGAGTAATTGGCATTTTAGATTTAAACTTGTTGGGCAACATTTTCAGATGCTGCTGTCTTGTCAGGACTGCATCGTTTGGGCCTGTGCAGCATTTGGAGCCTGTTTTGTTTGTGTGCCCATCGCTTAGCCTGGAGATCATACAGCTTGCATCTACCATGTGTGTGTGCACATTTTGATTGTAGTTCATATATTGTTGGTTTTGGATTCTTTGATTACAACTGCATTTTTGTAAGTATATATTGTGTTCAATTTTTTTATTTATTTTATTGTGTGATAAGTGAAGGTTAGGGTGAACCACACTTAACTCCCTCATTTATTTGTTTATTTTGTTTAATTCTAGCCTGAAAGTTTTGTTTATTTTGATTACTTATTTTTGTTTATTGCAAACAAGGGGCCTGTTCTTCATACGTCGCTAACTCAGTTAGCTGGATTTGAATGTTGACGATTTGGCGTGATCTTGGATCATTTGGTTTTCCGAAGCTCATTCCGGAGCTGCTGTCATAGCAACAGGTCTGTAAGCTTAAACCTGCTAGGGAGCAGGCTTATTTCATGTAAACAGGATTAGATCGCTTCTTTTCAACCAGAACTGATACTCAAAATATGTCTGCTACCATTGCTACTTTATTACAAGAGTTTCCTACTGATCCAGGGACAATAATTTAAAATAATTTCATTTCATTTAAAATAATAATCTTTTAAAAAATTATTTAAAAATAATATAAAAATGCGTAGTCCATAACAGCCTACTATAGACATAGCCAGTTTTACTCACTGAAATATTTATTTGTCATAAAATGATTACTTCATAATTGTATTAGAGTCTTACACACATGCTATACAGATAATAGAGTCGTCCATTATTTTGAGTGATGACTGCTATTATGATACTCTTGGCCAACTCTTGGCTTCGAAGAACCAAATGATCGAAGATCATGCCAAATCGCCAACATTCAAATCCAGATAACTGAGTTAGCGACGTACGAAGAACAGGCCTTAAGGGGGTCACACACCGGACGAGAAGCGCAGCGCTGGTGTGCGATCGTCTTTAGTGTGCTTATCTGAGGGCTGATAGTGTGTCTCTTTTGCAGATTCATTGGAAATTGCTGAACAGGAGCAGTGGAGTCATTGGAGGATCACAGGAGATTCTGTCTTTCCTAGTGAGTATCTCTTAAAGAGTCCAGAACAGTCCAATGACATGAACAGTAGATCAGCCAGTGAGTGACTGAAAGGTGCATGGTTTTGAAGTTGGCTTGATTGGAAATGGCAGGTGATCAGAATCCTGGAGATTGTGCTCTGGTGAGAGTGGTGAACATGACCATGAACAGGTGTGAGCCAACTGGGGTATGGAGTCCAGAGCTGGTGACATGTGACAGATACTCCCCGACAGCTGTGTGCTGTTGTTGACTTCAATTGTGTGTAATGCATGTATTGTTTATGTCATGCAGTCTTTTACTTTCTATTACTTATTGTACTAAAAGTTTTTATTTTTCATGTCCACGTCTTAGGCCCTTTTTGCACTAGTGAACTTGTGTGCTTCTATGTTGGTAATTGTTAGTTCCTTGGTAACATTGTTGTGTAGTCTGCTACAGCAAGGTTTTGTTTAAATGTTCCCTTTAACTTAATGCCACACATGCTTTGCAGACATCAGTACTAACCAGATTCAAACAAATCTTTTATTTTTTAGAGTGAAGATTATTATACAGTATGTACATGTACAGTGTTATCTTATGTTTTGTTTATTGTGTTATATATTTGGTTTGTATGTTTTAATGTCACATGTGTTCTTATATTTAATAGCCTAGTATAATTTATGTGAAATAATACTTAGCTGCTAATGGTAGGCTTCAATAGGGGAGAAGCCTGGGCTTACAAAAAGCATCCAGAGCACCAAGGCAGTGTCAAAGTCCCTTTCAGGAGAGGTCAGTTCACAGCCATATTTGCTACATGGTCAATTTTGTGCATGCAAGAGCAACTCGTACATTTTTGTTAAAAAGGACATGCCAACGCACATTTAAATAGATCGGCTACTACTCGTGCTGAGCCTGAACCCCATGCCAATAGTCCACCGCCATATGATGGTTACCCTAACTCCTGCCGTGCCTTTCTGTCCCAATGCTCTCTGGTCTTCGCCCTCCAGCTTCGGCGCTATGTTACTGAGGAGTCTTCTGAGGGCGCCCCTAGTAATGCTTCCACCTCCTTGTCACCGTCAACAGAGCCTGAGCCTATGCAAGTGGGGTGTCTTCGCCTTACCCCATTCCACTACCAGTGTAAGTTTAACTGTATCCGGCAATCACCGTGAGGTAATTGAGTTGTACCTCCTAGATTCCCCGGGTGCTCCTGTTGTCCTTGGGCACCCATGGCTGGTGCAGCACAACCCTCATGTGGATTTGTCCGGCAATTCTGTGTTCTCTTGTAGTCAGTCATGTCTTGCATCTTGTCTTGGTTCTGCTTTGTCTCCTGGCTCTGTGTCTTCTGTTTTTCAGGTTGAAGAGGGTGATTTCGCCGGGGTCCCGGAGGGGTACCATGATCTTTGTCAGGTCTTCAGCAAGTCCCGGGCCACATCCCTACCTCCTTATTGCCCGTATGACTGCGCCATCGATCTCCACCCAGGCACTTCTCCACCCAAGGGTCGTTTGCATTCCCTGTCTGGTCCTGAGAGAGAGGCCATGGACAAGTATATTCAGGACTCCTTAAATGCCGGCCTCATCCGGCCCTCTTCCTCACCTGCTGGGGCTGGGTTCTTCTTTGTTAAGAAGGATGGCTCCCTGCGACCTTGCATTGACTACCGTGGCCTCAATGACATCACTGTAAGAAACAGGTATCCTCTGCCTTTGATGTCGTCAGCCTTTGAGTTGTTACAGGGAGCTAAGGTCTTTACCAAGCTAGACCTCTGTAATGCCTGCCACTTGATCCGTATACGTGAGGGGGATGAGTGGAAGACAGCATTTAACACCCCGACGGGACACTTTGAATACCGGGTCCTACCCTTTGGGCATACTAATGCCCCAGCTGTCTTCCAGGCCCTGGTGAACAATGTGTTGAGAGACATGGTGAACAGATTTGTCTTTGTGTACCTTGATGATATTCTTATCTTCTCTCCCTCATTGCAGGTCCACACTCAACATGTCTGTCAACGGCTGCTGGAGAACCAGCTGTACGTCAAGGCGGAGAAGTGCGTGTTCCATTCCAAGTCGTTTTCGTTCTTGGGGCATATTTTTCTCGACGGAGGGGATCAAGGCCGATCCCGCTAAGATAAGGGCCATGGCCGAGTGGCCAACCCGACTCACGGAAGGCGTTGCAGCGGTTCTTGGGGTTCGCCAACTTCTATAGGCGATTCATCAGGAACTTTAGCCTGGTTGCTGCACCATTAACTGCACTCACCTCTCCTAAGGTATCGTTCATATGGAATACGAGCTCAGGAGGCCTTTGGTGCTCTCAAGTGCCTTTTCATCTCTGCTCCTGTTCTTTGTCTCCCAGATCCGGAATGGCAATTCATTGTTGAGGTGGATGCTTCTGATGTCGGGTTAGATGCGGTCCTGTCTCAGCGGTCCCCCAAGGATGGGAAGGTGCATCCTTGCGCCTTTTCTCACCGTCTGAGCCCGGCCGAGCGAAACTATGACATAGGTAACAGGGAGCTGCTGGCAGTCAGGCTGGCCTTGGGGGAGTGGCGCCACTGGTTGGAGGGTGCAGCGTTGCCCTTCTTGGTCTGGACGGATCACAAGAATTTAGAGTATATCCGTTCGGCCAAGAGGTTGAATGCTCGCCAGGCCCGCTGGGCACTTTTTTTTGGGCGGTTTAACCCTTTGGAGTCTAAGGGTATTTTTGGGGCCTGGAGAAGTTTTGTCATGCCCTGATATTTGTGCTTTTTTCAGTTTAATTTAAATATCTAAATGGGTAAAGTCTAATATCACTGTAATCAGCACAAACTGGGCTATAATAATATGTGAAATGCATGCATGTACATGATTGTATTTTTGAGGAAAAAATATGTTATGCATGGTTAGTGAAAAACTAAAAATGTTAAATCACTTGAATAAGGCAATAAAACACATTCATAAAATTGGAGCTTGTAGCCTAGAATTTTTCTTTCCGAATGATGTGAAAATCAACTTGCTAACTCACTCACAGAAAACAATATATTGATTTAAATTTTCTAAGACACTTTTTGTTGGTAAAAGTCATATGCGAGTAGGCGTCAACTATCATGAATATCATTAGTCGTGTTTCCACTATCGAGCTAAGACCGGGCGTGCCATGGCCAGTCGCGTGTCCACTGTCACTTCCAGGGCCTCACCGGGGCTTCCTCGGGGCCAACGGCCAGGGTTTTTTGGCCCAACGAAAACCTTGGGCCAAAGCTGGCCAGCTGGCGCTAGATGAGGGGTTATGAACAAAGGCGGAGTTTCTCCGTGTCTGGAGAGCGTCAGCGCGGATCATTTCAGAAAGATAACAGCTTTAACACCAGTATTAAAGACGTTTAAAAAAAGTTGAGCTCAAAACTCACTCTTAGTCAGCAGCAAGTGTTTGAAATAACTTGATCCGATGTGGATTGTAATCACTAAACAAGGCAGAAATATTCATAAGCGATGTAAAAGACTAGCTCCACGTTGCATCATCAAAATATAATAATGATTTTTGTTTGGGAGCTTTTATTAAAATAGAGAGTCTGCGCTGCGAATCATTTCAGAAAGATAAGAGCTGTAACCACCAGCATTAAACACTTTTTTTAAATAAGTCGAGGTCAAAACTCTCTTTCAGTCAGCAGCGAGTGTTTGAAATAACTTGATCCAATGTGGATTATAAACACTAAACAAGGCAGAAATATTTATATGCGATGAAAAAGATATGCACGCTAAATATATAGTAAACATGGTAAAATATGACCGCTTGAAGAAATCAGACGTCAGCTCCTTATTCTCTATCACAATCGTGTATTTATTAAGTAACTTATATTATATGTTACAAGCCTCGTCTCAAGAGTTTTTCTCACATTGCCTTTCATAAAATAATATAGCCTAATAATGTTTTTTGTTCGGGAGCTTTTATAAAAATAGAGATATTATCATTCATTCTAAATATGACGGCTACTGTGGCTAATAAACAGAAACAGACAGCAGGCTCTTTTCATGAGTAATAAATAAATAAATAAAATAGAAATAAGTGTATTTATGTGTGATTAATTTTGAGTCCTGATAAATTAAATCAATATGATCAATGTATCACATATTGTATAGTGAAAACATAGATGCTTTTGAATGTGAATATATAACAAAGCATGCAAACACACGGCCGCTTTTATCATGTTCGTTTTGTGATCGCACATGTTCCAGTGGCTTATTTCTTAGTTTTCTGATAACTTCTCTTTGATGGTGAAATTTTGAGATGGCACGACGTTGTTCCGAGAGGCAGGTAAAGGGAGTGTTTTAGTGACGTGACACGGTGCTTCAAGCTCCACTGTGGAAACCCTGTGCTATTCTGGCCTCGGTGCTACTGGCCCGGGGCTGTGAGCACCGCCCGGCCCGCTTTAACCCATGGCTCACACTGGCCCGACAGTGGAAATGCGGCTATTGTGATTTACACCTGAGAAGACAAAGGCCTGCATAATGAGCTGCATAATGAGCCTCTCATTCAACTGTGCCTCTGTGAGGGAAGACTTACAAGAAAGAATGTGAGAACAAAATAAAAGTATATAATTTTATGTCTGTAGTTTAATAAGAATATATTGTCACAGTGTCTGGGTTGTTGTTCCCCGGGGTTCCACTAGATGTCCTCCTTCTCACGGTGCCTGTCCCAGATCACTTCCTGTTCCCTTATATGGTCACCTTCCTCCTTGTTACCTGATTGATTGTTCACCCCACCTGTCTCCTGTTTCCCAATTATCCTTCTGTGTATAAATACCCAGTCTGTCTTAGTCTATGTCACGGAGTCCTTGTCTGATGTCATTGTGTTTCAGGTCCATCAGTCTTGCTTTGTCTTACCCTATGTGTCTCATTCTCTCGTTCCACCAGACTTCCTCTACCTTTCCGTTCTTCCGAGTTCCCCGTTTCATCCGGTTCCCTTTTTGTTTGATTTGTCTCTCATGACTGTTTATTTTGTATTTACCCCTCTGTTTAAATAAATCCCTTACCTGCATTTGGATCTACCCTCTCTTTGTGTTTTTCCCCAATACCTATCGTGACAGAAGGACTCCGTCATGCCTAGATCCAGCGGTGTGGGATTTCGAATCGGTTCCCCAGCCACCATGGAGGAACGGAGGGGGAGATACCAGAACTTAATCACCCTTCATCAAGAGGGAAGTGAGGTGGGTGGCCTGGCGCAATTGTTTTGGACTATGGCAGTCGGGCTAGGTTACAATGATGCAGCACTAAAGGATTTATTTAATAATTGCCTGGATGATCCTTTACCTTCATGGGAGATGAAGGGGTTAGAGATACTGGACTTTTGGGGGTTTACCAATTACCTGCACCATCGTGCCCAGTGGGATGCAACAACCACACCAGAGTGTCCAGACAAGGCTGCCAGCTCAGCCCCACAGCACAAGATGGGCGCCAGCCCAACCCCACAGCACAGGATGGCCGCCAACCCAGCCCCACAACCCAAGATGGCCACCAGCCCAGCCCCACAGCCCAAGATGGCCGCCAACCTAGCGTCACAGCCCAAGATGGCCGCCAGCCCAGCACCACAGCACAAGATGGCCGACTCAACGCCACCGACTCCCCATCGTAGAGGGCGGAGGAGGAGACAGGCAGCTGCTGTTCCCGAGGCGGAGCCCGAGGCAGTTCCCGAGGCGGTGCCCGAGGCTGTTCCCGAGGCGGTGCCCGATGCAGTTCCCGAGGCGGAGCCCGATGCAGTTCCCGAGGCGGTGCCCGATGCAGTTCCCGAGGCGGTGCCCGATGCAGTTCCCGAGGCGGTGCCCGATGCAGTTCCCGAGGCGGTGCCCGAGGCGGTGCCCGATGCTGTTTCCGAGGCGGTGCCCGATGCAGTTCCCGAGGCGGAGCCCGATGCAGTTCCCGAGGCGGTGCCCGATGCAGCTCCCGAGGCGGTGCCCGATGCTGTTTCCGAGGCGGTGCCCGATGCAGTTCCCGAGGCGGAGCCCGATGCAGTTCCCGAGGCGGTGCTCGATGCAGTTCCCGAGGCGGTGCTCGATGCAGTTTCCGAGGCGGTGCCCGATGCAGTTTCCGAGGCGGTGCTCGATGCAGTTCCCGAGGCGGTGCCCGATGCAGTTTCCGAGGCGGTGCCCGATGCAGTTCCCGAGGCGGTGCCCGATGCTGTTCCCGAGGCGGAGCCCGATGCTGTTCCCGAGGCGGAGCCCGATGCAGTTCCCGAGGCGGTGCCCGATGCTGTTCCCGAGGCCGAGGTCGTTCCCGAGGTGGTGCCCGATGCTGTTCCCGAGGCGAAGCCCGATGCAGTTCCCGAGGCGGTGCCCGATGCTGTTCCCGAGGCGGTGCCCGATGCTGTTTCCGAGGCGGTGCCCGATGCAGTTCCCGAGGCGGAGCCCGATGCAGTTCCCGAGGCGGAGCCCGATGCAGTTCCCGAGGCGGTGCCCGATGCTGTTTCCGAGGCGGTGCCCGATGCAGTTCCCGAGGCGGGGCCCGATGCAGTTCCCGAGGCGGAGCCCGATGCAGTTCCCGAGGCGGTGCCCGATGCAGTTCCCGAGGCGGTGCCCGATGCTGTTTCCGAGGCGGTGCCCTATGCAGTTCCCGAGGCGGAGCCCGATGCAGTTCCCGAGGCGAAGCCTGATGCAGTTCCCGATGCAGTTCCCGAGGCGGTGCCCGATGCTGTTTCCGAGGCGGTGCCCTATGCAGTTCCCGAGGCGGAGCCCGATGCAGTTCCCGAGGCGGTGCTCGATGCAGTTCCCGAGGCGGTGCTCGATGCAGTTCCCGAGGCGGTGCCCGATGCAGTTTCCGAGGCGGTGCCCGATGCAGTTCCCGAGGCGGAGCCCGATGCAGTTCCCGAGGCGGTGCTCGATGCAGTTCCCGAGGCGGTGCCCGATGCAGTTCCCGAGGCGGTGCCCGATGCAGTTTCCGAGGCGGTGCCCGATGCAGTTCCCGAGGCGGTGCCCGATGCTGTTCCCGAGGCGGAGCCCGATGCTGTTCCCGAGGCGGAGCCCGATGCAGTTCCCGAGGCGGTGCCCGATGCTGTTCCCGAGGCCGAGGCCGAGGCAGTTCCCGAGGCGGAGCCCGATGCAGTTCCCGAGGCGGAGCCCGATGCAGTTCCCGAGGCGAAGCCCGATGCAGTTCCCGATGCTGTTTCCGAGGCGGTGCCCGAGGCAGTTCCCGAGGCGGAGCCCGATGCAGTTCCCGAGGCGGTGCCCGATGCAGTTCCCGAGGCGGTGCCCGATACTGTTTCCGAGGCGGTGCCCGATGCAGTTCCCGAGGCGGTGCCCGATGCAGTTCCCGAGGCGGTGCTCGATGCAGTTCCCGAGGCGGTGCCCGATGCAGTTCCCGAGGCGGTGCCCGATGCAGTTCCCGAGGCGGTGCCCGATACTGTTTCCGAGGCGGTGCCCGATGCAGTTCCCGAGGCGAAGCCTGATGCAGTTCCCGATGCAGTTCCCGAGGCGGTGCCCGATGCTGTTTCCGAGGCGGTGCCCTATGCAGTTCCCGAGGCGGAGCCCGATGCAGTTCCCGAGGCGGTGCTCGATGCAGTTCCCGAGGCGGTGCTCGATGCAGTTCCCGAGGCGGTGCCCGATGCAGTTCCCGAGGCGGTGCCCGATGCAGTTCCCGAGGCGGTGCCCGAGGCGGAGCCCGATGCTGTTCCCGAGGCGGAGCCCGATGCTGTTCCCGAGGCGGAGCCCGATGCAGTTCCCGAGGCGGTGCCCGATGCTGTTCCCGAGGCGGTGCCCGATGCTGTTTCCGAGGCGGTGCCCGATGCAGTTCCCGAGGCGGAGCCCGATGCAGTTCCCGAGGCGGAGCCCGATGCAGTTCCCGAGGCGGTGCCCGATGCTGTTTCCGAGGCGGTGCCCGATGCAGTTCCCGAGGCGGAGCCCGATGCTGTTTCCGAGGCGGAGCCCGATGCAGTTCCCGAGGCGGAGCCCGATGCAGTTCCCGAGGCGGAGCCCGATGCAGTTCCCGAGGCGGTGCCCGATGCAGTTCCCGAGGCGGTGTCCGATGCTGTTTCCGAGGCGGTGCCCGATGCAGTTCCCGAGGCGGTGCCCGATGCAGTTCCCGAGGCGAAGCCCGATGCAGTTCCCGATGCAGTTCCCGAGGCGGTGCCCGATGCTGTTTCCGAGGCGGAGCCCGATGCAGTTCCCGAGGCGGTGCTCGATGCAGTTCCCGAGACGGCGCTCGATGCAGTTCCCGAGGCGGTGCCCGATGCTGTTCCCGAGGCGGAGCCCGATGCTGTTTCCGAGGCGGAGCCCGATGCTGTTCCCGAGGCGGTGCTCGATGCAGTTCCCGAGACGGCGCTCGATGCAGTTCCCGAGGCGGTGCCCGATGCTGTTCCCGAGGCGGAGCCCGATGCTGTTTCCGAGGCGGAGCCCGATGCAGTTCCCGAGGCGGTGCCCGATGCTGTTCCCGAGGCGGTGCCCGATGCTGTTTCCGAGGCGGTGCCCGATGCAGTTCCCGAGGCGGAGCCCGATGCAGTTCCCGAGGCGGAGCCCGATGCAGTTCCCGAGGCGGTGCCCGATGCTGTTTCCGAGGCGGTGCCCGATGCAGTTCCCGAGGCGGTGCTCGATGCAGTTCCCGAGACGGCGCTCGATGCAGTTCCCGAGACGGCGCTCGATGCAGTTCCCGAGACGGCGCCCGATGCTGTTTCCGAGGCGGAGCCCGATGCTGTTCCCGAGGCGGTGCCCGATGCTGTTCCCGAGGCGGTGCCCGATGCTGTTCCCGAGGCGGTGCCCGAGGTTGTTCCCGAGGCGGTGCCCGATGTTGTTCCCGAGGCGGTGTCCGTTACAGTTCCCGAGGCGGTGACCACAAGGCCGTGGTGGTCTTCGGCTCCGCCCTGGGAGACTCTGGCGGTGACCACGAGGACGTGGTGGTCATCCGCTCCGCCCTGGGGGACTCTGGCGGTGACCACGAGGACGTGGTGGTCTTCCGCTCCGCCCTGGAGGGCTCTGGCCTTGACCACACGGCTGTGGTGGTCATCTGCTCCGTCCTAGTGGACGCCTCAACATGTCCTTCATGGACTTATGTTTTGTGTTTTTTGAGTTCTGTTTCTGTCTGTTCTCTTTAGTTTAGTCTGGCCCTCCGTCCCTCCCCCTGTACCTCCTCCGGTCCTCCTCCCTCCTGATCTCCCGGTTTTATGTATCATTTCTGGTGTTTGTCCCCCATGTGTTCCTTTTCTGGCCCTCCGTCCCTCCCCCTGAGCCTCCACCTGTCCGCCTCCCTCCTGGTCTCTGTGTCATGTTTTGTCTTTAAGCGTCTGGTAGCCGCTCCGTAGAGGGGGGGTACTGTCACAGTGTCTGGGTTGTTGTTCCCCGGGGTTCCACTAGATGTCCTCCTTCTCACGGTGCCTGTCCCAGATCACTTCCTGTTCCCTTATATGGTCACCTTCCTCCTTGTTACCTGATTGATTGTTCACCCCACCTGTCTCCTGTTTCCCAATTATCCTTCTGTGTATAAATACCCAGTCTGTCTTAGTCTATGTCACGGAGTCCTTGTCTGATGTCATTGTGTTTCAGGTCCATCAGTCTTGCTTTGTCTTACCCTATGTGTCTCATTCTCTCGTTCCACCAGACTTCCTCTACCTTTCCGTTCTTCCGAGTTCCCCGTTTCATCCGGTTCCCTTTTTGTTTGATTTGTCTCTCATGACTGTTTATTTTGTATTTACCCCTCTGTTTAAATAAATCCCTTACCTGCATTTGGATCTACCCTCTCTTTGTGTTTTTCCCCAATACCTATCGTGACATATATTTAATTATCCCACAACATAATTTACTATCCATTTGGGGGAGCAATTAAACAGTTTATTATGAACAATCAAAGCTTACTTTCAAACAATTTTTTTTGGCATCCTTACTCCAGTCACACAATCCTTCAGAAATCCTTTTAACAATCTTATTTTCTACCAAAAAAAACCCCATTTATTATTATCATCATTATTATTATTATTATTAATGTTGAAAAGAGCTGAGAATATTTTTCAGGTTTTTTTAGGGGGAATAAATTGAAAGAACTGCATTGTTTTTACATTTGTTAGAGTTATCTTTATTTGTCATATTTGTGTGGGCGTATTCAAGCCCTGTGCTTCAGTTTGAATCTGAATAGTGCGTTCAGGGCGGGGGCGTGGTCACATTAGATATAATGAAGGGAGATATGAAAAACAGACATCGCTTTGTTTTCATATGGATTACTTTATCTCAGAATATTTGTTTTCGGCAGCAAGTTTAAAAGTAGACATTTCAGGCTTTCTATAGATATCTCTCTCATGTCTCTTCGTTGAGTATTCACGGAGTTACAGTTCATTTTAATGACGTGTTTGTACACGACGATCAGCGGAGACAAAGACTGCAGACAGCGCACCTTGTTTGTTATCTTTATTTTATAAGTGCACAAAGGTTTTGTGTTATTATGTCTGTATCCAAAAAAACTAGATGGCCTTTCTCGTTTGTTCGAGAATCCAGGTGAGGAGGTGAGCCCCAGTACCATTCTCTCCAGAGAGATGGTGGTGGGTTCCTTTCTTGGGATGTCGAGAGACGGGTAAGGGAGGCCGTGCGGGAGGGGGAGGTCCCAAAGGGGTGTCCGGGGGGTCGGTTGTTTGTACTGGCTGCGCTGCGTCCTGAGGTCCTTCGGTGGGGTCATGAGTCCAGAGTTGCCTGTCATCCAGGGGTTCGGAGATCGCTGGCTGCCATCCGTCAGCGATTTTGGTGGCCATCCATGGTCCAAGATGTCAGGCAGTTTGTGTTGGCTTGCTCCATTTGTGCTCAGAATAAGACTTCTAACCAGTCTCTTGTTGGTCTGTTACAGCCTCTACCCATTCCCTCTCGTCCATGGTCACATCTGGCCCTTGATTTCGTCACTGGCCTTCCCTCGTCGAGAGGTAACACCGTTATTCTGACGGTGGTGGAAAACTTCTCCAAGGCAGCCCATTTTATCCCCTTACCCAAACTCCCCTCCGCCAAGGAGACCGTTCAGGTGGTCGTGGACCACGTCTTCCGGATCCATGGTCTTCCGGTCTTCTGGTGGCGTCTACGGGTATGTCTCCTTTTCAATGTTCTGTTGGCTATCAACCGCCCCTTTTCCCTGCACAGGAACCCGAAGCCGCGGTCCCGTCTGCCTTGGCCTTTGTCCGTAGGTGTCGGCACACCTGGAGGAGGGCTGAGAAGGCCTTGGCCCGGGCTTTCAGACGGATCAAAATGGCGGCTGACCGTCACCGGACTCTGGCTCCCCAGTACGTTTGCGGTCAGAAGGTATGGCTTTCCACCAAGGACCTGCCTCTCCGGGTGCCTTCTCGTAAGCTGGCACCCAGGTTTATTGGGCCATGTCGCATCACCAAGGTCCTGAGTCCGGTGGTAGTGCGGCTCAAGCTTCCTCCCACGCTTGGTCGAGTTTACCCTCTTTCACGTGTCCAGGGTTAAGCCTGTGTTTAGGTCCCCCCTTAATCCCGTTGTCTCTTCCCCCATACCCCCTCCCCCCCTTCGTCTAGTGAATGGTACTCCAGTTTACACTGTGAGAAAGCTTTTGGATGTTAGACACCGTGGTCGGGGTTTCCAGTACCTAGTGGACTGGGAGGGCTAAGGTCCTGAGGAGAGGAGTTGGATTCCGGCTCAGGATATTCTGGACCAGATTGAGGACTTCTGCCGGCGACGAGGTGAGCCCCACCTGGTTGCGCCTGGTGGTGCTGCTGGAGGGAGGGGTACTGTCATGACTTAGGTCTGAGTTGCTGTATTTTTGTCTTGTTGGCTGTGTGTTTAGTCTCAGAACACATGGGTTTTGTTTTGACAGCTCATGTGTTCTGTCAGTGTTTCTTCCCCCTCCCACTCATTACCCTTAATTCCCTGTGTTCCGTCACACCTGTAGCCACTCTTTCCTCATTAGCTCTCCTCTATTTTAGTTCCTCTCATGCTCTGTCTTTTGTCAGACCGTTGTGATTGTTTAGTGCTTCGCTGGTGATCGTCTTGTCCTGTCTGCCTAGTCCTGCCTTGTTATGTTTTAGGCTCCAAGTGTTTTTTTTTTTTTATTTTGTTTTTCCTCTGGAACTGTTCCCTCTCTTCCTGTCAGTCTAGACTGGTTCTGCCTCCGGCCCCTGGATCACCTTTCTGTTGGGATCCCCCGAGACCTGACCCCAGCTCCTCCCTGCACTCTGTCCTCTCATTCAGGGATTCTAGTGAGCCTTCGACATTGTGTCCCAAGGATTCTCAGCTCACTGTGACTTTGACGTTGCGTCCCCAATGATGCTCTGGTTGATGTGATTTGACGTTGCTTCACAGAAGATGCTTGGACTGGTCCCCGCTGAGAGGTTTCTTTTGCTCTGTGGAGTGGTCATTCTTTTGTTTTTCCTGTTTGCCAAGTGAGGGCTAAATAAACTTTTTGTTACCTGCAACTGAATCCTGAGTATCCCTGACAAATAATGTTTTAAAAGGAGAGACTGCTGTATTTCTTCATTTTAACTTGAATATTAATAATTTATGAGGTTTAGACTGGGAGAAGTGCCTGAATAGCACTGAACAGACTATTTGTTGAAATAGGCAGACTGAATAACAATAATTAAAAAGACAGATATTTATTAGTGTTAATGTTAACTGTTCTTATGATATGTCACAGTTATAGAGCATACCAATAATAATATCAACAACTCCAGTAGATTATTTCTATTGTCTAAAGACCATATGGTTCTGATCAAAAGACATTTGTTAAATTTCACGTAGCTAACCTCAAATTATATACCACATTACACACACACATACAGTGTCAGAAAAGGGGTGTGTGTATAAAAAATGTCACATTTTGTCCAAGATGATGAAGAAGAAGGGTCAGGTTTCCAAATGAAAATAACATTTATTATAACAAACTCAGAAGCCTAATAACAAACACAGACAATACCAGACTATAAGGGAGAAGTTGTTAACTTAGATACACATTGGTCATGAACTAAATACAAACAGGTGTGCTCATTAATGAATGATGACTGGCAGGAAAACTACAACCAAGGAAATAGGAAACTGACTGTGAAAGAACTAAAAGTCCATGATGAAGAAACCAACTCAACTCATTTGTGACATATACACAGAAATAAAGAATGATTGAAGTACAGCAGGGATATTATTTCTGTATCTTTCAGAATCCCAATTGTGCCTTTCTGGAAGGAAATCAAAAGACTGAGTCAGCTTTTAGTTTTTGCTTCCAGAAATATGATCATCTTTGACAATGATTAGGTTATATGCTGAGATCCAAATAAGTTGCCTCCTTAATTACTTTATTTAAAGGGCAATTGGCTGACTTTTATTAATGTGCCGAATGGTAGCTAGATTGTCCATTGTCTCTCTGCTGAGTAGAAAGATGACAGGAATGAATGGGGGCAAAACCAGGTCTCCTGCATGAACTCCACAGCTTAATGTGACTGGAGTATGTGTGCTAACCCCTCGACCAAAGCTCCAATCACAGTTCATTTTCAAATCCGTAATTTCCTTGTCAGGGATGTGCAGCCCTAATAGGAAACTCAAACAGACAACTACAAGCTAATAACTGTGATAGTTAGAGGCATTGAGGAATGTGGAGCGATGACATTGGCTTGACTTTGAAGGCTGGTTTCTACTTGTGCAAGGCTCCTCAACTTGCCGTTTGACTTATTTCATTCGCTTGAATGATAATGGAGAGAATCTGTTGACTGGAATTAATCTTCCGATGCTTGAGGGTGAGCTGCCGTGTGGGGCTAAAGGTCTATTATGATGCATTACTTCATTCTGATATTTCACTGCATATTTTGATTGCATTGATGTGACGGTCTGAGTGTATGAAGCTGTCATAAGGTCAAATTATGAACTCTGTTTTTGCTTTTGTGGCTAAACGAGTCTGTTAAATCACATTCCACTGTTTTTCATCTCTCATTCTGTACATGTATAAATAACCTATCTGTGCACTGCAATTATGTCCATTGTTTAACTGTATATCTTCTACATTTATAGCTGTTTTGTAATGTATTATATTATATTGTTCCAAAGACATAAAAGATGTGTGAAATGAATCCATATGAATCATCTTTTGAATTCATTTTTGAAGGAACGTGGTCACTTTGTTTGACAAACTGATCAAAATCCAAAATTCATTCTGAAATCAAACCATTGACCAACCTACACAAACACAGACTGCTCTCATATTTGGGGACATGAACCTCAAACATCTACTAATATCAAATCTCAATGTTTCTTGCAGGGCCTGTTTTAATGTCCTTTGAGGTCTGTGTCACCATATTCCATGTAGTCTGTGTTTGCCTGCATTTATATTTTTTCTTTGATATGGAAAGAGAACGCCTTGGTTCCTCAACCTTGTGAAACATTTCTACCGCCACACAGCACGAAAAAAAAGTCAGTTTAAACACAGCTTCTCATAGTTATATTGTATACCAGATGCAGCTGTCATATACCATTTTAGTGATGGAGAGGATTACTGTAGATGGAAATCTAAGAAAACACTAATAACAAATCATTCTTTAAGGCTACAGTCCTGATTTAGAGGCAATGCAGCAGAAGTGTTGGACTTAAACTTTCATACTGATTATTTTAAATGAATGAAGCTGCAAATATCAAAGACCAGTTACTGTGCTATTATCTCTAGTGTCAAGTATGTAGGTGTCCATATATAACCCAATCTTGTACTTCATGCAGAGCTGTCAAAAAGCAGATTAATAATAATTTTTTCTACAATGCATCATGACTTTGAACAGATCATATAACTCTTGTTATCCAAAATAATCTCAGTTTCCTTTGCTAAATATCAGTGTAACATATCACATTACTTTTAATTTCCAATCAAAGCTTTTAAGATAAACATCAAGGTTCACTATGAGTAGGCTTGAAGAATGTCTTTCTTTTGAACTGTTATCAGAGTATGTGTCAATGAAAAAAATAAAATAAAATAAATCACTCATAACGCACCCTTATCTCCCAGTGTCACATAAAAACGAAAGATTCCCATTTCAAAAAGCTTGCACATACAAGAAAGGAACGTAACCCTAGCCTTGTCTATCAAACAATAAAGTTTCATTGAAGTACAGGTTGGATTCCCTCTGCGTTACTGCCCTGAGGTAAATTTATTCTAGCTTTAATCAAATGGAAAGCGAAAGAACTTTGAATCGTCTCCTGCATCTTGGGACCAGGCGGGCATTGAGTCAGCAACTGCTAGAGCTGATGGGGATTCTGATAGAAGTAAGTTCAATGATGGGGTCTCAGTGGGATTGTCATGCACAATCAGATGCAGAAAATTAGTTAGTTAAGCCCTGGCTCTGCTGTATATTATCTCACCTGTTATGAACCTCCCTTTACAACCTCTATCATAGCCTGGCTGTTGAAGAGCTGTGCTATTGCTTTGAAATAGTCTGTGTGGTGTAAGAGATAACTGGTTCTTCCTTCACCAACACAAAAACGAATAAATGTGGATGTATTTTTTTTTCAAAACAATTTAACATTTAGTAATTGTTAGATTGTATTTGTTTTTTGAAAAAGGAAAAAAGTGGAATATTAGCTTCTGAATCTGCCTATGGCCATTTTGTAATTATTTGTAATAATTGGTATAAGCAATAGAAAATATATGAATGTTAGTATGTTCAAAGTAGATCGTCTCATGGCTAGGTCTGCGATGTATAACAAGCAGAAAAAAAAAGCAGTGGGGTATAATCAGATTGTTTTGCATTAGTACAAATTTACAACCTAGTTACCATAATATTTATGAATTAAGGCACACAAATGACCAAAAAAATATTAAAATTAGTTATTAAAATAACATAAAATACTTTAGGAGCAACCTGATCTTATTTATATTCTTCAACAGAACACTACTGCTAGATTTCATATAAATATTTTATGATCTCACTGATATGAAAACATACAATTTTCAGGTAAAATATTACCACAAAAGGCCAAACCTAAATCTAGCCTGCAGAGTTTAATGAACAGATCATACATAAATTTATGATTAAAGTACAAACTAATAATATTATTATTATTTTTTTTTTCAATCAATTTAGCAAAATGATTTTCAAAATGTCATGAGACTTTGCTGTTGGGGTTATCAGTTTGGTAAATGCAAAACAATCATTTGAATTTGCCTATGAATACTTTTTGCCCTTTAAAAATGCAATGTATTGAGTTCCTTAATAATAAATGTGAACTATATTTTTGTCAGTAGACTGCAACAATCCACTGGTGACCTTCACAATAACTGTGTGTTTCATTTTCATATTTCATAACTGTTAAGTTATAGTAATACATATACATATATATATATATATATATATATATATATATATATATATATATATATATATATATATATATATATGCAAAGAAAGGCACAAATAAACATATTTTCTACACTGATTTACGTTACATAATTCAGCAGCAACCTAAAATAATGACTTAACAACTAGGTGTCCTCTACTGAAAAGGGAAGTCCTTTTAAAGGCTGTTAAGAAATTATGAGTAGAAAGATTTTGGGGGAAATAAAATAACATGCACTTAAAAATAATGCTCAAAACAGCAAGGAACATAGAAACGTGGAAAGAGAAAAAGAAAGAGAAAAGAACAAGGTCAATACTGATATCAGGCTGGCTTTAAAAACAGCACCCACTTCTCAGATGTACTGATGGCCTGAAGGTACAGCGCTCCAATTATCTGAGTAAACAGCAGCGATACAGTGCAGACCAAAACACATCCATATGGATGTCAAAAGCGAAACATATTTAGAATTACTGTAGCTACTTTTGCAAGCTTTGGAAGCACAACCAATGTCTAAGGTTGTTGCCTAAGATTAGTAAAGTAATTAATGTTTTTTTGTTTTCTTTTGTGGTCTCACTAATTGCCTTGTTTTCCCTTTGTGTGAATGATGCCGCAGTGTTCAGAGAACATGCCACAGCCCCTCTCCATCCCCCTGTGTCTTATTAGTCATGCTGAGTTTGGGTACTTCAGCCATTAGTGACTAGTGGAGCCGAGGATAATATTGCAGCACAGCCAAGAGCGCCTCACCTCTCCGGCTCACACAAATCTCCTTCAATTAATATGGAAATCAGTTGATCCTCTCACACTACACACTTCTTCTTCGACTGACCCTTTTTCCCTTCCCCTAATCACTCAGCTTAATTTGAAAATTAGCCTTTTTTTATTTCTCAGAGGTGCTCATGGAGCAATTTTTTTTTTTTACTTTCTCCTCTTTTTGAAAGCTGTCAGGAGTTCTTTTGATCTGAATACGTGCACTTGCCTAGTCTTGCCATTGCTGCAGTGGTTAGTCACAATGTCAATTTAGATTGATACAAGCGAAGTAAACGTTATTGAGCTACATTGCTCCAGTTCAAGGGGGTAATCGTTACTTTTTGCTTGTGGGAAAGCTCATCTAGCGTTCCCTCCCTCTCTTGGAAATGCAACAATATTCCTTCACCTGGGAAGGTAAGCAATGAAGGACAGATGGATGATTGAAAGCAAAAGTCTTATCGTTAAAGGTGAAAGCAGCCAAGATGGATAACACTACACAACAAGGTTGGGGGTTCGATTCCGCAGGAACACATTATAGGTAAAAATTGATAGCCTGAATGCACTGTAAGTCACTTATATATATATATCATTTATTTATTTATGATGAAAATTGGATTGCAGTTAACTGAAAAAAGTGGTGTAAATGCACCATAGATGCATTATCATCCAAACATGTGGTGATCAGGGACACATTTATACCATTTTCATACAAATCAATATAATAAAATATTAAAAATATATCTTTATATGTATTTATTTTTTTTTTATTTTTTTATTTTTTTTACATAGGATATGATTTTAGAAACATAGTGTAGCTGAAGCCACAAGTCTACCAATGCTTCATTTGAAATTTCATAATATAATCTGTAAAACTGTGAATTTTATGAAATATTTTCTAAGGCCATGTCATTTGTTTTTAGAGAAGGCTAATCAGATTGATTTATGGCACTTTTCATCTTCGTGAGCTCCATATTGTCACGATCATCAGCTGGAGTGCCCATGAACTTCAGTAGAGGGCACTCCACTCAGGACTCACTCAAGACTAGGGCTGTCACTTTTGTAAAAAAAATAAATAATAATTTTCGATTTTTAAGACATAAGTGTTCATTGAATCGATTGTAAAATAGATTTTCCATGTCTAAAAAAAGACGTTTCCTTTTTCGACGTCAAATAACGGACGAACGTAAAGAGAGCGCTGGAAACGCGCAAGTCAGAAATATTTCTTATTTATTGGCATGAAGTTTCGTGCAGAAGAACAAACAGCAAACAGCAAAAAATATATGAGGGGACTGCTGCCATAACAAAAGAAAAACATCAGTGCAGGCTTCAACCCGGCTGCATTTATGATTTAGGCAATTCAAAAAATCTCCAAGATTATTTTAAATAATGATTCAATCCATTTCAAACAACTGTTCAAAAAATGAAACTTTAAATGGACTTTAGAACAGGCCATGCGTGTTTTTTTATTGAATGTAACCAACACCATTACAAATTTATTGGACAGGAAAACAAGTTGATCAACGTTTTCCGGGTCCAGAACAGAGCGTTTTTTACTCACTATATGTCCAGCTGTTGAGAAGACGGCACTCCGACCGCACTGATGTCCAGGGACACTCAGGTACAGCTGCACTTCACAACGCATAGACTACTTTCACAACGCATAGACTACTGCTCTTTCGGAATTATTTATTTTCTTTTTCTGCTTGTTTGTGAGTTTTGTTACATATATATTTTTTAACTGTTTAATTATTTTAAAATTAATAGTGTACATATTTGTTTAAAATCGATTCCCTATTTTCATTTTCAAAACCTTTTTTGGTTGGTCAGATCGATTGTCCAATCGATTTTCGAACTAAAAGTGACAGCCCTACTCAAGACCCATCATGAACTCCATTTCCCACAATGCCTCATACCTGGGACTGATTGCACTCACACCTGCACCTCATTTCCATACACATATAAGCTGCTCTAACACATGCACTCATTGCAAAGTCTTGTTTAGCCTGTCTGACATTTCTGTACCTGACCTTTGGATTGTTTATACCGACTCTGATTCTCAGAGTAAACTTCCCCAATCATGATTCTATTGTTATTCTACAATTTTTTCACACCTCCGCCAGGTATGATACATTATCCGTGTTATTCTTTTATCATTATTCTTTTGTTTTTATTCCACCATTATTAGCTTTTGTTGTGGTATTTCAAGTTTTACAAAGCAACAAAGCTTCAGTCCCGGTATGCATTTGCCTCACTTTTATCAAAAGTCTTAATATAAAAATACAACAAAACATTTTCTTACAACCTTACATTAATTATTATGAAAAAATGCATTATGAAGAAGGAATGCACATGCTATCTAGCAGCATTTTACTTTTGTGAATATATGCAGTTTATAGCCTTTTACATTGCTGCACAAGTTACCATTTCAGATGTCCATTTTTCAATATTGTTATATACATGCCCCAAATCTCAAGAAAATCACATACCAACCATTTCTATCGTAATTGTGTGTTTATTATTTGGATATTTCGTGGGTAAAGAGGTTTATCTGTGTTGCTGTTGTCAAATATCAACACGGAAGTGTACAGGAAATGAGTCAGAGGATCTGAGGGGGTTGGATATGATGTATAGTTATGATGGACAAGACACAGACGAATCACGTCACTGTCAGCAGCAGCATACACACGACTCACTAACACACAGAGACAGCGCTGGGAGCGGATCATTATTATCAGATTGTGTAAATCAGTGGAAAATTAATAGAAATTATGATTCTGTCTGAAAAATGAGGTAAACATCAGTACATATATCAATATATCTCCGTAGATATGCAACTTTGGCCTATAAACCCTTATCAACGCTGTTCAGTTAATCTATGTGAACACAAATAAACTGCTGCAGATGTGACTGTATATTAATGCTTGGTGAATTTCTATTCTAAAAATGACTCATACATATTTATTATTTTGTACTCCTGACATAAATTACTAAATAACTGTCCCTGCAACAATGTTTTATCCAAACATTGGTCAAATATCAAAGCTAGAATCCTTAAACTTTTAACTGATGCACCTGTTTCTCCAGATCAAGTAAGAGAGTGATGTTTAACATGCTGTGAAAGTGAAACAATAATAATCTGGGGCGGTTGACGATCCTTGACCGCAAAAGGATTAAAGCAGTTTTGCTATGTGCATACATTTATGAACACAGGAAACACCAAAGACAATCAAGGACTAAAGAGACTAACTTGTGAAAATGTCATGCTAATGTGTACTACATGTTCAGTCTATAAGTATGCATGCAGGTGTGTACCGTTTCTTTACAAAGTGGCACTGCAAACAACTGTCTTGCCATGAACAACACAGTGTCTTTTGGTCATTTTTTGTGGATCTGTGTAAATGGTGATTGTTTTGAAAACATTGACATCTGTTAATAAAAAAACAAACAAACAAAAAAACTTAACTGACAGCATATCAGATAAAAAATATTATATTTATTATTTCAAAAGATTTGAAAAATTCCATAAATTATTATACTTGACCACTTTTAGAATGTCTAATTTCTAGAAACTCACGTATCTCTCTGCTTAATTTCATAGCCTGCTTTAAACTTTGTTTAATCTTCTTTTCTTCACTTCTAATCCATTTTGAAAATGTTTACTGTTGGAATGTTTCTAATGTAGAGAAACACAATAGACCAAATTAGATTCAGTAAATGATCGAGAATTTCCAGTAAATGTTATATGTACGTGGTGTGTGGGTAAGTGTGTTTGGCTCTCTACCCGATCACACTGGAGGCTCATTGGAATGCAAGGTGTAAAAGCTGTGCAGCTAAAGAATATCCAGATAATATCAGGATAAAAAACACGTTAATGCCAGATGGAAAGGGGCCCAAATTCTGTTATTTGCATGAATTTGTTGCTTATTTGCTTAAAAATAAATCATTTATGAGGATCCTATCTGGTCATTAATGTGTTGCAGTTTCACTGCTAAAAGTGGGTCTTGCCATCTGGACTTAATATGGGATTTTCTCTGCAGTATATGAATCAGCATTAAGCCTAGACATTGACATAATAGTGAGGGCACTGCCTCAGACATAGTTTAACAAAATAATGGAGATTTCATTGCAGATGGTCATGGGCAGCAGTCTGAAAAGCCTTTGTTTGCAGCTGCGCTCAGCTGGCTGGCCCAATCACTCGTGCTCTCGGGCCAACCTCCTGGTGACCTCCATTTGATAGCAGAGGCGGGCCCATTCGGGTCACCTTGTGACCTCTCAACGTGAGCCTTTTACGTGATGGGGTAAACCGTCTGTGTACAAGCTAATGGCTGTGTAGGGCTAGCTGGTTTTCTTCATGCACGCTCAAAGAAATACCTGCCACAAACTCTGTGGTGTGGTCCCCTGATTGATTTTTGCTGGAACTGTCTGAAATTGTCTTTTAAAATGAATCAGGCTCATAGTTAGAGTATAAAACACAAACTAAATTGTTTTAGCAGATATTGTAAAGCAGGGGTCGGCAAGTAAGTTTGCCATCGGGCCAAAAAAAAAAAAAAAAAAAAAAAAATTCAAGAAATTAATTGATAAAAAAGGCAGCTAGAATTGCCTGTGACAGACTGTTACAGTGTCTTTTGTAACTGGTAGTGAGCTGTGTTACTGTGTTAAATCCTGTAGGACAGTCATTAACAAAAAGCCACATTTGTGTGGTGGTGGTGGTGTATCCATTTTACACTGGATAAATGAATAAAGCACATTTCGAACCTGGCAAGTATCTTCATTCACCAACTTGCAACACAGACCACCTTGCTAAAACACACATATGTGGGAGATTAAATTAAAAATTAAATAAATAAAAAAAGGTATGCATTTAGCAGACGCTTTAATCCAAAGCGTTTTACAGTGCATTCAGGCTATCAATTTTTAACTATCATGGGAGATTCGGAATGGATAAAAATAACTTAAAAAAAATAAAAAATAAAAATAAAAGAGGACTTCAATAACCCCATTAAAGCTGCAGAAGGTAACTTTTGTAAAAATGTATTTTTTACATATTTGTTAAACCTGTCTTTATGTCCTGACAGTTAAATATGAGACAGATAATCTGTGAAAAAATCAAGCTCCTCTGGCTCCTCCCAGTGCTCCTATTGCCATTTGCAGAAAATACATCGCTCCTGGTAAGAAAAAACCAATCAGAGCTGCGGTCCGTAACTTTTTTTTTTTTTGTTGTGCTCAAAATTTACAAAATGTATATAATAAGCGAGTACACTATGAATCCATTTTCCAAACCGTGTTTTTAGCTTGTCCTGAATCACTATGGTGCACCTATAATAAGTGTTTATATTCAGACTATTTTAGATTGCTTCGGGGGTACCGTGGCGGAGTAACCCCGCACCTTTGTGATTCTTCATAGACATAAACAGAGAGAAGTAGTTCCGGCTACAATGTCCTTCCGCAACACGCAAGCAGTTCTGTTTATTAACCGCTAGAGCGTCAAGTTACCTACCGCAGCTTTAATGGCATGTTTGGGGCATGCCCTAAACAAAGTATGTTTTACTTCCTCTTTCCATATTGTGAATGATAAATGTGTATCATTTTAATTTGCTTGTTACACGATGAAGCCTTATTGTAATAATTATTTGACTTGGCCTACTTTTACAATTTTCCTTGGCATCATCACTTACTAAATTGGAATAAAAAATAAATAAAATAAAAAAAAGTTATGCGGGATGTATGCTATTATGTCGTGTGCAGTGTGATGTTAACATTTTAAATGTTTAACATTTTTGAGAGAAAATGGCACTATCAAAGGGTCTAAAGAATCAAGTCAAGTCACCTTTATTTATATAGCGCTTTAAACAAAATACAACATACACAAAGCATCTGAACAACATTCATTAGGAAAACAGTGTGTCAATAATGCAAAATGACAGTTAAAGGCAGTTCATCATTGAATTCAGTGATGTCATCAGTTTAAATAGTGTCTGTGCATTCATTTGCAATCAAGTCAACAATATCGCTGTAGATGAAGTGACCCCAACTAAGCAAGCCAGAGGAGACAGCGGCAAGGAACCAAAACTCCATCGGTGACAGAATGGAGAAAAAAAACCTTGGGAGAAACCAGGCTCAGTTGGGGTCAGTTCTCCTCTGACCAGACGAAACCAGTAGTTCAATTCCAGGCTGCAGCAAAGTCAGATTGTGCAGAAGAATCATCTGTTTCCTGTGGTCTTGTCCTGGTGCTCCTCTGAGACAAGGTCTTTACAGGGGATCTGTATCTGGGGCTCATCTAGTTGTCCTGGTCTCCGCTGTCTTTCAGGGCTGTAGAGGTCCTTTCTAGGTGCTGATCCACCATCTGGTCTGGATACGTACTCGATCCGGGTGACTGCAGTGACCCTCTGATCTGGATACAGACTGGATCTGCTGGCTACGGTGACCTCGGAATAAGAGAGAAACAGACTAATATTAGCGTAGATGCCATTCTTCTAATGATGTAGCAAGTACATCAGGTGTTATGGGAAGTGTTTCCGGTTCCGGTTTACCTAATTAATGCAGCCTAAAAATCCTTTAACGGATTTGGATATTAAAAGTATATCAGTATGTTATGTGTAAGCCAGGTTAAAGAGATGGGTCTTTAATCTAGATTTAAACTGCAAGAGTGTGTCTGCCTCCCGAACAATGTTAGGTAGGTTATTCCAGAGTTTATGCACCAAATAGGAAAAGGATCTGCCGCCCGCAGTTGATTTTGATATTCTTGGTATTATCAAATTGCCTGAGTTTTGAGAAAGTAGCGGACGTGGAGGATTATAATGTAAAAGGAGCTCATTCAAATACTTAGGTGCTAAACCATTCAGGGCAGGAAAGTTGACAACGAAAATAGGGCTTACAAAGAAGAATAGAAAGACAACTAGTGATGTTACGTTCTGTGCCGAGGCTTGAGAGCATGTGTCAAGAATCGACTGCTTTCAGTGAAGTGCGTATCGAGGCTTTTAACGCTTTAGAGCAGTGATGTCATTGATGACATCCAAAGCCTTGCTTGGGCTGGCTGGTTCAGTAAGGGATTCAAATATTGTAAACAGACCTGTTAAATTCAGACACTTTCCAGTTTTAGACTAATTATATTGGCCCTCCTTTTTTTTTTCATCACTAATTTATAAGTCTTAGCTGGCGCACAACAGTATATCATAGATCACATCAGGTCATCTTTAATGCATATGCTTGTTTTACACTATTTGGCCACCAAGTGGTATTGTGAGCAAATGAAGCCTTGAGAAATTAACCCTTTTGTGAACACTTGGATGAAAATCTTCAATGCTTCATAAGGCTTCATCTCACCATAACAAAAGACAACTATGTGTTCATCCTACCTAGTTTTGTGAATGTAAAGCTGGTTTGTCTTATCTGCAATGAAGTTGCCGCTGTTTGCATAGAATATAATATTAGATGGAATTACTAATGAAAAGCTGTTCAAATTGAAAGCTCAAAATTCATCTCAAAACATTGCTGCAAAAAAAGGTTATTGTACTTTAATTTTGAAGGCAAAATCACTAAAGACCAAGTGATTGTAAGTGTCTGTTGCTGTCATGACAAATCCATTTCAGAACAAGTTGCTATCAAAATAGGCTAACTGCAGGTGTGGGCTGGATATTATTGCCAGGGGTAAAGTTTTGGACAGCCGGAAGGGAACTTCATCAGAGAAAATAACTTTGCACCAGTCTTCTGCTGTCCAATCCTTGTAATTCCTGCAGAATTTCAGTCTGTCCTTGACATTTTTCTTGGAAAGAAGTCGCTTCTTTGCAGCCCTTCTTGACACCGGGACATTGTGCAATAGTCTTGGCCTCACTGTGTGTGCAGATGCCTTCACACCAACTTTCTACCATTCCTGAGCAAGCTCTGCA
Organism: Carassius auratus; assembly: GCF_003368295.1. NCBI lineage: Eukaryota > Metazoa > Chordata > Actinopteri > Cypriniformes > Cyprinidae > Carassius > Carassius auratus. Next base: position 10,432,131 of record NC_039256.1, read on the forward strand.
CTGGGGGTGACACGAATCCCTAGCTGACTCCTCAGGAGGAGACGGTCCTGGTGCTTGCTGGACACTCTGCGATGTCCTGAAGACTTCGTCACTGCACTCAAACTTTTCTCCTTGAAGTTCTTGGTGATCCGGTAAATAGTTATTTCAGGTCCATCAGTCTGCTCTTAGAATCTATTTAGTATAATAGTGATTTTAACTGACTAGTACTCATTCACACTTTCACATATGCTGGTGATATGATTAGCCAATTAATGTTAGCTGGTCATTTTGTGTCAGGATAAAAAACTGTGAAATGTGAGGGTTTTTTTGTACATTTTTTATGAAAAAGTATCTTTTTTGGGGGGGTGCAATTATTTTTAGCAATTATTTAAAATGCATCTAATCACTCTACATAAGAGTATATATATAAATATAGAATATGTCTATATACATTAAGATTTGACATATAGTGCATGTTATTTGGTAGGAGGGCAGAGATCAGGTCAATGCAAAAATGACTGTATACACTGTACACCATAGTGTGCAAAGAAAGTTTAAGCAGCATGTGCATTATACAATGAGTAAAACAGAATGTGCATTACAGTGAGGTAAGTAAATGGCATACTGTATGTTTACATATGGCCAATGACCATAACAGTGCAAACGGCATCCGAAGGTAGAAATGTGCAAGGGAATGTGCAAAAAATGGACTGCAAACCCAATTAGCTCCCCAACACCAAAGTGCTGCCCCCGGGCATGTAGATTATATGCCTTCTTTTTCTGTTTCCCAGTACTCATCAACTGCCTCTTGGCATACATGTTGGCTGATTCCTGGAGCTGTCTAGCATATTCAGGCCCCACAGGAACAGGCAGAGCATCTGGAGTCAGACACCCAGCTCAGCGGTGGTTTTATTTTCCCTACCCAACATCATCAGGGCTGGTGAGCATGGGGTTGGGTGCTGAACTACAGTGTGACATATCATTAGGAGTAGTGGCAGATGTGTGTCCCAATCGTGCTCATGAGTGGATGTCAAGATACAACTAGCTGACAACTGTCCAGCTAGTGTCCTATTAAAGCACTCCATGAGTCTGTTGTTTTGGGTATGGTGCATGTCTTACTGATTCCCAGCTGCCCACACATAGTAGAGAACACTCTGCACACAGAATAACCCTCCTGATCACTATGGATACTCTGAAGGATTCCCAAACCCTTGATCAAGACATTGGCAACAGTCTAAGACTCTTAGTCAGGTAGCACAAAAGCCTCAGGCTATTTGGCAAAGTAATCCATAGCAGTTAAGACAAAATGTTATCCCCCTGTGTGGATTGTGGGAATGGCCCCAAGATGTCCATCCTTCAAAGGTGGTACTTGAAAAACCTGATAGTGGACATTGTGGCTAGTAGTTCTCCCATGTGTGACACAAGACCTCTTTTCTGCCTTGATTTGCACCTTGCTTAAGCAGGCTTCTACTCTCTCTCCATATGGACACACTTGAGATAGGACTGTATCTTTGCATCTCCACTTGCATCCGTATCTAACACAAATGGTGGGAGGGGGTCTGGGGGTGCCAAAATGAGCGCACTCATCAGGGTCTGTTGCAGAGTACTAAAAACTTTTTTATAGCCCTCTGACCAGACAAAAGACTGATCCTTCTGCAGGAGCTTGTACAAGGTGGCAGCCGAGAAAAAAACTTAAACCAGTAATAGGCTGCCAGACCCAAGAAGCTCTTCATCTTTTTTTCTGATTCGCTAGGGTGGGCCACTCCATCAGAATGGAGCTAGTGTCCTGCTGTCCTTCTCTCCAGCACTGTTTTCCAGACATACATAGGATAACACAGTAGGGATGTAAAATAACCCTAATATATAATAAATAAATAATGTACTATATATATATATATATATATATATATATATATATATATATATATATATATATATATATATATACACAGAAATAAAATATAGGAAAACTATTAATTGTTTAGATAAATGTACATATATGTTATTACTGTGCATGTTATTTACAAATTGTGCAGTTTAATATAAATATGTCAGATAACTTTCCTAGTTGTGATGGACAATGTATAATTATGAAGATAAATTGTTCATGTTGAAAAAAACTGTTCCTGTGCCTGGCTGTTCTATTGGTCAGTGCTCTGTAGTGATGACCAGATGGCAACAGTTTGAAGAGAGAGTGGGCTGGGTGTAAGGGTTCCAAGATGATTTGTTTTTTGTCCTTTTCCTCACTCTGGAGATGTAAAGATCTTGGAGGCTGGGCAGAGAGGCACCTATAATCCTCTCAGTAGTCCTGACGGTCCGTTGTAGTCTCTTGATGTCTAATTTGGTAGCTGATCCAAACCAGACAGTAATGGACGAACAGGCTGGTTGAATTTCCACAGATGGCGAAGGAAGTTAAACACATGGATCAGACCTTTATTTATTTCTATAAACCATCTCTAAAAATCACTCATATGGGCAACACTTTAATACCATGTTCAGAAGAGCCTGCAAAGACACTGCACATATTTTATTATAACGCTTTTCAGTTGAATGTTCATTTATAGACGACACATTGTTCAGTTATTGTGGCTTCAGTCTTCCACTGACCTTCTTTCCTTTATTTACCAATAATACTAATTCTTATTCACTAATTTAAAAATTCTTTGTTTACTAATAATATTAGTGATATGACATAAACAAACAAGGAGAGTTGATGAAAAATATTCAGATTTATATATTTATTTTGTGTTTTGTTAAAATACTATTTTGCTTTGTTTACTATAAACATGAGCCTCGGGGAGGTGTTGCTTCAATTGATAACAACGTTTTCAGGATTTCTCAGAGGGCAGGCTTCAAGTATAACTTGTTTGAAGTAATGGTGCTTCATATAACATTATCCAGTGAATCAAGTGTTAATGATAAATCCCCTGTGATGTGTGTACTGGCTACTGTATACAGGCCACCAGGCCACCATACAGACTTTATTAAAGAGTTTGGTGATTTTACATCTGAGTTAGTTCTGGCTGCAGATAAAGTTTTAATAGATGGTGATTTTAATATGTTGATAATGAAAAAGATGCATTGGGATCAGCATTTATAGACATTCTGAACTCTCTTGAGGTTAGACAACACATTTCAGGACCTAATTATTGTTGAAATCATACTCTAGATTTTATACTTTAACATGGAATTGATGTTGATGGTGTTGAAATTATGCAGCCAATTTTTTATCTCGGATCATCATTTAGTTTTGTGTAAACTTCATGTAGCCAAAATTTGTAAATTCTACTTTTTGTTACAAGTATTGAAGAACTATCACTTCACTCCCAAAATACTTTTTTAGTTATCTTCCTGGTATATCCCAATTCCTTAGCATATCTAAAATCTCAGAACAACTTGATGATGTAACAAAAACTATGGACTCTTTTCTAGCATTTTAACTACAGTTGCTCCTTTACGCTTAAGGAAGGTTATGGAAAACAGTCTGACACCATGGTATAATGAGCATACTCGCACCCTAAAGAGAGCAGCCAGAGAAATGGAGCTCAGCTGGAGGAAAACTAAATTAGAGGTATTTCGTATTGCTTGGTGGGAAAGTAACCTATCCCACAGAAAAACATTAAAAACTGCTAGATCTGATTACTCTTCTTCTCTTTTAGAAGAGAAAAAACATAACCCCTGGAATTTATTCAGTATATTTATTCAGTGGCTAAATTAACGTTGACATTTCCCAACATCACAGCAGTAATGACTTTATGAACTACTTTACTTCTAAAATCGATACTATTAGAGATAAAATTGTTACCATTCAGCCGTCAGCTACAGTATCACATTAGACAGTGTACTATAGATCCCCTGAGGAACAGTTCCAGTCATTCTCTACTATAGGAGAGGAAGAATTGTATAAACTTGTTAAATCATCTGAACCAACAACATGTATGGTAGACCCTATATCACCTAAGCTCCTAAAAGAGGTGTTTCCAGAAGTCATAGATCCTCTTCTGACTATGATTAATTCATCATTTTCATAAGGATATGTCCCCCAAACCTTCAAACTGGCTATTATTACGCCTCTCATAAAAAAAAAAAAAAAAAAAAAAAAAAAAAAAAAACACAATTTGACCCCAAAGAACTAGTTAATTATAGACCAATCTCAAATCTCCCTTTTCTGTCCAAGATACTAGAAAAGGTAGTATCTTCACAATTATATTGCTTCTTTGAGAAAAATTGTATATGTGAGGATTTCCAGTCAGGATTTAGACCATGTCATAGTACTGATACTGCTCTCCTTAGTGTTACAAATGACCTGCTCTTATCATCTGATCGTGGTTGTATCTCTCTTAGTTCTATTGGATCTTAGTGCTGCATTTGACACTATTGACCACAACATTCTTTTCGTAGACTTGAACACTTTGTTGGCATTAATGGAAGTGCATTAGCATGGTTTAACCCTCTGGAGTCAATTAACGCGTATACACGTTATGAGTCATTTTCTCCTGATAACCCCGAAAATAACTTAAATTACACTTTCAGTTTTAATTGTACAGATAAGAACAATACATCAATTGAATCTGTAAAGGGTCTACTTTTTTGTATACAGACATAATAACAACACAACTTAGTGCACTTATAAAATAAAGATAACAAACAAGGTGTGCTGTCTGCAGCCTTTGTCTGCGCTGATCTTCATGTACAAACACATCATTAAAATGAACTGTAACTCTGTGAATACTCAATGAAGAGACATGAGAGAGATACCTATAGAAAGCCTCACATGACTACTTTTACTAAATGTCACTAAACAAGTGCCGCCGAAAACAAATATTCTGTTATAAAGTAATCCATATGAAAACAATGTGATGTCCGTTTTTCACGTCTCTCTTCATTATCTTCTGAGACCACACCCCACGCTGAACGCTCTATTCAGATTCTAATGTTTTAAACTGAAGCGTGTGGCTTGAATACTCCCACACAGAAGAAAAAGCAGCGAGACTGTTCTAAAAGTTTTTTATTTATTTGTTTTACTGTTTGCTTCGCGATGGGAGGAATAAGACATAATTCACCCAAAAAAGACGTGATGGGGTTGAGGATTTGAGAAATGGATTTCCTCAGAAAAAAAAAGAATGAAGCACTTTATTCAGCAGAGATCATGAGCATGAGTAAGTCTCTTTTTATTTATTTATATACTTCTACTAGTTATTATTATTATTATTTTTTTTTTTTCAAAAATACAATTATGTACATACATGCATTTCACATTATTATAGCCCAGTTTGTGCTGATTACAGTGAGATTAGACTTTACCAATTTAGATATAAGAAACTGAAAAAAAGCACAAATGTTAGGGCATGACAACTTCTCCAGGCCCCAAAAATACCCTTAGACCCCAGAGGGAAATTACTCGTCATCCAGTTTTTAATATCAATTATGCATTCCATTAGTTTTTAAAATTGGTTTTTTAGTCTGCTTTAGTCTGAGCCAGCCCTTACTAAGGCATGGAATGAACGAAACACCTGAGAAGAGATAATGCAAACCCCTCAGAGGACCTCAGATGATGCCAACCCTGTAACAACATAAACTACAAAGTTTTGCTACAAGTTTGATTGAAACATATAATCATTGCTGTTAAAAGTGTTCATCAACTAAATTTAACCATACATACATAAATACACACACACACACACACACACAGGTGCTGGTCGTATTATTAGAATATCATTAAAAAGTAGATTTATTTCACTAATTCCATTCAGAAAGTGAAACCTGTATATTATATTCATCCATTACACACAGACTGATGAATTTCAAATGTTTATTTCTTTTAATTTTTATGATTATAACTAGAAACTAAGGAAAATCCCAATTTAAGTATCTCAGAAAACTAGAATATTACTTAAGACCAATACAAAGAAAGGATTTTTAGAACTATTGGCCAACTGAAAAGTATGAACATGAAAAGTATGAGCATGTACAGCACTCAATACTTAGTTGGGGCTCCTTTTGCCTGAATTACTGCAGCAATGCGGTTTGGCATGGAGTCGATCAGTCTGTGGCACTGCTCAGGTGTTATGAGAGCCCTCCAGACTCTGGGATCCTGATTTCCAAAGGAAATGCAAAATGTACTTTCATCAGAGAACATAACTTTGGACCACTCAGCAACATTCCAGTCCTTTTTGTCTTTAGACACTTCTGACGATGTCGGTTGTTTAAGAATGGCTTGACACAAGGAATGCGACAGGTGAAACCCATGTCTTGCACACGTCAGCACGTAGTTGTTCTTGAAGCACTCCATCTGGAGTCCTCTTTTTGTGAATCTCCCCATTTTTTAATGGGTTTTGTTTCACAATCCTCTCCAGGGTGCGGTTATACTTACTGCTTATACACTTTTTTTTTCTACCACATAATTTCCTTCCCTTCACCACTCTATTAATGTGCTTGGACATAGAGCTATGTGAACAGCGAGTCTCTTTTGCAGTTTTATCACACAGCATAATGCCAGAGAAATTTTGAGGGAGCATGCAATTGCCATGCTGACTACCCGAATGTCCACTAGAGCTGTTGCCCATGAAATGAATGTTTATTTCTCTACCATAAACCATCTCCAAAGATATTTCAGAGAATTTGTAAGAGAATGTGTAATCACACCTGCCCAGGACTTTCACATCCAGCATCGTCACTTCCAAGACATTCTGAGACCAGCCCCCCGCTCTACTTCCTTAAGTGGAATTTGCTATTCTAGGAACTACCAAAAGTCCAGTGTTTTGTGACCTTAGGGAGCGTGATGGATTGTTACATGGTAGAAGGCTAGTTAAGTATGCAGGAGTTAAACCATTTAGGGCCGTATAGGTAAGTAATGATCATTTGTAACTGATACAGAAATTAATAGATAGCCAGTGCAGAGACTGTACAATTGGGGTAATTGGGGTTTATATTCTTGACCTGGTTGTGACTCTAGCTGCTGCATTTTGGACTACCTGTAGCTTGTTTATTGAAGAAGCAGGACAACCACATAGAAGAGCATTACAATATTCCAGTCTAGAGGTCATGACTAGCTTTTATGCATCAGAAACATAACATGTTTCGTAGCTTGGCAATGTTTCTAAGATTGAAGAATGCAGTTTTTGTAGCATGGGAAATATGATTTTTCAAAAGACAAATTGCTGTCTAATATAACACCCAGATTTTTTACTGTAGAGTAAGTAACAGTACATTCGTCTAGTTGCAAATTCTAATCTACAAGATTCTGTGTACTGTTTTTTGGTCCAATAATTAATATCTCTGTCTTATCCGAATTCAATTGGAGAAAATTATTGGTCATCCAATCTTTTACATTTTTAACATACTCTGTTAGCTTAGATAATTTCGAAGTTGAATCTGGTCTCGTTGAGATATATAGCTGAGTATCATCAGCATAACAGTGGAAGCTAATTCCATATTTTCTGATAATATTACCAAGGGGCAACATGTATATTGAAAATAGAAGGGGACCTAGGACGGATCCTTGTGGCACTCCATATCTTACTGGTGATAAATGAGATATGCCTCCCCATTTAAATACACAAAATGGTAGCGATCAGACAGGTAGGATCTAAACCATCTTAGAGCTTGCCCTTGAATACCTGTAAAGTTTTGTAATCGATCTACGAGTATGTCATGATCTATGGTGTCGAACGCAGCACTAAGATCAAGTAAGACTAGAAATGAGATGCAGCCTTGATCTGACGCAAGGAGCAGATCATTTGTAATTTTAACAAGTGCAGTTTCTGTGCTATGGTGGGGTCTGAAACTTGAAATTCTTCATACAGATATTTTTTTTTGTTTTGCAGGAAGGAGCTCAATTGAGCAGACACAACTTTTTCTAAAATTTTAGACAGAAATGGAAGATTTGAAATAGGCCTATAATTTGCCAGTTCACTATTATTTAGTTTTGGTTTCTTAATAAGAGGCGTAATAACCGCCAGCTTGAATGGTTTTGGGACGTGACCTAAAAATAACGACAAGTTAATGTTATTGAGAAGCGGTTCTTCGGCTACAGGTAACAACTCTTTCTGTAATTTAGTGGGTACAGGATCTAATAAACATGTTGTTGGTTTAGATACAGTGATAAGTTTATTTAGCTCTTCCTGTTTGGGTGCGTTGGATGAAACTGAAGTGTTAGATGCTGTAGAATCTACATATGCTATTGCATTTCTAATGTCAATCTATTTTATCAGTGAAGAAATTCATAAAGTCATTACTATTAAACGTTGATGGAATATTTGAATCTGGTGGTGTCTGGTTATTTGTTAATTTAGCCACTGTGCTAAATAAAAACCATGGATTGTTTTGGTTATTAGCAGTTTTTAGAGCCTGTCTATGTCACGCTGTAAGTCTCTGTTTCCCTGGGTTTCCACTAGTGAGCTGACTTCTCTTTAGGCACTTCACCATAGGCACTATAATTCCTCTAGTCTGATCCTGTCTTCTCCGGTTAATTGCACCAGGTGCAGGCAATCTATTGTCATTAGTCTCCTTATAAATACTTGTCTTTCCCTGTTGTTTGTTTGGAGTCCTTACCCTTCGATGTACCAGTCTTTTCGTTCCCCGAGATTCCTCATTCTCATGTTCTGAGTTCCCATTCCGATTCCTTCCCTTCCTGGTTTTGTTATGTTGATGGTTTGGACTGAATTCTGGTTTTGACCCATTGCATGTTTGACTACGATTTTGGATTACCTCTTTTAAATATACCTGCGATTGGATCTCTCGTCTCCCTTTGTTTCACTGGTCGTCGAATCGTTACAGTCTATAGCTGGACATACTGTTTTTCCATGCAATTCTAAAAACTTCCAAGTTAGTTTTTCTCCATTTGTGTTCAAGACTACAAGTTTCTTTCTTGAGTATTACTGTTATACCATGGCACAGTACGTTTTACTGTAACCTTGTTTCAATTTGATGGGGGCAACAGCTTCTAATGTATTAGAGAAAATAGTTCTCTTCACGGATGAATCCCAGTTTTCACTGTACAGGGCAGATGGCAGACAGCATGTACAGTATGGCATCATGTGGGTGAGTGGTTTGCTGATGTCAACATTGTGGATTGAGTGGCCCATGGTGGCAGTGGGGTTATGGTATGGTCAGGTGTCTGTTATGGACAATGAATTTTTTTATGGCATTTTGAATGCACAGAGATACCGTGATGAGATCCTGAGGCCCACTGTTGTGCCATTCATCCACAACCATCACCACATGTTGCAGCATGATAATGCGTGGCCCCATGTTGCAAGGATCTGTATGCAATTCCTTGGAAGTTGAAAACATCCCAGTTCTTGGATGGCCAGCATACTCACCGGACATGTCACCTATTGAGCATGTTTATCAGCATCTTGATATGCCACACATGCCTACCCTATAAAGATTTGTAAACAATATCTGAGAGAAATGAGCCTTTTGTGTACATAAAAAAAAAAAGTCACAGATCTTTGAGTTCAGATCATGAAAAATGGGGTAAAAACAAAAGTGTCGGTGTGTGTGCGCATATATATATATATTAGTAGAAACTTAATTTCCTATAAAGCTGTTTAGCATTTTGTGACCAGCGCTATAAACATAAACTTGAATTGAAATTAATTTAATGCAACTCGCTAGACTGAATGTTATTTGATAATGTAAAGGTTATTTTCTCTCTTTTTGTAGAATGAAAGTGTTACAGTCTAGTTAGCAACTTAATGTTTTTTATAAAATTCACATTAAATACAGTCAGTCATATATAAAACAAATTGGTATTAAGTAAAAAGACAGATTTTTTTATGCAATGAATTTTAAAATTGTGCCCCCTTAAAGCAACCTCATGACGCCACCCAATAACCCCCCCCCCCCCCCAATACAACCAACACCAACACCCCCAAGTTATTTTAATCTACATCCTAGCTTTGTGTCTAGCTTTGTTAACCTCCTCTATGCTAATAGCACAATCAACCCGTCATTACATTTCTCTAAATCAACAAAATTAAGGTCTTTTAAATGCATGCAAACATCTCAGCTTTACTTTGAATCTGACAAGAGAAGAGTTGATTTTAAAAAGACTAATCAAGAGCCCTGGTTTGTCATATCGCTCTGCTGCAGATAGCCCATGGTTGTGTAAAAGGTATAATTACTGCCTTACAATTAAAGCCTGATAGTAGTTCCTCTCCTGTGAATGCAACCCTAAATACACACTTTGAAGTTATAATGATGGTTCCCATGAGTGAGGAAATGTTTTGCGGCTATTGCAATTATCACTAAAACCTCCATGGATCATTGTTCTTTAGTGAAAGAGAGACCAATGATCCAATGACAGCCCTCTATTACATCTCCAAAAGTTTTGCTTTACTTAGTAATCATCAGTGCTCTTGACCCAAGGTTATTTTTGTATAAAACCGTAAAGCTAAACTAAGAAAAGGGAACTTTTTTTGAAATTATACAACCAATAAATGGCTCATTAAAAATAAAAATGGCAATAATCAAAATAAGTTTTTTTTTTTTTTTTTTGAAAACATTAGTGTGTATGAAATTAGTATTCTGTGTTTCAGTGTGGCTCCAGTGGACCTGAAGGTTTTGACTTTCGGAATGAGGTTTCTTGAAGTAATATGGCTACGGATAACGTTCCAATAGCCTCTGATTACACATGGAAATGAGTGATTTACCAGCTAAAACATTTTCACTGGAATGGATGGCCTACTGTGCAGCAGTTGACTAAAGCAATGAATGTGTTTAGAAACAATGAGCATGTGTTATAACAGCTGCTTCGGATTTGATCATAAACGTAAACACTTTTCACCTGTGTTTTTTCTTACTTCAGCTGTGGAAGGTTACGTTAGCTCTCTAGCGCTATACCATTAAAGGTAATACCTGTTCCTCTACATGTTATTTGCATTAATATATTGCATAATATTTATCCATTATAATTTTAATATAAAGATTAGTTTTTATCACTGAAACACTGGGTACTTTATACTATTCATATGTCAATTGCTGCTGTAATAATAAGAACAGTGCCTACTGACATGAAAATTTATATAACCAAGTAAATGAAACATGCTCTGCCAGAGTGTTCTGTTTCTTAGACTAGATTAATACATTAAGATAGTCTGCTGTGAGAATAAATTTATACTTACTCCAGGCAATTTGCATTGCCTTGATATAAAACTATACATATGGCCATGTTTCAAACCTCAAACCTTTCTTTCCAGACTCCTGTCAAGTGATGATAAGGAGAGACAAAAAGTGAGTTGCTAGAAAAAAACATTTAAATAGTGCTCAAATGACAAATAAGCTGAACTGAACAAATAATTTCCTTTCAATTAAAAGTGATAAAAAAGAATGACAGAATGAAAAATGAAGCTGAAGAAATAAGACCATATGCTTATTTCTGCATATGGAAATATGGGAGGGGGGGGGGTGAAATGCTCATTTTCACTCAATATCCTGTTAATCTTGAGTACCTATAGAGTAGTACTGCATCCTTCATATGTCCAAAAAGTCTTTAGTTTTATTATATTTATAAGAGAAAGATAGTCTGTGCCGATTTTTTTTGTTTTTGGAAAAACACGAGCGTCTGGAGGCGTTACGTGTGGGCGGAGCTAAAGAATCACGAGCGCGAGTAGGCTTTTGCGTTGAGAGCGTTTGGAAGTTGTGACATTACCATGAGGAAAAAAAACATAATCCAAATCAAACCATGGCTAACAGTCAGATTCAGCTGTTTATTTATGATCCAGAATCAGATCCCGAGGCTGAAACTGAACGAGAGCAGCAGCAGCAACAACTACAGCAGGACGTGGTATGTATTGAAACTGTATATATTTGCTTAGCGGTTTTGGGAAATGACTAAGTTCCACTTTATGTCAAACTGGGCCTTGTTTGTAAAACAAGCATCTTCGAAATGCAGGGAACAAACAAAAACACTTGCACAACTCCGTCGATGCTCTGTAAAAATAAACTCCGTCCACTGGTCCCTTAATGTTTTTTTTTTGTTTTTTTTGGTAATCTGTGCAGGGTTGTCTTGCCCTCACAACCAAAAACACACTTCTTTTGTGACATTTCGCAACGCTCTCGCTCTGATCAGTGAATGTCTCTGCTCCGCTCTGCTCTATGGGAGTGCGCGCTCTTTCGGCAGAAGTGCCCTTAGGACTCATATAAGGAAATTCTGCTCCATCTAACGTCACACAGACCCATACTCGAAAAAAAACTTTCCGAAACTTGTGACAAACCGGAAGGAGTATTTTTGGAACAAAAGTACTTCTTCAAACGTACAACTTAATTTTTGAAACTTTGTCCATGAATCCAACTCTTAAACAGTATAAAAAACTGCATGAAATTAATATGCATGAAATAGCATTTCACCCCCCCCCCTTAAAAAAAACATGGAATTTTTGTTTAAATAAGTTGATAAGTGTTCAATTTAGATGTTAATGCATCAAGAGGAAGAAATAGCTAAAGCCTGCTTAATTCATGAAAATATTTAATTGATAAATTGCTATAACTTAAAATATATTCACAAAATTGTGATTAAAACTAAAATTATTGTTTGCGTTATAAGTCAGTGTTCAAAGAGAAGTGCATATAAGTGAACCAGAATACATAACAACATTTGCAGACTGCCTGTGCCTGTGCCTGTGTTGCATACTCTCTAGCCTTTCTCATGGAAAACAAACAAACAAATAAAACGTTCTTCCACTATTTCTTTGTTAAGCCTCAATCCATTTTCCTCCAGGTGGTAATGTTCATGCAACTCCACAGTCATGACCTAAGATTTAGTGTTTTTTAAAAAAAAAAATTATTTTTAGAAACCTTAGTTCACACTTGCAGATATTACAGAATTCAGGTTGCATACATATGAAGGTGCATGCACCAGCCAAAAATCTGTGTTTGAGACCTAATAAATGAATGGTAATGGGAATGGATAGTTTTCTTCGGGTGTTATAGAAATGCCCTGGCTGTAGACTCATTTCACTTGATGTACTCTAAAGCAGCTGGCCTTGATCCTATTTTAACCTCTCAATAGCCTTTGCTTAATCACAGAAATTGGCAATCTACCAGCTAAAATATGTTCACTAGTAATGAACGACCTACTGTGCAGCAGCTGACTAAAGTGATATAAACATGAATCAACCCGGCGTTGCATTTGATCAACACAAACACTTCTTTACCTGTGGCTTTTTTTATTTTAATTTTATTTATTTATACCTCTCTCTGCCTCTAAACCGTTAAGAGCAATAGCAGTTCTTCTACAAACCACAATTTTAGCTTGATTTTCCAATTATTGTTTCTAATATAACAGTTTTAGCTGCTCATATCCCTGGCCACTTTATTCCATGGCCAATGCAGATGTTAATTGCTTCTGCAGCAATAACAAGAACAGTACCTACTGACATGAAAATTTATATAATCAAATCAATGATGCACTCACTAGTCTGCCAAAGTCTGGTCCCAGACTAGATTATTGCACTGAGAGTTAACTTCAGTCCTGTGGGAATAAAGTTATACTGACTCAGGGCAGCCTGCATTGCATTGCAGGTCTTTTTCTCAGTTGCTAAGACACTGAAAACTACAACACTAGAAACATTACAGACAAAATGTTCAAGCTAAAATCAAACACTCTGTTCAAAATAAAATAAACTTTGCCCTCTGCAAAGTCAGAGATGAATTTGGACCATAATATCATAGAGCTGATTGGATGCACTTATTTTGATGTCAATAGCAAAATATATGGTAAGGGCTTTCTCTTCCATTTTAATTTTGATGAGAAATATATCCTAATTAATGTTCCAATCATAACTGAAAGTCTGCATGAAGCAACATATATTTTTGTATGTCAACAAGTTGAGAACCACTGATCTATGTGATGATGAGTGTATATGAACTGTATATATGCTCATGATAAAATTAGCCTTGAACTTTTCCTTGTTGGGTTTGTCCTGCAGTGATCTTTGGTTTTTTTTGCAATTCTTCATCTAGTGTTTGGAAATTCAGGAACAAATGTATGATGGAAAAATGTGAACTTTAACTGCCAGTTTGTATAGTAAATTTCACTGAAGCAGTCCTAGAGTGTTAAACAGAAGAGATAAATGAATATAAATATTATTAGTGGCTCTAATGGTAGAATTTGAATTAGAAGAGAAGTCAAAGTGAGGTTACACAGAGGTAAAACAACAGTTGTCCATGCGTGAAGGTGGAGTAGTTCCCTTTCAGTCAGTCACTCTCAACGTAATGTCGATGATGACTGATGAATTGGGATCTCACCAGACAGACCAATCCAATTTGAGTGTAACTAAATGAGCCAATGCACATTGGCATGCGATTATTGCATCCAGCTGCCACTGATAACAGTATGAGTATATGAGGCAGCAGGTGCACCGCATTCATTCATGCTTTTGTTTTAGAGCCGAGCAGTAGTGCATTACTACTGCCCTCAACTTATCGAGTGCAGACCTTACAGCATGGCAGCGGTGGTCATGGTTGCATGGCGAGAACAGAAAATCATCATAGTGCAGCTAGCCACACCAGGAGTGTGCGGTGGCCATCTCCCCTGTGTGCTTCAGCACAAAAGAGCCTTTCTCTAAAAGAGCAACAGATGCCCCTCTCTTTTTCCAGGGATGACGACCCGGCTGCGTTGCCCCCTTCAGGTGTGATAGCGTTGTCCAAGCAAGACCCAGAGATGACGGCTATGCTTTTCCCAGGCCACTGAGGATATTGGGCTCATGTGGAGGTCACACTGGTTCTCAGCACCCCCTTCCAATGCCATTATTTCCAGAGGTGCATGAGGAGCTTACAAGATCATGAAAGGCACCGTTTACTGCCCAAAACAAATCTTGAAATTTCTCAACTCTCAGCAACTTTGTTGGTGGAGCTTCTTTGCAGTACACGGGCATTCCCTCTGTTAAATGGTCTCTGGCCATGCAACTGTGTCCAAGGTTAAGTCCTTCCTCCTCTCTCACCAGCGGGCAGCAGTGGGTTGCCCATGACCACCCCTCCTGCCCATTCATGGAAACAGGCAAGGGCTGTAGCATTCAAGTCTTCACACGCATGAATGTCACAAGCTTCAAGCTGGGACCCTTGTGTTTTCTCCCCCACATGGAGGAATCAGGTTAGTGTTACACTTCACACACAGACTCCGCCCTCTGCTGTCACAGGCTAGGCTATCACTGGCTTTGAGCTGAGTACCTGTGTGTCACCATGCTGCCCTACTGTCGGTACATCGGTTTCTCAATTGGTTCTTCTGGCACAGCCTCTCTGAGCCTGGTTAGAGCTCACCAGTCCATCTCAGTGGTTTGACTTCTCGCTTCAGCTCACACCAGCAAGTTCAGAGGCATCCTGTTCACTTCAGTCAAGGTCTTTGACGCCCCTGTCTTGAGTGCAGGAATTGCAGTCTGTAATGGGAGGAGCCAACAGCAGACACAGTGGGTGTGGCATCAGGCCTTGGAGAGGCTTTTATTAACCGAAAGTAAAACAAAAGTGAGGGAATAAACATGGCCAAAGGGGAAAAGTGTCCAAAACAACAGGGAATCTGGTGTCCTTGTCATGCTGTGGGGTTCGTATGGGTCGGGCAGTGTTCATGGAGGAATGGGTCCAGGTAAAGGGCAGATCCTGCTCGTTGGCACTTGCAGGGGTTGGATGTAAACCTGTGTGGTTCGCCGCCGGATCGCGGGTCCGGCGGCTCGCGTCTCTGATGGCGTGGGAATCCCTCAATGCACCCTTCCACGAGGACACCAGTGTGCATGCACGGGGAAGAGACCGGTCTCACGAGGAGAGGCACATTGGGCTTTTAAACAGCGGTGGTGATGAGGCTCCATTCACATCAGGTGTGCCCCATCATGGCTGCCCTGACTTATTCAGTGTCCCTCCTCTCTTACACACCCACTCCTGTTGGGAACATGATGAAGGGCGGCGATGATAATAAGGGAGGAGGCAGCTGACTCTGCACAACAACCCCCCCCCCCCCCAAGTGACATCCCCATCATCCAGGCGCTGCCTACACAGGAGTTCTACCTTCCTCAAACAGGCTACAAACGGTCAGAGTGGGCGGGGCAGGGATTCCTCTCCGGGCAGGCCTCCCTGTCGCAGCGCACCGGAACAGGTACAGATAAACCGGGTTTTAGTCGACAGTCTCACCCAACCACAGGGTGAAATGACAATAAAAGAGAAGTCACTCACCCCTTGTGTGGCTGGAAGGTGGTCTCCATCATTCCTCCATCCCAGTCCGGGTTTACGCGAACTTTTGTGAGCGAGAGGGAGTGACATCATCAGGTGTTCCCAACTGCACTGTCTAGGCTCTGCCTTGCCCGCATTCTCCACCAGTATAATGGGAGGAGGTAACGACAGACACAGTGGGCATGGCATCATGCATCAGAGAGGCTTTTATTAACAGAAAATAAAGTAAAAGAGGGAATAAAAGTGGCCAAAGATGAAAAGGTTCCGAATTAAACAGGGGATGCTCCATTCACATCAGGTGTGCCCCATCACATGCCACAGGCCCTGACTTATCCAGTGCCCCTCCTCTCTCACACACCCACTCCTGTCGGGAGCTGTCTTTCAGAGGCTTCTGGCGCATATGGCTGCAGCTGCTGCAGTAGTTCCACTCGATCTGCTCCATTTAAGACCGCTTCAGCACAGGTTCCATGGCCGAGTAATGAGGTGGGCATGGCAATGAGGTACTCTCTTGGTTCAGATTACACAGGTCTGCCACAGAACCTTCAGCCTGTGTTTAGAATCCTCATTTCTCTGGGCAGAAGTGCCACTGAAACGGGTATCCAGACATGCTGTGGTATTCACAGATGCCTTGGCCAATGGCCTTCCCAAAAATGCATTCCCCCCAGTGAGACTTCTCACACAGACACTGCTCCATGGAGGACATGGAGTAGGTCTTGTTAGTGACTCCATATTGGCCCAACAGGACCTGGTTTCCGGAACTTATGTTCCTCGCAAATGCCCCTCCCTGGCTGGTTCTTCTGAGGAAGGATCTGTTTTCTTAGAAATGGGGCACCCGCATCCAGACCTGTGAAAACTATATGTATGGTCCCTGGTTGGGATGTGGATGTTCTAAGTGACCTACCCCAGTAGGTAGCTCTCTGTCCACGAGACAGGCCTATGCGCTGAAATGGAACCTGCTGATCGAATGGTGTTCCTCCCACCAGGAGGACCCTCAGAGATGTTTGGTTAGAGCTGTGCTTTTCTTCTTGCAGCAAGGGTTGCAGCGTAGGCTGTCCCCTTCCACCCTTAATAACTTTTGCAGTCAAATTAATTTAAGTTTCTTTCTATGAAAACCCTGCTCCTGACTGCATTGGCATTTAATCAAGAGGATGGGGGACCTGCAGGCATTTTTGGTCAACGAATTGTGCCTTGAGATTGGGCAGGCTGACTCCAGTACAACACTGAGACCCCAGCCTGGCAAGGTGCCCAAGGTTCCTACCACTAGCCTTAGGGACCAAGGGGTGAACCTGCAACTGCTGCCCCTAGAGGAGGATGTGGATAGAACTCGATAGAAATAGCTTTTTGTCTTTTACGGTTGACAGCAGAACGGGAACACTGTCTCTGAGCGGAGGATGGCCCATTGAATAGTGGGTCCCATCACCTTGGCCTATGAAGCATGAGGTAAGCTCACTCCACCAAGGGTGTTGCATCATCCTGGGTGCTGGCTCGTGGCGCCAAGCTAGCAAAGATTTGTAGAGCTGTGGGCTGGGTGACTCCTAGCACATTTGCTAGGTTCTATAGCCTGCTTGTTGAACTGGTTTCCTCTTATGTTCTCACCTCAAATGGATTATGACACTGAGAGACCCGTTTCAGAGTTGTCTTGAGGCGTCCTGGACACCTAGTTCTCCAGAGGATCCCCTGACCGGGCAGACTCTGTCAAGTCCACCAGCACTCCGGTGGCCAGACATGGCAGAGCGTCTGGCCCCAGGCCTTTCAGCCAATGAGTTCATGAAATCTGGTGTGGGGCTAGTGCCCATATGAGTGACTGACTGAAAGGGAATGTCTCCATTACATATGTAACCCTAGTGACCTGAATGAGGGAATGGATCAAATCCCGTCACCACAGTTGCTTTACCACCATTGAGCTGCCAGGTCACAAGCTCAGCTCCTCAGTGAAAGCATGAATGAATGCGCAACACCTGCTGCTTCTAATACTCACAATGTGATCAATGGCAGCTGGATGCAATAATCGCATGTCAATATGCATTGGCTCGTTTAGTTACACTTGAAGTCAATTAGTCTCTCAGGCTAGATCCAAATTTGTCTGTTATCGCCGACATGACGTGCGGAATGAGGGAATGGGAATGAGGGTTGCATACATAACCATAAGATTTTCACTCACCTCTTTCTCTATTCAAATTCAGATCATATTATCTCCTTAAAGGGTTAGTTCACCCAGATAGCAAAATTTTGTAATTAATAACTTACCCTCATGTTGTTTCAAACCCGAAAGACCTCAGTTTATCTTTGGAACAGTTTAAGATATTTTAGATTTAGTCAGAGAGCGATCAGTCCCTCCATTGAAGCTGTGTGTATGGTATACTGTCCATGTCAAGAAAGGTAAGAAAAACATCATCAAAGTAGTCCATGTGACAGTTAGAATTTATTGAAGCATCGAAAATACATTTTGGTCCAAATTTAGCAAAAACAACACTTTATTCAGCATTGTCTTCTCTTCCGTGTCTGTTGTGAGAGAGTTCAAAACAAAGCAGTTTGGATATCTAGTTCGCGACGAATCATTAAGTTCACCAGATCTAACTGAATCGTTTTAAACAGTTTGCATCTCTAATATGCATTAATCAACAAATGAATTAAGCTGTTAACTTTTTTAATGTGGCTGACACTCCCTCTGAGTTCAAACAAATATCCCGGAGTAATTCATTTACTCAAACAGTCCACTGACTGAACTGCTGTGAAGAGAGAACTGAAGATGACTACATGAAGATTGATTACATAATTTTGATATCTGGGTGAACTAACCCTTTAAATGTAATTTTTGAAAATCTTGGCATCTGACCTGTTCTGCAGCATGGCATGGACAAGAGGCACAAAGAAAAAAAAAAACATTATAGTTATTACATTTTAACCTTCATAATCTGTGCAAAGCTTTAGCACTATGTTCTTCATTTTACCAAAAGAAGACGCATGATGCTTTTTGGGAGACAAACCTAAAGCAAGGGTCTTTTAATATAGTCTAAGGGTCTTTTAAATAATTTGTGGCATATTTCCAAGGACTGTGAAGTGGTCAGTGATCAACATTGCACATCAACAATTACATTGACTGGCAGCGAATTTTTATTTTTATTATTAGTATGGTAGAAAAATGGCTTTTATCAGTTGCTCATGATTATTGTAGATAATGTGGTAACTTGATTGTGGGTTATAGTGAGAGAACATAGATTTAAAAGAATGCATTAGGAGCAAAAACAGGATTAGATCGACTGTGGAGGAAATATTTATTTGATTCCCTTCTGATTTTGTAAGTTTGCCCACTTACAAAGAAAGGAAGAGTCTGTAATTATTATTATTTTTTATGGCAGTTTTTGTTTCACTTATTGAGACAAAATAAATAAATTAATAATAAAAAAGCACATTATGTAAAGGTTGGAAATTGATTTCCATTTCAGTGAGTGAAATAAGTATTTCATCCCCAAGCAAAACACAACTTAGTATTTGGTGCAGAAAGGAGATGTGAACATCAGGAGTGCTGAACTCCATCATGCAGTGCATGTTTCATTCATACTCAAAGCCAGGGTGCTCTCTCATGCAGAAAGTCCAAAACAGACTCAAAAAAGTAATAATTTATGATGATCAAGAAAATCCTAATACGGACAAAAGTATCAGGTTATATTAGCTGAATAAAAAGTGAAAACGTTTTTACTGATGAAACCTGAAGAGAATAAACAGAAAATTGTGTAAATACATGGTTTAAAATGTTTTGTTGAAGGTATCTCGATGTAAAAAATAAACTACATGAAAAATGCATTATTGATGGGAAAAATTTGTTTGTAGTAGCCTTGACAAACCAATCATAAAATTGTAATTTGAAAAATATTGAATAAAAATATTATAACCCCTTGCATGTTACGGATCACTCGGAGACAGAGGAGTAACAGATGAGTAAGATGTTTATTTAAAGCGAAGGTCGGCCGTCTTCTTGCGTCTACGGAGCACCCATTGCAGTTGGTGATGGGCCGCGTCCCAGACCCTCTCGCTCTCCCGGAACCAATAGTCGACAGCGGGAACATCAGAGGGCTCTCCAGACCAGGGGAATAGAGGTGGTTGGTAGCAGAGTATGCAACGGAGGGAGTTCTGTGCGTACTCGGCCCACCCCAGGAATTGGTTCCAGGAGTTCTGGTGGCCATGACAGAAGGTACGGAGGAAGCGTCCGATCTCCTGGACCTTTATTTCCGTCTGCCCCTTGGACTGCGGGTGGTAGCCGGAGGCCAGGCTGATGGCCATACCTAGGAGGGAGTGAAACGCTCTCCATACCCGGGAGATGAACTGGGGGCCCCGATCCAACACTATGTCCTCTGGAATGCCGAAGTACCTGAAGACATGAATAAACATCAGTTCTGCCGTTTCCATGACCCTTCAGAGGAAGAAGACGACAAGCTTTAGAAAATCTATCCACAATTATCAGAATACAGGTATAGTTGTCAGAAGGTGGAAGGTCCATTATGAAGTCCACCCCTAGGTGTGACCACGGCGGCTGGGAACGGGCAGAGGATGAAGCTTGCCAGATGGTAGATGGCGAGGACTTTTAGACATGCCGCAGCTGGTACATCCACTCACGTACTTTCTGACATCCGAGGCCATGTTGGGCCACCAGAAGCAGTGCCAGGTGATGTATGGGTGGAGTGGATGAGAGGGGTGCGCTGTGTCCTAGGGATATATCGGAGACCAGGTGGGCAACCCGGCGGAGTGTTGTTGCGGGCTTTGGCTGGAGGGAGAGTTTCTGTAGACCAGGAGACAGGGGTGACTATGACCTTGTCCGGAAGGATGGGTTCGGGGTCTTCTGACTTTTCTTCGGGTGCATAACATCTGGACAGAGAATCAGCCTTTACATTCTTAGCCCCAGGGCGGTACGTGATGGTAAACTGGAAGCGGATGAAGAATAGCATCCAGCGGGCTTGTCTCGGATTGAGTCTCTTGGCTGCTCTGAGGTATTCCAGATTCTTGTGGTCTGTGAGTACTTGAAAAGGGTGTTTGGCTCCCTCCAGCCAATGTCTCCACTCCTCCAGGGCGAGCTTGATGGCTAGTAGCTCCCTATTGCCAATGTCATAATTGACCTCCGCAGGGTTGAGTTTCTGGGAGAAGAAGGCACATGGATGGAGGTGGCTGGGTGTCCCCTACTGCTGGGATAAGACCGCTCACACTCCGGTGGTGGAGGCGTCCACTTCCACGACAAATGGTAATTCTGGATCTGGATGTACGAGGAGTGGGGCGGTCATGAAAGCCTGCTTCAATATTTGAAAGGCTTCGGTGGCGGCAGGAGTCCATGACAGGGACAGGGACTTGGGCTTCTGGCGAAGGAGGTTGGTAAGCGGACTGGTGATGGTACTAAAGTTCTTAATGAATCATCTATAGAAGTTGCCGAAGCCAAGGAATCATTGCAGCTCCTTTATGGTGCTAGGAATGGGCCAGTCCCTGACGGCACTTACCTTCCCCTCGTCCATCCGGATGCCACTGCGGTTGATGGTGTATACAATGGAACTGCACTGAGGGTTGATGGAATGTACACTTCTCTGCTTTGAGGTAGAGTTGGTAGTCCCTCAGGCATTACAGGACCTCCACAACGTGGCGTTGATATTCTGCCTGGCTCCAGGAGTAAATCAAGATGTCATCGATGTAGACTAGGACGAACTGATGGAGGAACTCACGGAGCACCTCATGTATGAAGTCCTGAAATATGGAGGGGGCGTTAACAAGTCCATACGGCATTACACAATATTCATAGTGGCCAGTAGGGGTGATGAAGGCAGTCTTCCACTCATCCCCCTCATGTATCCGGATGAGGTTATACGCGCTGCGGAGGTCCAACTTGGTGAACACAATGGCACCACAGAGATGTTCCAGGGCCGCTGGGATGAGGGGAAGAGGATAACGAAACTTCCAAGTTATTTTGTTGAGAGCTCTGTAATCAATACATGTCCGTAACCCTCCATCCTTCTTGGCCTCAAAGAAGAAGCTGGAAGCAGCAGGGGAGGTAGATGGGCGGATGTAACCTTGAGCCAGCACCTCCCTGATGTATTCCTCCATGGCCTTCTCCTTGGGGACGGATAAGGGATAGATCCGTCCCTTTGGCATTGGTTCACCCGGCAGCAGATCTATGGCACAGTCCCATGGCCGGTGTGGAGGCAGCTTGGAGGCCCGCTTCGGGCAGAAAGCATCGCTGTAGGGGGCGTAGCACTTGGGAATGGAGATGGATTGATTCTCGACAGGGCTTTCAATGGATGTGGAGTAGACTGGTAGTGGCTCAGGGGGACGCTCCACTGGAACAGGACAGCCGGAGTTACATGATTGAAAGCAAGCTTCGCCACACTTCAGGATTTCTCCAGTCCTCCAGGAGATGACGGGGTTGTGCTGCTCCAACCATGGGCAGATGAAGTTGCCGGCTGACCCAGAATCGAGGAGGGCAGAAACTGGAAGAGAGACATCAGCCGCAGTAAGTGTCACAACAGTGGTGAGTGGTTTCATCTGATATCGTGAGGGAAGGATGGCACTCACCATGGGACGAGGACGAATGGGGCACCCAGCTATGGTATGCCCCGAAGCTGCACAGTACAGACAGAGATTCTGGGCCAGCCGTCTTTGACGCTCTGCCGGAGTGAGGCGGTAGGAGTCCACAAGCATAGGCTCGTTGGCTGGTTCTGGGGAACTGACGTTCTCTAGTCGGCAGAGCGGTGTGGAGGAATGCGCCTGGCCCTGGTGCTCTTCTAAGCATGACTGCATACGAGTGGCGAAGTGGATGGAAAGTTGGATGAATCGCTCAAGGCCGAAGGTATCCTCGTATGCAGCGAGATGCAACCGCACTCTGGGATCCAGTCCTTGACGATAGGTAGTGAGCAGGGCCTGTTCGTTCCACCCACTGGAGGCCGCCAGAGTCCTGAACTGCAAGGCATAATCATTGACAGACATAGTTCCTTGTTTTAAGTTAGAGAGTCTCTCACCGATCGATGAGTCCCAGGCCGGTTTGCCGAATACTTCCCGGAAGTGTTCGATGAAGCTAGAATATGACTGGGTTACGGGGTTATTCTGGGTCCAGAGAGAGTCTGCCCACTGCAATGCCTTGCCTTGTAACTGTGAAATGATAAATGCTACCTTAGATCGTTCCGTGGGGTATGAGAGCGGTTGCATCTCCAGGACCAGTGAACACTGAAGAAGGAAACCGCTGCATTCCTCCGCCGAACCAGAGTAGGGCGCTGGCCGGGCCATGGGACTGGCGTGCATGGCAGGTGAAAGAGGGATGATGGGGTTTGCGGAAGTGCTCACTGGTGGTGGTGATGCAGGTGCTGACATGAGTGTTCGGCGGAGTGCATCAACCAGTTCCTGGAAGGGGTCCGTGAGGCTCATGCTTGTGTCTCTCGGTGCGGGTCCGGTCATCTGTTACGTTTCACTCGGAGACAGAGGAGTAACAGATGAGTAAGATGTTTATTTAAAGACACAAGCAGAGGAGCAGGTAGTGAGGAGTGGATGAGGGATTGGGATCCGTGCCGGGATGGAGGTGAATGCACACACACACGCACCGTGAGGTCTTGGAGGAGTCTTCGGGATCAATCCTTAGAGAGAAGAAGAAGGAGGAGTAGACTTCGTAGAATATCCTTGGAGAGAAGGTAAAGAGGAGTTAGTCCTTATAGTTAGCGCAGATGAGTGATCTTGTCACGAACTTGACCGGACAATGACTGTGTGCGTGTGTGGCTTTTATGGTGCTGTGGTGGGTGACTGGTGATGAGGATCAGATGGTGATGGTTCAGTACTCAGGTGATATATTACAATATTAACAATATTAATTTAATAAGTAAACAAGCACACCGCTCCTCTGAGAACTACACTTACAGGCAGTTATTGAAATTATCTGATAGCACACTTAATTACTAAAGGTCTCTGAACATGAGGGATCACCCCAGATGAGATCATCTGGTGGAAGGTCATCATTTGGATCATATTATTAATGGCTAAATTATTGTTAATTCATTTTATTAATAGTTCGATTGTGCAGGCCTTCAAAAAAAAAAGTAAAAAAAAAAAAAAAAAAAAAAACCTTGACAAAAGGGCACTTTGTGCATCAAGGGGAAAAGGGGCAGGTGCTCAAGCACCCACCACACCCCTTTCTGCATGTGCCTGGTACAGATCATGTTCCATGAAGATGTATTGTAAATTTCCTACTGTAAATATATTGTAAAACATAGTTTTTGATCAGTGATATACATTAAGTACATTTTCTTACAACATCGATTTTCTCAATACATCATTGGAAAGCTTATATATTCAGCTTTCATATTGTGTATAAATATCAATAATAATAATAAAAAAGACCTTATGATTGGTTTTGTGGTCCTGGGTGTCAGGTAACATGGGGAGAGAGGAGCAAAGAGATGCAGGAGACACTGGAGGTTTCTTCAACATGGAATTTTAATTCAAAGACATGGAAACCACAGACACTCACAAAAGACGTATTAACAGCCGGAAGTGAACTCAAAACAGGAAACACTTTAAATACACAGACAAATGGGATTATGAACTAGACACACCAGGGATCAAATTAATGCAAACAGGGAACAAACCGGAAAGAACACAATGGGGACAGGAACGCACACAAAACATGGAACAGAATCTGACACTTGGTCACATATATGAAATAACCCCCATATGTAACATACATGAATCACCCCATAGTAGATATAAACAGATGGAGTTGGGGAAGGGGAAGGCGTTTATAAATTGTGTTGCAACTACTACAGCAAACACTAGTCAAGTATTTGAATGTTGAGCAGTGAGCTCATTGGCTGCTGATGTGATCATGTCAGATTGAATTAGAACCTATAGTCCTGCGCCATCTTAATTTTCATAATATAACTTTGTAGTAATGCTTTTCTTTCCTCGTTTGCTTTCTCTATTTTTAATTACAAACTTTTCTGTAAATTACTGTTTTTTCATTGGCTGACGTGGTGGCAGAAGTTACAAAATATGCAATGAAGGTAGGCTACCATTTTTGATTTAGCTGTACTGTACCACCGAGCGGCAACCTCGCGCTCTCTCTCGTGAGGCCAATAAGGAAGTGACTAAAACTGCAATACATCGACTGGCCGCATGAGGCTGGCTGCAGAAGAGAGTCAGTCCCATAGACTCCCCATGTTAAAGTGCCCAACTTTAAAGCAAAAATAAAAAAATAAAAAAAAAACATGTTTACAGCCTGGTTAAAAAAATTATTTTGGTCTATATAGCTAATTTTGCCCTTCATGACAACTGTGACGGGGGTGATTTTTTTTTATAACTCATCCGTTTAAATTATATTAAGACTTAAAGGGGGGGTGAAATGCTATTTCATGCATACTGAGTTTTTTACACTGTTAAAGAGTTGGATTCCCATGCTAAACATGGAAAAAGTTTCAAAAATTAAGTTGCACATTTGAAGGAGTATTTTTGTTCCCAAAATACTCCTTCCGGTTTGTCACAAGTTTCGGAAAGTTTTTTTCGAGTATGGCTCTGTGTGACGTTAGAATTTCCTTATATGGGTGCTAAGGGCGCGTCTGCCGGAAGAGCGCGAGCTCCAGTATAGCAGAGCAGAGACGAGACATTCACTGACCAGAGCGAGAGACCGAAATGTCACAAAAGAAGTGTGTTTTTGGTTGCCAGGGCAAGACAACCCTGCACAGATTACCAAAAGAGAAACAGCATTAAGGGACCAGTGGATGGAGTTTATTTTTACAGAGCATCAACGGAGTTGTGCAAGTGTTTGTGTTTGTTCCCTGCATTTCTAAAATGCTTGTTTTACAAACAAAGCCCAGTTTGACGACGGATTTGCACATCGTTTATTTTTTAAGGATGATGCAATCCCAATGAAAAAGGGTCACGATCGTGTGTTGGAACCGCAGGCAGTGAGTAAAACTGCTTCAAATATCTCTGCCTCCTTGTTAGTGCGTCCCCTCCCATGCCAGAGACCCGGGTTCGAGCCCCGCTCAGAGCGAGTCCTTGCTGCTGCTGCTCTCGTTCAGTTTCAGCCTTCACAGCTGTCACAGCTTCCAAACGCTCTCAACGCTACTGGCGCTCGTGATTCTTTAGCTCCGCCCACACGTCACGCCTCCAGGCGCTCGTGTTTTTCCGGGAAAAATCGGTACAGACTATATTTCTCTTATGAATATAATAAAACTAAATACTTTTTGGAGTTATGAAGGATGCAGTACTACTCTATAGGTACTCAAGATTAACATGATATTGAGTGAAAACGAGCATTTCACCCCCCCTTTAAAGTTCTGCATAATTAAGGGCGTGGCCACTTGAGTGACAGGTGGATTGCCGCTGCTGACAATGCCGTCGCGCTAGGTGGGTGTGGCTTCAGCAATCAGTTCCCGCCTTTTTGCCCATTTTCGATTATCCTGGAGAGTCACGCGGTGACGTGCTGCCAAGATGGCGACGGCCCGCTCTGCACACTTTAGGCTTCAAAACCGCTATTGGGGAGTCTATGGGTGACGTCACGGACACTAGGTCCATATTATTTTTACAGTCTATGTGTACCACATATATACCTAAAAATACATGAGACATAGTAGAAAGTCTAAGATTACTTATTTCGAACTGTTAGATAAAGCTTTGCCTGTGATGAAAAGGATTAAAGATACATTTTTATATCTTCCTCATCTCTCACACAAGCATAGAAATCTTTTCAAAGATTCTGTTTGGGTGACCAGAAAATAGCAAAGGATACAGATGATACAGAATTATCTTGATGCAATACTGCTGCTTTTTGAACTGTCGGAAACTGCTTCAGCAACAATTCTCATAACTGCTTACAGTTTCATTACAGTTCACTTGCACTGTGGCATGTAGTGCTATGGGTTCAGATGTTTGCCAGATATGTTTCTCTATAGTCTCTACAGCCTTGTCCTTCTTTTCTTACCACCATAAAATAGCTGACATCAGGGGTCATCCATTCTATTTCTTGTTTTGTTATATCTTCCCCTAAGTAAAATACTTTAAACTTTTATGAATCCAATGAAAACAGAATGTTTTAAAAGTTACAAAGGACAGCATTTATTCAAAATATAAATCTCTGTAACAATATGAATCTTTAGTCAGTTTTTTAAACAATTCAACATATCCTTGCTTGATAAAAGTGTGTGTGTGTGCGTGTGTGTGTGTTAATATATATATATATATATATATATATATATATATATATATATATATATATATATATATATATATATATATATATATATTGTAGTTTAAACGGTATATTGTTACAAAGTATTTATATTTCGAATAAATGCAGTTCTTTTCATTTATTTAGCAAATATTAGACCATTAAGCAGAATATTTAAATGATTTCTAAAGGATCAAGTGACACTGAACATTGGAGTAATGATGCAGAAAATTCTGCTTTGATAATGGGAATAAGTTATATTTTAATGTATGTTTAAATAGAAAACTGTTATATTAAATAAAATAAAACAATTGAGGCATATTTTAGTGGGTCTAAAAGGGTTAGTTCACCGAAAAATGAAAATTATGTCATTAATAACTCATCCTCATGTTGGTCCAAACCCGTGAGACCTTCTTTCATCTTCAGAACAGAGTTTAAGATATTTTAGATTTAGCCTGAGAGCTTTTTGTCTCTGATTCTTTTGAAATGAGTCAATCGTTCGTTCCTTATCTGGCTCGGCTCGGTGTTCATCTTCAGTTCTCTCTTCACAGCAGTTCAGTCAGTGTAGCCTACTGTTTGAGTAAATGAATTACTCCGGGATATTGGTTTGTTTGAACTCAGAGGGAGTGTCAGCCACATTAAAAAAGTTAACAGCTTAAGTCATTTTTGGATTAATACTGGCAATCATTGACATTGATCGTTTCAAACGATTCATTTCGATTTGGTGAACTGGTTCTAGAAGATCCGGTTAGATCAAGTGATTTGTTCACTAAACTGCTGTGTTTCGAACTCACTCACAACAGACATGGAAGAGAAGACCATGATGAATAAAGTCAAAGTTTTTGCTATTTTTACTATTACAAAATATTCTAACTCACCTTCTGATGTCACATGTACTACTTTGTTGATGTTTTTCTTACCTTTCTGGACATGGACAGTAGACCGTACACACAGCTTCAATGGAGGAACTGAGAGCTCTCGGACTAAATCTAAAATATCTTAAACTGTGTTCCAAAGATAAACGGAGGTCTTAAGGGTTTGGAATGACATGAGGATGAGTTATTAATGACATAATTTAAATTTTTCGGTGAACTCTTTAATACTGACATTTTACCCACTTAAGGTGTTTCATACTTTAAAGAAAATTGACACAACTAGACATTATATACTGAATGTAAGGTTACAGTTTCAAGATTAATTTAAGCTGAAATAAAGGTGCATTTCAATAGATTTGAATGTCGTGGAAAAGTTCATTTATTTCAGAAATTCAACTCAAATTGTGAAACGTGTGTATTCAATTCAGTGCACACAGACTGAAGTAGTTTAAGCCTTTGGTTCTTTTAATTGTGATGAGTTTGGCTCATATTTAACAAAAAAAACACCAATTCACTATCTCAACAAATTAAAATACTTCATAAGACCATTAAAAAACTAATTTTTAGTAAATTATTTGTCTTCTGGAAAGTATGTTAATTTACTGTCCATTTACTTGGCAGTGTGGGCAGGTGCCAAATCCTGCTGGAAAATGAAATCAGCATCTACAAATGCTGGTCAGCAGAAGGAAGCATGGAGTGCTCAAAAAAAAAAAAAAAATTGTAAATGGGTGCAGTGACTTTGGTTTTCAAATAACACAACGGACCAACACCAGCAAATGACATTGCTCCCCAAATCATCACAGACTTCAAGCAACATGGGCTATGAACTTCTCCACCCTTCCTCCAGACTCTAGGACCTTGGTTTCCAAATGAAATACAAAACGTGCTCTCATCTGATAAGAGGACTTGGGCCACTGGGCAACAGTCCAGTTCTTCTTCTCCTTAGACCAGGTGAGACGCCTCTGATGTTGTCTGTGGTTCAGGAGTGGCTTAACAAGAGGAATACGACAACTTTGGCCAAATTCATTGACACGTCTGTATGCCTTGACCCCAGCATAAGTCCATTCCTTGTAAAGTTCACTCATTCTTGAATCGATTTTGATTGACATTCCTCATAAGGCTGCGGTTCCCTTGGTTGGTTGTGCATCTTTTTCTTCCACACTTTTTCCTTTCACTCAACTTTCTGTTAACATGCTTGGATAAAGCACTCTGTGAACAGCCAGCTCCTTGGCAATGAATGTTTGTGGCTTACCCACCTTGTGAAGGGTGTCAATGATTGCCTTCTGGACAACTCTCAGATCAGCAGTCTTCCCCATGATTGTGTAGCCCAGTGAACCAAACTGAGAGATAATTTTGAAGGCTCTGGAAACATTTGCAGGCGTTTTGAGTTAATAAGCTGATTGGCATGTCACCATATTCTAATTTGTTGATATAGTGAATTGGTGGGTTTATTGTTAAATTGCAAGACAAAATCATTACAATTAAAAGAACCAAAGACCTAAACTACTTCAGTCTGTGTGCACTGAATTTAATACATGAGATCCACAATTTGAGTTGAATTACTGAAATAAATAAACTTTTCCATGACATTCAAATTTATTGAGTGAATGAATGAATGAATGAATGAATGAATGAATGAATGAATGAACGAACGATTGACTAAAAGCAGAAGATGCACAGAGCTCTCTTGCAGCAATGGTAGCACACAATGAAGCGCCCCTCTCTTTTGAGACTTTGTAGACTTGCCGATGCAAATAAAATATGGCAATAACTGTCCGCAGCCATGATAATTGCAGTCAATTTGCCATTGAATAGATCTGAGGGTGAATGGAGGCAGCATTATCAGCAGAGGAGCAGCCTCTTATTGTAACTGTGAGTCGTGGAGTTTAGGGAGACTAATGGAGGAGTGCTGAGACAACAGAAGGATTACTGAGCACTGCTCCGCCAGCACCAAGGACATTTGCCAATAACAACTTTATCAGCTTTCTGCATGTGCCCAGGGTGCTGGCACTCCACTCTTTGCTAATATCATGAAATAAGAAGGTCGACTTTCTAGCTCCAAAGTTGCAGCATCCATTTGTTTAGAATAAATAGGTTTTTGTGAATACAGACCACTGTGACAGCAGAACAGTATTTTGATTGGTTTTTGATGAATGGTCAGTTTCTCCTGGATTTTAATAATAATAATAATAATAATAATAATAATAATAATAATAATAATAATAATAATAATAAATATTTTCAGTTTGTATGCATATACATACAGTATATACACTGTAAAAAGTGGTAAATTGTAATTAAGTTAAAGAGTTATAGAACTATTTTTACCTGATCTTACTCTTGATATATATATATATATAATAAATCAATTTAGATGTTACCACAATAAGCACTTTTTTTTTCTAGGTTACCACATTTTTCAGTGCATGTTATTTTGTCCCTTTTAATATAAAACTAAATATATCTTATAATTAGACGATTTTATACTGTAGTTCTTCTTTCCAACATAATTTTTTATATAATTTTTACATAAAAATTTTACAGTATGTTATAGTATATGTATTTATTTTTTTGTGTGCAGTAATACAATACTTTCACCATGAAACTGAGCCGAAGGATCATGAAATAGGTTGTTAATGGTAGGTCAGTGAAGTTTCTACTTTTTTTTTTTTTTTTTTTTTTTTTTTTTTTTTTTTTGGCTGCTGTGAAAAACCAGGTCATGCCTTGGTAGAACAAACATGATCACTCCACAAATCTTTAATTTAAAAGCAGTGATGACAGTGGAGCTGAAAAATAACGTCACTTTGGTTTCTTAAATGTCCTTTCAATCACTCTTGTTCGGCTAATGTTTGATGCTGGTGGCTTGCATACTTTTAAGACTGTCGGCTTAATTTTCCTGTTCAGTGAGTAACCTTGATCAAGGTTCAGAGAGGAAGGGAGGGAATGAGAGAGATTGTTTTTAGGGCAGGCTAAGCCAGCTAAAATGTCAGTTTATATCTTTTGTTGCCTTCCTTTCATCCCATTAGCACTAATGAGCATATTGGTCTCAGAGGAATGTGCCTTTCATGGCTTTTAAGGAACGGTTACTGCTGTATTTTGTGACAAAGTCTTATTTTTTTTTTCCAAAGTGCCTTAAATTGAAGGCAGAATTGGCTCCCAATCATTCTCATAGAGCACTGTGTAGCACCATTTTGCATTTATTTATGCAGTTAATGGTTGACTAGTTTTACAAGCTTATGTCTCTCCTTAATGAATCTCGCTATGAGCAGAAGAGCGGAGAGTCCATTAAGAGTCTTGGTGTTGACCAGACAACATTTTAATTAAGCAAACCACCCTTTTATTTTCTCCAATATGATCTTTAAAGACAACATGATATCAAAATAGAACCTATTTACTTTCACTTTGGATTAGGGAACATTATTCACTATAAACTACTGCTTACTAGCAAATATTTACTGTAGACATTCCTTTAGACCACTGCTGCAGCTTTGAATCTTTCAAGTAGTTAATGCAGTAATTTATTGCCAGAATAATAAACAGAGAAATTACAATTTTAATAAACATTTTCTGAATCAGAATAGATTTGGAGAAAGGTAGCATTCTGTCACTTGCTCAGCAACGGTTCCTGAGCAATGGGTGCCATCAAAATGAGAGTCCAAAAAACATCTTTGCTTTCTCTTTCCTTAATCTCTCCTTGCTAGTTTTAATTAATCTGAGTAATACCTGAAACTTATTACTTACTGTGTTTATTTGTCTCTTTACGAATTGAATTGAAATTAATTGAATTGCTTGCTGTATTGCAAGTCACTTTGGATAAAAGAGTCTGCTAAATAATAAATGAAAATAAAAAAATAATGGAAATGGAAATCCAAACAGCTAATAATAAAAAAAAAAAGAAAAGAAAATCAGAATAATCCAGTCCATCAATAAAAGTCTTGAGAAGCCGAAACAGTGTGTTTGTAAGAAATAAACC
Organism: Carassius auratus; assembly: GCF_003368295.1. NCBI lineage: Eukaryota > Metazoa > Chordata > Actinopteri > Cypriniformes > Cyprinidae > Carassius > Carassius auratus. Next base: position 10,464,304 of record NC_039256.1, read on the forward strand.
ACAAGTCTAAGGACCATAAAAAGTCAGGATGTCATACTTGTCCGGCAAACTATGTATTTATTTAAACATACTTCTGTCTTTATAGGTAATTAAATGATTTTCCCTTATTCTCCTTTTATTTTTTGATCTTTACAATAATTCCAACATCATATAGGGCAAAAGGTTTAATTGCAATGGGCATATTGCACAGGCATTTAGAATTGACGAATTGGACAGTAGTTCACATCTGGCACAGTCCCAGTTTAACAGTTAAACCATAACACTGATGTAGAAAAAGACATTTGTATTTTGTTACAAAAGTGCAAGCCAAACTTTGAAGACTTGCCAAAATGCACAGAGACAGACAATGGGGTGAAACAAGGGTAAACATTAACAGTGTTTTTTTTTTTTTTTTTTTTTTTTTTTTTGTTAATGGAATGTTTGGGTTTTAATCCTTGAGTTTCTTCTTGACAGGTAAGATAAACTTCAAGTTAAAAGTATGTTGAAGCTTCTATGGAAAGTAGCTTACTGTTACCCATCACTTTTAAAGACCATAAGAATGTGTATGTGATGTTTGAGTTGGGGGAGACATTTGCAAAGTACTACAATTTTTGTACAATACTAAAATGTTAAAATTAATATTTAAGAATTAAAAAAAGAAAAAGAAAAACATACAACAAAGGTTATCTTTTAATGTAAAGATTACTTTACTACTGTATATGCTAATTATAAACGTGAGTGCAGTTTAACTACAGGCTTGATTGCATGGCAAAATGCTAGTATACATTAGACACATCCTTGAAAAAGCAAGCCCATAAATTATGGCAGATTATTATGTGTAATTATAGAGACAGCAAATATTAATCTAATGACATCTCCCACCGATTCCCCACAGAAGCTTTGCTAGTAAGTGAGAAACTGTGTGATTTGAGGAAATACAAGAATCAGTCTATCAAATGTTGCAGACATTGACCTAAACAGTCAAAGAAATATCCTAATTATTTCTATTCCCTCCTTTAGCCTCTTATCACCCTAATTGTGATGATGCGTCTTCTGGAAATCTGCCTGTAGCTTCAACACACTGACTTCACTGGCCTACAGCTGTTTTTACGGGCTCAGGAAACAGTGCTTCTTGAAAATTAGCTGCTTAATTGATTCATTTAATTGAACCAATGATTAATTTCTGTTAACTCAAATGAAGCTTCATGCATGTATTTTGCGTATATGGAAAATCAGCTCTCTTTATAATTACTAAACAGCCAATATGCTAGTAATCTGCATGCCAAGAAACAACTAGTAAATAGTCAGAATTGCTCCTTAAAATGGAGTGTTACCAATAATGCAAACAGTAACTGTATAAAATAATTTATTTAGGTATTGCATGCCAGAATTGAGGTGAAGAGGAATTCAGAGGCATTGCAAGTCTTTACATCTTGTTGAAAGATTATACTTTCACTGATTAAATCATGAACACACACACACACACACACACACACACAAAACACCAGAAACATGCATTAAAAAGTAAACAGGCTTTAAAGTATAGCTTGAATTGTTTCATTTATTTATTTGTCAAAACCATCTGAGATTACTCAAAACCATTTTGGTTCTACTCCCACGCATCTAAAAATTCAGTACCATCTGAGAAAGTGTACCATATATGAAGTTTCCATTCGATTTCTCCATCTCCGTTGACATGAGTGGAGTGCCAGTCCCTCTGACGTGCCTGAGGGAATACCTGACATTACAATAATTCAGTTTTTCGCAAGTTCATGTTTAATATGTGAGGAGAACCCTTTAGCTTAAATAAAGGTCTGCTCTCTAAATCCACTTCCTTTTCATTTTCATGTTAATATGTGAAGATATGTACTAAATTAAAGCCGCCCCCACATGCGCATGTATATGCTCTATATTTACTAAGACATATTAAAATTGTCTCTGACTGTTGAGTCTATCATTTGAATTTATCAAGTAGAAAAAGAAATGGCTTTCTCAACCTCTCAAAAGTAAGACCTTTTTTTCTGTGCACTTCATAATTTTTGCTTCCAAAAATCCCTTGATTAATTGCTTAGTGCTCTGTTATTTGTGCTGAGATACCAAAGAGGAATTTATTGAACGTGCTTGAAATTCTTACCCCATTTTCAGTTGCCATAGAAACCATAGGAAAGGTCAGGCACTGTTGCTCCCTTTTTCTGATGAAAAAAGTGAAAACCATATGGTTAATTAAATGCGATTTGTATAGTTTTTGTTCTCTATTCTCTTATTCCACACTGCCAAATGGTTTCGATATTCAAAGTGCATTTTAGTGCAATGGAACTCGTAGTGAAGTGTGAATCATCTGTGTTTATGTGATATTTAACGTGCAATGCAGTTACAATATGCAGCGAGGCATGTGTGCGTGTGGGCTGGATCTGTCGGCACAACTTGTTTCTAAACATTTTAAAAGCAGCCTTCATGGTTCAGAACATGAAAAATTTTTTACAGAACTGATGACAGAACTGAATTCGGTGGCCAATGTGCCAAAAGCAAAATAACTATGATAAATAGTTTGAATCCATCTTTCCATGATTGGCTTTGATGTTTCCATATTCATGGTGAAAGCTACCAGGGAGATTCAATTAGATCACCATTTTCATCCTTATTCCCCATGAAAAGCTCAGTGCCGGGCTGGAAAATTGCAGTTAAGTCTACCTGGAGCCGCTGTTATTTTATTATTTTCCAGGGCCACTCTGGTCCTCTGTGCTAAGTGGGTGTCTTCCGTCAATCCGAGTGTCCTTTAATGACAAACCTGCCTAAGAGAGAGGCATTGTGGGTAAACCAAACTCACATATGCACATTCCAGTCCCGTTTCTCATTATAGCACATGATTTGTGCAGCGTGGGAGAGCTCTGTGAGGGAGTTGAAAAGGATGTTGATGAACCACTTCTGCTGCATCTTTGCCAGATTTGATTATTCTGATAGTGGTTGTTAATCAGAAGGGGAAATATGCATGTTCCCACTACAGGATGAGATGGGAAATCTTGGTTGCATGGCTATTTCAGTGTGTGTGCTATGACTGGGAGTCAATCTTCACAACATGCCACAGGACATTATTTCATGCATCGCTGCAGTCCCTTGAAACCAATTTAGAGCCATAATTCTGTTGCAGAGGCAGACTTACATCAAAAGACTCTGCTCTCGCACTCTTGATATTTTACTCACCATTTCCAGAATCCTGCTCAAAGTCGTTATTCCACTTTCTGTGATGTCATGGAACTGATTGGCTCTTGCGTCACGATGCTGCTTGAACAAATGTTTGAAAAACAAGTCTCATTATGTTGGCTTGTCAATATTTTGTTAAAAATGTAATCAAATTAATGACATGCTGACACATAAATTTTTAACTTAGACTCCTTGGAAAAACGTACCTGTGGGGATGTTTTGCTTTCAAAATGTCCAGTGAGTGGTGTTAAAAGTGTATTTGGTTTAAAGGAAAACCGATTCATGTGAATCTGGCAATGTTTTATTGTGTTGTTTGTTGTACGCATCATGGTAGTTTAGAGATTTAATGTTTGGTGATTGGAGACTGACATTCCATTGTGTCTGAAAGTAACATAGACTAAAGCTTGCCCTAAACCTAAATGATAGAGTAAAGAAAAAAAAAGAAAAAAAAAAAACTATGCTGAATCAACCATGCCGTTTTAGCTTGTATATACAAGCCTTTTAATGACTTGTGTTTCATGATATTTACTCGAGTGCTCCACATCACAAGTGCAGTGCTGTACCAGGTGGGCTATCGAGCAAGTTTTCTATGTCAGAAAAGTCAGACATTTAAAAAAATATATTATTTGTTAATTTATTTATTCATTTGTTCTTTTAAATCAGTAATTTTACAGTAGTTTTATTATCTATTTTGTACAGATTGTATCTTGCATTTTAAGATACAGAAAACATTAATAAAATTACAGAAAAAGATTTACATGTCTTTATGTATTTTATTTATTTGTTTTGTTTTGCCATGGAACAAGCCTGTGTCTTTAGAAGTCATATGATAGCCATATGATAAAAGAGACAGTTTTAGGGGATTTTAGGAGGGGTTTTACAGGGCAGACTCTAAAAAAAAAAAAAACTAAAATGATCACAATATAAACCAAGACAAAAATAAATAAAAATGGTAACACTTTCTATGAAGCCCATATTTATAACACATTATAAGGGATCATAATCATAATTAATTATTAAAATCTTTTAATATGCTATATAATATTATGAATATTAATATGAACAGTTTTAATGTTTTTGTGACGAGTGGGGCGGGGCAGAGAGCCGTGGTAACGAACCAGCCTCTCTCGTCCCTCACTGTCATCGGTCCACTTTCGTATCCTTCCAATCTCCTCCCTGGGACGCGAGACTGGCGAATGGAGCAGGTGTCGCTCATTTCCCAATCACTCCACCGGCCTCGCTCCATTCCCACGGCTCTTGGCTCCGCCCCACTCATCACTCATCACAGCTTTATAATATTTACTTATTTGTGGTTATAGCTTTTAAGAGTATGATGATTTATAGCACAGTGAACATGTTGCATCCACTTAAGTTACAATGAATTATATTTCTCATAGTTATAATGTATAATAAGTTTCATATCTTGCAATCTTTCTTATTTGTCTTTACTTAAAGCAATCAATATAATATAGAGTTAGTTGAAATTAAATTTACATTTAGTATGATAAATGAAAAAAAATGGAATAAAAAATATTAGAAAATAGAATCAGAATAGTGAGTGCTAAAGTTAGAGGGTCAAATTAAGATGGAAGAAGTGTGTTTTAAGCCGATTCTTGAAGATGGCTAAGGACTCAGCTGTTCGGATTGAGCTGGGCAAGTCAATTCACAAGAAGGGGACATTTAATTTAAAAGTCTGTAGAAGTGACTTTGTGCTTCTTTGGGATGGCATAATTAAGCAATGTTCACTTGCAGAATGCAAGCTTCTAGAGGGCACAAAAGTCTGAAGTAATACATTTAGGTAAATGGGTGCCGAGCCAGTGGTGGTTTTTGTAAGCAAACATCAATGTCTTGAATTTTAATGCAAGCAGCTATTGGTAGCCAGTGCAAACGTATAAACAGAGGTGTGACGTGTATTCTTTTCAGCTTATTCAAAATTGCAATAGTCCAGCCTGGACAGAACAAGAGCTTGAACAAGGAGTTGTGCAGCATGTTCCGAAAGAAAGGGTCTGGTCTTCTTGATGTTGGTTAAAGCAAATCTGCAGGACCGGACAGTTTTAGCAATATGGACTGAGAAAGTCAGCTGATCATCATTAACTCCAAGGCTTCTAGCTGTTTTTGAAAGAGTTATGGTTGATGTGCCTAACTTGAAGGTGAAATTGTCATGAAACGATGGGTTTGCTGGAACCACAAGCAGTTCTGTCTTGGCAAGGTTGAGTTGAAAGTGATGGTCCTTCATTCAGCAAAGAAATGTCTGTAAGGCAAGCTGAGATGCAAATAGCTACCGTCGGATCATCAGGATGAAATGAAAGTTAGAGTTGAGTGTCATCAGCATAGCAGTGGTATGAAAAGCCATGCTTCTGAATGACAGAACCTAATGATGACATAAAGATAGAGAAGTGGTCCAAGAACTGAGCCCTGAGGCACCCCATTAGTTAGATGTTGTGACTTGGACACCTCACCTCTCCAAGATACTTTGACAGACCTATCTGATAGGTAAGACTCAAACCATTGAAGTATGGTTCCTGCACTTACTTTTGAAGAGATGAAAACTTTATTTTCATTGTGTGTTATAAAAAATCATAATCTTAAAAGCTACAACCACAAATGCATAAGCATTATAATGTATTCTAATTGTTGGTATGATTATTATGATTATTTATAAGTTAATTTAACATATTATACTTTTTTTTTTTAATTTTTATAATGCATTATGCATTCGTTATAATTCTTTAAGAATACCCTTATAATGTATAGGTATTATAAATATGGGCTTTTATAGAAAGTGTTTAAGAAAAGTTTCTAAAGCTGCACATACTTAATATTTTACATGCTTAGATGCTGTAAATATGACCATATTGCAAAAAAAAAAAAAAAAAAAAAATATATATATATATATATATATATATATATATATATATATATATATATATATATATATATAATAATAATAATAATAATTATCTATGTATAAATGTAATGTATAAATAATTATAAATAATGAAGGAATAATTATGGATTTTAATGATAACTCATTTGTGTTAATGCTGTTGTGTTAGTGCCAAATTAATGCATTAAATTACATCAGCTTAAACACAAATATGGCTACTTGTCAAAGCCACAAATTGTTATTGTACAAACTTTTTAAAAAATCCCTTACGCAAGACCAACATTTCTGGTTTAATGGTCTCCTAAATCTTTCAAGCTACATTCACCAAATGCAATATAGAGTTTTTTTTTGCATTATGACTTTGCATATTGTTTAGAGTTCCCTTTATAATGACAATCACAAATCCAATGCCAATGAAAATTTCAAACAGTTTGGCTCTTCAATACTGATTGAAGCTTTTCGTATTTTTTAGAAACAACTCACATGCATCAGTCTAGAACATTTTCACCATATGCATATGAATGACCTTTGCTAATTATGTTAATTACACAGCAAACTGGCATCTGACAGGCCGCCTTCTCACCATGCTTTACTGCTCTGCTGCTGAGGTATGAGAAGAGCACATTGCATAAACCCACCTTGTCGGCATAGCAATGAAGTCAAAGTGATTGGGGCATCGCAGAGGAATAAACAATGAGTCATAGGCAGCATTCAGGAAACAGTCCGCTTAACAGTTTAACTTCAGACAGACTCTGGGGTTCAAGTGGTTGAATATTTCAATGTAGTCTACATACTGATAATATATTCTACATAAAACATACAACAAGTTCACCATGTTAAGCACTTAAATCTAGATATACTGGCCTTGCATGCTGTTTTCTGCACTTCCATTTGAAAACTGTCCTGCAGCTATTTTCTTCCTGCTGCACTGCAAGTGCCCTCAAAGTGATGGAAAGCACCCAGCATCCACTCTCATGTTGACATTACAGTGAATATGTGATTCTAACAGTAGTATGTAAATACCCAAGGAGGGTAAAATATGTGTGAGAGCCATGGGGTGCATCAGTCAAAGAGGGTTAATGCTGTCATGTTTTTTTCTTTCTTTCTTTTTTTTCATGAGATGTTATTTTGAGATGCAGTGATGTTGCAGGGCAGAACTGCCCTCAGCATACACACAGACACAAGTATTTATTTGCTTCAGATGAAAGATGAAGCGGATTGATTTAGAAAATTTCACCTGGTAGAAACTACTGTGTTGTATTTATAATGGAATGGCAGCGAGGCCTACCGCAGGTTAAAGCACCTGACAAATAATATTGTTTGCAATCACCAAAACAGCACCACTTGAACCGCTAAAATTAGTTTTGTGTTTGTAAACATACGTGCAGAGTCACCATACAACAATGATTTAGAAAATTGATCCTGCAGATGTGAAAATTGAAGCAGTTATTTTCTCTGTGTATTTCTGTCTTAATAAATATGTGCTGTTGATCAACAATACCTTCTGCTGAAATTTAAAAACCCCATGAAATCAATTGAAATCAGAGTTTAGAGTCTTGGTTTTGTTATTCCATGTCTACTATGTGTCACGGTCATGAATGCACCGTCTCCAGCTGTATTCATGTTACGTCATATTGATTGTTTCATGTGGGTGTTGTCGCTGATCGTCTGATCAGCGGCAGGTGCATCTCATTCCAACTGCCTATTTAACACCCTGTCTTTCGTCTCTTGTTTGTCAGATCGTTGTTTGAGGTCCTCCGTGTTAGATGTTTGTCTTGATTCTCCTGTTCCTGCTCTTGCTTGTCTCTTGTTCGGTCGTCTCTGGATTGTTCCTCTCTCACACGGATTATCTTCACCTCTCACAGATCTACCACCACCGTTATCTCTAGCAGCGCACTCAACCCACCTACTCACCAGTCTGTGCTGCCGTCGAGGTCCCTGCGTCACTCTCCAACCTTCATCCATCTCATCTCCTTACAATAAACTCTGTCAACTTGCATTTGCCTCCTGTCTTCCATACCAAACCGTTACAGAATGATCTGACTATTAGGGAGGCAGCGAGTAGTCACAATTCCACCCTCGAAGAGTTTCTCAGCGCCAGTGTTCGGAGGATGGACTCTCAGGAGAGGAGTCTTAACGACACTGGTCGCGCAGTTCAAGCCTTGGTGACGCAGGTGTCCGAGCTCACTCAGTTCCAGCTACTACGAGCTCCCACTGCGCCACCCACACCGCCTGTTCTCCCAGTACCATCGGAGACCCCCTCCCAGCCGGAACCACGTCTCCCGATCCCGGAGACGTACTCGGGTGAGCCCAACTTCTGTAGAGCATTTCTAACCCGCTGTGACATGCACTTTTCCCTACAGCCCAGAACCTTTGCTAATGAAAGGGCCAAGGTGGCCTTTGTGCTGACGCTACTCCCTGGGAGGGCGGCATTATGGGGCACAGCAGTGTGGGAGAACCAGGATCCATGCTGCGCCTCGTTTCAGGCACTCTCCGCCGAGATGAGACGGGTCTTTGATCGGGCCGTCGCAGGACGGGAGGCGCCCAGGAGACTGGCGGAGTTACGCCAGCACGAGAGATCAGTCTAGGACTATTCAATCGAGTTCCGGACCCTGGCGGTGGAGTGTCATTGGAACGAGGAGGCACAGTGGGACATGTTCCTCTCCAGAAGGAGATCTATGCCCTGGATCTCCCCACGTCCCTCAATGGACTTATTGAACTGGCCTTGCGGGTCGACGCACGTCTGACACGGATGGAGAGGAGGAGCTTACCCAGCACCACATCCAGGGGACCGGCAGACGTGTGATTCAGCGGCGGGGACGTGGCCAGTCCCTCCTACGATCACGAGCCCATGCAGGTAGGGTGAGCTTGGCTTTCCCGGGAGGAGAAGGAGAGGCGGAAGTCCCTTGGCCTGTGCCTCTACTGCGGGGGAGCCGGATATCAAGCTTACACTTGTCCGGTAAAAGGGACAAGCCTGGTAGTACGTATAGGGCTACTATCAGGTGGGATCTCCGCTGAGAAGACCTCATCATCATCTACGCTCCTCCCGGTAAGACTGAGGTGGTCAGCACAGACCCACCACTGTCAAGCACTACTGGACTCAGGGGCAGAGGGTAATTTCATGGAAAGCACACAAGCTCCACATTCCCCTCAGACCCCTTCTGCACCACATCATGGTTCATACCCTCAATGGACAGCAACTCCTTACCATCTCATACATCACTGAAGACATCACTCTCATCACATCTGACAATCACTCTAAAACCATTTCCTTTCACATCCTTGACTCTCCCCTGGCACCCATTGTCCTTGGGCACCCTTGGTTCCTCCTCCATAACCCCAAAATAGACTGGTCCTCAAATTCCATTCTGTCCTGGTGTAAAAAGTGTAATGAGTCTTGTTTAGTGTCTGCCTGTCCGTCTGTGTCTATGTCTGTGTTACAGGAGGAGGCGATGGATTTGTCTAACATGCCCGCAGAGTTCCTCCATCTGAAGGAAGCGTTCAGTAAGTCTCATGCTGCTTCTCTTCCTCCGCATCGTCCCTACGACTGTGCCATAGATTTATTGTCAGGTAAGTCTCCGCCTAAAGCCAAATTATATTCACTTTCTGTTCTGGAAAGGGAGGCTATGGAGAAATATATTTCTGATTCTCTAGCTTCTAAGTTCATCCTCCCTTCCTCTCCTCCTGCGGGGGCGGGGTTCTATTTTGTGAGAAAGAAGGACGGATCACTGCGACCTTGTATTGATTACCGAGGACTGAACAACATCACGGTAAAGAATACTTATCCTTTGCCGTTGATGTCTTCGGCCTTCGAGAGGTTGCAGAGAGCGTCAATTTTCACAAAACTGGACTTACGCAATGCGTATCATTTGGTTCGGATCAGGGAGGGGGGTGAATGGAAGACCGCTTTTAACACCCCCAGAGGACACTTTGAATATTTGGTTATGCCCTTCGGGCTTTACAACTCCCCAGTGGTCTTCCAGGCACTCGTCAATGACGTGCTGCGAGATATGATTGATCAGTTCATTTATGTCTACCTGGACGACATATTGATTTTTTCTTCTTCTCTCCAGGAACATGTGCAGCACGTCCGACGAGTGCTTCAGAGGTTGCTAGAGAATGGGCATTTGTCAAGGCGGAGAAATGCGAGTTTCATGCACAGTCAATTCCATTTCTGGGGTATATCGTGTCGACTGAGGGAAGACGTATGGATCCCGAGAAAGTTAAGGCTGTGGTAGAGTGGCCAAGTCCAGATTCCGGTAAGGCCCTACAGAGGTTTCTGGGGTTCGCTAATTTCTACCGGCGTTTTATTCGCAACTTCAGCCAACTAGCCGCAACTCTGACCAGCTTGACCTCCGCCAAGACTGCGTTCATGTGGTCAGACACAGCTGAGGCTGTGTTTGCCAAACTGAAGAGCCGTTTCATTTTAGACCCTATTCTGATTATCCCTGATCCTACACGTCAGTTTGTGGTGGAGGTCGATGCGTCGGAGGTGGGGGTAGGAGTGGTGTTATCACAATGTTCTCTCTTAGACAACAAGGTCCATCCTTGCGCGTATTTTTCATATCGTTTATCTCCTGCAGAACGAAATTACGATATTGGTAACCGAGAATTGTTGGCAGTTAAGATGGCATTGGAGGAATGGCGACACTGGTTAGAAGGATCGGGGGTGCCTTTTATAGTATGGACTGACCACAATAATTTAGAGCACATTAGCACCGCCAAAAGGTTGAACTGCAGGCAGGCTCAATGGGCACTTTTTTTCGGATGTTTTGACTTTACTATCTCGTAGCGCCCGGGTTCCAAAAATATCAAACCCGATTCTTTGACATGTATTTTTGACCATTCCGAATGCCCATCCACTCCCGAGTGTATTTTTCCTGAGACATTAGTGGTATCCACTCTCACATGGGAGATCAAATCAAAGGTCAGAACGGCCTTAGAAGGGGTAACGCCTCCCCCGGGTGCCCACCTATATGTTTATTTGTGCCGGAGGGATTAAGGTCCAATGTTATCCAGTGGGGACATTGCTCTAATGTAGCTTGCCATCCAGGGGTTAACCGTACTAGATTTTTAGTCAAGCAACGATTCTGGTGGCCACTTATGGCTCGCGACATTCACAGTTTTGTTTTGGCTTGCTCTGTTTGTGCCACTGGTAAGACTTCCAATTGCCCCCCTGATGGGTTACTCCAACCGCTGCCGGTCCCTTCGAGACCCTGGTCTCACATCGCTCTAGATTTTATTACCTTACCATTATCAGCTACAGGCCTATCTTCTTTTGAGTGTAGTGTAGGTTACCAGCCACTTATTTTTCCCAGTATGGAATCCGAAGTTGCGGTCCCCTCCATTCACCGCACTTGGACTAGAGCCCGCGAGACTCTACTCCAAGTGGGGGGGCGCGCACCAAGGCCAAAGCCGATCGCCACCAGTCGAGGCCTCCCGTATACATCGTGGGTCAAAAAGTGTGGCTTTCTACCAAGAATTTTCCTCTCCATTCTGTATCTAATAAGTTGGCTCCCAAATTTATTGGCCCCGTTTACTGTCACCAAGATCCTTAGTCCGGTGGCAGTCCGCCTTAAACTCCCTCCTGCGTACAGGAGAATTCATCCCGCCTTTCACATATCCAAAATAAGGCCCGTATTTCATTCTCCCTTTAATCCGCCAACTGCCTATTTAACACCCTGTCTTTCGTCTCTTGTTTGTCAGATCGTTCTTTGAGGTCCTCCGTGTTATGTGTCTGTCCTGATTCTCTTGTTCCTGCTCTTGCTTGTCTCTTTGTTCGGTTGTCCCTGGATTGTTCCTCTCTCACACGGATTATCTTCACCTCTCATGGATCTACCACCACCGTCATCTCTACTAGCGCACTCAGCCCACCTACTCACCAGTCTGTGCTGCCATCGAGGTCCCTGCGTCACTCTCCAACTTTCATCCATCTCATCTCCTTACAATAAACTCTGTCAACTTGCATTTGCCTCCTGTCTTCCATACCAAACCGTTACACTATGAAGCCAAGACACCATTTTGCCAAAACTGTTTATTGTAGAAATGCAACATAAACATCCTTGGAATCAAACTTTGAAATTTATATTTTTATGCCCTTCCATAGACCCAACAATAGCAGCAGTATGAACACATCCTATACCGCTGTTTTCAATGTCATAAAAACAGGCTGATGACTTCCTTGTTCTATGAAGTCCCTCCTTCAGAAATACGTAACGAGTTCTGATTGTGCCAGCGGTTTGTGTGTTGTGATTTGACAGCAGCTGAGCGCACGCTGCCCTCCTGGAAACACGATTGGGCTAGTTTTGGACTAGTTTTGAGAAACAAGTGGGCTGGATTTGTTTTGAAACCCTGGCAATCCTGATCTGAATGCACGTGCTGGAGATGTACTTCTAATCACAGAACGCCTTTACTGATGAGATGTGCATGAAAATCGCATTTGATTTTTTTTGCACAGCCCTACCATATAGTTGACAAAGCTAAACAGCATTGCCCTTTATGTAATAAGTTAGAGAAACTGTTACATGCAGCAACTTATATAATAAAATACACTTACCAGATGTGGTCCATAAACAACACCTTCTACAGACAAAGAGGGAACTGCCCCATCTTTCAAGAATAATCTTTGTGCAAATCCGGCATTAAACTGATTGAGATTGAGGAAGCTGTCCTCAGCAAAATGTGCTGCACATAGTTTTACATGTGGATTATAATTTTCGGGAACAGAGTTAAACATAAACTGTAACCATTGATCTCTAAGTACAGCGTCCCTGGGAAGCCCAAACAAAGGTGATTGGACTCCGAGATAAAAAAAAAACAGCGTTTCGACGACATGGAGACAAACACAAACGCAACTCTTCCTCTTCTCCGTGGGAGCGCAACAAGACCACTCCCCCTTTTTTGTGTATTCCTGTGGGCGGAGGTTAGTCAAAAAACTGTTTTAGTGACGACATCACTACAGGAAGTAGAGGGATGTAGTCTAAACTGGTCGTTCGATGTAGGCGAATTCTGTTAAATAAAATATCTCGCTTGGCATTGAACTTTGAGCTTTAGAATTTTATATATATATTATTTATACTCTAACAAATCTAGCCATGGGGGTCACAGTCTAGTGACTTCTGTGCTGGTCCCAAGCCTGGATAAATAGAGAAGGTTGCATCAGGTAGGGCATCCGGCATAAAACATTGCCAAATTTAACTATGCGAATCATCAGTACGAATTGCATACTGGACTGGTCGAGGCCCGGGTTAACAACAACCGCCATCGGCACCGTTGACCTACAGGGCGCTGTGTTGAGGATGCAGAAGATAGGGATAGGTGGAGATAGATGATTAGCTTTGGCGACCTCTGAAGGGAAAAGCCGAAAGAAGAAGAAGAAGATTTATACTCTAACAACAAAATTACACACTAAATAAACACAGAAACACATACAAACTTTTCAGTCCATTTTTTCTCTTCTTGACCAAAAATATTAATTAAATCATTCCCCCAATTTTGTGAAAAAGTATGCTTAATTGTAATCAATCTTGTCATCTTAATTTATTCTGGTATTCTGAGTATATTTAACTGCACTCACACATTATGTAATATCAAAGTATTAAAATTCCACTCAAGTATAGTTAAAGGGATAGTTCACCCAATTTTTTGTTTTTGTTTTCTGTTTACCCCCAGGTCATCCAAGATGTATGTGACTTTGTTTATTTGGTAGAACACAAACTCTCTGATTCACACAATGTCCCTCTGCCAAATATTGTCATATCCTATCAAACTATCAATGAAAAGCTTATTTATTCAGATTTCAGATTATGTATAAATCTCAAATATTTGAAAAACAAAAATGTTTTTGATTGGTTTTGTGGTCCAGGGTCACATATATGATTTATTATATTCTACTGAATCTACATTAGCATTTATATAATCTACATTTAAACATTCAAATGACACTGTACCAAATTAGATACACCACCAAATCGTAAAATTGCCTTCGAAGCTGCATGCTAAGAAAAAAGCAATATTTTTATAGGATAATTGTTAAATAGTTTAACAAATTTGTTAAAATTGTTGTGCTTCACTATTAAGCAGGTAAATAAATAAGGTATCTGCAGCATTATAATGTATGCAATTTTTTTATTTAAAAACTGAAACGTAATTTGCATTTGCAGAACATGCACTTTTGCAAAGCAGTACCAGATGATATGATATATTATGAATAAAATCACAGACAAAGAGTGTTGTTAGACAGGACACAGTAACATTCATTTTTCAGCTGTTTGGGAAGCATCAGCTCTCAGAGGCTGACGTGATTCTGAGGGAGGGTAACATGGAGCGTGCTCATTTGATAAAGCATATGTCTTGCGCCAGTGTGTGTGTGAGTAAAGACATGGGTCGTTTAACTCACTTGCCTCTGAGGTGTTAGTTTTTTTAGACTGGGGGTTGTAGGATGTTTGAAGCTGAGTCACTAGGGATTCTAGAACCTTTATCCATACCATCTGCCTGTGACTGTTTTTACATTTTATCTATAGGACAAAGACAGATTATGGATGCTGACAAAACAGTAATCCTTGTCGTTTTTTGAATACATTATTTATAGCAGGCTCCTGTCTTACCATATGTATACTTATGATATTGTAAATAAGTGGAAGTATCATGGTACAGGGAAGGTATTGGATGATATGTATCATGATAATAAATAATTACCATATTCATATACCATATAAACTCTTTAATATGCATGTAAAATGTATTTGATATAACTTTAACTCATTTTAAAAGTCCCATTTTGCAACTTCACGAACTGAATTCTTTGGCTTAATAAAAGAACATCAATATACATACAGTATGTGTTATTCAGCAGTTTTAGAGTATTTACTTAGCAATTCAATGTTTAGTTTAAAAGAATTGTATGAACATCAGAGCAGATCTCGTTTCTGTGATTATATTTGTGTTCAGGTTTTACTTGGAACAAATCTCTTGATAACACATTTATTGTGGAAATAGCAGCAATCACACAGATCCAAGGAAAAACAACAACTCGAAAAGGTCTCCATCAAGGCACGTTCCACACATGGCAATGCAATTGAGGTGAATTCTCATACAAACACACACACACACACACACACACACACACACATATATATATATATATAATCACACAATTGAACGGCATTTCCTGGAGCTGACAGAACTTTTAAAGAGGACAGTAAAGATACACAGGCGAGATGTTGTGTGGACTGAATACGGAATAGCTGCTTCTACCAATCTCCTGCTTGCCTTCTGCAGCACCACAGGCCCGATGAGACCAGTTCAGATAAAAAGCCCTTCAATTAGCGGGAGAAATATTGATTGCGGTGCTTTTCATGTGGCTATTGTTAAGCGAGACACGTTTCTCTGGGCCGAGCAGATACAGCCGTGATGCATTTCTGATGATCAGCCCCGACACCATAGTCCCCTCATAAGAAACCAGTAATTGATAAACAGCTGTCATGGCTGATTGCGGAAGGATGCTGATCGCTACTTACACGTCTCACTTTCACGTATAAAGTATTCAATCCATGTTCAATTACAAACCTTTTGATGTTGTTTAAGTTTTATATTAAATGAGCCAGATGAGGCAGCGTTACAGTGATATTGTCACTGTAATGCTTCAAGTGGCACACTGATTTAATGACATTGCTATTATAATTGCTTTAATCATAGTACCAGCAAGATTATAAAATATATGGATGTTTGGTAGATATTTAAATGTATTAATAATAATCACAATATTAAAATCCACAATAAACAATCCTTCCACATTAGTATATCTACCTGTAGGCAGTTACTAAACCAATCAGTCCATTAAAGGTGCACTGTGAAAGATTTTTGTGAGTATGAACAAAATTTCAGTATTGCCACAGGTAATTGCTCAGGCACCAGATTTTTTTCCTGATATATGCCTTATCAGTAATCTTTGTGAGGAATCACTGGTCACCATGAGGTTTCCTTGAGGATGTAATAATAAAACATTGAAGTCCTTATTTACTCCTGGCATCTGAGCTGCTGAAGACACAGTGGATCTAACTAAACATGTTTATCTTCATGCAAGTCATTTATGATCCAGCCTCTCCTCCAGAAGAAGTGAATATAAAGCCGCGTTTCCACCGCAGGAACTTTACCCAGGAACTAGGGACTTTGGCCTGGTACTCGGTGTGTTTCCACCGCAGGAACCAGGAACTACATAATGTTCCGGGTAAAAAAATTCCCCTCAGAAAGTCCCTGCTGGCGAGGTGGTACTTTTTCAAAGTTCCGTAACTTTCGGGGGCGGGACTTGGGCGCTAAACATCCTGATTGGTTGGTTGAGTGTAGTTGTTTAAAACTCAAATCTGTGGTTTATTCGTAAAGACAGTGCCTATTTAAAAATGTGTTTTGCCGATTTCGGAGTCTGTCAGCTTCACGCGATCAGCAGGAGCTCAGTCCTCATGTATCCGCCGAGAGCAACCTCACCTCGGCTAGACCTTCTGATATGTGCCGCTGGCTCTGATTTTTCTTAAGCGGTTAAACATAAAATATCATTCGTTTTGGGTAAATCTAACAGGTTATCTTTGGTCTGTATTCAATTTATCTATATGTTAAAATATAAATAAAAAAGGCAAATTGATATAATATTTTGTTTCATTGTAATGGCTACATTTACACATATCCCTGAACTAAGTACATTTCTGCAGCTGTTATTATGTTTAAATGAAAATGAAAGGAGGCAGTGGTATTTGATATCCTATTTCGTTTTATTGTAAATGTACAGTGACAAAAATTGCAGTAGCCAAGGCGAGCTGAATGATGTTATCAAGTACGCTGCTGTTTGCAGATTTACTGGATTTGCGTCGTCGCGGACATCACACTCCCGAGTCGAGTGAGCAAAGTCTAAACTACCGAGGATGCACGTCCAAAATCAGTGTACTTTGTATTGAGAAATACGCGCAGATCTACGTCACCAGACTATTTGCCTAATCTTCCCGGTACTTTAGACCGCGATGGAAACACAGAGAGCAGCAGGTCTAGGAGGGCGGAGTTCCTGGGGAAAAAAAAGTTCCTGGTACAAATGTTCCGGGTAATTTCAGTGGAAACGTGGCATAAGGTTGTTGTTGTTGTTTTTTTGTTTTTTTTTATGAATCTTTGCAAATCTCCTTTCCTTATTATGCGCTAGTTAGCAAGCTGTGCGGCTAAAGTTTACACTCTCATGAGAATGGCTTATCAACCCACGGAAAAGAGAGGCGGGGTCAGTAAGGCTCATTAGCATTTAAAGGGACATGTACCGAAATGGCCCAGGTCCCAGGTTTGGGTTTCATTTTATTTAAAGGTAATTTGTTACAGTGTAATTACACAAATAAGTACTGAGTAATATTAATAATCTACATGTCCTTATGGTTTCGTTAGCTTTAGTGTTTGTGTAGTTTACTGTTATTACTATAGTAAGTAAATGTATCATGTAACTACATCCCTTAAAATCCTGTTAATAAATATAACTGTGCTATCGTTAGTGACAAATGAATGTTAGAAACAAATGAATGATCTATGTCTAAAATTAAAATAAATGGATTTAGCTTAAACTGGGTGACACTTCATTTTGTAACACTTTAATAACTATTAACTAGTTGCTTATTAGCATAAATATTACTAGCATATTGGCTGTTTAATAGTACTTATAAAGCACACATACAGTAAATGACCATATTCTTGATCCCTTAACTCTATCCTAAAACAAATACCTTACTTACTATTAATAAGCAGCAAATTAGGAGTTTATTGAGGGAATACCTAAAAGTGAATGCGTTCTCTAAAGCTGAAATGTTAACCTTTATTGTTGCATGTTACCTGTACTTAAAATATTAATAACAGCAAATTATAAATCATTATATGCAACTAACCTTAAACCAAACTCTAAGCCTATAATAAATGCATGCAGTATTACTTAGTACTTACTTGTGTAATTACACTGTAACAAATACACCTTATTAAAATACCTTGCAACCAAACTTAAGTTAAACCGAAAAAAAAAAAAAAAAGTACTTTGTTAATTTTGTTAGTTAAGTGGATCTTGCTGATTGCAATAACTGGCATTAACACCAATGTGTTATTGTTGTTGTGTGTGGTTAATCACTTTTCTTATGAAAAAAAAAAAGATTAATAATATCTAACTGCAATAACTACTGTGACATAACGTTCCTTTTCTGACATTACCAAGCCTACCTCCTTTATCTAACCAAAGACATGAACATGTAGATAACTCATTTCACTGCTTTAGATATGATAACATGTCCTCCATGTTAGAACGGTCAACATTTCAGACACTGTGTGCTACTCACACTTACAAATCAATGAATTTTCATTGAAAATGCCACAATGTTCACTGGGTTCTCTGATTATCAATGATACTCATAAAATCCTTAGCCGTTTTTTTTTTTTGTTTTTTTTTTTTACCACATGCAAAATTATCTAATATTGATGATTAAATAAATCCTTTGAAATCAGAAAATCTAATGTAGCCTAATGCAGATACAGTATAGCACAGTATTTTGTATAGTACAGTAAGCCCCATATTTTGCTGTTGATTATCCTGTTTCAGTAAATAATGCAATTATTAACATTGCATAATTAAAGTTTGCATAACATTACGGAAGTAAAATATTGCAAACACCACACTATGAATCTGATTTTTTCTGGTTTCTTCATTTTGTGTAATACTTTCTGCTACTTTGTAATGCACAGTCTTTTTAAGACATGAATTTGCAGTTGCTATCCTGCTAGCAGTGTGATGCCCTCACGTCACCAAAGAAAAGTGCGGAGATCTACCGACGGCCCTCTTTAATCAGAGTTATCTAAACATGGGCCTGTTTTGTGGCAGGCGGCCAGGATGGCCGACAGTAGAGACTTTATGCTAGAGGTTTAATAAATGAAACAGGAGACAGTGAAGATCCGCTCGCATTGACGAGCGTGTCAGTGGGGATATGCACCTCATTACTCCTATCAAGAACCCAGGCTGACCCCTGTGGCTTGTCCCTTGCCTGCTGCCTCTCATCTGAACTCCCTGTACCCCCTCTTCTCTTCACCTTCTCCATTTGTCCATTCCCTCCACGCCTGCCTCTGTGTATTAAACAAGATGAATCTCTCTGATCTCCAAAGAGGTCTCAGATCCTGACAGATTACAGGAGGGCCACTCACTCGAGCCCAACCCCCCACCCCCACTTTTTTTTACTTCACTTTCTTCAAATAAATGTCAAATATGATCTTTTATTTATTTTTTTTAGATGCCCGATAGTGTCGAATGATAAAATGTCCATTCATTTCCTTGTTATCATATGTGATATTTATGTTCACCTGGCGTTTCACATTATTCTTTTTTTTAGGAGGAGCACCAAGCTGACCAGTTTAGAAACATGTAGATATTTCAAACTTTGCAACAATCTTGATAGCACACTTTGTAAAAACCCATGATGCTTCAAAACATGATCAAATGTTATTTGTTCAGTTATGCTCATGGCATACTGGGGAGCTTTTAAACTTGGAGAAAGTTATCATTGCCATTCATATTAATAGCAGTTGATTGGCTGGTGCATGACCTCCTGATAATATGCAATCTGCATTCTGCCATCTTTCCTCAAATGCATATAAACTTTTGAATCAGTCAGCCATACATGTCATGTGACTTATTGCTTGCTGCAGGACAATTACATCATTACAATGCTCACTGGCTGATGGCACCACAATACACAAAATAGTGTAGGACTTGTTTTTTGGGGGGAATTAAATAATGGCACAGATACCATTAATTTGACAAGTGCAATTGTTAGTAAATTGCTTTGATTCATTTTAATACTCTTTTGCCATAAATGCTGCATGTGAAAGGGAAACTCCTACGAATGCATGTTCAATAAGCTCAGGCACAAAAAATAACTGGCCACACCTTTTTAGTGCTAATTCTTCACTGTGAGTCTTTAGTAAATCCTGATAGTGCTATTTTTGTCATGTGGAGGGGTAAGGAGGAACTCACTTGCAGACAGGATGTACTAAACACTGGATTTATTTACACAAAAAGGGGAAAACAAAACCTACGAGGGGGAAAACAATGACTAGGGCAGATACTAAATAACTTAACAAGACTGGGTAGACACGATAAACAAAGACTCAAAACACAAGAACACTAACTACAATTAAACAATAACAAGTCTCACAACGTCTTCTTCCAAGAGCAACACCGAGTAACAATGTATATATCACAGGAACATGTAGAACCACATATCACAATGTGGAAACAATCACAATGAACCGACAAAAGACAGAGCACACTAGGGGATCTAAATAGGAGAACTAATCAAGACACAACAGGTGGCACAGATAAGGCAATCACGACAACTAGGATAACAAGGGGGGCGGGGCAAGGGAACGAGACAACACAAGCACATGGCCCAAAGACAAGGCCATGTGCTTGTACACAAAACACGGGTCTGTCATGATCCTGCCTCAAGACTAGAGAAAAGTCAGGACATGAAGGCAGAATCATGACAATTTTAATGCCAAAAGTTGGTTTGCACTGGCACAAGCCAATAGTAGCAAAATGTGGCTCTTGTTTTTCTTTTTTTTTCTTTTTTTTTAATCAGATTTTTTCTAAATCTTCATATGACATCCAAACTTACTTTTGCTTTCTCTTATTTAAAACAAAACTGACAAATGTTTAAATCTCTCTCTCAAAAAAAAAAAAAAAAAAAAAAAAAAAAAAAAAAAAACGGACCAACATTTATAACTCTAAAGAGAACAAACCCAACCAATATTTGAATCTCATAATGGAACAATATCATCCATCAACCGGATCTTATAATAGAATCATAGCAACCAGTATTAAAATATATTAATATATAAAAAGCAGCCAACATTTAAATCTCCTAATAAACCAATACTGACCAATATTAAAATATCTTAAAGTGAGTCACTGTAGCATTGATATACAGGTATGTGCTAGACAACAGTGTGGCATGATATGTGCCAGACAAGACACTGTGATTTCGTTCCTCACATTTTTATGTTTTCTTAGAAAAATGTGAAAAATCTTCCACATACTTGTTGGCAGGAACAACAACAACAACAACTGTACGCATCATTTAGAAATATCTCATGGTGTTTATTTTTTTTTTATTGATGTAGAAGTAGAAAATATTTTTTATATGTCTCTGAATTACTTGCATCACTTACATCAGAATATTGTTCTTTCTATCCAAAAAGCATGTACTGTATTATGTTGCAGTTTTTAATAAAGTTAACAGCCAACTGGTTTTGATTTACTTGCCAAAGCCAATTTTGCATTTGGCTCTTTCCAACAGTTCATTTTGGACCTTGCTCAGCTTCTTCTTTTAGTAAAGGCCTATGGGATTTTTTCCCTCCCGTTTTATCATCAGCCATGCAGAAACAATAAGTTTGATAGCCTATAAAAATAACACACACTGTCAGAGCTGTCCGTGCACTAGGCTGTGCACATTGAGTACTTGCAAGGGGCCATTCAAACAGAAAAGTTTTTCCATTCCACTGTGCAAATTCTCTGTTGTTTTTCTATGTGAACGTTACAGTACATGGACATATTTGACTGCTGTATTCATGTTTATCACATCTTGACACCTTTTGTTTTTTCTCTCCCATGCGGGTCTTCCAAAGAAGTTTCTCAAATTTTTCACTAGGAATTCCTGGGAACCTCCTCATCCTTGCAAATAACGTCTGGTTCCTGGGATAAAAGGCACTGAACGTTTGGAGTAAATGTGTCAGATAATATCAGATAATTTTCATTAGCTAAAGTACGAAGAGGCTGCTGAGTGTCAGCAAAGATTTACGTCTGAAGTCTACAGATTCCAATTATAGATCTTTTCTGTTCTCTGTTTTTATGTCTTTTTTTCCTGTGGATCCAACTTTGAACCACACACAGCTATTTTCACAACTGAATTACACATTTAACAAAAACTTCCCATATTGCATTCATTAACAGAGACAAAGCTTCCACAGCATCAGCAAATGAACACTTCTAACTGCGTGTAGCATAACCGAATAGCTTGCAGTAATGTCACTTATGTTTAGTAAATCATGTTTGCAGTCTAAACCAGTTTATTACAGTACCAGTAACTGCTGGAAATTAAACTTAAATTGCCAGTGAACACAATACTATACCAAAGGTATCTCCTAATGGAGCAGTGTGCACTCTGATTTCTAAATTCTTATCAGCTTCTACATACTGCCATCCATTGTAGAGGTTTCTTTTGATGGCCGGTATATATGAGGACTCCACCGCAGGGGTTGAATAATCTTGAAAACCTGATTTGCATTGAAAATCGCAGTTCTCTCATGGGATTTTTCTGCTTCAACACAAAGACCAATCACCTCTCACCAGCTCTGTAAAGAGGCAGACATGATTGTCGAAGAAACCGAGACAGGTGATTCCTGTGTTCAGTTTTAGATTTTTGTTTTTATTTTTGTACTTAGTTTTTGAAAGGTGTTACAAAGAAAACTGCTTTTTATATCGATCAAACTATGATCTGAAATCTAAAATAATAACAATTTTAATATATATACACACACAATACAGACCAAAAGTTTGGACACACCTTCTCATTCAAAGAGTTTTTTTTATTTTCATGACTATGAAAACTGTAGAGTCACACTGAAGGCATCAAAACTATGAATTAACACATGTGGAATTATATATGGAATTATATACATAATAAAAAAGTGTGAAACAACTGAAAATATGCATTCTCTTGATGAGCTTCAAGAGGTAGTCACCTGAAATGATCTTCCAACATCTTGAAGGAGTTCCCCGAGAGATGCTTAGCACTTGTTGGCCCTTTTGCCTTCTGTCTGCGGTCCAGCTCAACCCCAAACCATCTCGATTGGGTTCAGATCCGGTGACTGTGGAGGACTGAGTCCTCCCACTCCTCCTTCCCAGCATATGATGAGCTGTTTGAAGTTATGGATCATGCCACGGTGAGGCTTGACTTGCCATGGAACCATGCCAAAAAAGTGGCACCTTAAGGCCACCTCAATGAGTGTTATATTTCTAGCCATAGCCCTCCAGCTCAAGTGAGCCTTTCATTTCTTCCTAATCATGGAAAAGGCTTGGAAAAATCTGTTCTAATTTCACATCCATAGATTTTAGCATTTGAGTTATGCCAACATTGAGGAGATGCGTGAGAATGGATGTGAAAAGATTTAATTGAAGAGATGTTGGTTTGCTATCTCTCTATGAGGGAGACATCTTCTCTAAGGCTCCCTCCTATCATCCAAAACCCCTTCAAGATACATGTTGCTGTGACATTACCGTGAGGAAAAAAACATCATCCAAAACAAACCATGGCTAACAGTCAGATTCAGCCGTGTATTTATGAACCAGAATCAGATCCAGAGGCTGAAATGTAAGTGATCAGTCAGTTATAATTGATCAGTCTTTAAGAGAAGGACTCAAGAGAACCACTATGGATGATAAGTTCGCTCTGCCGCCTTGTTATTATTTTGTCTTTAATTAATTTGTTACGCCAAGAAAGAGTTAATCTCTCATGTTTGAGAAGAGCGCGATGCCGTGTAGCAGCCATTAAATGTGTGGGACACCAACTCCATTTCTCTTTCATTTCATGGATTTAATGAGTTATCCGAGTCAAAGCGGACCACTTCAACGACTACAGGCTCTAATCCTCCTGTGCTTGCGCGTGCGGTGTGTGTAAGGTGTACATGTGGAAAGTGCAGTTTGATGACAACATCGCATGTTGTTTACTTGAAGTGCTTACGCGCCAATTGCCAAGTTAACAACACAGAGATATTTGAAGCAGTTTTACTCACCGCCTGCGGTTCCAACACACGATCGTAACCCTTTTTCGTTGGGACTGCATCATCCTTAAGAAATAAATGATATGCAAATCCGGCGTCAGACTGGGCCTTGTTTGTAAAACAAGCATCTTCGAAATGCAGGGAACAAACAAAAACACTTGCACAACTCCGTTGATGCTCTGTAAAAATAAACTCCATCCACTGGTCCCTTAATGCTGTTTCTCTTTTGGTAATCTGTGCAGGGTTGTCTTGCCCTGGCAACCAAAAACACACTTCTTTTGTGACGTTCCGCTCTCGCTGTGATCAGTGAATGTCTCTGCTCTGCTCTGCTCTACGGGAGCGCGCGCTCTTCCGGCAGAAGTGCCCTTCGGACCCATATAAGGAAATTCCGCTCCATCTAACGTCACAGACCCATACTCGAAAAAAACTTTCCGAAACTTGTGACAAATTGGAAGAGGTATTTTTGGAACAAAAATACTCCTTCAAACGTGCAACTTAATTTTTGAAACTTTGTCCATGTTTAGCATGGGAATCCAACTCTTTAACAGTGTAAAAAACTCAGTATGCATGAAATAGCATTTCACCCCCCCCTTTAACCATTATCAGAAAGAGCTTTATTGCTAAGTATGCTTGTGCATACAAGAAATTTGTTTTAGTGATATAAGCTTCCAGTACACAGAGACAACAAAAACACACAGACAAGCAAAAAAGACAAATATTGCAAAATAAATCGAAAAATAAATAAATTGAATGAACAGTTGTGCTATAGATGCTAATGGGATAGAATAGAGTGAGATGCTGGGAGGTACTAAGATGGAGGTAACACATAAATACATAAATTGCACATTTTTATTGCATAAGTGGGGAACATTTAACAGTTGATGAGATAGATTGCATGGGAGAAAAACTGTTCCTGTGCCTGGCTGTCCTGGTATTTGCGGCTCTGAAGCACCGGCCAGATGGCAAAAGTTTAAAAATGGGATAACTTGGATGTGAGTGTAGCCTTATGCCTGTAGATGTGGTGGCCATGCTGGCTAAGACCACAAAAGCTCTGCCATGGCCTCTTGGGTCTCCAACCCTGCCATGGTCTCCCAGGTCTCCAGCCCTGCCATGGTCTCCCAGGTCTCCAGCCCTGCCATGGTCTCCCTGGTCTCCAGCCCTGCCATGGCCTCCCAGGTCTCCAGCCCTGCCATGGTCTCCCAGGTCTCCAGCCCTGCCATGGTCTCCCTGGTCTCCAGCCCTGCCATGGCCTCCCAGGTCTCCAGCCCTGCCATGGTCTCCCTGGTCTCCAGCCCTGCCATGGCCTCCCAGGTCTCCAGCTCTGCAATGGCTGGGATGGTAGCGACATGGTTTGGTAATCCTTGTAATTCCAGAATAAAGGCTAATAATGACTGAATAAACCAAAAGAAAAATGGTAAAATAATAATGAGGGTAATGTCTCATACCTGGTGGAGGTGTGAAAGGCTCATCGAGTGATAACAATAGAATCATGAATGGGACAGTTTGCTGGTCCAGACATAAGATAATACCACACAGAAGAGCTTACAGGGGTCATAAATGAATTTTTATTAGCCTTTTTTTAGCCTTAAAAACACACATGACATCACATTTTCTGGCATGGTCTTAGAAAATGTTTCATAAAATTCACAGTTTTTGAGATTGTTATGAAATTCAACTGAAGCATTAGTAGACTTGTGGCTTTAGCTTTATATCCTACAGCAACATATTTTTTATACATTTAAAAAATATGTCTTTAATATTTTCATTTTAGTTTTCATGTTTGAGCTTATATATCTCTATTATCATAACACTCTGAGTAATTATGATTCCTGAAAATATGGGGGTGGGGGGTTACGTAAAGGGGTTAAATAACATTGCTTTAAAATCCATGCTATGGAAAATGCACATCTTGGGCTTCTGTGCACTTTCAAAAAATTCACATTGTGGTATATGTGAACGCTAAGCATTATGCTCACTTTCTAAAAGCCTGTATGGTAAGGGATACAGACTTCATACATACAGCTTTGTTCCCTTTCTCTGAGTTAGTTGAGGCCCCAGATTTCATCTTGGGCTCCACTCAGCTTATGTATCCCTGTTGATACATTCTGAGCAGGGTGTTGCTACCAAAGATCTGCTGAGACAGTTTTTTGAATGAGTTCACTCAGATATATTGGTAGCCCCCTGGGTCACAGGCCAGGATCTGGTTGGTTTTTAGACGCCTGGCCGAATCTCTTTCTTCTGCTTCCAAGCCTTTGATCTCTGCCCTAGGCTCAGGCTTCCCAGCACAGCCCTTAACAGGTAAGTTGTTCAGGTTAAGCAGCTCAGGCTCTTGGTTGAGGATGATAATGTCAATGACAGCTGTCAAGGCATCCTAGGGGCAACTCCCATGGCTATGGTAGAGTTGGTACTTAGTGATTGCTGTGGTTTCTGGCAGGCACTCCCCTCAGCATGGCAGCATGGGTGTACCATTCCCCAAAGCGGCCTCTAGAGGACACATTTCAAAGTTCCCTCAGAAGAGAACGTCTAAGGTTACATATGTAACCATGGTTCCCTGAGAAGGGACCAAAACACTGCGTCCTCTAGTTCCCTTGCCATGCTTTGAGATGCAAGCTTCAAAGAAGCTCCTATAGAGTTCCTTTAGCTCAACTGGTAAAGCATTGCGCTATCAAGTGCAAGGATGGGGGTTCGATTCCCCGGGAACACATGATAGGTAAAAATTGATAGCCTGAATGTCACTTGGATAAAAGTGCTGCTAAATTCATAAATTTAAAGAAGAGGAGAAGGAGTTTCTTTTTCCCTACATAACCTGAAAAGTTTTTGTGTGTGTCTGAGTTAGTACCTTGCTATGATACAGTTATTACTATATGAATTACATAATAAATGCATTGCTGATCATATATATATATATATATATATATATATATATATATATATATATATATATATATATATATATATTCAGTATATATATATATATATATATATATATATATATATATATATATATATATATATATATATATATATATATAAGTCAGTATTATCTACTTCACTGGTCAAGAAAGTGTGATTGCAAGATGATCGATGATTGCATGAAAGATGATTGCAAAATTTTGCAGGAAAAAACAATATTGTCTGTTGTCAGTAGTTGAGTAATGTATAAAGCTTTCTGTTGGTCTGCGTAGTGAATTTGTATGATGAACTTGAGCCCCAGTGTAGGTTCTGCATGTATAAATCTTTTGTCCAAATTTCAAATTATGTAGATTCCTATTGAAATTACTTGATTTGCCCATGAGAATTCACAAAAAAAAAAAAAAAAAAAAACAGTAAACGACAAGACAAGTATGTGTTGTTTTTTTTTTTTTTTTTTTTTTTTTTTTTTTCACATATTGAGGAAATTAGAGCATGACTGTCTTTAATATTTCTTGAATTATATGCAATTGAAACCAACATCAACATCTGATACTTTTTAGAAAACTTCATAAAAAACAGCAGATTTCTTACAATGTCTCCATCCATTTGAAGTTTTTTACACACTAAAAAATGCTGGGTTATTTAATCTACCCAACCGCTGGGTTATGAAATGCTTTACCCATTATGGGTTATTTATATATTAAAAACGAGATGTATATTAACTATTTCATACATCTTTATGTCCTACAATCCAAACTAACCATTTAAATCGAGTTTGCTAATGTTTTACAGTCCTACATCAGATATCAAAAATGCACTGGCATTGGGTTTGGTTCAGTCATTTTTCTGTTTGAAAGACTCCAAGCAGTGGCAGTGTGAGTTTTCTTTTCTTTTTTTTATGAAACTTGAGCATGTCTGTCTTTAATATTTATTGAATTATTTTCAATGGAAACCAACATCAACATTTGTTGATACTTTCAGAAAAGTTCTTGCAATGTCTCCATCCATTTGAAGTTTTGTGTCAGCTGATGAAGTCTCATCACAGCTGTAAGTTCATTTAAACATTTATTGGTGCCAATTCCCAGTGATCAGCCCAAACTGATAAAGCAGTCAGCACACATTTCTGTGTGCATTGGCCTACTTTTATGTTTCAGAATTGATTTTGAATTCCTTTTACGTGGTTTTTAGTCTTAACAGGTTCTGCATGGCCAAGCATGGAATAAATGTTACAGAAAACCAGCCATAGCAGCTTTTTGACCGGGCCATGATTGTGAAAAACAAGAAAATAAAGGACTGAATTATGTTGTAAGCAGTTATTGACATAACAGCGCAAATTATTTTTTTGCTCTATGGTAATGCGGCAGTGTTTTATCATCCCCCAACGCAACAGCTTTGCAGCGTCAATTACATCACTGTGAAACGCCTCCAAAGGTCAGTACTGCCAGTGGTGTGGAGTTAATTGGTTCAATGTGCTGCAGACCCTTCCTTGTTTCCTTCTGCAAGCTGGATCTGCTGTCCTTTTTCTGATGAGTCACCCACACTGCAGTGTGTAGGAACAGACCACAGGGTGAGGCACATATTATATAGGCTACATAACAGCAACTGCTGGAAAGAAAAAAAACATAAAAATAAATAAAAGCTGGAACTGTGTGAAATGTGTTTGTAGGAGAGAATATGACAAATAAGATGTCTCTTATACTTCAGTAATTCGAATATTTACAGAAAAAAAAAAAAATAATAATAAAGAAATACAGAAATACATAATTACAGACATCCAAACCCCTATAGATTTATTTTGGCTCCACAAATGATGTTGAGCAAAATGTATGCAAACAAAGCATACAATGAAAGCATGCAGTGACCAGGGGCTATCATGTTCCAAACAGGACAAAAAACACCATGAAAGTGGCTCAAATTACTAGATTTCACAAGTCATATTATAGTTTTTTTTTTTTTTTTTTTTTTTTTTTTTTGTGAGAAACGGAATAGAAAAAGTAATTATTTTCTGAAAAGCTTAATCTCCAATGTAAGGTTAAATTCTTAAAGGGAGAGTACACCCCATAATAAACATTTGCTGTTAATTTACTTACCCTCAGGTCATCCAAACTGGTGACTTTTATCTTCTGTCAAACAGTAAATACTAGTATTAGCTGAAATTGTCATCCTTGGTAATTTATGACTTCCAAGTCAATGGCTGTCCGATTAAAAAAAAAAAAAAAAAAAAAAAAAAAAAAAAACTTACGATCACAAAATAAATACCCGTGGCTCCTGATCAAATATAAGTCTTATGAAGCGAAATGATCTGTCTGTGCAAGAAAGTGAACATTATTTGGTTGTTATAAACAATATAATGTTAAATAATGTATGTATATATAATATATAATGTAATAATAATGTTAAAAATAATTCTGAGTTCTCTTTCATCATCTCATGTTCGAGATCCACCTATGGGAAGGACATCCTACCATACCTGACCTCTGCAGAAGCATCAAATTGACGATGAGAAGCTCCTGGGACTGCTTTCCAGCTTCAGAAAGCAGCTTCTACCTGTCCTTCCTTTTTGCGTCATGCTTCAAACACGGTCTCACAGGTCTCGAGGTGTAGGACATGATGGCCCTCGGCATGGTTGACCCCCCCCCCACCCCCTGCCATCGAGCCTTCCATCACCAAACACTGCTCGCCCCTCCCAAGCATCTTCTTCTTCACAAAATGGACTGGTTCTCTGCGTCCATCCATCAGGTTTCCTACAAAGCCACTGCATTATCAGCTTCTTGAGGACAGGGGTCAGTAGCTGGAGAAAGGGTCTGCCCTGCCCTCACTCTGAAAGGAGATTGTTACAGTCATTGATCTCGTTCTCCCCAATACCTGCCAAGCCTACCAAGTAAAGGACACCATATGCTCGTACGCTGTGACATTATCACTGCAGTGGCATATATCAATTACCAGGGCAGTATGCGCTCTTTGCTCATCATTCTTTGCCAGTCATCATGAGAACTGTTCCTGAATGGGACCTCTCCATGGTGCTGGAGGCTCTGTTTCTATATAATTTTAAGCACCCGGGAAATATTTCCTGAAGCTGCTAGTCTCACGTAGCCAGGTATTCTGGAATTCATGGCAGCTTTCTTTGGCCAAGGCCAGCCCATTAGGCCGTTTGACTGAAATGTTAAATAACCAATCATAGTTTGTTTCATTCAGTGGCACATTTTGGGGTGTGGAAATCTCACCACGCTAAACAGATTGGTATGTAAAACACTTGGATGTATGTTAAGGTTTCTGTGCTGCTTACTTTAAATATTCTAGATACTTTTCAGAATCCTGTGTTTAGTTGATTCTGATAAGCGCTTGTTGTCACAGTTGTAAACATGAAGACTTTCTTCTTTCGTGAAGGGGTATGACTTCACGCAATCTTTGTTTCCAGGCAGAATGTTGAAGAACATGCACATCTACCAGAAATCCTGTATAGTTCAACCAATCTGATGATGACTTCAAAACTCCTGAAGTGTTTCCACTTTTGTCTCGGTTCATTCCTAAGATCTCTCTTAGTGGAGATACTAAAAAAAAAAAAAAAAAAAATGACGCCCAAGTGCTTCCCTTTGCTCATAGGAGGTGTTGGAGCTATCTGCTTTTCACCCTAAACCTTTTTTCTTCCATGGAGGGTCAGAGGCTGAATGGTTTTTTTTTTTTTTTTTTTTTTTTTTTACTTTCTAATGGATGTCACCAAAACCAGCACATTCTGTTGTAGGGGTGTAGGGGGGACCCTACTTGTTATCTTCCACCCTCCCTTTCTGTTTATATATTGTATTGAAGGAACAAGGGTGAATGGGCCAGCAGGCCATGCACATTCAAGTCATCAAGCATGCATTTGCATTCCTGCCTGGGCATCTTTATTTGTGTTGCTGGGTTTATTTACTTGTGTGTGTCTTACATTTGTTTCATGTCCTGCGTGCATACAGCAGTTATGTGTGTGTGTCAGGGTTGCCAGGTGCATGATTATGGGATGTGTCAGGCTGACCATACTTCTCTGGCTTACAGAATCTCACTGTGTGTATTTTGGGCAATCTGTGAGCTGTCCACGTCTCTCCCATAGGTGGATCTTGTACACAAGATTATATAAGAGAACAATAGGCTACTGTTGTAATCCCAGTTCTATGAAACATCAAGTGGAGAGATCCACCAGCTTGCCCGGCTTGCCACACGAGAAGCGAATATACTTACTGGAGAACAGCAGTGCATGCAGGCTTTATATGCTCTCTGGTTAGGTGGTGGGGCTTTGGGACATTGGCTGAGCACTTCTGTCTGTCTAGACAGTCTTGGTACGATTGGATGCTTCTGCAGAAGTCAGGTACGGATGCCCTTCCCAAGGGTGGATCTCTCCACTTGATGTTTCAGAGAATTGGGGATACCACAGTAACCTATTGTTTCTTGCACAGACTAATCATTTCGCTTCATAAGATCTCAATGTTTAACCAAAAGCCACAGGTATTAATTTAGTGTTTCTTTCTCTCTTTCTATTTTTTTTTTTTTTTTTTGGTCAAAAACCAGTAGACACTTAATTTATATATATATATATATATATATATATATATATATATATATATATATATATATATATATATTTTTTTTTTTTTTTTTTTTTTTTTTTTTTTTTTGAATCATCAAGGACAACAGTATCAGCTAAAAAAAATACTAATTTACTGTTCTACTTTTCAAGAAAAAAAGTAAACAACTTTATATATGATAAAATCAAAGCCAGGAGGTTTAAAATAAAAATAAGCAAACAAACAAAAACATTAGAACATTAGAGGTACATAATGACATAATATCCATTTTTTAGTAAACTTTATTTAAAACTCATTCTATATTTCTTACATTCAAATACCTAATGCCCCCCTCCCAAAGCCTTTGATACTCTACAGTAAAAATAAATAAACAAACAAACAAATAAAATAAGTCTGATACAAAAATAATACTTGAAACAAAACTTGAATCCATTTAGTCTCCCAAGAAAGAAGTGAGAAATCTCTGAGAAATGAATGGGCACGATGCCTCTGAACATGGAAATACATGCTGTAAAAACCCTGGTGATGAATTCATTTTACGGCACCATGCACTCATGCTGAGGAGAAAGCAGAGTGTTGGCCTACATGTTGTTTACAACCTGAGTCTCTCATCTCTAATTATCAAATAGGAAACTTCATCTTCTGCATCTGTGGGAGGACAGCAGTCCCTTCATGCATCAGAGCACCGTCTCCCTCCCAGCCTAACCCAATATTGACTCAAATGTGAATTTCAGAGCCGCTGTAAACAGTGAAACGCTTGACAAGACCGCTTTCAATTTTACAGATATGGAATTTGAAATCCACAGCAAAACAATCTACAATGTGGATAAAAAAAGAAAGAAGAAAAAATAAAAATGATTTCCTTATAGCTGAGGACTAGCAATTGGTTATGAATAGAAAGAATATATATATATATATATATATATATATATATACAATTTTGAAAGTGTTATTCATGGGTCTATTAAAGGATTATATTTTCTTATTTATGTATAGTGTCCTCAGATTGCTGGTAGTAATACAACATTATGATTTGTTTTATAACTTAAGCATTTCAGTCAGTAATGTATTTGTGGCTAAACATGTCTGTCAGTTGTGTGATTTTGTGCATTTTCATGTCTCAAACTAGAGGCAGAAGAAGGTTTTTTTTTTTTTTTTTTTAATCAATTTCTATTATGCGCAGGTCAATCTCAAATTAAAATGCAAATGACGTCCAGAATTAAGCATTAAAATGACAGATAAGACCCAATGCACATATTTGACTCTAAGTGCTTCAATATCGAAACATTACAAATGTTCATTTCCTCAGCAAATGTCAAGTATTTTTTTAACTAAAAATGTTATTGTCTTTGTTCCAGCCAAATTCTCTTGATTGACACCTCATCCTCAAATTATGTAGTTTTCATATACACATAAAAGATTTTTAGCAGAATATTCAGGTTGTTCATTTTCTTAAACATAATTGTTTAGCATTTTAATCAAATTAATTAAAAGAATGATTGAATGAATGAAGGAAACCTGAGATAGCGTGCTGCAAAATTCTTCTACAGCCCTATGATAATAATGACAATCAGACATAGTGAGTAGTAACTGGCTATGAAATACATAAGAACAAATGTCCTTTGCTGCCACTGACATCAAATCTGGCAGATCAGCTGTTCAGGCATCAAGTTTATCCACATGCATTTCTGAAATCTGAGGTATGGTGGAGGAAAAAACCTTCCCTGTAGTCCTACTTGAATGTAAACATGTTCATGCTGTGCGACATGCCTGGTTCTTCAGCTTTCTCTGTTGAGTGATTGTTAATGTTGACTCTGAGTTTTATAATCACCAACTATAACTTATTGACAATAACTTGTTGTAAAAATATGGCCTTGCTGGTGAGAACTGTCAAGATAAGAGATATCTTATCCAACTATAAGAGATGTGTTTTATTGAGAAGATAATCAGAGACCAGATAATGCAACAGGAGTAAAGAATAAACTGTAAAACAAATTTTGTTTTGCTTCACTTTTATTTATTTATATTTCAGTTTGACATGCTAATACAAAGCACATTACCTTTGTGTATCATAAGCAGTGTTCATGAAATAAGCATAAAACATTACACGGTACATGCATACTACTGATCTAACAACAACAACTGTTTAACATACCAAGAAGTTACCAAAACTAACTTATGTTGCAACAGGTTTGTCTTTTATGACTAGTCCCAATGTTCTGGAAAGCACTAGAATGTTACAGAATAGTCTGAAATGTTACAGAAACCTCTACACTGTAAAAAATAAGTGTAATTTTAACTGTAAAATTTTGTAAAAACGCTACGGAAAAAAACTGATAATAGGTTAACAGTAAGTTCCCGTACTATATACAGGGAAAAACTGTAAAAGATCTAACAAAGCATTTAATGTAAATTTACAGTAAAATTCTGTTAATTATACAGCTTTTAGAAGTAAAAAAAGAACAAATCAATGTATAATTTACAGTCTAAAACTGTAAACTGATATTCCCAGAATTCCCTGCGTGACACTCCACGTTTGAAAGTATTTTGTTTAAATAATCATGTTTTTAAATAGTTCTTGTTATCAGTTATGTACATTTGAGCTTTATGTTACATCTTCTGTTGCTTAATGAAAGTTTTTTTGCATTATTTAGGTATCACGTGTGTTACCATGATGGTGTTTTGTGTTTCCATAAATGTGCACCTTCTATATGTTAATATATACTTCTGCTTGTGGTGAAGCTACTTGTGATGAGCTTTGATACTTCATGTGGCTTTCTCTTATACAGTACCATCTTTATTATTATGGTGGTTGTCAGTATTTTCAAGGTACAAAACAGATTTAATTTTGTGTGTTGTTGAATTTACTGGTTTATATTCACATTTTCTTGTTTGTAAATTACAGCTTTATATTGTAAAATTAACAGTTTTTGACGTAAATGTGTTTACAGTTTTCTGTATTTTTACAAAATTATTCTGGCAACCACAGCTGCCAAAAAGTGTTTGTAAAAACAACAAGAAATTTTTTACATGGTAGAATGTTCACCTCTTTGTGAAAGCAACATCAACAACAACAAAAAGCAAAACTAGTACAATAGACGTGTCTGTACTAAACCAATATCTCATAATTAATCATAGAAGTTCTCCAATTTACCTACAAATTTACCAAGAACAGACTAATTAAAATAAAATATAAATAAAAATAAAATAAAAACTACATAAATAATAATAAAAGCTATCAATGAAAATGAAAACTAACAATTAAAAAATGAACACCAGGATTGTGCAACACAGTACATACCAGTTATAATCAGAATCATTTTTGAGTATTTTTTATTTATTTTTTTCAGTATAGCCGATCCTTAAAATTTTACACATGGATTACCTACCCCATCCTAAATATTTGGTTGATTACTCTGGTATACAGTAACTACCATGTTATTACCATCTGATATCATAATAATGACATCACATTTGACATTTTTATTATCATGTATAATATATACCGTATACATATATTTCTATTATGAGAATACTTCAATTTCCCTCAAATGTTGAGAGGCCAACAAATTTATAAACTGATCACATCCCCTTCTAACAAATGTCTTATCTAAGTTACTGAGTGAATGGATGCAAAGTTGTCCAATGTAACCAAAGGAATTGCATAAGAAAAGCCACTTTTATTTCATTTGAACACGAGAAGTAAAAATGGCAGTTATCTTGGTGCAGAGGCTCTCTCTGGAATATTCCGACTCCTCCACTCCCCTGCGTCACTCCTCTCCGGCTGCTCATTGTTACGGCACACGCGTTCATGAGCTCTGCTTGAATTGAATAGATAACAGCCTGATGTCAGCTTCGAGTGCGAGCATATTTCCATGTATTGAGAGGCACGTGTGCCACAAAAAAGAGATATTATCGATCAAGCTGCGTATATGAGAAGCAGCAGCGGGGGGTTGCCTCGAGTTTCGCCGCTGCTCTTTCTCACGACTTCTCCGTTTGACTTACCTCTCCCTGATACCTCCATTACCATTTTTGAAGCTCTGACCTTTAGCTCCCATCAAAAAAGAGAGAGACAGCATAATCTCCAACCCAGCCGTCCTCCCAAGGATGATTAGCAATGCACCATGGGACGTAAGTGGTGATAGTGGACATTTAATGGCCGCATGCATAGCAATGAGAGAGCAGACAGGCAGAATCTGAGCACATGTGTGAATGTAGGTCAGTGCAGGCCCTTAGGCTGCTGTTCCCATCTGGGTTTGCCACTTTAAGACTTGTGTGCTAGTGTGTACTATGTGCACTGTCTACAATAAGTAAAACAAAGCCAGACGTGGGTTCTGTAAGGTAGTCTTTGAGTAAGCTGATTTGTTTTTGTTTTGTTTTGTTTGTTTGTATTGATCTAAATGATTTGCATTATTTTGAGTGTGATAATACAATAAAAAAACAAATACAATCCTTTCTTTGATTGCATCTGCTTTACCTGCATAGAAAAAGTTGATTATTCAAAGTACATGTTAGTTTCAACACAATCGCATGGCAATTAGTTGCTATTATATGAATTGGTTACTAACTTGCATGAATTTGTACAACCTGCTTACACTCTAGTGATGGTCATGTCTGTGAACCTTCATGCTTACATTTTCCCCCCAAGAAATCAGGTCTGTTACTTTAATATCCTGATTTACCAGAACTACAAACTACTTTAAAAGCTTTTTAGCCAAATATTAGAATAACAGGATGTAACTGACCAGACTTCCTCACCCATACACGTATGAGAAAGTGTATCATAACCTGCCACAGCTCCAACGTTTTATAGTTTCAAATTGTCATATTTTAAGTTTTGCTGCATAACAGAATGATATTGTGTTAAAGAGGAGTATGCTATTAAGTGTGCTATTAATTTTCTTACCAGTTATTTTTATTATTATTATTATTATTTTATTTTATTTTATTTATTTGATTAAAAATCCCACATAATATTCACCTAATGGAACTTCACATGAAACTGGAATACATTACATGTCGTATAAAAGAAAAGAACTTCATGTGGGATGTGTAAGTTTCCACAGTGGTGCCATAAATAAACTCCTGGTGGAGGTAACCAGTATCAACCAGCTAAATAAATGTCAATAAAGCAATTAAAAATGCTGTAGTTGTGGTTATACGGTACACAGACAGGCTCAGTATGCGACAGATTGTGTACGTGAGCTAAAATGCGCAGGGGACAGTGAGCTGTTTACTCTGTATTCAGTCCCAGATAAGGCTGATGATATCTACATTGATCTACAGATGAATGGAAAGGAAGTTACTATATGGCTAGACAGGAGTTTCCCTGCTTTTGGTCCCTGAATACATACAAAGACGACCTGAGAGACTCAAAAGCCACATCCATTCACCTCACACCACATGCTGGGAACTAAAACCCCAGTCTTGGGTGAACTCCAGGTCTTGGTGAAGTATAAAGGACAGTGGACACTTCATTGATTGAAGTGAAATGGGACAGACCTGCTCAGCTAG
Source organism: Carassius auratus (assembly GCF_003368295.1). NCBI lineage: Eukaryota > Metazoa > Chordata > Actinopteri > Cypriniformes > Cyprinidae > Carassius > Carassius auratus. The sequence goes on from NC_039256.1 coordinate 10,501,189, forward strand.
GCCTGTGGTGGAAATCGGTAGCTTGAAAGAGAAGCCTGTGGGAAATTCATAACCCTCTCTGAAATAATATACAAAAACATAAAGAGCTGTTTAGAGATGCTATGGAAGGATCTGTGGCTTCAAAGTCCCACATGCTTGACTCAGTAGAGGAGATGGGTCATTTGGTAGAGAACAGAGGTATTTCTCAGGATGAATGAAATGTCAGCAGAGAGATCAGATCATTAACAGGTCAGCTAAACTACTATGGAACAAGCATTTGTCAAGCATCTGTAGCCAATATCACAGGTCTGCTGCCTCCTCTTCATCAACTTAATTGCAAGCTGATGCTAAATATATATGGTCTCTACAGTGTAATGTGCTTTGTATTCACTGCTCTTTACATCATTGAACTAACAAGGGTTTTATTTGTCTTTTCTGAGACTGACTTGAAATATTTTTTAATGTTTTTTTATAAGCAAATACATTTATTAAATAAAATGGACAATTTAAATAAGTACAGAAGAATATTTTGAAGATGATTCACTTCCTTCAACTCTGTATTTAGATGCACTTTGGCACCGATTCAAGCTTTGAGTCTGTCTTGGTCTCTATCAGCTTTGACCATCCGGGCACTGCAATTTTTCCTCCATTTCCTATTTAAGCTCGGTCAGTTTGCATGAAATTGTGAGTGGTCAGGTTTATTTAAAGTCTACCCATAAATTTGCAGTTGGATTGAGATCTGGACTCTGATTTTGCCATACCAAATCATCAACACTGCTGTAGTAAGCCATTATTGCAGAACATTGGCTTCTTGACAACACATGTTCTCCCAGCTCATGGTGTCATATGGACTTCATCTGTTTTTTTGTTTTGTTTTTGTTTTTGTTAGTCATTGTATTTTTGTACCCTCTACACTTTTCCAGGGCCTGCTACAGAGAAGTAGCCCAATGGCCTAATGTTGTCATCACCATGCTTCACAGTAAAGATGTCAGAATCTTTGCCCAAACAGTAGGTTATATGTCATATGTTATTTTTAAAAGTGGATTTTTAGAGAAGAGTGCCTAAAACATAGTTTAAGAGACCAAAAATGATATTTTTTGACATTCTATACATCTCCTACAAAAACACATTCTGAAAAAGTTTCACCAAAACCTCTAAACCATTCCGTCAAAACTATAAAAAGGTCTTCCAGTCGTTTCAATCAAAAACAAATGTTCCAAAGTCTCTCCTTCACCACAAAACTCACACTCCGCTCTAACTGCTGGATTAAGGTGAGACACATATCTGTTTGTAGCTATTGCCCTGCCAATAAGCCTCCACTGCAAATCCCCAGTCTGCTTCTCTATTGGAGAACTATACAGGGACCTCCACTGATATCTCAAGGGAAAGTTTAGCCCAAAACTCCTTATCCATTTCAACGGCTGCCTTTTATTTTGATCTCTCACTCCATTTATATGAAAAGAGCCTATTCTCATATGCCCCATGTTGATGAAAGAGGAAGAGACAGCAAAAAGCAGAAAAATACAGGACAGGAAAAACACCCAGTGCATCAAAGTCATTTTACCCTTTTTTGTTGAAGATGAACCTTTACACTTAATTTTGTAAGCAGTTTCCTCAATCTAAATCTCTTTTTTTTTTCATTCAGTTCATCCAACCCAGCAGTATGCTGTAATTTAACCACAGATTTCACAAATTTCTCAGTATCTGAAAAAAAGTCACAAATTTCTACTTCTCTTCCAAATGTCTCATCCAAAAAATATTTTTTTTTCTCTTGTAGAGAATAAAAATGACCCTCAGAAAAACCTGACATTTGAGAGAATGTATCCTCATCCCTCATATCTGCCTTATTTTCATCTCTAGTACACCTTCTACAGTACATTGCATTTTCTGATTAAACATTCCAACTTGACTAGTGCTTGCAGTCTCAAGACTCAAAAAATTCTCATCCATATCATTTTGTACAACTATAGACTGACTTTCATCTTGTACTGCATTTTCCTGAACCACAAATCCTTCATTATATCTCTCACGTACTTCAGCTACAGCCTGTTCAGTTACCGTTTCCGTTCGTTCTATTTGACTATTGTCTCCAGTCAGCTCATTTACATCAGATACTACATTATCAACGTTATCCTCCTCATTTATGTTCACTTGAACTCTATGAGGACAAACAGTTCGCTTGTGGCCTACGTTACCACACTCAAAACACTTTAATCCAGCTGTAGAAGCATAAACTTTTACAACCCAGTAAAATGATTTTTAAAGGTCTCGTGATTCTTCCAAACTTAACGAGTTCCCTATCTGTCGGTCACTACGAGTTATGTCGAACAACATATGGGGTCTCACTTGGGAGGCCAATCATCTCTAAGTTTAAGAGAAAACGCCAGTGAAAATTGGCTAGTGGATTTAACATACCTGAGCCACTCCCGTGCCAACGGGTATAAAGGGCGACAGGTGCATCCACTCATTAGATTTTTGCTTCGGAGCCGAGTGGTTGTATGAAAGCTGTTATACTCCACAAAGCCATTCTTCTGCTGTGTGTCGGGAAGCTGTTCTGGTTGGCGGTACGGTGCAAACAGCGGTGTCCCTTTCAGTGATTCCACTGGGCACTTCAACTAAGAGAGCAGTTTTCTAAAAGAGCAAATCACGGACGATTCGCGTCTTTTCAAAAACAGCGTCTGTCGCTTCCTGTTCTCTGACAACGGCCACGAGGGTTATCTTCCGTGTCTGGGCATTCAGCACGCTGAAGACGCATTCGTGGATGGTTTATGCACGCACTGCGTTTGTGACCATGGCAACGCTGCGATCGCGTCTCTCCTTTCTTAAAGGGAAAGAAGCAGACCCCTCTGTCACTACCTGTTTCGGTTTCTCTGCCATGAGCAGAGGACCGCCGGCTAGTGCTCTGGGAGATTTGAAGGTGACAGTGAGAGCTTATCCACCGGGCCACGCCCCACGGACCTCTTACCCCTTCCGCAGTGTTTGTCCTGTGCGGCTGCTGGGTGATTTTGCTGTGCTGTCTTATGGCAGTCCTAACGGGTCATTTAGTTTGCCACCGGGGATCAGATGTCGATTGCAGCATCGGGGATGGGCTATTCATCTCAGTGGATGAAGATTCGGTGGGGCTGGCCCCCTCGGGTGATGTCGACACTGCCGAATAGGACCCAGAGTTGACAGCCATGCTTGCCTGGGAAGCTGTGAGCATCAGGATAGAGGTGAATGCACTGCCCAGTCCTGAGTGCTTAAGGCTGTTTGATTGGTTCTCGGTGTAGAGCGTGGCTCACAACCACGTTTTGCTTTCCGGATGTGCATGGGGAAGTGATGTAGTCGTGGATGGCCCCTTTTTACGGCTGGAAGCAGCTCGTTTCATTCCTCCATCCTCACTACCCTTGATGGAGGGGCAGCTAGGGGTGCGTCGACATTCCCCAGCAGGAGAGTGCGATTGCAGTGTACCTAAGGCCTGTAAACTGTCGGCCGCTCTCGCTGCCAAGGCTTACAGTGCTGCGAGCCAAGCTGCCTCTGCCCTGCATGCCATGGCTATCCTGCAAACTCACCAAGCCAAGGCTTTAACAAATGCATGAGGGTAGAACCAACCAGAGGTTGATGCAGGATCTGAGCACGGCGACTGACCAAACCCTTCTGGGTGACGGAAGTCACGACGCTGCCCCTCTGGAAGGTGATGTCCACTACGATGGTCCAGTAGTGTCATTTCTGGTTCAGCCTGGTTGGTATGAGAGAAGTTGACAAAGTGCAAAGTTCTCGATGCTCCCATCTCCCAGGCTGTCCTGTGTGGTGACGCTGTCAGGGGCTGTGCCCAGCAGGAGAGCGGCGCCAATTCCGGCTGCAAATTCCTCTAGGAAGACGACTAAGCGGCCCTGACATGGGCAACTCAGAGATGTGGGAGACTGCTCTTCAGGTGGCAGAGAGTCTCGCAGACAGAGTGTCACTCCTTCCTCCAGAGGAGGGCCGGGTGAAGAATCCACAGATTTTTGTTTCTTCTTTTCCGCCACTGGTCCAACGCCTCTCCACACATCTCTGGCTAGTTCCTCTGGGAACACGAGGAGTGTGGCCATTATGACTCGGAACGCAATGTCTCCTGGGCCATTTGACACAACTCCCCATCGCTGCACCACTGCGGGTATGTCGACTGTCCCTTTGGTGCCACCTGTACGGAGTTTGGGAGCGTGGCTTGCACTGCCCAACCTGTCATGCTGGCTCATTCGGATGGTCTGACTCGGTTACGCGATTCAGTTCGCCCGGCGACCTCCCAAGTTCAATGGCGTGCTTGAGACTGGCAGTCCGGGATGCCTCTGTCTTGCGCGAGGAGATTGCTGTCTTGCTGGTGAAGGATGCAATCAAGCCAGTCCCTCCAGCTGAGATGAGGACAAGGTTTTATAGCCCTCGAGGGTCAGGCACGGCAGTACAAGGTCCTCCACTTTGGGCACTCCCTGTGCCCCCGTGTCTTCACGAAGTTCACGGAGGGTGCCCTTGCCCCACTCTGGGAAGTGGGCATCAGTATCCTCAACTATCTCGATGACTGGCTCATTATGGCCCGGTCCCGAGAGCAGTGGTGCGATCACAGGGACTTGGTGCTCCGGCACCTCAGTCAGTTGGGGCTTCAGGTCAACTGAGAGAAGAGCAAGCTCTCCCCTTTGCAGAGAATCTCTCATCTCGGTATGGAGTTAGACTCGGTGAGTATGATGGCACGGCTCATCAGCGAGCATGCCCAGACAGTGCTGAACTGCCTGAGTTCCTTCAGAGGAAGGGCAGTGGTGCCACTGAAATACTTTAGAGGCTCCTGGGGCATGTGGCATCCGCAGCCACAGTCACGCCACTCGGGTTGCTCCATATGAGACCACTTCAGCACTGATTGCACTCCCGAGTCACGAGATGGGCATGGCGCCGCAGTACACATCGTGTCACCATCACAACGATGTGTCACCGCCGATTCAGCTCCTGGTCGGACCTCGACTGCTTTGGCACATCAACTGTCTGGAGTCGCTGGCAGTGCACCTAACCTTACAGCGGTTTCGGCCGCTGTTGCTAGACAGGCACATGTTGGTCTGCATGGACAACACTGTGGCTGTTTCATACATCAACCAACTGGGCAGTCTATGATCACGTCGCATGTCCCAACTCGCCCGCCATCCTCCTCTGGAGTCAGAGCTTCAGAGGCTCTGAGCAGCTCCTGGTCTGCTTTGGAGGTCAGCAGAAGGGGAAGGCTGTCTCCAAGAAGATGTTGGCCCACTGGATAGTGGATGCCATCGCCTTGGCATACTATTCCCAAGGCGAGCCGTGCCCCCTGGGGGTGAGGGCCCACTCCACATGGAGTGTGTCTCCTCCTATGTGCTGCCATACACGGGGATGTGAGCACCTTTCTTCTCCCAGTAGAGTTCCCCAGTTGGCATACCCTGGTCGAGCATCCTCCAGCACCCTCGGCAGTCAGATTTGGCAAAGCAGTCTTTCACCAGGCCCATTACTGGTGTTAGCATGCTCGGAGCTCTGTTCAGCCCCTGTACTGGGCTAGGTGTCCACATGGCTTGATTCCCTACAGGTAAATCCATATGTGTTTTCTTCCACGGTAAGGTTTCCCTCTTGGCAAACCTGTGTCTTGTCTGTGTCAAAACCCATTCTGTCAGTCTCTTCTGGCAGCTGTTCCATCCCTACTCTAAGGTAGGACCTTCTTTAGAGACCCTTTCAATATGTAGTACTGCCCCCTGGGTCAGTCACCTCCATACAGGTAGGATGTGGTCTCCGTAGCGGCCTTTTCCTAGGCTCGCTTCCCCATTGTCTTGCCAAGCTGAAAGAACAAATAGGGAAAATTTGAAGCAATCTTTCACCGAAGGTTGAAATCCCTTCCACTAACTTTGTGTGGGTGGTACAGCAGCGTGGCCTTCTCCAGCAGTGATGTACTCACCCTTTGGCCCCTTGGTACCAAGGTCAGTGAATTTGCGCTGGGGCTTTGGGAAGGTTACGACCTTAAGCGTAGCTTTTGGGGCTCGCCATGGCTTGCCGACAATTGCAGCGCCACAGGGTTGTGACGGTGTTCAGGTTGTGGCATTTTCCATAGGACCCCTTATGTCATTCGACATAACTCGTAGTGAATGACAGATAGGGAACGTCTCAGTTAAGTACGTAACCCTCATTCCCTGATGGAGGGATTAGAGATGTTATGTCCCCATGCCACAACCTTGAAACGTTCGCTGGGACACGTTCTCGGCTCCTCAGTGTAATACCTAATGAGTGGATGCACCTGTCGCGCTTTATACCGGTTGGTATGTTAAATCCACTAGCCAATTTTCATTGGCATTTTCTCTTAAACTCAGAGATGATTGGCCTCCCAAGTGAGACCCCATACCCCAACGTTGTTCAACATAATGTCTCCGTTCCCTCCATCAGGGAATGAGGGTACGTAACCGAGACGTTCTCCTCCATTAATCGCAATACCACTCACAATACCTTGCGCAACAAGTTGCTCCTCTTTAAGAAAAACAACAACCGCTTTGTTCATCTTACTGTACTATATTTTCACAACCGATTTGTCCTACTACTGCTAATAGCATACTTTCCACCACCGTAACTCCCATTTCCAGCACACACCTGACACCATGGAGGAGTGAAGGAGATGACGCACACTCACCTGGGAGCCAATTAATTTGAAAACGACACAAACCAAAATCTAACTTAACAAAATAGGAATATTTTTAGACAAATGAAAAAATAAATAAAACAAATAAATATTTTTTTAAACAGACAGTTGAAACTGAAGCGTTCTTCCCCACAACACCCTCCACCGCTCTCCTATATCTCGCGAGAAGAGAAGAGAAGAGAAGAGAAGAGAAGAGAAGAGAAGAGAAGAGAGGGAGGGAAGGAAGGAAGGAAGGAAGAAAGGAAGTAAGGAAGGAAGGAAGGAATGAATTGCAGTGATGAGGGAAGGAAGGAAGGGAATGGAATAAAAGACAGAAGGAAGGAAGGAAGGAAGGAAGGAAGGAAGGAAGGGAATCAGATCATGTCAAATAAATATTTCTGAAAGACCAATTGACCCTTCACGGGGAGCTTGATTGACAGGTGATCTGACCAATCATGATGCCAAATCCTCAATTTTTCTGATAAACACCTTCAATACCTTATGATGTTATTTCAAGTTGACATTTTTGCTTTAAGTAAATTTGAAGAGATGGACAATTCATATTCTGCTTGACCAAAGGCACTACAGCGATCTGTCACAACACATTAAAGAGCCACATTTTTTTTTTCTTCTTTAAAAAAATATTACATTTAAGAGACTTTGTTTCTTGCTTGTCAGCATGTTGTTTGTGTTGTCTTTGCTCCTTGATGAATTTTTCACTGCATGAGTCTGGCTTGAGAGAGGCATGGCTTTGTCAGCCATAGCACTCAATTAGGTGATAAGGGTTGTTTTGCAAAAGAAAAAATAAAATAAAATAAAAATTGCAGTCAGGTGTTTTTTTTTTTTTTTTTTTTTTTTACATAACCCTTTGGCTGAACATAATTCAGCCATCAACAGTGATTGAATCAAGCTATGTGGACATGTCTAATTTTCATGGAGTTTAATCATTTGTTTTATTTCATCGTACAGTAAGTACATGAGTTGAGAAAATAAATAATTAAATTGATTTTATTAATTCATTATTATTTTTGGACAGCAGAGCCAGTAAGGTTGGGTTTGATAGGGATGGGTCAAACAATCTCAGGTTCCCATGCATGCAGGTCTCTAAACTACACCACCATTCATTTCTCCTTTGATTACCTGTGAAATTTCTCTCTCTCTCTCTCTCTCTCTCTCTCACTCTCTCTCTCTCTAGTCACCAGTCAAGTGTTTGGTACTATGTATGTGTTCTTTTGGTTCCATCAGCCAATTAGTGTTGCCAGGACAACATTTTTCTGCATCTCCAGTGAAAGAAGTCACTTGACATTTACAGATCAGGTAGCTGGCTCATAAAGTTATGTGGTCCTGTTACCAAAAAGCATTTTGTAACTCCAAAGAGCCTTATGTGAGCCATACAGCTGCCAATAAGATGGATATAAAAGCAAAAAAAGTAAAAAATTTATATCTCCAAACAGTTTACAGTAAAATATAATTGTCAGTCAAAGACCATTTAATTGGTATTCCTCTGTTCAGAACTGATCTTGTGTTTAGGCAGTACAGTGTCAAGACAACATGCTTTTATGTCACAAATAATTATTATCTATTCATTATTTTTAATAAAAAAAACATAGGTCAGAAAAGTTATTTTTATATATATATTTATGATTTTTTTTATGAATATGATTTTCAATTAAAAACTCTTAGTTTAGTACAGCATTGGATATTATTATTATTATTATTATTATTATTATTATTATTATTATTATTATTATTATTATTATTATTATTATTATTATTATTATTATTATTTCCCCCCATAGTTTCCACAAAACTGTACTTAATGGGTTAGTCCACTCAAAAATGAAATAATCATTATTTACACACCCTTATATATATATATATATATATATATATATATATATATATATATATATATATATATATATATATATATATATATATATATATATAAAATACAGGTCAGAAACAACACAAGTGTGAGTAAATGATGACATAATTTGAATTGTTGGGTGAACATTTTCAGACAACTTTAAATTTAGACAGCCTTGTCTTGTAGGTTGCTTCTACTGAGTAGCTAAAGGTCTTGGAATGAGCCTCAGAGTTCTTCATGCACTCTTATGTTGTTTTCCTCTGATGTCTAAGGATGTCTCGGGCAAATGACTGTCATTAAGTGAAGTGTACAGGAGGGCTTTCAAAGGCGAATCTTGTTTCTTTTTTCTCTGGGCTGCCATCTGATATAAATCTGTCCGGCCATCTGACACATCTGAGGTCCCCTGAGAGCTTGGCAACCACAGGTTTCACTCATTCTCAAGAAATGGGAAGAAGGAGTCTTGAGACACAACAGAGCCCCACAAATACCATCTCACAATATTCCAAGAAAATTGGATTGCCTTGGAAGCACTCTCATGGATTGTGGTTCCACTAGAAGATGATAAAATGGAAATCTATATTGCAGAATCAACATTATCAAACAAAGTTCATTTGTTTTTGTAAACATGATAGCTTTCTTCTTTCTTGAGGGGGTTTGGTGTCACGGCATCTTTGTTTCCAAGGGGAACATTAAAGAATGCAACACACACGTCTATCAGAAATCCTGTATAATTCAATCAATCCGATGATGATTTCAAAACTCCTGAAATGTTTCCACTTTCGTGTGTCATATGCATCAGACGTTCAGCCAGAGGTGTTTGGGCATGATGTCAGAGGCTGACACTAATTGCAGCTGACTGAATCAAATATTATGCTGGTTTATTCATTCAAAAAAAATTTTAATCATTTATATATTATTATTAATTATATAAATAACTATATAATGTTTTACACATTACTAACGTAATACCTCAGAAATTGTTCTGCAATCCTTGAAGTAAAAAAGTCTAAGTATAAGTATGAACTGTAATTTCTTGTTCAGAAGACACATATCTAGTGCATGTGCAACCATTCAGCCGTCAGCTACAGTTTCGCATCAGACAGTGCACTATAGACCCCCTGAGGAACAGTTCCACTCATTCTCTACTATAGGAGAGGAAGAATTGTATAAACTTGTTAAATCATCTAAACTTACAACATGTATGTTAGACCCTATACCATCTAAGCTCTTAAAAGAGGTGCTTCCAGAAGTCATAGGTCCTCTTCTGACTATTATTAATTCCTCATTGTTATTAGGACATGTCCCCAAAACCTTCAAACTGGCTGTTATTAAGCCTCTCATAAAAAAGCCACAACTTGACCCCAGAGAACTAGTTAATTATAGACCAATCTCGAATCTCCCTTTTCTGTCCAAGATACTAGAAAAGGTGGTATCCTCACAATTATATTCCTTCTTAGAGAAAAATGGTATATGTGAGGATTTCCAGTCAGGATTTAGACCGTATCATAGTACTGAAACTGCTCTCCTTAGAGTTACAAATGATCTGCTCTTATCATCTGATCGTGGGTGTATCTCTCTATTAGTTTTATTGGATCTTAGTGCTGCGTTTGACACAATTGACCACAACATTCTTTTGCATAGACTTGAACACTTTGTTGGCATCAGTGGAAGTGCATTAGCATGGTTTAAATCGTACTTATATGACCGCCATCAGTTCGTAGCAGTGAATGAAGATGTATCATATCGATCACAAGTGCAGTATGGAGTACCTCAAGGCTCAGTTCTAGGGCCGCTACTCTTCACGCTTTATATGTTACCCTTGGGAGATATCATCAGGAAACATGGTGTTAGCTTTCACTGTTATGCTGATGATACGCAGCTCTATATTTCCTCGCAGCCCGGTGAAACACACCAATTTGAAAAACTAATGGAATGCATAGTCGATATAAAAAATTGGATGACGAGTAATTTCTTACTGCTAAATTCAGAAAAAACAGAGGTGTTAATCATAGGGCCTAAAAACTCTACTTGTAATAACCTAGAACACTGTCTAAGACTTGATGGTTGCTCTGTCAATTCTTCGTCATCAGTTAGGAACCTAGGTGTGCTACTTGATCGCAATCTTTCCTTAGAAAGCCACGTTTCTAGCATTTGTAAAACTGCATTTTTCCATCTCAAAAATATATCTAAATTACGGCCTATGCTCTCAATGTCAAATGCAGAAATGTTAATCCATGCATTTATGACTTCAAGGTTAGACTACTGTAATGCTTTATTGGGTGGTTGTTCTGCACGCTTGGTAAACAAACTACAGCTAGTCCAAAATGCAGCAGCAAGAGTTCTTACTAGAACCAGGAAGTATGACCATATTAGCCCGGTCCTGTCCACACTGCACTGGCTCCCTATCAAACATCGTATAGATTTTAAAATATTGCTTATTACTTATAAAGCCCTGAATGGTTTAGCACCTCAGTATTTGAATGAGCTCCTTTTACATTATACTCCTCTACGTCCGCTACGTTCTCAAAACTCAGGCAATTTGATAATACCTAGAATATCAAAATCAACTGCGGGCGGCAGATCCTTTTCCTATTTGGCGCCTAAACTCTGGAATAACCTACCTAACATTGTTCGGGAGGCAGACACACTCTTGCAGTTTAAATCTAGATTAAAGACCCATCTCTTTAACCTGGCATACACATAACATACTAATATGCTTTTAATATCCAAATCCGTTAAAGGATTTTTAGGCTGCATTAATTAGGTAAACTGGAACCGGAACACTTCACATAACACCGTACTTTCTACATCATTAGAAGAATGGCATCTACGCTAATATTTGTCTGTTTCTCTCTTGTTCCGAGGTCACCGTGGCCACCAGATCCAGTCTGTGTCCAGATCAGAGGGTCACTGCAGTCACCCGGATCCAGTACGTATCCAGACCAGATGGTGGATCAGCACCTAGAAAGGACCTCTACTGACCTGAAAGACAGCGGAGACCAGGACAACTAGAGCCCCAGATACAGATCCCCTGTAAAGACCTTGTCTCAGAGGAGCACCAGGACAAGACCACAGGAAACAGATGATTCTTCTGCACAATCTGACTTTGCTGCAGCCTGGAATTGAACTACTGGTTTCGTCTGGTCAGAGGAGAACTGGCCCCCCAACTGAGCCTGGTTTCTCCCAAGGTTTTTTTCTCCATTCTGTCACCGATGGAGTTTCGGTTCCTTGCCGCTGTCGCCTCTGGCTTGCTTAGTTGGGGTCACTTCATCTACAGCGATATCGTTGACTTGATTGCAAATTAAAACAGACACTATTTCAACTGAACAGAGATGACATCAATGAATTCAATGATGAACTGCCTTTAACTATCATTTTGCATTATTGAGACACTGTTTTCCAAATGAATGTTGTTCAGTGCTTTGGCGCAATGTATTTTGTTTAAAGCACTATATAAATAAAGGTGATTGATTGATTGATGTACACATTTTTGGATTTAGTTAAAAGGGAAAAGACTGAACATTTAGAGTGCAATTGAGTTAAGAGAGAAATATCAACTGCTGGAATGCTGGAGGCAATTCTTGTTTGCTCTGGATTGGGTCATTACATAAGTGACTGGAACAACTTTGGTTGCAAGCCAAAATCTAATCTGTGCCATTAATTACACGAGCCATATGGTCAACAGTGTCTAAACGCCATTTTAAGTTAGTCTCCTTGGGAGGTGCTGGAAGGCATGCTGACATTTACACTAAGATCTCTGGTCAGGCCTTTGCCTGCCACTGTTTCACTGTTTTCCCCTGTAAACCACCACATGTTTCAAATACTTTGATAACTGAAATCACCATAGTTGTGTATGCAGGCGATTATGCAGCCATTATAGCCAATGTTTTATTATTATTATTATTATTATTATTATTATTTTATGCGAAATATTATGCTTTTGATGAAATTTTAATGTTTCAAAATGCTGGCTGACACAAAAATTTGAGTGGAGCAAGATTTTTATTTATTTTTATTTTTATTTTTATTTGTTCACTCCTTTGAAGCTGTGATTGTCCAGTCCACAAACAAGTCAAATTAAAAAGTAGATAAACTATGTTCACCTTTTTTTTTTTTTGGGGGGGGGGGTCAGTTTGTTGGCACAGTATATATGTATGTTGACTAAACACAATATATATCAAGATATGGCAATTAAATCACTTTCTTGCAGCATTATGTGATTGGTATTAATTGGTGGTAGTCTTGTAGTTAAACCTGTGGACTGAAAAGGCTCAACACTGGTCAGAGTAAGCCATAAACTAAAGAGTTATTGTGCAACCCATACTATACCTCTCCTGGGTAAGCCACTTAACTCCAGGCTGCTGATTGTTTTCGTCAAAAATCCTGAATGTATGGACAGTGTCTTACATTTTCCACACATTTAATTAATTGCAGGTAGTTTGAGGGCATTTACTAGAAGCTTTATCCACAGTGTGTTTTACAGGGACAATCATCCCTTGAGCACCCTAAGGTTACATGCCTTGCTCAAGGCCACAATGATAGCAGCCCATGTCTCATACCTTGTGACGCTCTAACCAGTTACACCTGCTTTCTTCTTTTCATACTGACAGACTGTGGCATGTTTTGTGGTATAGATTTAATGGTGGCCCAATATGGATCTGTCATCCTCCTCAAAGAAAATACAGCCTTTTCAGAAGCCTGTAGCAATGAGCACAGTAGAGGCAGATGAATACAGCAATGGAGGCAGTAGAGATGTCAACAAGTATTAGTGTGAAGCCTCTCTTTTACTCATCCAGTTCTCTTCATACTGTAGCTCACAAATTATTTCCCATTCCTGCTCGAAATATTTTTGAAATCTAGTAAGAGCCTTGTAACCCTGCTTTATTAAAATTACTTTTTATTATTATTATTTTTATTTTTATTTTTTTTAAGCAGATTTTTTTATTTGTCATCCAGTCTAATAACTTGTCTGTCTGCATTATGGGCTGGTATCATGTTATGTGCAGGATGGATCCTTAATGGAGCATTTTTGTAGCAATAGAAAATACCAACAGTCAGAGGGGAAAAAACGAAAAGAAAAGAGAGACTGTTTGAGCTTCTGAATGTGCCAACAGGAAGAATAACAGGGAACACATTTCCATGGCAACCATATTCAGATTGCCAGTGCAGTCATGTCTGATGTTATTAATATTCATGTGGCAATACTTGAGATCTATATATATAAATACATATATATATATATATATATATATATATATATATATATATATATATATATATATATATATATATATATATACCCCCCAAAAAAAGGTACAATGCTGTCATTGGGGAGATACCCTAAGAATATATACAGGGGGAAATGTATATATGTACCTTATGCTCTGCTCTCATTAGAGTTACAAATGACATGCTCTTATCATCTGATCATAAAGGAAAACACCACTGTTTTTCCATAATCCACATGTTCTTTCCTCAACTTAGACGAGTTGATACATTCCTCTCCCTTCTCAGTGCGTGCACTCAATCGCTGTACGTGTCGCCACTTTGCTAGCATTTAGCTTAGCACCATTAATTCCTTAGGATCTAAACATGTATAAATTTAGAAGCTACCAAACACTTCCACATTTTCCCTGTAAGTATAATATACTTGACCTCCACCCCATTATATTTCCATTAAAATCCTAACATTACATTTGCTCCTATTCTTAAAATGAAGAGTGTGTATATGTAAAGTACTTTATTTTTTGTGTTCCGTGAAGAATGAGTAAAACATTTTGAAGAAAGGCTTTTCACTGTAAATAAATACTATAAAACTTTCAATTTTCATAAAATGTTCAGGTTCTTAGCTTAAAATGATGAATGAATCACTTAATATGTTATTTCTTGGCCATTTAATAAAGAGCCTAGAATCACTAGCACTAGCACTCTTTTGCGTTCCTCAAAAGATAAGTGATGATGGGACTTGTTATTGACAGGGTGAAGGTCTTTGGAAGGTCCTGTTTGCCCAGCCCTCAACTGAGCCTGATGAATGTCCAGTGTAAAAATGGGAATTTCATTTCATAAATCTTATAGCGCTTCAATACTGAGTTTAAAGGTGACAGGAAAATGACAGCACATCCTCCTCAACCAGGAATAACAGTATGGAGTAGTGGAGGCCACGAACAGTCCTTGTGAAACAAGACGGATATAATTCTCTCAGCTATATTTTATCAGCACCATTGGCCCTATGGATACAGTACATACTGTATGGTGAGCATTTATTTTCCCTGTGAAAGTGGCCTTGTTCAATGCACCGAGTTCATTTTTCACTGACACACATTCTGTGCTGCCTGGAGGAAATTGTACGATTCACAGAATCAACACAGAGCTACATACAGGAGTGAATAATGGTCTGTGTACTGCTTCACAGACTCCTCCAGGTATCAGCAGACATATTAAGCAGCGATGAGGGCTGGGAAATAAAGAGAGTTTGCCAGTTTCCATTGCTAATATGGGGTTGTGCACTCAAGTGCCTGACAACAAATGCCTGGCAAAAATAGGGGATAAAGGTCTCTTGTTATTACCTAGTTTGCATTCTGATTGTCCTTAAACTTTAATTGAAAGATGTTTTAAAGTCAAAAGAGTATGTGTCATGTACTTTTTTTTTTTTCTCAATACATTCATTTACAGTAAGTATATTACAAAGGATTCCTGATTTATCTTTTTAAAATATATGTAATATAACGGAATTTCCCCCAAAGTTATATCCATTAAAATAAAAAAATATTCTATGAATAAGGTCAAAAATTAAAAAAGAATATCCCTGGATTAATAAAATGTTTCCAGTAATTTTAAACCACTAAGTCTATGCTCTTATTTTAAAAAGTGACTTAGTCCAGATTTAGTCGTGCTGTCAGTAAACACTCCAGAGAGAAAGAGCATTGTGTCAATTGGATTGGCAGCTGCCACATATGCTCTGAGCTGCCATGTCCTTACATACTTTGTTGGCAGAATGTGTGCGTGATGCCTTTTTCTCTTTTCTCAACAGCATTTAACTTTTTAATCACATTGAGAGTGTGAACCGTGAAATGAATCCCATCTGTCCAAATGGCACTGGCTTTCACAAAATGTATTCCTCCCCGTGGAAATAAATTTTCATAGGATTAGGTTAGTGGCGATGTTTTCTGTGTACTATTTACCATATGTGATACAAATCAAATGCTGTGTATAAATGACAGACACAAAAACAATCCTGTTTTGAAGTTTCTAGGGGGACGAAAACAATGTTTTTGGTAAATTTGATGGGAAGCCATTTATAGGTTTCAGTGATTTGAGTTTGCGTTAAACATTTCCACCAATGCATTTTGAACATGGTATTAGTTTTAATATTCTTATCTTTAAATATTTATTTAATGGTTCTGGCTAACTGAGTGCATGCACCAATATGTTTTTTTTTTCTTTTTTTCTTTTTTCGTATTCTTGCAGACATCAATATTTTTAGTGTCTCAAACAAAAAGTTAAGAAATGTTCAGCTTCCAGGTATTAGACACCTAGCCACAGATTTATGTTTTGATATGCACTCCGAGTTATCTTATCTTTCTGACAAGCCACTCCAAAGAATAATATATGTAAGATTGTCAAAGGTATATGAACCAAATACACTGGACAGGCTTGTACCTGGGAATGGCGTCCAATCCTGCTGATAAGCCAATAGCTTTGTGTTTTAAAATATGGAGCAAGAAAACTTTATGTTACTGAAACTTACTGAATAGTAGACATGCACACTAAAAATTAATCATATGTAGACTTAACCACACATTACTCCATTGAGTATAATCTGATTGTGCCTTCAGGGACACATGGGACTGAACAAACTGCAGAATTGTTTATGGATGGATGGATGGATGGATGGATGGATGGATGGATAGATGAGTTAGAGCATAATGGGTATACCGGCCAGAATGCACTGTCTAAGCCTAGCTGTCTGCAATCTCCTGTCTTGGTCATTGGATGACATTGAAAGCCTGCTTGGGCTTTGGTAGCAGATGGCATATCTGATATGGGCGTCCTGCCAGACCGCTTTGTTGTGACACATCCTCAACAGCTGGAACATCAGGATATTCTTCTGAACATGTGTTGATATCCTAGGATGGTTTTAAGAATGACGGAAAAGATTATGAGGAAACAGATTTTACTGATACTCCATCAACGGTAGAAACTGATTACTAGGACTCACCAACATATGTATTTTGGGAATTCTGTCCATGAATGCCAGGATGATGATATTCCTGTGACTGATCCAGGTGTGTTAAAAATTGATGACTATGTGAGAAGGTCAGTGCAATGTAGAAGGCTGCAAGAACTGCTACTGAACAGGAAATCCAGTACAGATACCTTGAAATCGAAGTGCATTTAAATGGATGCAGCTGAATTGAATAGGTGGAGATTGGTCTGTTTGAAATTAATCAGTGATAGCAACACAAATCTAGTTTTAGAGCTCTTATGTGTGCATTGTGTGCTGTAACACCACCACACTACACAAAATGTAAAACAGTCTCTAAGGTTATATTCAAACTGGGAATAGATTGTTAGAATGTTACACTTTCCTTATGGTTTGCTCTGCTTTCATTAGGCAACATGTCAGGGTGTATCAATTTATATGTAAGTCACATGTAAGCAAAACTGTCCTCTTATTGGTCAGAGAGCAACTGTTTATGTTCTGGGACTGCACTCATAACACCATCCATCGTGATGGATTGACCAGTAAGCACTGTGGGCATTGTCTATAGCTGTTCACACACACAGACACACACACACACACACTTATATGAACGTCATTAATCAAGGTTTGTTGAGACAGCATTCTTGCATTGCACCTGTTTCAGGAAAGAACAATTATAATTTTTTTTAAGATTAAGAGGTACACTTTGGTGTTCAACTGTAATACTAATATACTCACCCACAGAATCAGACAGTGCTGCTTTTTACATAACACATTTCATCTATGAATTGTGATACAGCTTGGTTAGTTGGTCCATTGGGTAAGAGTTTTTTTGTTGGGTCAAGGCAACCTCATTCGGGGGATCTAGGACTGATTATTTTGGTCTCATTTTCACATATGCCTAAATGTGCCAAAATGTGCCAGGTTCTGAAACAGTGCTCCAAACGAACCAGGTGTTACACAGTAGTTAGTTAAAAATTATCTATACAGTCCTTTTTTAAATAAACAGTCAACATATTCTGAAACCTGGTCTGAATCCTAAAGTGAAGGAGAAGAAAAATCCAATTGGCTTGCCATGTGTTCAGCCTCTGGGTGAGAGGATGTACTCTAGGATTTTGTGTCTTTGTCAATCTGTACAAGATACGGCTGATGGATTCCCTCACCACTAACATTCAGAAACTGAAACAGGTTGTAGGCACTATGAAGGTTTGTTAACAAGGAATACATATGAACCATAAAGCATTCTGATTATCCTTAAAACTTTAGATTAAAGATGTTTTGAAGTCAAAGGTGCATGTGTCATAGACTTTTATTTTTCAATACAATCATGAAGAATAATGAATAAGAATTAAACTGTATTTTAAAGTGACTAATGCAATGCAGGCCTTATTCTAATTTCCTTTTAATGTAATCTTGATTAACTTGGCCACCTTCATGCAAGTCACGATCAGCCTGCCACTCATTTTAGAAGACTGTTTAGTGACTGTGTGATGCATTTTGCATGCTTAGTTTGATTATTAATGCTGCCTTATGTTTCCAAAATCTGATGTTTAAGTTTCATGTGAAATGTTTACTCCAGCACTCAGATGCGAGGTGGATGTCTTGCATCAATTACTAGAAACATGTTTTTGAAAATTGGTGAAAGTTCAGTTAGCTGCTTCAGTTTTAGTTGCAGCAAGACTGCTTTAGCAAAGATTAAAATTGCATGTTAACCTACTAAAGTAGGTCACAAATTTAAAAAGCTTACGATTCCCAGCAGATGTCTGTTACATTACATTTTCAATTATTAATACTGCTCTTAAAACTACAAAAGTCTACAAATGTAATATATTAGTATTTTGAATTGAAAGTTAAATCAACACACTTTGCCCTCCGTGAGGTTGTTTTGTTGTTATTTCCCAAAACTATAGTGCTCTTGTTCTTTTTTTGTTGTTGTTGCTGTTGTTGTAATGACTTGTTCTTTTTTGCAATACAGCAACCTTGAGCTTGGGAAAGGCACTGTATTAATAAAACTTCTTCAGCAATTCCATTCATAGTCCATTCACTATCACAATAGTTTTTCAGAAAGGTGTATTATACCTAAATGTCACTTGGATGTAGTTGAGTCAAATCAGTTTTATTTGTATAGCACTTCCCACAATTCATATTGTTTTAAAAAAACATTAAAGAAAATTTTACCCTACATGTTCCCTTAGTGAGCGAGCCAAAGGTGAGAGTTGGAAAGAAGGGGAAAAAACTTCTGGTTAGAGATAGAGGAGTTTGAAAATATTGATCTGCAGGAGAACATTTCTGGTAAGAGACATTTACATAAAATATAAACAAATATTATATAGTTATAACATACTTGTCATGGTTTTAATAAATTATTAAATTACCTAATCTATCAGTAAATTAAGCAATGCTTTGCAAAGGTAATTACTTTGCATAAACCTTTCATCAGTCCATACAGCATTACTCCAAGACCAAAAAAAAAAGATGTAATAGAAGAAGACAGCAGTTTTTACAGCTGCCTTTGGTGATCAATAAACAACAGGCCTTATTCTAATGTCTTCTTAATATAATCCTCCACAGTCTGTGACTCAGGGATAGACACTGGCTAGATCCATTCTCTGGAGAAGTCACAACATGGAGATAATCGATCACAAAGTCCCAGGGTTTATGTTGAGGCAAACAGGGGGCCTTAACTTTATTGCAAGTTGTAGCTATATATATATATATATATATATATATATATATATATATATATATATATATATATATATATATATATATATATATATATATATATATATATATATATATAAAACCAGTATGAATATTTCTTTTGACTAGACACCAAAAGGATTTTCAATTTGAGTAGCTCGGTTAGGGATTAGTCAACATTGGGGGAAAACACTATTTAGCCCAGGACTAATTCTCTAGCTCATCGGGAGATAGTGGGATTAGGATGGGATAACCAAAGGAAGCTCAAAACATTGAGAACCGAGGTTTACGATGGACTTACAAAGTCTAGTCCTAATTTTATTTGGACTATCAGTACCCTGTAGGATGCCTTTTAAGTGAAGGGGTTGTTTGCATGGGGAAAGAATCTTTGAATCTTTCAACCAGGAATATATATTTTATATTTTATACTGATTCTGAACACTCAACATTGAAGCAAACTGTTTTGTACAGGAGTAAGGATTTGCTTGTTGCTTGCTGTGGCGAGTGGGGCGGGGCCGAGAGGCGTGGGAACGAGGAGTGAGGCCGGGTGTAGTGATTGGAAATGAGCTACACCTGAGCCCCACCGCCGGTATCGAGTCCCACGTAGGAGATGGAAGGATATAAAACTGGAGCGACTATAGTGAAGGACGAGAGAGGACCAAGGCCTGGGACATTATTTTATGTTTGCTTTTTATTTTGAGCGCACCAGTCGTCCGTGAGGGGCTGGTGTGCTGTTTTGTGTTTATTTTTCAATTATTAAAATGTTTTGATTGTGAGCCGGTTCCCGCCTCCTTCTTCCCGATGATTACAAAGGTTATATCGTTACACTTGCTTATAGCTTTTTCATTTTGGAGCACTCTTTCTCAAGGTTTTAGTTGTTGTTGTTGGTGGTGGTGTTTTTAACGTGGTCTGACTTTGATGATGCAGTAGACTGATCTAATCTCCTTTTCACTTCTGCCATCTTGGTCCTTAATTTATGAAAAAACCTATGCCCCTATATGTCTTAAACTTGGTTGACCACTTGCCTTTGTCACAATAGTACTGATCAGTACTTACCTTAGTAACCTCATCATATCTTATTTGTCATTACATTGTAGAATGCTGTACTTTTCTGCTCTGTCCTAATTATGATTATTTATTGTCATTGAAATTTGAATGTGTATGAATGGGTTTTCTTAAATGTATAATCCTGATTTTAGTTTCCTCTTTGATTAACTCCATGGGATCTAGATTAGCTAGTGTCATATCCATTGTCCTGTACCTGCATACTGTTTAGCATCCTCATCAACACAAATGATTTAATGATACATGAACTAAAGAAATTCACTTCTTTGTCTACTTGATTTTTTAGTTCCAATCTCTTTGTTGAAAGTCCATCCAGATACCTTAAAACATCTGTTAGTTTGGTTGTGCTGATAAAGCGATATTCTCCAATTGCTCTACCTGAGATGCATGAAGTTTCCCTTAACCAGATAAAGGATTTTTAATGCATTATTCTATTTATTTTGTACTGCAGCCCAGCTTGTGCTGTTTACCTTTCTTTCCAACTGTGAGAGTATTAAATTGGGTGACCTCTGCACGAAGAATAATTTTGTCCTACTCTTGAACATAGAAAACGTACCATTCCAGAGAGGCATCATGGTGAATTTAATATTTTCCTCTTGTGGTCCAAAGGAACACATGCTTACAAGTCATTTGATGATAAGTTCAAAGAGATTTTGTTTGTCCTGTGCCTACTGGAATGGGGAACCCGTAATCAGTTTATGTCAAAGAAAGGTCTCATGCTGAGTGTGTTGCTTATGCCGCAGTTCAACTTCTCACACTTTGTCCTCAGACAGCAGGAGAACAGGTGGTGCTGTGAAGACTGGTTGTTGTACAGCTTTAACCTTCTGGTTAGATGCCCAAGAAGAAGTACCCAGCATCAGTTCTGGGGTGGAGCATTTGTCTCAGCCTACAATGACAGATTTGTGCCCGTTCAATGGATATCTCAAAAGCTCTGGGAGTTGTGTTTACAGGTGTGCAGGTCTTAAATGACCAGAATGACTGAGATAGAAGTTAAGGAGATTTCTAAGGCTACATGTATTGCACAGGTTTGCAGATGACCTCTGATTGAATGTGAACTGCTTGCTTATGGACACAGACATTTCAGAGCCAGAAATCTGCAGATTATGTCCAGACCAGAGGTCTCCAGTTCTGCTCCTGGAGAGCTTCCATCCTGCAGACTTCAGTGGAAGTCCTGTTCCTACATACCTGTCTATACTTTTCAAGTCATCTTGAACACCTTGATTAGCTGGTTCAGGCGTGTTTTATTGGGAGTTGAATAAAACAGTTGAACTCTGCAGGAGGGTAGCTCTCCAGGAGCAGGGATCTGGATCTTCTAAAAGTTCATAAGGAGAGTCATTTTGTCCAAACAGGCATTCCACTGGCACACTGTAAGTACCAAAAAAATGATTTGTGTTTGTACCCCCATGTGTTTGTGTATTGTGACATTCTGTCAGTTGCTTCTTGCGCAGCAGACCTCATTGCCGGGGAACAGGCGCAGAACCCCTGTGTTTCTGAGGTGTAGAATTGTTTCAAGCGGTGCAATCTGTCTGTGACAGACAAGAGTGCTGCTGGGAGCCACAGCATGAGCGGAAGTACTTCAGCACATCCCTGGGGAACCACAGATTAAAATCTCATTTGCAAAGACAGGAAGTTTAGTGGCGCCATCAGACAGTCAGATGAGAGATATATCATAAACCGCCATCTCCATCCTCAACATTCTTGAGACCTGGAGGATGTTAGATCCTGCATCCTCTTCCGCGATCAGTCTGTGACTACACCAGCTGTTGTCCTGCCTAGAGATGGGAGGAAAGGCCTAATTCATTTCTTCTCTTTTGAATTTCAAATGGGGTGTTAGAGGTTTAAAGCAGGAAGCCGTCTTTGTGTAGCCACTCAAAGTCCTCTAAATTATTTGAAAGCTGTGGGACAGGATAACAAAATGACTGGCTGCAAATTGAGGGATTTCGAGCCTAAATATTCAAATCCTGCACTGCTTGTCATGTAAATATGAATTTACAGTAAAGCTTTGTCACAATAACTGTCAGCGCTCTTCTTCCCAAATAATCACTCATATAATATTTATAGCTGTCCAATCCAGTCATTAGCTTGTACTGAGAACAGCAATCTTTTAATTCTTGTCTTTTCCGGTAATGTGTAGGCCTAAAACGCTCAGATTCATCATGTGCCGCGCTGCTTTCTATGAACACTCTGGGATTATGGTTTGAATAGAGCTGTACAATCATTAAATGAAACAATAGTGGGATGGTTGTTATGGCAGTACATAACTCAGTGATCTTAAAAGGGTCATGAATCAGACACCATCTAGCAAACCTATTATTAATTAATGCTGTGAAAAGACACAATTGTGCTACTATCCATACTAACTTGAATATAGCTCTTTGAGGCACCATGTGTGAATGCGAACAAGTTATGATACTTGAGAGCTGTGGTGGATGAATAATGACTTACCATATGGCTTTTAAAGACTTTAGATAAGTTGTAATGCAGTTTGGTGCAACATGAGTTTGACTAAATGGCTTTCATTATTTTGGGAGAACTCTCAGTAAAGGTTTAATACAACTTGAATGTATTATGTACCATTCAAGGTTTCTCTGCTGGTGTTGTTGTTCAGTGCTGGTGCTGTGTTGATTACCGATAAGGATGTATCATTAACGGACACATTTCTCCAGAGGACACAGCACAGGTTGAGCCACACAACCAGAGCGCTTGTCTTCAGTGCAAGCACTCATGGGAAATACAGTGTTTGCTCTCAATGGACTTCAGAGAGGGACAGATATTAACCAAACTAATAACATTAGGATTGAAGTATGAAACATTTTGCAAGTGAGATTGAGATACACGATGTGCATGTCAATAAAACTATAAAGCTATGTGTGTTTTTGTAGTCTTTTCTTTAGCACATACTCATCGAGGTGTGCAGCGGATTACCTTTACTGACGAAACAATATTTCTCATTGTTCAGGAAAACAAAGCAAGGTTTTGTTCCACATCAGACCACATGTAAACCTTAGAAGTCTTTTTTTATTATATATTTTTTATTATTATCATTTCTTTTTTTAATGGAAGAAAGTATAGAATAATACTGGCAGTTTAATTATGCCTGCATTAGCATTCAGTCTAAAATCAATTTAATCCACTCAGATTTTAATTTATTTATATAATTTCTTCTTTCAAGTGTATTGAATTTATTTACACTCTTAGGATTGAAGGATATTTTTTTGTACTGCCAGAAATCCACTAAATACACTAAAAGAGTTATTTTGCACCATACCACAAAATTTGCACAAAACTGCATATGGCAATTATTAATATCAAATAAGATTGAACTGCACAATAAAACAATAAAATAATACAAACAATTGAAGTTAAAATAAAATAAAATCACGATGCTTGTTGGTAAAGCAGTGAAAATGTCTCTTTTATTGTATCTTATCTTGGAGTATTGGGCAATACAAGTAAATTAAAAATTAAAATTAAATTTATGCATTTAGCAGACACTTTTATCCAAAGCGACTTACAGTGCATTCAGGCTATGAATTTTTACATATCATGTGTTGCCGGGGAATCGAACCCCCAACCTTGCGCTTGTTTGCTTGCTAATGCTATACTCTACCACTTGAGCTACAGGAACACTGTAAGATTAAAATTACAAGTAAAATTGCTACTTTATTATCAGTGGATTGGTCTACATTTAGTAGATGGAACTCATTTTATTTTGTGATTTGACTAATTTCACCTGTCCTGGCTTCTAGTAGATTTCACTTGCAGCTTCACTTGTTTATCTTCACGCTTATCTCATTTCTACGGCCAGACAGATAACAGCGGAAGAGGACGGGATGGATGGAATGATGCACAGTGTAATGTTGTGAAGCTACCACAGCTGCGTATGAAAAGTGAGATTTCACTTGTGTGCAGGGGTGGGGGGGTCTGTGTCGCCCATTCCAGGATCCACCACTGGGTTACTGAAATCTGGTCAAGTGATTTCAACCTAATATACCTAACCCTAACACATGAATTTACATAATGGAAGTCAAGTCTTCATATTTTGGCAAAAAGTAAAATGATTGAGTGAATGAATGACATTAGTGCAATTTGTTAGCATTTTTAATTGCATGGGTTAAATGGATAAAAGCTCTAAAAAGCTTAAAAACTGTAAATCACGTGTGTATGCAGATTACATTTAAGCATTCATATTTCTATGCATTTTATATATATATATATATATATATATATATATATATATATATATATATATATATATATATATATATATATATATATATATATATATATACACACATGCACTCCCTGATATTAACTTATTTGCCATATTGCTTTTCTGTTTAAGCTCCAGAAAAAAAGTAACCCCCCCCCCCCCTAAAATTATGGTTTGTTATATAATTTGTTGTATAAATGAGCAAAACAAACTTGTAGTCTAAAATGCAGTATGCATCATGAAAATGTACTTCCCCCACGTGCACTTTCCACAATATACTGGCCAAAACCAACCAAGCATCTCTCTGTTTTTCTGCACTCAGCTGGATAATGGAGCATATCCTACTCTCTGTTGTGATTTTGCGATGATTCCTCCTGTTTTTTGTAAGACCAGTCAACATTTTGTGACTATCTCCTGCTGTATGCGTGAAATTTCATTCTCCAGCACCGAGGCCTCTGCATCGCTCCTCTTTATATTTCTTTAAAGCTCAATAGGGGATTCAGGGTTAGCCACAAGCATCTTTGAAAAGTGCTGTGGTGGGGGGTGTGCTGCTAAATATAAAACTGCATATTCACACAGTCCACTGAGCAAAAAGAGCTCATTACAGCACACAAAACAATAGGCGCTCTGTGCTTTGGGTGAGCGTTGTCTGAAGGTAAAAAATACAGGGAGAAATTGAAAAATAGGCACCGCTCAGTTCATATTTGAGGTGACAGTCGGCTAAAGGAACTCGTAGTATTACTACTGAAAGTGCAGCAGTCACAGAGTGTTTCCATTATAGTACACTTAAAACACACTCACAACATAGCCACTGAAACGCTGTAGAATTTGGAAATGAAGCAACCAAAACAATATCCTTTAGCTTGTCGCTTAAGTAAGATTCTTATTAGCATTCGACTATTTCTCCCTGGCTAAGGGTAAACACCACTAAATCTGCAAATGGTATATGTGCAGCTTAAAACGAGAAAAAAGGACAGAAATGTATTCCGACTGCCTCATCGAGACACCCACTCATGCCTTGGAGCACACAGCTCTCTCCTGCCTCTCTTTTGACAACATCAAAAGGTTATTCAGAACAACTCTTCTCCAGCGAGTGCACACTTTCTGTCTGCAAGCTACACAAGGGCTCTTTTATTTACAATACACTCCTGCACCTCAAGGCCAGCGCTCATGCTGAATATCCAGGCTACTCCATCCCGAACGCTGGTGTCTGTGTACCTCAGAAAACACAAATAAATGCACCACCTCCACCCACACATCTCGCCAAGAACATCAGCGTGGACCTCCGCACGACATCCCGAGGTGCTTTCAACTCCAAGTCCCCGCCTGCATTAAGCAGAACAGAGACAGAAGTTCTCTGGAAAATATTCTTGTGTGTCAGCTGGAACAATCTCCATCTTGATTGCGCCAGTCAGGGCATTCACAGCATGAAGGGTGAGGAATTGATTAAAAGCTCATTATTAATGCTATGTTCGCTTTAATTGGGAGCCATGGCGGAGCCGAAGCCGTGCAGATAACAGGGTTGCTGTTGGCGATGAATGTGCCTCCGCTGGCGCGGGAAGATAATTGTGTGATCGCACTGGAGTATTATGGGACAGAAAGGGGTTCACTGATACCTGAGGTTTGTTTATGAGCTATGCCATATTTCTATACATTTCTGTAGATTAAAGCCAATCATAAGATAGCATGCTTGGATAAACTGAACTCGACACTATTTAGACATAACTCAGTGGCTAAATGGTATGACTGGACCGTCTGTGTGGCCCAAAGCGAGAATTGCTGTTAACATTCATCATGTTTAGGATTAGAAATTTTCCCTATTGCATAGTGCTAAGTATGAAACACAAATGCAATGCTCAAAAAACACTCCGAACACCTTAGCAGCTGCAAAGCAATGTCTTGCCAACCACCCACAACACCCTAGCATCATGGTGGTGAGTTTGGCAAGCAGCGCTCACATTTTCTTCAGTGTTATTTGTGTAATTCGGTTGGGTTCCACTAGTACATCAATTATATATATATATATATATATATATATATATATATATATATATATATATATATATATATATGTAAAATTGAAGACTCAAAAAATGTAACATTAATGGAAAACTGAACAAAAAAGGGAAAGACATAATAATAATAATAATAATAATTTAAAAATAATAATCAACAAAATAGCTATAGCCCTCAGTAACTAATCACGGACTGACTCCATTAAACAAAGGCAAGCACACTGGCAGCTAGCACCATTGTCACATGGGCAGGGAATTATTCAAATACAACATTTAACATTTTCCCACAAACATAAAGTCCAGAAGGAAGGTTTTATCCTAATATTCAAAATAAACAAACTACACTTGGTATGCAAAAAAATTATAACAATTTACATAATGTTGAACAGGAAAATATAAGAAGAGCGTGTTGTCCCTGAAACACCAAGTCCAAGTTACATGTGCAGTCCTTTCATGACCATGTGTTTATCATCAGCCTATCAGCATCATCATGACATGATTTTATGGTTCTCCAAAGTGAGTAGTCACATGGCATTTACATTGCAGGTAACTGCTGAAAAGCAAAAGTACATGAAACTTAGCAAAGATGGCAGCAAGCAGACTGTACACCTCCAAGGGGTCCTGCTCCAGCCAAGCAGCTGTCATTGAGATGAATGGGAATGCAAATTCATAGCACCTTCCAGATATTTCGACCTTCCTGGTATATATAAATACTATTTTAAATACAAAGATATAATGTATTTTTTGTAGAAAAGGAGTGAGAACTAATTATTATTATTAATAATTAGTTGCTGGTTGGGGTTGGTTCATTATTATGTCTAAATTGTATGCAAAAAAAATTCACATTGTTTTATTGTAGAATGGATTTTTTTTTTTTTTTTTTTTTCATGGTGAATTTCTGGCATTTCATCACTTCTAGGAATGTGAGGTACGTGATCACCCTACAGTTGAACCTTTGTTCATATGTGACCACTCAGGGATATGAAGGGTGCAGGACCACACTCACATCATAATTGGCCGAGCTGACGATGACCGAACAGGCTTGGCACACGTATCGACGTTATTCCGAGAGATATATTGCAACTCGGTTACAAATGTTACTGGGGTCAGGCCACCTGCTCAAGTGTCAATAAGACCCTTCATCCAGTGTCGGCAGTGAGATATCACCTTTCAAAATAACACTCTGCCGTCTGCTTTTCCTTCTTCCGACTGTTATGGCTAGACATTTGTCAGTGGTCCCTTCCCCTCTCTTTATACTCTCACATATTAGAGGCTACTTAACTCTGCACACAAGCTGAAAAATGAACCTTGTCATTTGGCCAAAGGCTTGTTTGTGATTTTATTAGTCACAAACTCCAGAGGTGACTGGATGATAGATGCACATGCTAAATACAAGTCCAGCTCTTTTTTAATCCTCCAACAGCAGCAGAGTTTCAATATGCACTTTTATTAGATTATACTACTTTAAAAAGGCTTGCCTAAAATTTTGCATTGTAATTTCTGATTATGAAAATGTTTGCTGAAATGAAAGTGGAAGTTTGCTGAATTTATTTATTTATTTGTTTACTTATTATATTTATTTTTTTATTGTAATATCAGCAAATATGCTTGTAACCAGCCTTAACCAGTACATTTTAACAGTATTTAGAATGTATTTATGGAGAAGGGGAAGAACAACACTTTTTTTAGACAGTCACACCCACGCAATCTATTGAGATTAAATCTGTTTATCAAATAGAATAATACAATAATGCTCTTGGGTATCTTGTGTTTTGGGAGCTCTGAGTATCTCAGAAATTATCCTAAACTTTCGTAGTTTTTTTTTTTGCCAAAATCAGGTGGCCTCATTTTGAGACAAATCTCAAAGACAGCATTTGTCCTACTTCCCTATGCAGAGGATCTTCTCTGCATGCCTTTATTAAACAGTGGGCCGACCTCACATCTCGCTGGGTCCTGCCAGTCGTTGCATTAACCTGAGAGTAAAGAATTTACAAGTGTTGGGGACATTAGGAACATCATGGCCTAGATCCCGTCCCCTGCTGTCCCTCCCATCATGGGCTGCCTCGTGTCAAATACTCACAGTCATTATTGCTGAATACACACAAGTCAGCCCTCAAAACAAATCTGCTGACTGTAGAGGTGTTCAGTGCCAAATGGCATCTCAAAGCAGCTGAGAGTCAAAATACTTGGATATCTTTGACCACTGATTTCATTAGGATAGTGTGAACACTGAGATTACAAAGCTCCTTAATGTTGCTGCTTTGATCCTTGCAACAGTTTTAATGTTGCCAAAATGTGTAGAGTAACAAAATAAAAGGAGACCACAAATACAAATTGAGACCACCTACAGTTCAATCTCAGGTGCATACATCAAGGACTCATCTCTGATAGTGAAAAGTGTCAGTATTGATCAATTTCTGTGCTCACTTTAATGCAGGCGAGTAATTTTTCCAGTTTAACGGTGTTCAAAATATTTAACGCAGTTAACGCAGGGGCGGAGCTAGTGTTGGCCACCCCACTCAGAGCCACTGCTTCTGTCTCTTTTTTCTTGACAAGAAATTAATTTATTAGACATGGAACATCTTTATGACCACATCAAATGGGAGACTTTTCAGATGCACACTCCACTTCACCTCAGCGAAAGGCATAAGTCAAATGAGAACAGAAATGGTACAGGAGATGAGGTTTTTCAGTAGAACATCAGTCAACTGCGGTCAGATGAGATGTTGTCAGGCCATGCGTCAGTAAAAATTAGTATTCCTGTTCTGTCAACTGCTATACTGTGTTCGTAGTGCCTGCTCTACAATTGCATGCACAAATAAAGCAGTGCTCGCTGTAGCCTGTATCTTTTTATATTAAAGCATGAATGAAACATGTCAGATCCGTGTCACATTTAGCAGCAGCAGTTCTTAAAGTAATAGCAGCCAAATAAACTAATAACCCAGCTGCTGTGATGTCTGTTAATCAAAGAATAAGAGGGAAAAAAGAGGAAATCAATAACTTTTGTATAGCTTTAAGGATTCATCTTATATTTAATTAAGAATTTCATGTTTGATAACTTTATTCAATTTCTGTATATTGCCTATTTGCTGAAGGGCACAGGTAAATATTACATTTATTATAATGGATTTATGGCTATAGTCAGTGGTTAAATATTAAAAAAGGAACAATTTCAGTCGTATTGGTATCACTGATATTCGCCTTCAGTCATAAAACAGATGTTATTAAACAAGTATTAAAAATGTACTGTCTTAATGTTGTTTCTACATTAATTTGAAGATTGTCTATGAAATTACTGCAATATAAATGTATATTTAAAAACTTTAATGTATATGGTATAGTAGTTGCATGTGTAATATATTTTTGTTACCCAAAACGGTATTAAAAAATCTATTATACGTTTTTTATTGATTCAAAAACATATGCTTTATAAATAATATAAACCCGATTCCAAAAAAGTTGGGACACTGTGCAAATTGTGAATAAAAACAGAAAGCAATGATGTGGAAGGTTCAAATTTTAGTATTTTATTCAGAATACAACATAGATGACATATCAAATGTTTAAACTGAGAACATTTTTAATTTTAAGGGGAAAATAATATTTAATTTTTATTTTATTTTATTCTTTTCATTTTAAATGAGCCTTGGCCCATAGAAAACAACTACGCTTCTGGATCATGTTTAGATATGGCTTCTTTTTTGACCTATAGCGTTTTAGCTGGAAACGGTGAATGGCACGGTGGATTGTGTTCACGACAATGTTTTCTGGAAGTATTCCTGAGCCCATGTTGTGATTTATATTACAGTAGCATTCCTGTATGTGATGCAGTGCTGTCTAAGGGCCTGAAGATCACGGGCATCCAGTATGGGTTTCCGTCCTTGACCCTTACACACAGAGATTGTTCTAGATTCTCTGAAACTTTTTATAATATTATGCACTGTAGATGATGATAACTTCAAACTCTTTGCAATGGTTTTTCTGAGAAACTCCTTTCTGATATTGCTCCACTATATTTTGCCGCAGCATCGGGGGATTTGGTGATCCTCTGCCCATCTTGACTTCTGATAGACACTGCCACTCTGAGAGGCTCTTTTTATCCCCAATCATGTTGCCAATTGACCTAATAAGTTGTAAAATTGTACATTTAACTTTTCCAGCCTCTTATTGTTACCTGTCCTAATTGTTTTGGAATGTGTAGCTCTCATGAAATCCTAAATTAGCCAATATTTGGCATGACATTTCAAAATGTCTCATTTTAAACATTTAATATGTTATCTATATTATATTGTGAATAAAATATAAGTTTATGAGATTTGTAAATTATTCCATTCCTTTTTTACTCACAATTTGTACAGTGTCCCAAGTTTTTTGGAATTGGGTTTGTAATAAACAGCCAATATGCTAGTAATATCCATACTAACAAACATAACTAGTTAAGAGTGAATAATATTTCTAATCAAAAGTATTACCACATAAACACATACATAGTCCTCCATTATAGCTAAGCTGCATGAGAAAAAGATGTTAAGAAATTACTAGACCCTGGTAAATGGATGAAAATCACAGCGCACGAAGAGCCTGTGTGCAAACATCCACATCAATGCATCACATTGAGTCAGGACGTAGAGATCGGCAAATGTGTCTTTCCTGCATTATGTGTGAGAACCACCTACTGCCTCGAAAACAGAATCCAATAGTGTGGGTGAAGGTTTCCTGCATGAAGCTTTCTTATCTCATAACGCATGTGATTGGTTGCACATTTGAATAAGGATATTGCATAAAACACATAATCAACACCACAGTTTATGTTTTATATCCTACTATGTGTATTATAATCTTAAAAGTTGTAACAATTATTACTGTGGTTATTTATGAAGAAATGTAATACATAAAATTCTCTTCATGATGCATAATAAATGCATGCTTTGAGTCTACCAGAACCTGTTACAGATTCAGCAGCCAGTGTTTGTCTCCCATCAGCCCCAGTGCACACGGTCAGGGTCACTATCACAGAGGAGAAACAGCAGTTGGCAGATGCATTACTCTGTTTATTCTTTT
Source organism: Carassius auratus (assembly GCF_003368295.1). Lineage (NCBI taxonomy): Eukaryota > Metazoa > Chordata > Actinopteri > Cypriniformes > Cyprinidae > Carassius > Carassius auratus. The sequence continues at coordinate 10,532,923 of NC_039256.1, forward strand.
AGAATAAGTTATGAGATGACAGTGGGAACCACACCTACTGTGCACACAAGACGAACAGCTGTTTCTCACATAACATGTTTATTTGCAAAATGTAATTTATTAATGGCTTCAGTCACTCAAGCTAAGGTTGAATTCATACAATGTGATCTCTTAAAAAAGGAGGGCTGATCTTTTCACAACTCCACATTGTTGCTGAAATGACAAGATCTTCGTATTAATAAGAACTAATTATAATATTGGCAAAAATAAATTGTTGGCCTTGATAATTCAGTATCATCAAAGATTTATTTATTTATTTATTTACACATGCATGTATGTATTTATTTATTTATGTATGATTTTAGGCCCATTTTTATTCATACAAGTACAGCAGGGAAAACAACAACAACAAACACAAAACTAATTTGTTACACTTTTTATCGTATTAAAATCATATTTATGGTTTGGTTCAAATCTGACTTTTTTATATTAAATTGTTATTGTGTGACTTAAAAGAATAAAAAACTGAAATAAATAAATACAATTTTTGTGTTATTGAATCATCAAGGCCAACAACTTAATATTTTAATATTAAAATAGCTCTGCACATTTTCACTTTTTTCAGTGTGTAACTCATCTCCTTCTATCTTCTAATGGACAATCAACAAGAAACTTATTTCTGTTCTGTAGTTGCCAGTGTTTTCTTTTTATTAAACACGACAGAGAGGCATTATATCAACCTTTGCCACACATTAACTCTATTTGTGTAAGAATCCAATATCATTAACTACCACTGCAAGATGTGCGTGGCTGTTTTATGGCTGTCTGTGGAAAGCTGATTTGCTATTAGAGTTGGAAATGTGTGCTGTTGTGCTGTTTGTTCAATCAGACCAAAGGGACAGACAATACAATTTCTAACTGGCACTGAGCTGCATCTATCTGCTATCCGCTCTATCTGACCATATTTAGGCCTTTATAATTGCAAAGTAATGCCAATATGTTATGTTTTGCAAACAGCTATGCCACTAGAGTCGTATTTTTTCCAAATGGTAATAACGCAGTGCTTTAGTTTAAGAGTCCCCTGACGTCTGTACTTGTAGTGCAGTGATTACATCCCCTGACAACATACGTGAACTAGTGATGACTGAAAAGAAGCGACGTCTAAATGACATACCACCTCACCTCTTTTATTACCCGTGACAACCTCTTTCTTCCCCTCAATTAGCCACGCAGTATCTAACAATACCCACCTCACCGGACAGAGCCGAGGGGCACATGAGTGCTTGTCACCTCTCCAGGCGCTCGACTCTACCCACAGCTGTGGGTGTGATATCCATGGTGATCAGATGGAGGTGTAACGCTTACAGTATTAATCTTGGAGCATGGCGGCTGGCTTGATCTGTTTTGAAGGGATGACTCAGATGCATAATTGATTGTAATAGAGTGTCGGGAACAGAGGAGACGGGTCAGAGCACTGCTGCTTTACACAGATGGGTCTGTTTGAATTGTGAAACACTGGAGAGCACAAGCGTCTGATGAATCATGTTGATTTAATTAAAAGGGTTTCGGCACAAGATTGTGTCTTTTTTAAAGATAAATGTCATGCAGTCTAAATCAGGGAGGTCTGTGAAACTTTGAGAAAGTTATTTGTTAGTGTTTCTGTTCATCTCAGAGGTAGTTGTTTGGCTGGTGTGTTCAGCTCTGGAAGTGTGCAGTATGGATTGGCACACAACAGTTTTGAGCCGAAGCCGTGTGATTCATCTCTCTCGAGATGAGAGATGAGAGAGAGTCGCAGGGAAATTATGTCATGATAATGCTGATTGGCTGATTGGTTGAGTCCCAAACCCTTCAGTACTGAGGGAGAAGGTCTCTGTGCTCCAGACTAGTGCATGAGCTGAGACATCAGTGACAGTGGACAGAGGAAAACAATCAATCTGGAAAACACTGGTGAAATATCCAATATTTGCATGTGTATGTATGCATTTGCTTTTATTATTTATTTATGTATTTATTTATTTATTTATTTATTTATTTATTTAATAACTCTCTGCCATAGAGAACAAGCTGATTAGTCAAATCGTGACCCCTTTTTGAAGCTGAATCCATGCAAATGAAATTGCTTGGTATATCATCTTGACAATTGTATTTAAAAGGAGAGCTGACCTTAGCACATCTATTAATTTTATACAAAATTTATGAAATGATATGCTGTTAAAAAATAATAAAATAAAATAAAAATATTTCTAACTCTATTCTAATTTTCAGTGCTCTCCCTTTCATGTTCACTGGATAACTTCAAGCATGTTTTATCCCATGTCACTGTGACATACGTCAGAGGTAAGAGTTATGAATGGTGTTTCATGTTTACTTCAGTCACTTCCTCTCCTTTGTATGGAACGCAGAGCTCTGCACGTGTTTCTTTGCTCCGTTCTGGAGATCCATGCGGTCACGCTGGGGAGTGTGGTCACATGACCATGGCTGTTTTGGCCCTGGGGACCTGTAAGTGTGTCAGTCTGCTCCGCTGATAACACAGAAGCCTCTGTCACACTTCTGCAAAGAGCGTTTACTAAGAAACCAAATCGCATGAGGAGCATTGTGACAGACCTCGATGTAGCGCTTAAAGACTGTCCAAGCGGTTATTTCTGAAAGTGTGTCACACCGACTCTAGTGCCATGACACATTTCAATAACTATAATTTCAATCACAGTATTTCTCAATAAGGCCATTTTGTATGCAGCAGATGAAACAACATCATGCAGGAAGTTCAGTACTCAATTCAGGAAGTTGCAATTGCCTGGCATTCGAAGGCATGGGTAAACAAAGTCAAGCTCTTTCGTAAGGAGCAGAGCACTTGACATCAACCTTATCGGTCTGAGGAGAGAGAAAAAAAAAAGAAGAGTAATTGGCCCTTTCCCTGTTTAAATGTCACCGGCCTCCACTGATGTAGAGGGGCTTGAGCCAACTGTCTCTTTGAATGATGCCGTTTTGCCCCTGTCATTACATCCCACAGTTTTCCAGAGCATGTTTTTCAAATCAAGATGTGGGCTAATGTGAATGAATGGTAGTGACACATCTGGGCCATCACCATGACAAGCAAAGATTAAAAAGTCTCACCTTTACAGAGGATCCAGGAAACACAAACATTGCTGTTACTTTGTATCATCCAACCCCACCACATCGGTGTGAGATATAACTGCCATAAACATACATTGTAGAATAGGATGAAATTGTTTAGGTTATATAAATAGGTTAATAAAAAATAAGGGGTCCAAAAATAAGGGAACAATAATGTTGTTTAACCTGTTAACTGTCACTCACATTTTTGAACATAGACTTGAAAGTGCATGATCTAAAACACATTTTTTATAATTTATTATGAAAATTTTCACGGTAATGCAGTGTTTGATTTTAAAATGGGGTAAAAAAGGATGAATTTTGAGATTTTAAGTTTTCAAGTGATATATTATTTCTGATGATTTCTAAAGTGAAACAAATTTCAGAACTCCTGTTATGATGTAGGGTTTTGACGTGCACTCTTGCCATAAATTAATCTATTACTTTTCATACATAATTTTGTAACAAAAAAAAAAAAATAAATAAAAACATTGGTAAAATATCTATTCAGGAGTCTTAGACCTTTCTAACGATATACAGTTTGTCATGATTAGATTAGGATTCAATTGTAATATAGTGAAGTAAACATATACCCCGTCACGTGACAATTAACAGGTTAAAAATATATGTGAAAAGTTGTTAGAAATGTAATACAAGCTTATGAATGTTCACATCTTTATTGAAAAATGTGATATTACAGCCCCCTCCCACACACACGCACACACATTCAGGGGTGCAGAAATCGCACCTTTAATGACTCTACAAATGGGGTAACAGAGCACCCCTGTAGACTCTGCAGATGATCATATGTATATTATGTTAAATATACAGAAATGTAAAACAGGTTCATTACTAAATATGTGTGTTCTTGTTACGTTGTTAAATTTAATTTTATTATTACTATTTATTATTATTATTATTATTATTATTATTCATGTTTATTAGCATCACTTTTGGTCCATTTGTTCAAACTGAAAGATGCTGTTTAATGCACTTTACAAGTTTTTGCTTGCTTGTTTTTCACCAGGTAAGATGAACATATTAAAAATAATAGGAATTTCACACATACTGTTATTATTGTCACACAGCATTGGGCTCCGAACATTAGAGTTATGGTATATAGTGTCTTTTAAGCATACTGTACAATGGTAAAAAAAAAAAAAAATCTCATTATATCTTATTATGTACTCCCATAGTGGTTTCAAGTTCTAATATTGGGATTGTAGAGTTTATTTACTTTTCTTGAGCAATGGCATAATACTTTAATTGACAATATTACACTCATACATTATAAAACTTTACCAGTGTACAATGGCATAGTGATGAATGAATGAATGAATGAATTAATGAATGAGCCTTTTATAGTGCTTTATTGTGTATTGCTATACACCTGTACCTCAATTCATATTTCTAAAGACTTGTAGAAAATCTCAACTTGTCAGAAACTATCCATTATTCACTACAACATTGTTTCTGTGAAGCTGCTTTAAAATAATCTGTATTGTGAAAGGCACTATGCAAATAAAATGAACTTGATTACCTTTCAGTTATGTTTATCTTTATCTGAGGTGTTTGAATTCTTAGTCACATTCTTAATGTTTACTTCCCACTTGTAAGACTGAACTATGGGTGTTTGTCATTGATTGACAGAACAATGTTTTGTTTGTTTGTTTTTATGATGTCCAGTTCTATAATTTCTGTAGTCTGTAAATCATTTTGAAAACATGCTTATGTATATCTTCAAATCTAATCAATTGCCTTTATTGCCTTGGTGCAGCAATGAAACTGTGACATTTAATGATTATGGGATCAGTTTTTATATGATGATGATGGTAAGGTGAATGACCTAAGAGCTCATAAGCAGATGACAATGATGACAGTCTCAGTAAAATCAATGCTAGGGTCTGATTTGCTCCTCCTCTCTGACACATTAATGTAGGGAAGATTATTGTACTGTATGTTGCTGTGTGGACACTCACCTTCACGAAACACACCTAATGTCGCCTAACCACAGAAGACTACAGATATACATTTGGTCTTACCTGTCATATGAATGACATTGAATAAATAACCTACAGAATCTGAAAAACTGAACTGAACTTAAGACATTTCAATATTTTATAAATCCTTTTTAATGCAGAAGAAAAACAAAACAAAAACAAATCTCTGCATACTGTATGCCTTATTTGTAATTTTGTTTATTATAAGTTTTAATTAACCAATTTGAAACACTGTACTTGGTTTTAGGATAAGGTGGGAAATTAAAATCTCTCAAAACCACAAACAGAATGCTTTGAAAATAACTACTACCTGTTCATCTTCTTTATTACTCGTTTTGGTGAGGAATTTCTAGTGATTGCTAGTGATGTTTTCCTTTGCCATGCTGCACTGGGGGCACAAGACAATTTTAGTATCAATAGCTAAAGCCTTGTCTGCAATGCAATTAAAAACTCAATTTTGGTAGAGCTTTGCAGCAAACGATAAATGGAACTGTCATCCTTGAATTGTTCTTCCGATTAGCAAAAAACGTCTCAGGTTACAAATGTAACCATGTAACCATGGTTCCCTGTGTAGGGAACAAGACACTGCATCCCCTAGGGGTCGCTATGGAGAACACCTTGTCGTGACCCGTGTCTGAAGCATACATTGCAAAATCACGCGAGTGTGAACATCACTACAACTAGGAAAAAAACGACCGTAATTCAAATGCATCTCCCGTCTGCATTTAAACAGACCTTTGCTCTTAATTCGCAATAATGAAATCTGAGCAGATCTAAAAACTGAATGTGTTGATGCTGCACTTTACACTTTGGAAAAGTTATATATATATATATATATATATATATATATATATATATATATTAGTGCTGTCAATCGATTAAAAAAAATTAACTAATTAATCGCACAATTTTTTTAAATTAATCGCGATTAATCGCGATTAATCGCAATTAAAAGACTGAAACTTTTTGGATATGTAAATGTAAAATGTAAATAATTAATGTAAACTCAAGACAAAGAAACTATTTAAATTCAAAATATGATTGTTTATTGGAATTTTTGTTTAACTTGTAACACAGATTTTCTCATGTAAACAACATACCTGCAATAAACCATCAATATCCTCCAAATTAACTGTTGGCTTGAAAGCCATATTTATTACAGAAATAAAAACACAGGCATGTAAGTACCATTTGAATTTCAAAACAATCAATGCCAATAAAAAACAAAAATGATTTCCATGTTGAATTCTAAGTGGACTGCAAAAAAATTCCAAAGTATAGTCATTGCCAGTGCTTTAAGTGAGCCGGTACGCTCATTTGGACATCTGTTTTAATAGAGGTTTTAATCTTTTACCTGCACTGCCGATTTTCAGAGCGCCCTTCACAATGCAAGCTTCCTAATTCATCCCACCCAGAGCAGAAACTACATTACCCATTCACCCTTAAGTTATACAAGTGAATAGCGCATGTGTCGCTTTTCCCACTGTTAAGTGTCAACAACTCAACGTGGCCGGAGAAGGTGTGTGAAACTCGTTGTGAGTTATACTAAAGCAAAATCTTGAGTATTTATTGTCTGATAAACATTAAAAACTGTCTGCGGAGGTTGAGTCGTCCTGCAGCCCCCGCTGGCTGTTCATTGGCTGCAGCATCTTTTTTCTAAGTTCTAAAAAAATACCATAGACGGCAAGGCACAAATTTAGATATTCATTTATCTAATTAATCTATAGCCTATGCACAAAGACAATATGATCTTTTCGTCCCCTTTTTGTTTTAAAGCTTGATGAAGAGAGAGAGCGCAAGTTGCTGCAGCTGAGGAGGACAGTGATGCACGCGCACAGGAGTGATTGACAGTTCGCGGCACTGTGTACAAAAAATACTCCGCTACACAATTATTTCGTTATTTTCATTTAAGCTTATTAACGTTAGCGTTACAGAAAGGTCTGATTTACGCACTGTTACAGTCATTGTTTTTTTTTAGTTTTTTTTAAATGACATTTGAGTTCATGATTTTAATGTTGCTGTTTCTTGTGGCAGACTAAATGAAGAGTAATGTTTCTTGTGGCAGACTGAAGAGTAATCCGGCAGAGTTTTATACTGAAACTTTCCGTCTAAAAGTCCTTCCTTGGTCTTATCCATATTTCTTTGCACGTTGAACACACATAGGCCACAACTGGACCGCGTTAATTGCGTTATTTTTTTTTAACGCGTTAAATATTTCAAATTAATCGAATGCGTTAACGCGCTAATTTTGACAGCACTAATATATATATTAAAAAGTGTTTAAAAAAAGTGTAAACAAATTGTTAAAAAAAAAAAAAATTATAGTAATGAACAACCTGCAGTTTAATGTTTGCATTTCTTTCCCTTACTGTACCGAAAATGAACCAAACCTTGACTTTAAAACTGAGGTACGTACCGAACCGTGATTTTTGTGTTCCGTTACACCCCTAATAAATAGGCAACGGGAGAACACGTCATTCATCTGAAGCTTTCTTCCGAAGCATGGCAAGGAGCGAGAGTCTCATTCCCTACTCAGGGAACCATGGTTACAATCGTAACCTGAGACGTTCCCTTTCAAGGGAACTTTGAACTGCGTCCCCTAGGGGTCGCTATGGGGAACAGTATACCCACACCACCATGCTGAGGGGAGTGCAGGCCAGAATCATGGTAAACACTAAGTACCAACTCTACCATTTCCATGGGAGTTGCCCCTGTGATGTTAGACGACTGTTGGTGACCTTACCCCTTACGGCCAAAGGGCTAGGCTACATACCCACCTTACTCGTTAGTGACTCGGCCCAGGGTAAAGCTTTAGTCCGGACCATCAGTAAGTTGGTTACTATGAACAAAGAACCAACCAAAACATCATAGGTCCAGCATGGGAGACTGTTATGCAAGAAGTTCCCACCTAACCTTGGTCAGGTAGAGAGCTGGTGGTTACAGGGGAATTAGGAAGGGGAGGATAAGGGCACATGTAAAAATCCCCAAAGAGAACGAGTAGTTACTAAGTATCACTGTGATTCGGACAAGAACGCTGATGCCTCATCTGGATCACATCCCCTAGGTCTTGCCTACCTACCGGTGACCCACGATTCTTTTTACCCCAGGTGGGGGAGGAGTGTGAGTCACGACACTAGCCTTCTCTGCCCGTCTCTGATCCTCAGATTGAGATGTTCCAGGACCCCTATGTTGTTCGGGCTCAGACCTGGACCTTTGTGGAACGAAGGATCTGAAAGCAGCTCAGCGTGCCTTTTCCTCTCGATTACAATCTCAATGGAGGTACGGTAAAGTTCGGAAGGCTAAACCTGAGCATCGAGAAGAAAGCCTTTTCTTTCTTCCCGATGTCTAACAGGTTCACCCACAGATGTCTCTCCATTACCACCATGGTGGAGGTGGCCTGCTTGGTAGCATGGAGAAAGGGATCTTTGGTGTGGTGCAGCTTGGCTTCCTGATCAGGAGAAAGGCCCTCGCCTTTATCCAGGTCCTTTAGCAGATCAGCCTGATATGCTTGAAACTCTGCCATGTGTGTAATGAAGCAACAGCCTGGCCTGTTGCTGCATATGCCTTGCCATTTAAGCAAGATGTATCCTTAAGGGGTTTAGATGGCAAGGAGGGAGATTAAGAGAGGACGTCTCCTCCACAGAAAGAAAGCTCTTTCTACAGGGTGGCATCATCTCATAGCCGCTTTTGCGCATCGCCTCTATGTCAGCATTACTCTTATGCTGAAACCGATGGACGTGAGAAGAATATGGCCTCTTCCATTCCTTTTCAATCTCTGCAAGGAGATCAGGCAGAAATGGAAGACTCACCTGAGCTGAAAGGCTATGGTCAGAAAGATAACGCTCGTCGAGGCGACCTTGTGGTGTTACTTTGCTAGCGCACTTCCATGGCAAGTCCAACTTTGCCGTGGCACGAACCACAACCTCCAATAGCTCTACATATGCAGGGCAGGAGGATTGAGAAGGCTCAGCCTCAGCTTCTTCGCCATCCTAATACATCTCCTGCTCTTCCTGGGTAGAACCCAGCAGGGCACTAACATCAGTATTGGAAAGTGTTAAAGATATTAAATCATTCTCACAAGGCTCTCTCGTCCGCCGCCCACGAGCGCGAAAGGGAAAGTCCCTCTCTAAACTCGTCAGCCAGATCCACTTGTGATCCCCACGAGCTCATTCTCCTCCGTGCCTCAGCAGTCCTGGGTCCTGAACCGCTGGAAGCAGATGGCTGCCCTTTTTTTCTTTTTTCCTCGGAAAGAGAGAAGAACGAGTGTGGCGCTTTTGAAAAAAGAAAAAACCCTCACAATGCACGCAGATTGCCTTCTCAAAGACATCGTGTGAGTGCTCTTCACCCAAACAAATGATGCAAAGATTGTGTTTGTCATCGGGTGTCAAATAATGCACACACGGATGCACACACTGTCTAAATGCTTGCTAGTAGTCGCCATGTGAGACTTGAGAAACTCGCTCTTACCAGTTCTTTCAGATGCATGTTTCAAACAGAACAGTCAGTGAAAACTAAGAAGAGAATGACATGTTCTCCCGGTGCCTATTTATCCATAGCTGCGCCAGTAGTGACGTCAGGGGCTGTCGCCATCCAACTCGTTGGTGTTTTTTTTTATGTATGCTTAAGACACGGGTCTCTACCAGGTGTTCCCCATAGCGACCCCTAGAGGACGCAGTTCGAACCCACATACAGAACATTCAAACAGAACAGTCAGTGAAAACTAAGAAGAGAATGACATGTTCTCCCGGTGCCTATTTATCCATAGCTGCGCCAGTAGTGACGTCAGGGGCTGTCGCCATCCAACTCGTTGGTGTTTTTTTTTATGTATGCTTAAGACACGGGTCTCTACCAGGTGTTCCCCATAGCGACCCCTAGAGGACGCAGTTCGAACCACAGAGGATAGACAATGCAAGGCTATGAGTTCCTTATTTTCATAAAATAATGTTATAACAGATGTTGAACTGCATTGGAATGGTGTGCTCTCTCTCTCTCTCTCTCTCTCTCTCTCTCTCTCTCTCTCTCTCTATATATATATATATATATATATATATATATATATATATATATATATATATATATATATATATTATCATGAATTGGTTTGTTGGGATAGGGAAAAGTTGCATGCAGTTAAACAGTACACAGACTTTCACAGTACTCACTTATGTAAATACACAGTATTGAACACTGTAATATAAAGTACACTCCAGGGCAATCTTTCCAGATCATCAATCTACAATAAACGAAATTACATATCTGGTGTCGAATGTGTTCAGCACCATGGACAGCAGCCAGGCTCAATAATAGCTGGTATAGAAAAGGCTCATCGCAACAAAACACAACTAGGTCTCTTTGATGTGTCCACATTTATTACTCACTTAATTCATTAACACTATTCAGCAGTCTGTGTGAAAGACTGTATTGTGTTTTGTGGCGTTGACACAGTGCTCATTATTGCATTCCGTCTGCCATGTTATTAATTGTCAGTCCACGTGCAACATAATGGGCGTCTTTGGTCATCGCGTCGCTTCTCTTGTTTTTTTTTTTTTTTTTTGACGCCTTGCGTTTTAATGTGACGTGTGACGAACTTTTTGAAAGGCACATCGACAATGTTTCATTGTGTTGCATAAAAAACGATTTTGTGACAACTGGCGATCTGTGCACGCATGACAGACCACCGTACTGTTGGTCCCTGTGTTGTTTAGACACCCACTTAAACACCTTTAAAATCCCTTTGTTTAAAGCCGTTTGCTCTCTTTAAACCCGAACTGTAACATGACTGCTTTACTCCACGTGGTTGTTAATCTATCGCTTCAACGTACGACGCTACGGTGAACGATTCCTAACAAAGCGATCAATGGTGCTCAATTTAAAGAGCTTCAGGTTACGCGTCAGCGCCTTCCTAAACAATATCATACGGTCTCCACGTGACCCCATCTGCACCGAACGCTAATGCCAGCAGATCCAGTAGCCTATCATTGTGACAGCGTTTGGTCTGTCGCGTCGGTCACTGATGGCCACATAGAGTAGATTGCGTGATAATAAATAAATGCATTGCACTCGCCTAAACACGTCAAAAGGGTTGCCTGTCACATATCAAATGTTGCGTTTTAAGACAATTGCATGATTTGAACCCTTGACATGGTGCTGCTAAGGAACTGAGGTCATTTAATATGATATAAGCCCGTGGGTTTATACTTCTACTAGAACTACTGTACTTCTCAATGAATTTTGATTCTTTCATGACGTCTCAACCAGATGCATGTTCTCGTGATAGTGAGAATAACCTCAGGTAGAATGCTATTACATTAGGCCAATAACTTAGACATGTCTAGGTTTTGCAACTCAAGACCAGCCATGCGTTACATCATGTTAAAGTGCTTTATATTATTTAAAAGTGTACACATCAGTCAGTGAATAGACGATGTCTGCCGTAGCTTATAATAGCTCTATTAAATGTACTCAAAATAATTTATGAAAAACGTCTGCTTTGCAATGTGCACTATGAATGACGTTAATTATTTGAATATATTAGGTCTATAATACAACAGAGCAATTGTATTTGCTTGCAATATACAGTAGGCTATATTTATTTATATTATAATGCATTGTAACGTTTTATGGGCAGATTTAACTGTTTATTGTGTGTATTAAAAAAAGCATTACCTTCATTACATTACTATTTAAGTGTTATAATGCATTATAAATGTGACTCCGTTAATTCGTGAACAAATCTAACCACTGTACTATAATGCATTATGAAAAACCTCTACAGCGCATGCACTAAATCTACAGACTTCATAGAAAGTGTTACCAAATCTCCTTCTTCTTCAACGTCAGTTCAAGTTTGATCAGTATCGCCCTGCTGGTCCAATTGGAGGATCCGCTCGCACTCAGCCTGAATGTGATGCTCTCAGTCGCCTCGACCATCTTCTCTCTCTCTCTCTCTCTCTCTCTCTCTCTCTCTCTCTCTCTCTCTCAGTCTGTCTCTCTCCTCACATGCAGAAGAATTGTTCTCCATGAGTCGCTCCTCTTCACTCACGGCTGGATTTGTGCGTTTATGATTCTCCTCCAACAGCTCGTTTTCTAAGGCTTTATTCTTGAGGCAGGAGAGAAAATGGCTCAAAGCGCGCTGCTTTTTTTATTATGGCTATTCGGCACATCTCTCGCTGCCTTCCCCAATCAAATCAATATCGGTGAGTCCGTCCGGATATGCCTGACTTCTTTTGGCTTTGTATGTCGAGGTTTAGATGCATGTTTAGGTGATATATGAAGACGGTATTATTGCCCGCGGTATCATAACTGCACTAATGCAATCTAAGGAATCAGCGCCTACCAAACAGAATTGTCATACATAATACAACGATTATGATTATATCTATGCAAAATACAAATAAATCAATAAAACGTCTTGGTTTTCCGCTTTGCAGGCATATCAGATATCAATCGCTTTTCATAAACTTAAGGGAAAGTTCCTCTCTACGAATGGAGGCGAATCGAATTGAGTCTGTGTATAAACTATGTTGGAACAGATTCATAAATGTGTCTAAATGGATCTGACGTTTAAGCCAAGTATTTAATATTCATACTGTTTTAAATAGCTTGAAATCTGTGCATCCTCTCTGATTCACTGCTGTTTGGTCTTCATAAAGGTGGGCTCTTCATGCGTTCCACCGTGCAAGAACACAGCGCTTTCAGATTCGCTGTGCAGCTCTACAACACCAATCAGAACACGACTGAGAAACCCTTCCATCTCAATTACAACGTAGATAACCTGGAGTCCTCCAACAGTTTCTCTGTCACTCATGCATGTGAGTACTATGAGCTTTTACCTCGATGCTGCTTCATATCACACTGACTGAACGAGAATAATTGCTGGAAATCTGTGCAAACATTTCTAAGAACTGCGATACTCATCATCTTTATCCATCAGTAACAAACCAGTTAATACTTTGATAGATTTCAGCTTAATTCAGCAATGCAAAAAGTGGAGAAACACTGAAGCAGGCTGTTCTGCAGTGATGAGTTTCTATTACCCCATATATTATCCCTAAATCTTGTAATGATCCGATTGCTGCTTTCAGTTGTGCACCACCTATTAACATCAAGCCACATTGTGGACTTCAGATTAAATGTATTCATATTAAATAGATTGATATTAATGATAATAATATGGCTAACAGTAGCACAAATCTTAACGAAAGCAAGGCATACAGTGAAAAAATGTGAGTAAAAAAATACAAGGAAAGAACAGATACAGCTGAATTTAGAAGCCAGAGTATCATGACACAAAGATATGTGTTTTCAGATGAGTTTCGAGTTCGGACAGGGTAGAGAGGTCACAGAGGGACTGGCAGAAGATTTTATAGTTTCAGGCTATTTTCATGTTTTCTTCTCTGCAAAACTTCTGATATTCATCAGAATTCTTGCTTTTGAAAATGTCAGTCTTTGTGGTTTGCTTTAGTGTTACGCTTGCTAAGTACATGACAAGTCGTTTTGTATTTCTGCTTTGATGTTTCTGTGATTGAATCCCTTTGTAATTATGACAGTTCTTTTGTGGCACCCATGCTTGTCCAGTCTGATATATGCAAGTGAAAGTGTTTCAATAAGAGTATGAGCATTCAGCGATAGAAGTGCTTTGTGGGCACAGTCATTCTGTCTGTATTTCTGAGTCAAAATCACTTTGAATTCAAAAGCAGATTCCCTTCATAACACAGAATAACCCCAGCACTGTAGAGGTACAGATAGGTGTGAGGAAGATAACATAAATAATTACACAACCTGAGTTTGTCATGGAATTATTGGAGGAACACAAACTAAATATTTTGGTTTTAGGAACTGAATATTATCTACTAGGTTTTGTAAAAAAAAAAAAAAAAAAAAAAAAAAAGGAGGAAGGTTTGTATGATTCAGTGAGGCTAAAATAACAACTGAAAAATAATCCCAAACCTGTAAGCAACTATTTCAATAAGGTCAAATATCTGTCCCCTTATTTTGATGTTCTATGGCATTTATAGGTACATTTTTGTAACTTTCTTTTTAAATGAATGAAAACTTTGTTGTAACTCTTTCATGTTAAAAATAACAAAACTACTACTGCAGAAGTAGCGCAGAAGCAATATATGAAGTGGCATTTAGATGTATTTACATAGACTGTTTAATGCAACTCAGACATGCCATGAGTGCATTTACATTGTGAAGTGATTACAATATTAGAAATATGAAGTGTTGTAAGAGAAAATACACTAAATAAGATAGTGAAATGCCAGTAGATGGTGGCAAGTCATTGTCTAAATGAGTGAGTCATTGATTCATTCATTCAACTGATTCATCCAAAACAGCTCATTCATTCAGGACCAAAGGAAGTGACTTTACGAAGAGGTCACTGCATTATAGGCATATGTGTGTGAGAGAGTATTTCAATTCATTGTTTTACTAACCTTTCCACCCTAAGGTGAAAAAAAAAAAAAAAAAAAAAAAAAAAAACCTTTCTATTATTCCGGTTCCATTGCATTTAGAAATATCCATATATTATGAGATTTATCGACCAGGCCAATATACACACAAACCATTTTCTAGGATTTTTGTTAACAGGCGAGGCCTATAAATGTCAGATAAACCAAAAGTACACCTGTCATTGCTTTACAGTAATATGCATTATTATATAAGCATATTAAGTATGTTGCAGTAGCTTTCTTTTGCTATCTGATATCTGACCGTGATGTCCAGAAATATTATATTATAGGATATTTTCACTTCTTTAGCACATTCAGTGAAGCTCCCCACCAGATGCTGTAACTCATTCACACACTTTTGTGCTGATCTCATCCTCAGCACCCGTGTGGATTTGTAAACCTCTTATTGCTTCACTGCACTGACTGTCATTGAAAAAAAAAATGAATAAAAACCTACACACAGACAGCCAATCAGACTGGAAGTGTCACGGTGGGGGTGGGACTGTGGTAAAGGAGGTGCAGATCTCCATGTTATGTTGGCGATCACATACTAATGAGGTGTCTGCACTTAGAAGAGCATAGGTGTGAAGAAAATGAGTGAATAAATAATAGATGCATTTTTACAGTGTAACAGTACATGTCCCTGCATTGAGGAGCACATGGCTGGGGAAAAGGAAGCTGTAATTTAGCAATAGAAAATAATTAAAGGAGCGCAGCTGTCCTGAGAGCCTACTTGCAAACATTGAGAAAATGACTCAAGACTGTCTATAACATCTGATTCATTATCACTTTTTAATGCCAGTGTCATGTTTAAATCAGCTACAAGCTGTTAGCTGGCATGACAATCTTACATTAAACAGGGTATCGGGAAAAAAAAAAAAATGTGAAAGTGACATGACACATGGCCAAGTATGGTGACCCATACTCGGAATTAGTGGATTTTCTCAAACTAGTTATGACTATTGGCTAACACTTTATTTATTGGTTAACTTGTTAACAATAATGTTAACCAATTTTTGATTACACATTTTAAGTTCTAAAAAGTTGTAGCCTGTGACTGTTACCTACAAGGCCTAGGCTACACGGTTTGGGAATGGCATGATTTTTTTTTTCCATTTTTGAAAGTCTCTTCTTGCTTACCAAGGATGCATTTGTTTGATCAAAAATACAGTTAAAAATGTGAAATGATGTTAAAATAAACATATTCTATGTGAATGTTTTGTAAAATGTAATTTATTCCTGTGATGAAAAGCTGAATTTGCCGAATTATTACTCCAGTCTTCATCTTTAAGAAATCATTCTCATATTCTGATTTGCTGCTCAGGAATCATTTCTTGTTGTTGTTGTTGTTGTGCTGCTACATATTTTTTGGAAACCATGATATACTACCATTCAAAAGTCTTGGGTAAGAATAAGAAAAAATACATTCAAATATTTTTGGCAATGATCAATGATGCATTAAATTGATCAAAAGTAACAGTAAATACACTTATAATGTTATTTAAAAAAATGTTCTTTTGAACTTATCATTTATCAAAGAATCCTAATAAATGTAATCTAAAAATTTAAATTTAAATATTAAAATTAAAACTATATCACAGTTTTCAACAAAAATATGAAGCAGCACAGATGTTTTCAACATTGATTATAATTTGATAATCAGCAAATCAGCATGGTGCTGAAAATTCACTGGAATACATTTTACAGTATTTTTACATAGAAAAGGATTTTATCATAGAAAGTTAAAAATTCTTGTGAACAGTCAACCTATTGGATAATCACTGATTTTGTTGGTTAATGATAATTAGCTTCATACAAAAGCCTGTAGCTAAGTTAAGTAAATTATATTCTTGTAAATGTCAGCACACTTAATTACAGTAATCCATGCCATTTCCTATGGAAGATTCTTTTTTTTTTTTTTTTTTTTCTGCATCCACAGAGAAACTGTAAAAAAAAAAAAAAAAAAAACCTACGGTAAAGAAGTGTTTTCCATTACTCCTCAAACGTGACAGCTACACTTTTCATTTCACGTTTCAAAAGCAGCATAAAAGATCTGAAGCTTCCTGGATAACATCTTCGAGTTTGTTTAGACGATGGCATGTGCTAAACCCATCACATTCATTTCTAGGTACTTTCCTTTTATCCGTGTGGCAGAAAAAACCTGAGATTTGTTTAACAGCAAAAATTCAGAAAGGATATTAGATTAGTGCATAAAAAACTAGATTCATTTTCCATATTCTTTCAGGCCCTTATAAGTATGAGCAGTAATAACAGTGATGCTTGCCGTAACTAATTATCAGTGTAAATTAATTTGCTTATACCTTAACATGAAGATGTGTAGTACACAGTATATTCACTATCTATCACAAAATAAGAACAATGTATTCTCCTCAAAAACTGCCTTACCTTTAAGCATGCATAATAGGTTCCCAATATAATTTCTTGGTTCACTTGTCTTTAATGTGAGACCAGATTGGAAATATGCATAATAAAGATTCCAAGTGAGATCTAATGTTTTATGAATAGCAAATCTATGTAAAATTACTTTAAACTCCATGAAACATGTTTCGCCTTGCTTTTCATGCTGGTTGCTCTATATAAAATCAGTGCATATTAATTTAATTTGGTCACATGGGAGCTGATGTCTTTTAAGGTGATTCTATTTAAGGGAAGCGATGTTCCTTCAAGGCTGAAGCGACGTCACACGTCTCTCCCTGTAAACCTTCATTAAGAACAGAGCCCAGCAGCCCACATTCACACAGCAGGCCTGAAACAAAACGCAAACAAAGACATTTGTTCTTTCCTAGTTACTAGCTTGTGTTCAAGGAAACAAGACCCTAGCTGTGTCTTTCTGCCAAAGAACTGACTGTGTGGTGGCTCAAATGTCAGCCCCGAAGAGCATCAGTTTATATTCACTTGGACGGTCAACAGAGAAGATGAATGTTGGAGAATAAGTGCCTTTGCAAGTTGTTTTTAATTGTATTTATTATTTTAGTTATTGTCTGTTTGATATGAGGACCAACTTGCATTGAAAAGCCAGAAAATGGATGCATGCTTTGCTTCTCACAATCATAAATGCTTTTGTTGTTCAACTGATTTGCTGTCAGGTTATCAATTAATAATTTAGGTAATTGCTGTTTACAATGTGACAATGAAGCAAACCAATGTTTATGAATGACTGAGCAAAATAATGAGACTGCTTCTCAAACTGTTCTAGTCAATTGTACTCTGAGATTACATTTTTGGCTGTATAGCTGTTTCTAATGATGTTGGAGTTATGGAGTCTGGGGACATTTTGATCAGGTTTCTGCATTTCATAAGAAACAACATTCTGTGATGGGTCATGTATTACCCCAAACCAAAAGAAATAAAATCATTCTACATAAAAAAAGAATATGTATATATATATATGCCATTGACATTATGCCAGTTTTCGCATAATCATTTATCATATAATATTTTGTCTCTCTCTCTCCAATTATCAAAGGTGATTCTCATTGGTTTCTTTAACTGTTGTGTAAATCATTAATGTGTGTCATCATAAATATAGTACAACATATACTACTTATATAGCTGTTTAATTATATGTATTAAGTTTATAACGTCATACATGTATACATTTATAAAAGCTTTAAACTTTATAAATCTAGACGTTACATACAGTTAAATGTAAAAAGAAAAATAAATACAAATGCACTAGTGTGTGTTTGTGTCTACACACACAGTATACAGTTTTATTGAATTTTGTAGTGAAACCTGAACATTTCTTGACAGGTTTTGTGAGATTCCCCCTGACATCTCAAATGGATCGCCGGGGAAAGAGGCCGGCAGTCAATGTTTTCTTGCATCTTATTTAGTCTTTCATTTTTTACACTTTAAAAATGGCAAATTTTGTTCCTATCAAAAGCTGTTGAAGAACAGAAAAATAAATGCTTGAACGAGCTACGTAATGGTGATGTTTGCTTGTACACCAAAGACAGCTCTGTCAAATCTGTCTGCCACACAAGCACAATGAAATGGCCATCCACTGCAAAATGTTCTGGGAGAAATGCAGGCCTCACCAAAATAATAGAAGAAATAGACTCAAAATGACATTTCACCTCTACTGCCTACTGACTGAGACAGTTTTCTGAGTCACTGAAGTATGTTGAGCACAACAAAGTCCCGAGATAAGGGCCGTCTTTGCCATAGGGAATCAGCTGTGATGTGTACTGTGAAGACAGTATGTGCAATATGGCAACAGTGACGGCAAAGCAAACAGCACATTTAAGCATGTTTTGTTTACATTAATTCAGTACCCAAGTACATTTTGCATTCTGTCACTCCTCACTTTAATGAGATATGAATCTTCCAAGACAGCATACATTATATCTGGGAGAGAGGGACGTCTTTGTATTTGCAGAACGCAGCATTTTTCAGATTTGAACATGCTGCACTCAATACAGCACATCTGTTGCGATGGCAAATATTGACGTTTTATCTCAGTCTCCTTGAGAAGATTTGATCTATTTGTGTTCTGTCCAGTCACAAGTCTGTGTTTGTTTCGCTACGGTGAAGGTAATCCTGCATTTGTTTGCTGCCAAATCGAGTCTTAAGCAAATCCCAGTTTTGCAGTGAAACTTTGGAAGAAAAAAAAATTCACTTTTGAACACTTTGCTTTGTTTTTTGCTACTCACGGCGGATGTATCTGCCAAGACGCATGGATTTTCCTCCCTGCGTGCTGATTTGTGTTTGGGACGGGGTTTTGCTTCTGTTGCTCATTGTAGTTTTTTTGTGTGCCGCTTTTGGGTTTTGACTGCGGTTTTCTTAACCAATCTCTGGAGTGTGTTAAGCACAAAGCATTTTAAACAATGCTTTTACCAAGTAGATAAAACTAGATATTTACCCTCCAAAAACGAGGAAATTGTCTGTGATGTTTGTGAGAATTCAAAACAAACTGAATGCTGTTTCACCGAGATTTCAATTTCTTATTGTGTGCCAGGGCATTGTTAACAGATGAACTGCCTCGGATAGCTTCTGCAAATCTCATTCAGCTTGAAATTACAAATGTACCTAAATCATGAGGTGGAATCCATTCTCTTGATTGGAATATGAAACAAGTTGACCTACCAATGCTTATAAAATTGCTCTTGTCTGATGGGATCAATATAGCCAAATTGGAATCAAACTGCTGTGCATTGTTTTGCCTTGTGCTTCTCTAAGCAAATAAGCACAGGCTCCCTGAGATTGAAGTTTTATGAGATGTGCTTTTGCTGTTTCACAAAAAAAAAAAAAAAAAAAAAAAATGTTTTTGCTTGTCACGTCTGAGCCATACTATTCCTGATAAGACAGAGCAAATAGCCTCAAGTATATTTGACCATGTCAAAGTCCATTAGAACAAAGTCAATTATCCTGACTGAGCTTGTTGTATTTTGCAGGGGGGGGGGGGGTAAATAGGCATTTTTGTTGCTTTTCTGTGTAAGTCAAAGTTATTAAAGCTGTAGTGTACTAAAATATCCGTATACCATGCTAAAGTCAGCATGACATCAAAACTGACCCAATAGAATGAGTCATCTATGCATACATATTTTCACATAATCAAAACGTTATAAACTGTCATAACTCTACTGATGTCACAGTTCCTGCATGCAACACTTATCCCAATTTAAAAAAATGATGGAATAAAATAAAATAATGTCCAACTTTTTTCTGATAAGAGGTATTTACCATTTTGACAATAAACTTGGTTGCAGTTTACATGTCATGCTGCAACTACAGGTATTTCCATAAAACTGTAAACACTGTGTTTCTGTGTGTGCATCCAGTGCCATGAGTTTGATGCAGGGCTGTATGTGTGGCCAACCAGTCACAGAATGAGGTTGTGTTTAGGATCCTATCTAAAAATGGTTTAGTTTGAAAACATTAACACGTCAGACAAGGGAACACATATGCACTGTTGTTTTCCCTCAATAAACTCCTAGTTATTGATAGTAAGACAGTTACTGTAGGTAACACTTTAGTATTAGGGACCAATTCTCACTATAAAGGAGTTGCTTATTAGCATGCATATTATTAACATATTGGCTGTTTATTAGTACTTACAATGCACATATTCTACATTAATAAGCAGCAAATTTGGAGTTTACTGAGGAAAAAGTCATAATTAATGGTTTGTTAATAGTGAAAATTGGACCTTAAACTAAAGTGTGACTAGCAGTTATTGTAGTAGTTATATTTAGGTATTGGGGGATTATGGGATCTAGAATACGGTCTTGCAGAATAAGGCATTGATATATGTTTTATAACTATTCATAAACAGCCAGTATGGTAGTAGCATACATTCTAACAATGGTGAATAGCATTCCTTAATCTAAAATGTTACAAATAGTTAGAATTTAAATTAATGCACAAACAAATCAGCTTCAGTTCTCTGTGACTTTAATTTCAGAACATTAGTCTTTAGAAGTTTATTCCTTCTCCCAACATTTCTGTGACTTACAACGTTGCATGTTAAAGTGATTTTAAAGCTGCTTTGTTAAATTAATTAGTGACACTAGCTAAACAATATTTGAACGTGCTAATCCTCCAGGCAGGGCTTTGGATGTTCTATACATTTTCTTGCCCAAGACTAAGACAGATGTGCTACTTTGAAGTACGGTAGACAAGAGGTGAAAGGGAAAGGGGACGGCGGTAGCTCCCTAATTACTTCTGTTTTCCCATTATGCCATTCAAGGCTTGAAGTCGCAGGTACATTTAGACAAGCAGTTCAAAGGCAAAGAAGCAACATGAAAAGACTGTGGGTGCAGCGTTTCTTTTCTGATGGCCACAGCTGAATTAAAGCTGACTGTGTCTTCCTCCTAGCAACACGAACACTGAGACCGCTGCAGTTTTTTTGTTCTCTTTGTGAGCTTACTTTTCTTGTGTTTGTTAAAAAAACAAATTTGCATTCCTAGGCCTTTTAATCGTATGTCTCCGTCCGCACAAAGTCGTCCATCTTTCATTCTGTCATTAGGCTAATGGTGTGCATCTCCTCTGCCAAGATTTTACATGTGCCTACCCCCTTTTTTATGGGACACGCCGGTTTCTTACACACTCGGCTAGCAGATGGTTATTTGGACACGTCTGTAGTCTGCTCTTTTACTTTTCAGAAAGAGCTACAACAAAGCTTGATTTTATGTTATTCACATTTGCTTGACTAGTAGGGAATGTGACTAGTGGCAGCACACAGAACTGTGGAATTAATGAAGCAATATGAGCATGAGTGTATTTCTACTGAATATCGCAGATGTTGTAGACAAGTAAACTGGTTAGTAAAGCGGTTAGTTCACATTTTGTTGTTTTCATCTGACAAATGCTAGTCCACACTGTGTTTCAGAAACGATCTCCGTCCACACTACTTGACCGAAAATGCATGTGCACTGTAGTATCATGCTTTATAATATACTACGCAAAACAAACAGAAAACTGGAGGCGGCCAATTCTAACCAGTGCAGATTCGGCTACATAAGAAGCTTAAAATATCATCTTGTTTTGATGTTGGGTGCCAGAATCAATGTGCTAGAGGCTCCAATTTGAAATTTTATCGCATACCTGCTGCCACTGCCAGACAAAAATACAATAAACAATTATGACAGCTGTGGCTAAATGCCATAAAACGAGTGGACTGGACAGAAACGATTGCCAAAAATGCTCGCGTTTTCTCTTCTTATCAGAAAATATGGGCGCATCTAAAGATTTCTTATGCATCTCACTACTGTGTCATGTGTGAAATAATGTCTGTGTGCATGTGTGTAAAATAACAAACTAACGATTTATATGCTGAATCATTTGTAATTGTATATAAATTGTTGTGATTGATTGTGGCTCAAATAATAATGGAGCTGTAAATATAGTAAAAATAATAGACCCATCTTCTGCATTTCCTAAAGTCTCGGTTTTCAAAGGGTCGAAAACTCTAGAGTAGTGTGCATGCCACGCGTAACTGTAACAAAAGTTATGGGCTTTTAATACAAAAACACACTAGTGTAATCGTAGCCTGAAAGCCGAGTATGTGAGTGGAGTGGAGTGACGGCCATTTCCCCTCCTCACTCGAAACATTCTGCAATCGCTCAGTTCCAGCTTCACTGCAGGCTTTCCATTCCCTGCTTCAAACCATCCCGGAATGAGACAAATATGCTTTTTGAAACCATAAAGTCTGGTTACAGTATCTAACAGCAGGTGCAAATCTAAGCAAGCCCAGCCTTGACCGACTCAAACCCGTAACACTGGCAGTGTCACGCTCTGCCGCTAGTGCTACAGGAACACACATTATTTGTGGTGCAAAGGGGTGATTTTTACGAATGTTTGACAAACTCTTAATCTCTAGTGAGTGGCATGGTTTCTCTTGACTGTCAGTCAGCAGGACAGCACAGCTTGTACTACGATCAAACTCTCAGCTCCAAAGAGCATATGTAATGACAGGTTGAAAGATGAAAGACTCGACTTGTTCTGCCTCTTTCTTCCTAACGGTCTCTCGCTTTTATTTTAACATGAAATTGTGAAGTCATGTATGACGTTCTCTCACAGATGCCCTTGACAGTCTATGGTATCTTGGCCCAGAGCTGTTCTCATTAGCCAGAGCGTTGGTCCACTGGAGGTGTTTTGTCAGGTCACTCTCCCCCTCGCAATCTAAAGCCAAAAAAAGCAACTTATGCCTGGGTCTCCAGTCAGAATCATGGTGTCCAGCAATCGGGGGAGATCTGTCAAATGAGAGGGAAGATGTCCTCAGGGAGAGTGGACAGTTGCTGTCCCACCATGGATCAACTGTGAATGGACAGAGAATGAATACACGGCAAACATATACACAGTAACTGCGTACTTTACATTGTTCATTCTGGCTTCTTCCTTAAAACTTGTATTTCCTAAAAGCAAACATGAGTGTGCCTTGTCAGTGTACTTACTAGAGCACTGTGAGTGATTGTTAAGGCATTATAATGAAGTTTCTAGGGTTTTCTGGATTGTTTCTAGGGTGTTTCTAGTATTATCACTGGGAGGGGGTGCCTTTTTGCCCAAAAAAAAGAGAAAAAATTTTGATTCTTTCTTATTTTAAGGACCAATTCTCTCTATCACTGGCATATTGTCTGTTCATTAGTACTTATAAAGCACATATTAAAGCATCTGCAAAACAATATTCCAGATCCCTTAATCCTAACCCATACCTACACTTAACAAATACCTTACTAACTATTAATAAGCAGCAAATTAGGAGTTTATTAAAGGCAAAAGCCATAGTTAATAGTGAGAATTAGTTCTTAAAATATAGTGTGACCAAAGCATATCATTTAGCAAAACTTTAGTCACTGTGATTTCATAATGAAATGAACACTAGTGGCAGTAAACCACTAATGACTTGTATTCCTTTCTTCACAAATCATGATTATGTGGCAGATTATTGGTTAATAGCGATTTATTTCCACATGGTTCCTTCAGTATACTGTTAAAATTATTTTACCATAGTCCGTGATTGGTAAACATATACATTTTGACTTTTGCCTCACATATTCAGCTTCAGATGTATGACTTTTCTGATCTATAATCTAATACAAAAACTACAGAAATACATAGATGGTTGGTTCACTTCAATACTTATGAATAGGAGAAACTGCACAGTATGGCAGAATAGTCTTCTAAATGAAAGAGCTGTCTTCTAAAGAGCCAGGTGCTGATTGGTAAAGTCATTGCATCACTGTATCGGCTGTTAGAAGCTCCAGTTCCCATAGAAACCTGAGGCTAGACTGGCCAATGCGTTTTTAAGCACGTCACGACTGCACATGCGCTTTGGCTGGTCTTACCTGAAAAATAGCTTTTTAAATGCTATTTGAGCGTAATGAACAACTTTCATGGGGCAGTTCATTTTAGATTTTGTTGCTAACTTGAAATATTTAATTTAATTGTGAGTTCAGTGAGAATCCCATTCATTTAGATGGACTTGGTCTTGTTTGAGCTGCCCTGAGGCATTGCAAACATGGCTGGTGAGTGAACACTTTCCTTTAAAGGGACTTTGGCTAAAAGGTGTTTTTATCTCACATTTGTTTTTACAACAACAAATAACATTTGCTTTTGTTAACTCTGTCAGTTGGGTTTAGTGTCGGGTGACCATAAACCTTGAGCAACACTCACCAGGTATGTACAACAGGCAATATTGAAACATTGAAAGATTCACAATCATCTGTACTATTATGTACTATACTGTATACTAAATATGAAATATGAACGTTAATGGCATTTTTTTTTTTCAAAACAACGCTAATAACATAGATACCACACTTTAATTCACCACACTATTGAAAACTATCTCCAGAGAGACCTTCATAGAGGTCTATGAATTACTAATTGATTGTTATTGGTGGCAATAAACTAATCTTTTTAGATCTGATAAACATAGCAAGTGTGTATACCATTCAGCGTTATTACCTGTTTAGCATTTGCCCACTACTATCACAGCACACTTGCTTACCTGTGTATGGAGGCTTTATTCAATCTTACATGTGCTGATCAAATCATGGCCATTAGGAGATGATAGGAAGGACCTTCATCTGTCCTCTTCTCCATGGATGTGCTTGAAGAGATTTGAAAGTAGGCTTTGCAGACAAGTGCATTTGATATTCAGCTGAAAGAAACCAGGAAGGATCAAGGGCCCAGAACGATTGGCAATTCATTTGTATACTTTAAGAGGAATGATAGCTTCGACAGAGAACGGTCAAGGGCACAAATAATGTGCTGAAAGAGGATGTAAAAGAGGAAATAAACAGTTAATAAAAATAAATAAGCAAATATAACTCCCTGAAAGCTATATATGATGACTGAAGGCACATTATGAAACTGCTAAATAAAATACTACTGCTGATCATATCTACTAATTATTAAATGATTGCATTAATATTACTGCTCCTCATACTTGGTATTCAGCTCAAAACTCCCACACTTACCCAAATATCATGATCCCATTGCAAGGGACCCCCTTCTCAAGTATAAAGGCAGCTGTAAGTTTAATTATAAAGACCCATTTAAATACATCTAAAATCTGTATGATTTTATAATGACTAATTCAATGTTAATTGAGATATTAATTGATCCAGAAGCCAATTATGTATATCTTCTAATGTCTTTATATTGTCCTTATACAGCCAAAGAAAATCACTAAATTATAATTTGAACATTATATTCCTTGTTTTAAATATTTTTCTACCTACTATTCTTTTTAGGTGGACAGAATAATATCACACTACAGCTCACATGACTCGGAAGTTGTTTATGGGCAGGTGCCATTCACATTTCTTAAGAAAATACTGTAAATAACTAATTTCATTTTTTTTTTTTCATGTTTAAAGAAAAGTCAGCAAACATAAAAATATAAATAAATATATAAATTAAAAACGAAGCAATATGCTGGCACCATGTGGCAGGAAATATATGCAGATGTATGCAGAGCAGTATGCTGGAAAGGTCCCATAGAGACGGTCATTGTTCACGGTCATCAGAGGATGTGGTCCGTCAGTGAATTTGTTGTGGGATGCTGTGGTGTTTCCATGCTATGCAGGCAGGTTTAGATTCGAGGTCCCAAAGTGGCAGCAAAGCAGTCACATGGTAAGACGTTTGTCAGTAAAGGGCACAGCGTAGTGCCCAGCAGTCAAGCCTTCCATAACTTCATACCCTGTCCCTCCACCAATAGATTTTTGTATTGTTTGTGTTGCCGCTGTCCTTGGTCCTGAAGGACTGCCCTTGCCAAAGCGTCAAGATCTCACAGGCCTCGCCATTACATGAGAATAATGACGTCATCCTGTGGAGTGAGGCAGTGTTATGAAATCCGCTATAATTAAGGCTTTATTTCTTGAAGAGCATTATAAAACTCATCACCACTATCTGTTCCCAGAATCGAGCTCTGGAGAGATCCTAAGAGATAGCTTTGGGAAGACAGAGGGCAACAAACACTTCACTCACTTGAAGGCAAATAAAACACAATGAATTTTTAATGCCAATATCAAAGGAAACCTGAGGAGTGTAGTAGCGGTGTCTTATTTATCCTGGTATCACTGGTTCTCGCAGATGTTGTTTGATATAACAGCGGCTTTCAAGTCTCTAGTTGTTTGAGGTGCTGCATACTCCATCCATCCAGTCGAAGTAGCGCTTGTACCGTTTTCAAAAACAAGGGGACATTTTGACAGCGTTGCAATGGTAGCGTCGGTCTGGCAGTGAGCTCTTATTAGATGGAGCGCTGCTCTTATCTACCTGTTGTTTTTGTGGGACCATGTTTTGAGAAGTTATTTTCTCCTAAATCACTTTGAGGCAGAAATCACTGTGTGCCCTCACTGTTATTGAAGATGATATCAGAATGATTATATGACAAGAATGCACAGCTGACCATAAAAATACCCAGTAAACAGAAGGAGGAAATAAGTATAAGAGTAACTATTCCCACAGCCTCATAAAATCTCATTTATGCTTTGAAAACATTTATCTGCAGTGCAAAGCTGCAGATGGTTTATGGCAAACCTTATGTCACGCTCCTGGTTTGCACAATCACACAAATGAAAATGACTTGTTATTATGGACTGTTTATCACTCAGTCCATAATAACAAACAAGAGACCAAAAAGAGTGTTCAATCAGTTTAACCATTTCTAAATGAGCTGCAGGGGCAAAATCATTATCATACATGAGCACAATGCTCCTGAGGCAATTTGTAAAATCGATAAAAATTTAATGGATTTAAAGGACAATCCCAATTTTGAGGTTGAAAATTAAAATCTGGTATGTCATTTTATTTCCAGTTGCATTTTCTGATTTTTTTCTCAGCCTGTTCTATATTTTTCTCTGCCACCAGCATGTTAGGTCTGTGTTTTAGCTCTGTTGTGCTTCTGAAGGTCAGAGTGACGTCTTCAACCACATTTAACACTCCGTGGGCTTCAGCCTTTCACAGGGAATAATGGAAAACTTTTTCTATAATCTACTCTGGTGCACCAGGCCCCTCTATTGTTCCTCGCTCTGCCTTTGTGGAATATGCTTTTATGAGGCATAGGAAAGGCACAAAACATGACAAAAGTCCCGTTTGAATGGAGTGTGGCTTTTAGATGGTCCCCATATAAAGTTTATTATGGAATATGATTTTGGCAAGCTCTCAGTAGTCTCTGTTTAGAGAACACACATACGTCTCCAGACCCAGTCAAGATTAATGGAGATCCCCGGATTGAGAGCTGATCCTACCGATCCCACGGCCACTGAGAGCTTTTAAACCATTGCCCTGCAGGGAAGATGACATCATTAGGAAGGAAGTGAACATTTGGTCTAGCTTTGCCATATAAATCTAGCTTCCCAAGGTTATAATGTGCTGAAATGGACACGATTAGAACATTTTCTGTGTCTGCACCAACACTCGCCAAGATTGTACATATATAGGCCAGAAATAGCTAAATATGTGAATATTTAATGTGATGTACTATAATTCATGACCTATCCATAGAATGCAGTCTTCCATCAGCTACAAATAAAATATTTAATGTATATTCTTATCATTCCAAGCTTTTGATGTATATTCAGAACCCTGTCAATGCTAAAATAACTCAAGGTTATGCAAAGTAATTTGCTTTAATTCAAATTTTGATGCTAAAGATACCCAGCATGCTCTGAATTCTTGCTTTAAGATGCATTGCCCCCTCTTTTCTCTGTTACAGTGCAAGGAGCAAACCATAAAATGGTTTAAGATATGAGCAAGCACAATACCACAAGTTAATGCAGCTTGCATGAGCTTGACACAAAATAAGGATAGACAGAGCAGTGTCATCCAAGTGTAGGCTTATCATCATTTACCACTGATCTTTAACTGACGTGTCAGATAGACTGGTCAAATTGATCAAGATTCATAAGCTAAAGACTGCTTTCACAAAAGAAGAATGCAGAACCACTGTGCACATCAATATCGTCCAACATCTTTGACATTCTAGCTTTTCATTGACATTTTCACAATTATAGAACCCCCAACCCAACTGTGTTGTAATTTTTATACAATTTCTATTGATTCCTCTGTGTCAGTTGATGAAATGGAGTGGAATGATACTGTTTACATCTGTGTTGCATTGTAACCAGCTGACTAGCTGAATTCAAGTAAAGAAAAACATGTAGTCTAAGTGATGAAGGTCTGTGTTTGAGAACATGCATGAGGAAATAATGGGTATTTTGAGGGGAATTTTTTATTCTGGTTGGTGAGCTGCGGATTTCAGTTGTCAGATATTTCCTAATAGTCACAATTGTCAAAGCTGGCAACACTGTGTATCAGATTCTCATTCAGGTGACTGAAACAGGTGCTACTTTACTAAGTGTAGTCTGGGATAATGTCTTGCTGACTGTGCACTAAAATTTTCTTACTGCTTGTTGGAGTTTGTGGTTTACTGAAATTTTAGCATTGCATTGACCCTAACCAAGACATTGAGTTAAAAATAAATCGTGATGACCAATGTTCTCCCCATGTTCTTTTTGAAATGGTTTATTCAAGCAGTTGTGCTTGCCACCCCACGCATCAGCAAACAAAAACTGTGGGTACATTCCGTAGGAAGACTTCTCAGCTTGCCGTTATGTGTCCGTGGCTGTGTTTGTGTGACAGGCAATGAAATATTAAGTCACTCTCAAGTCAATCTGCAAATGCAAGGCCTGACACATGGCTCCTATTTATAACTCTCTCCCTCTTTCCTTGTGTGGGCTCTCACTGCTTTCCCCCAAAGTTCCTCAGCTGGATTGTTTTCTTGTTAAGCTTTCATGTGGATCAGAAAGTTCACCCCAGGCGGAAAAGATCGCTAATCCCGTCCAGCTGCAAACTGAAAAGACAAACTGGAGCGATTCCATGCTTGAACTTCCTGATGGTGGGCTTGGCTCAGATGCCCTCTTTTTGGAAAAGCAAAAGAAAGGGGGAGAAATGTGATCTGTCAGAAGTGAAGCGCTGTTTAAAGACATCTGAAAAGGGACAATGGCTCCTAAGCCTTTCATTGTGCTTTTATGCTGGCTTGGGTGACCTGGGAACTTGGTTGTGCAAAATAAGCAGCCATTCTTTCCCTTCTGTTCAAGTCAGCTGCTCTGAAACTCTGGTTGTCTCAGCGCTCTAGTGACTGCCACTTCCATCACCTGTGAGTTCCCTTTTGTGGCCATGACCCGGGCTCTGTGTTAACCCGATGGCCTCTTGGGTAATAGCTGGGCCTCTCATAGGCACCGTGTCTTTCTTTCCTCATCCCTCACATCTCCAATGCTGTTCACGCTGGACTGCAGCTTCTTGTGAACACACCGCCTCCTCTATCTCTATTACTGTCTTTCGTTTGCTCTCATCCTCCCTGTGCAGCCCACTGGTATCACAGACTCAAGGATCTGCTGGATGTGTGAGCCAAATAAAGATGGTGTTAATGAAGGCTAGAGTCAGTGATGAGAGGATTCTGAGCGCCGCCGACTGCATCCTCACCCCATGATGACTTTGGTTGCTACCCAATTTGCATACTATCAGTACTATATATATGGAGGAGGGAGAGGATTGGATAGGGGAAATGTCTTTACCACTGTCCTTGGAGTGGTTTTCTCCAACTAGGACATCGCTGGGGGGTTGGTTTGGGGCTGGAGTTGGGTCTCTGATTTTAAAAGAAAATGCCACCATTTTCCATATTTCACTATGTTCTTTCCTCAACTTAAACGAGTTGATACATACCTCTCCCGTCTCAGTGCACTCAATCACTGTAGCCCGCAGCCATTATGCTAGCGTTTAGCTTAGCACCATTCATTCCTTAGGATCCATACAGGGATGAATTTAGAAGCCACCAAACACTTCCATGTTTTCCCCGTTTAAAGAGTAGTTTCAAAAGTAAGTATGGTGACACAAAATACAACGTGGCGATTTTCTAAGCAGATAAAAAATGATAAATATAATGTAGGGCGGAAGAGCACTTCACAGCACTTCGACCTCGGTGCAGTAGTATCATCACTCCTGAAAACTCCTCACGTTGGTTGTATTTACAGTTATAGGGAGACGGGGAGTTTTCAGGTGATGATATTACTGCGCCGAGGTCGAAGTGCTGTGAAGTGCTCTTCCACCATAGGGAAAACATCGAAGTGTTTGGTGGCTCCTAAATTTATACCTGTTTGGATCCAAAGGAATGAGTGGTGCTAAGCTACATGCTAGCATAGTGGCACTGTGCACTACAGCAATTGAGTGCACGCACTGAGATGGGAGAGGAACGTATCAACTCATCTAAGCTGAGGAAAGAACATAGTGGTATATGGAAAAACGGTGGCATTTTTCTTTAAGGGTAGTTAGTGGGTAGGGACTTTCCCATGATCAGAAATGTACATTGGTGTGTGTGTGGTAGACATGCAAAATGAGAAGCAGCCTACATTCCTTTCATGCTGTTCGGTACTTTTTTTTTTTTTTTTTTTTTACCTCAAATCACTGAGCTACTCCTAGAAGACACATCTGCAGGCTGCCTGCAGGCAAGGCATAAGAAATGCAGAGATATATTCATACTGCCAAGCTCTGAAATAAAGGGATTCTGAGGCTCAGCCTGTAATGAAGTAGGGCCAGGAGTCCCTCTTTGCTCTAGCATTACAACCTCGGCAAGGACTCCTGAAACCCGAGATAGGGAAGTGGATTCTTTACTCTTAAAGACCGAAAATAGGCTTGAGAGTGAGGTAGAGGAGAGCCGAGAGCATTCTTTACATGAGAGCTTCAAGGTTAAAGAGTCCTCTCCCCTCCCACCCGTGGCCTGTTTAGTTATTCTGGACAGTAACACCAGAGCTGAAAAGAGAGCGCCTTGGGAGACTTGCTTTAAAATTCATGCCTGTAATCAAGCAAACAATGCAAATCCCTTTCTTGCCAGGATTGGGTTTTTATCAGGCACTGCTTGTCATGAATTCCTACATATTATTTGAGAGCACCTCTACTGTGAAAGCTATATTACAAGAGCCGGTCAGTGGTTTGCAGGTTAGCATCGGTGATCTGGACGAGAAAGCAATGGATAGATATGTGGGTGATATGAGTGAGTTGCCTCTAAGAATTCAGAGAGGCTGAGTAAAAAGAGAAAAGCACAGAAGGAGAAAGACTGAATGGTGCATCTGAGCTGCCATTTTTTTCATCCTGCTTTGCAAGAAATTCAGTTGAAACACATACCACCCACAGTTCTCGTCTCTCCCCTTTGAAAATGGCCTCTCTTGGAAACTGCAAGTTACCCAGAGGAAGAGGCGATTTGCAAATGGCCTCCTTGACTACTTCCCCTGAGCTCTCTCCTCATCGAGGCTCACTGCCCACTCCAGCTCCTGCTACGGGGGCGACTAGCATGATATGCTGAGGTTAGCTGCTAGAAACACTTTGTCCAAGTCTCTGCTTTTTGTGTATGTGACAGAAATTGCATTAAAGTTTTCCATACAGCAAACCACCCTGAAATCTTGCAAGTGTGAGCAACTTCATTCAGTGCTTTCAAACAGCTTCTGGTCATTAAGGACGTACTTGCTTACCGAAATGTAAATGCCACACAGCATTTAAAACATTATTTATTTATTTTTTGTTGCAAAAAAAAAAAAAAAAAAAAAAAAAACAGCTTTTTATAACAGTTTTAGATTCTGCTGATTAAATTAGCACATTGTTTGTTATATAGCTACTTACAACTACTACTGTAACAAGATGGTAGCTTAACTTTAGTTTGATTATAAATTATTATAAGATAAAAATGTGGAAAACTAATGTTTACACTAAAAAGACCATGGCATTACAGTGGATTTGCCACTTTTGGACATGTCACCTACCATGTTTTTGAAACTGCACAGTGATAATACCATGCTTTTTCGAGAATTAGGGTACTTTTAGTACCACATAAGTATTTTGGATTGCTATATAAATACAATGGGATGTGAAAATAAGCATTCAGTATCATGGTATTACCATCTAACACCATGGTCCTATTTTTGTAAGTATTACACTGATAACTATCATCAGTCTCTGGGAAAGAGTAATTGGTTTCAATGTCAGTGGACTATCACTGGCTGTATTACTAGATGCATCTAGTATATATGTGTTAGATTATAAAATCATGTTCTCCCTAGTTCTTCCTTGAGATTAACTGTATTTATTGCATACCAAATTCTACAGTAAATCCACAGCACCCCCTCATGCCATTTGATATTACAATGTTTCCATTGCTCTCTACCCAGCTATAGGAACATTCACAGCGCTGCACTGCTGATTGGGGATTAGGCAGTTGTGGAAGACTTTGTCAACAGCTTCCTGAAAATCCAATTACAGAATATCATAGCTGTACATGCATCAACCCCAGTCATAAACCCCCAAGGGGGAAGAAGTAGAAGGAGATTGTTGCAACCATTGCCCTTGTAATTCATTTCCTCTGTGGAGAATGCATGATGTGTTGGATATTCTAACAGGAATGGTGAAATGCTACAACAGTGGATTGCAGCAAATGTTTAAGTGAATTAACAGCATGTTCACATTCCCTATTTGTTGTAATTGGTGGTCATTACTTCTTCTGTGCAGAGACTGTTTTACTTTAACAAGGAAATATAACATTTAAAGGTTATGTGTACAGTCTTTGTATGTTAGAACACTTTGTCCTATTCTTGTTTAATGTGCAGAGACAACTGTAAGTATTTAACTTGTAGGTTAATTTAAAAGAGTAGACACTATGACACAGACTCTGTGCCTTTAAAGCATTGCTCTGTTTGCTGGAGTGGCTGAGTTAACCAATGCTAGGAGTTTTGGGTGAAATTAAACACTTCACCTTTATTATTTGGATTAAGATTTCTTACCTAGATGAATTAGCTGTCACAAAAAAAAAAAAAAAAAAAACAGTTTGGTACTTTTATGATGTTTTGCAATTGTTATGCTTGATAGCCCCACATATCCATTCACTTTCATTGAAAAATGTGTGATTCTTTAAAATGTCTCTTTTTGTGTTTCACTGATGGAAGAAAGCCATTTGAGTTTGGACTGACAATGCATGGTGACATACACTGTGGAAGATGTATTTTTTATATACTTCGTGTATGCCCTGCTACTTTGTGTAATATACAGTGTAGTTGGTCACACTGGCCTTGTAAAATTCTCCAACACCTGCTCTCCTGCTGAAATAGTGCTTGTAATGACTTCACCACAAACGGGAATAAGAAAAAAAAATAAAAAATAATAAATAAATAAAAATAACAGCTTGTGGTGTTGCTATTATTTTGGAAAAAATGCCTTTCTCTTTCTCCTAGGCATACAAGCCTGGACATATTTAAATATTTCTAATGATAACAAAGCCATGATTCCCAGAACATTGTGAAACAAGATACAAATCAATATAGGCTAATCAGTTAATGCATTAACCCCAGGCAAAGACTTATTTTTTCTTTTCTTCAGGCAGTGATTAAGAAAAGACAATGTAGGTCATGAATGAGAGATTTGGAGAGATCTCTATACAGCAATACAGTGGCTACATACAGTCAAACACATTGAATAATTTAGCTTGGGCTCTAAATTATGGATTTTGCTTTGCTAATATTGCTGAAGTATGACAGAAATGCAAGATGCCAAAAATAATGCAGACCTTGCTTGATTTTGTGTTAAATTCTGCAATTGGAAACATACGCACATACAGTATATAGGATTGCAAATGTTAACATATAAAAAGCTCATTATTTTGGGGAATGTACAACAGAGATTTGCTAACAATAACAAAAGTTATGTACATAAGAGCATCATGCTCTGTTTTCTGTGCACAAGCATTGCTTAGGGTTATGAAAATTTCAGTGTAAATCTATGTTGCCCATTAACATTTTCATAGGTTCCAGTGTAAGATGCTCTACAAAGAGCAGGACACATAACCACGATATTGATTGATTAACTGATTAGTCATGGACTATACCAACTGCTGATGTCACATGATGTTGAAGGGAATAGAGAAGACTTATGGTTCATTGTGTGTGGGTTTGGGGGGGTGGAATTGGTGCTGTGAATCATGACCCTTGGACAGAGGAGCAAGACACGACGACTCTATTCTAAGCCTTATTGAGCTACATAACAAAGACAGCTCTGTTAACAGGCTGGTGTTAACAATTAAA
The DNA here is from genome assembly GCF_003368295.1 of Carassius auratus. Lineage (NCBI taxonomy): Eukaryota > Metazoa > Chordata > Actinopteri > Cypriniformes > Cyprinidae > Carassius > Carassius auratus. The sequence continues at coordinate 10,567,561 of NC_039256.1, forward strand.
TGTAAATTATATATTTTTATATTTTTAGACATGTATTCGTTATGGATAAATCTAGTTCATAATGCAGTGATTTTTTTTGTATTATTATGTATTTCAATGTCTAAACACTAAATTTGAATTCAGCTGTATGCTGAAAAATACTATGTTGTATCCTGTGAGTGAGTGTCCATACAAAAAAAGTCAAGTATTGGGCTCCACTTTACTCAGGATGCAAATTTATCTGTTCTTTTGAGCCAGTTTGTAACCATAAACAGCAAAACCACCAAAGGATACATTATTAAATGTGGACATTAGTTTTGTGGCCAGTTGAAAATATACGTGTGCATGCAAGACGATGCAGAATCTGAATGCATTTGCCTTGCAAAGTCACATCTGAACACATCATTATGAGGACATGGATTATTTCTTTTCAGCTGGGATTTTGACTATACAGTTTGAAGGACTTCACGTGTCTCCTCACAAGAGCAGATACAATTACTTGCTCAAATCCCCAGAGGACTATCTTTCTGTGAGAGTGTTGTGTTTGTAGAGGTGGAATGACAGAAGAGAAGAGAAGAGAAGAGAAGAGAAGAGAAGAGAAGAGAAGAGAAGAGAAGAGAAGAGAAGAGAAGAGAAGAGAAGAGAAGAGAAGAGAAGAGAAGAGAAGAATAAGGACAGAAGAGGACAGTGAATACCGAAAGCTGGATGATCGACTCTGACATTTGCTGCGATGTGCTTTAGGTCTCTGGGCCATGTACAATCATGGTGGTGAAAGATGGCTTCAAGTGCATGACACTGCGATTACATTATTTCAGTCCCAAACACAGCCGTTGGGATGGAGCCTTTTCTAATGCTCTTTATCACCAGTGGCCTCGTGGTCATTTGGATCATGTGTAAATGCATTGTTCCTGCTGCAGTGCAGAGAGCATCCTGATTAGCAGTGTGAAGCTGCTGAGTCTTTTGACGAGTGCACGGAAATGAGAGCGCTAGCAGCTCGGGGGCAAGAAGGTAAAGATGGAGGGGCTGAGGAAGGATCCTTGAGCTATTCAGAGATCCTTTAACATTGCTCAGCCCTGTTCCCTGAGCTGCAATGAGCCCAGCTGCATGCCCCACACCCACCTGAGTAAACACGTTATCAAAATGTGACGTGACGTGACGTGCTAGGGCTCTCTGTGTAATGAAAAGCAATGAGGCAATGCTTGTGCTTCAAAACAGGGCACATAGTTACTCCAAGCACTAAGATTTGACTCAATCTTGTGGAATTACTTTAAGGTATAAAGCAAGACCAGAGTATAAACACTGTACTTCACACTGATAAAAAAATAAAAAAAATAAACATGAAATCTTCAAGAAAGGCTTTGGGGTATTCATGCCGGCGGTCCCAATAATATTACAAACCATGCTCTCTGAATAATTTTAAAGAGTTAGTTCACTTGAAATTTCTGCAATCAAATTCTCAGTCCCATAAGACTTTTGCTCAGTTACAAAACACAAATTAGGATTTTTAATAAAACCCAATAAATTTCTTTGCATCAATTGAAGTGTAATTCACCCAAAACAATGTAGTTTCAAAAAGTAAAAAAAAAAATATATATATATATATATTGCAGGGTCTAAAGTCTATTTCACGCTGATAACAATTTGGGTTGTCCTTGTCCTCTTTAGTCCGAACGACATGCCATCTCAGTTTTCCAAAAAGAACTTCAAATTTTGTTTCGTCTGACCACAGCACGGTTTTCCACTTTAACAGTTTTAACCACTTTTTTTTTTTTCATTTTAAATGAGCCTTGGCCTAGAGAAAACGCCTGCACTTCTGGATCATGTATAGATATGGATTAAAATCTATAGCATCATAGCTGGAAACTGTGTATGGCACGCTGGATTGTGCTCACCAACAATGTTTTCTGTAAGTATTCCTGAGCCCATGTTGTGATTTCCATTACAGTATCATTCCTGTATGTGATGCAGTGCTGTCTAAGAGTCCGAAGATCACGGGCATCCAGTATGGGTTTCCGTCCTTGACCCTTACACACAGAGATTGTTCCAGATTCTCTGAATCTTTTGATAATATTATGCACTGTAGATGATGATAACTTCAAACTCCTTTCTGATATTGCTCCGCTATTTGTCGCTGCAGCCTTGGTGGAATTGGTGATCCTCTGCCCATCTTGACTTCTGAGAGACACTGCCACTCTGAGAGGCTCTTTTTATACCCAATCATGTTGCCAATTGGTCCTCTAGCTGTTCCTTATATGTACATTTAACTTTTCCAGCCTCTTATTGTTACCTGTCCCAACTTTTTTGGAATGTATAGCTCTCATGAAATCAAAAATTAGCCAATATTTGGCATGACATTTCAAAATGTCTCACTTTCAACATTTAATATGAAAAATTAAAAAAATCCTTTTTTACTCACAATTTGTACAGTGTCCCAAGTTTTTGGGAATCAGGTTTGTACTTTAAACCATCATTGAGTGCTTCAAATAACTTCCGACTGTGATCTGTAGTTGATTTTTATTAATAAGCAGACACAAGCACTCTTTGTATGATAAATAATGCTACACTAATAATTTTTGTCATAAATATCCTTTATTGCTATTAAAATACCATGAGCTGCATTACAAAGCACATACAAAAAAATATATCGTCATAATCATATCTATTTGCTTTTTTATATTTCATGTGTGGAAAAATAGTTAACGTGCTTTGACTCATGAAACTCGCGCACAGGAAGAAAACGGATGGTGCTCTACTGTGAATACTTAATGTTATGTTATTCTGTATTAAAACATGAGAATAAATTTGTTATCATATAGCAACATTAACAAGAACTCAGCATCCACTCTCTTCTCTTCTCCTGGAAACTCTTCTTCAATGTTTGTTTACACTGGTTTTTTCGAAAAAGCATCACCACTCTAATCTTTTTGTGCAACAGAAGCTGCTCCGGTCACGTGATCCTAGCTAAAATCTTTTTGGATGGGCCTTGATTTTGCTATGCAATTCGTCTGACTGGTTCGGAAAATGTTTCATAGCTCTTTCCTTGCCAGCATTCTTGAAAAAAGTTGCCAGCTACGGCCAGCATTTTTTTACCGTTTGAATATCTGAACAATATATCAAAATAAAGGAAAAAAATCTCTATGTTTAAATGAATAAATAAATCAGTTTTAATCTATCTCTTAATTTGATCTTTTATCACTTTTAACACTTGAATGCAGGTAAGTTTTTATATATTGCAACATTTTGTGCAAAATGTTGAAAAAAAAAAAAAAAATTTTATCAAATGCTACATTTCTGTCAGGACCAATTTAATCAAAGATAACTTACAATTAGAATACATTTTAGGTTGAGGTTATGGTTCTGTTCCTATCTTATGTTAACATGGATAGGAACAGGGAGAACATAAATTGTCCCCCTAGGGTAAACAGAACAGAACCAACATTAATGATTAATTTAGCAGCTATCAGTAATGTTCTAAGTTATTATTTTACATAACAACATAATTCAGTGGTCTGTGGTCTCAATGCGAAATATCCAATGCCAAGTCTTTACTGGACGAGAGGAGGAGTTGGGGATGGAGGTGGGTGATTAGCTCCTGAGCAAAGCGGTAGCTGCTGAATAATCACTAAAAGGATCTTATAAAGGGAATTATGATTGCCATCGTATTCCTTTAGGTAGACTTGGATCATCTGAGTGTTAGATGATGTGAGCTTGACTAATGTGCTATTCCAGAACTAATATGCTCCATCTGGAACATATTCTTTACCATGATCAAAGCAAAGATGCAGTAGTTGCTTCCATCAGCACCCTCAAAGCTTCACAGTCCACATTTCACTCATTATGCAGTTTTCATTTATATTTGATTTATTGTTGATGATTGCATTAATTTTCAAATGCAAATACAGTATTGTTCAAAATAATAGCAGTACAATATGACTAACCAGAATAATCAAGGTTTTTAGTATATTTTTTATTGCTACGTGGCAAACAAGTTACCAGTAGGTTCAGTAGATTGTCAGAAAACAAACAAGACCCAGCATTCATGATATGCACGCTCTTAAGGCTGTGCAATTGGGCAATTAGTTGAAAGGGGTGTGTTCAAAAAAATAGCAGTGTCTACCTTTGACTGTACAAACTCAAAAATATTTTGTACAAACATTTTTTTTTTCTGGGATTTAGCAATCCTGTGAATCACTAAACTAATATTTAGTTGTATGACCACAGTTTTTTAAAACTGCTTGACATCTGTGTGGCATGGAGTCAACCAACTTGTGGCACCTCTCAGCTGTTATTCCACTCCATGATTCTTTAACAACATTCCACAATTCATTCATATTTCTTGGTTTTGCTTCAGAAACAGCATTTTTGATATTACCCCACAAGTTCTCAATTGGATTAAGGTCTGGAGATTGGGCTGGCCACTCCATAACATTAATTTTGTTGGTTTGGAACCAAGACTTTGCCCGTTTACTAGTGTGTTTTGGGTCATTGTCTTGTTGAAACAACCATTTCAAGGGCATGTCCTCTTCAGCATAGGTCAACATGACCTCTTCAAGTATTTTAACATATGCAAACTGATCCATGATCCCTGGTATGCGATAAATAGGCCCAACACCATAGTAGGAGAAACATGCCCATATCATGATGCTTGCACCTCCATGCTTCACTGTCTTCACTGTGTACTGTGGCTTGAATTCAGAGTTTGGGGGTCGTCTCACAAACTGCCTGTGGCCCTTGGACCCAAAAAGAACAATTTTACTCTCATCAGTCCACAAAATGTTCCTCCATTTCTCTTTAGGCCAGTTGATGTGTTCTTTGGCAAATTGTAACCTCTTCTGCACATGCCTTTTTTTAACAGAGGGACTTTGCGGGGAATTCTTGAAAATAGATTAGCTTCACACAGACGTCTTCTAACTGTCACAGTACTTACAGGTAACTCCAGACTGTCTTTGATCATCCTGAAGGTGATCATTGGCTGAGCCTTTGCCATTCTGGTTATTCTTCTATCCATTTTGATGGTTGTCTTCCGTTTTCTTCCTCGTCTCTCTGGTTTTGCTCTCCATTTTAAGGCATTGGAGATCATTTTAGCTGAACAGCCTATCATTTTTTGCACCTCTTTATAGGTTTTCCCCTCTCTAATCAACTTTTTAATCAAAGTACGCTGTTCTTCTGAACAATGTCTTGAACGACCCATTTTCCTCAGCTTTCAAATGCATGTTCAACAAGTGTTGGCTTCATCCTTAAATAGGGGCCACCTGATTCACACCTGTTTCTTCACAAAATTGATGACCTCAGTGATTGAATGCCACACTGCTATTTTTTTGAACACACCCCTTTCAACTAATTCAACTAATTGCCCAATTGCACAGCCTTAAGAGCGTGCATATCATGAATGCTGGGTCTTGTTTGTTTTCTGAGAATCTACTGAACCTACTGGTAACTTGTTTGCCACGTAGCAATAAAAAAAATATACGAAAACCTTGATTATTCTGGTTAGTCACATTGTACTGCTATTATTTTGAACAATACTGTACTTAGATATGATATTGCTAATTTCTGTGTGTTTCTTTCCTGTGTTTTTGATCGGGACATTCAAGTTTTTTTTTTGTTGTTTTTTTTATAGTGTGTGGCTGTCTTGAAGAAAACCAGTTGCATTAGCGTAGCCCTTTTTCAAAAACATATTGTGCAATATTGTCCAACTTGTTATTTTGTCTTTTTCACTAATCAAATTGCAATGAATGGTCTTAAGAGTAGTTCAAGGCTGCTTAATGTGACCGACCACGGCCTCGCACTGAACGTGCTTTTGAGATTATAATGTTTCACTGATACGCCCACACAATAGAAAACAAAGCAGCGAGACAGTTCACAGTTTTTTTTTTACTGTTTGCTTCGCGATGAGAGGAATAAGACATAATTCACCCCAAAAAGATGTGATGTGGATTACATCAGGATTTCAGATTTGGATTTCCTCAGAAAAAAGAATGAAGTGCTTTATTCAGCAGAGATCATAAACATGAGTGAGTCTCTTTTTATGTATTTATATACTTGTACTAGTTTTCACATAATGTGTAAACATTTTACTAGTTAGACTTTTTCCAAACTATAATTCCTGACTAAATGTATTATCAAGTGAAACATTATGAATTTTCAATAACAATATATACTCCTATACCATTCAAAAGCTTGATGTAAATAATATCAATTTAACAAATAAATGTAATTGTAACAAATGTAACAAACAATGCTGTTCTTTCGATTTATCCCCTTAAAACCTTCTCAGGTGTTCTCAGGAAATATTCTCAGCTTTTTTCAACATTAATAATTAATAATAATTAATAATAATAATAATAATAATAATAATAATAATAATAATAATAATAATAATAATAATTTTTTTTTTTGTTTTTTTTTTTTAGAAAATAAGATTGTTAAAAGGATTTCTGAAAGATTGTGTGACTGGAGTAATGATGCAAATAATTGAAAGTCAGCTTTGATTGTTCCAAATAAACTGTTTATCTGCACTCGCAAGTGAATATTAAATTATGTTGTGGGATAATTAAATATATTCTAAATAAACTACAAACATAAAATCTATACATTTATTTTGTCCTCAGATTCTTTCTTGTAACTCCTCCCTCTGAGTGACACAGCTGACTGAACGGCTCATTATGCAGCTCATTATGCAGCTCATTATGCAGCTCATTATGCAGCTCATTATGCTGGATTTTGTATTCTCAGGTGTAAATCACAATGATATCCATGATAGTTGACTCTTACCAACAAAAAGTGTCTTGGAAAATTTAAATCAATATATTGTTTTCTGTGAGTGAGTAAACAAGATCATTTTCACATCATTTAGAAAGAAACATTCTAGACCACAAGCTCCAGTTCTCAAAAGTCCAGGAAACCAATGTTCTGTATGTGTTTTATGGCCTTATTCGAGTGATTTAACATTTTTAGTTTTTCACTAACCACGCTTTTTTTTTTTTCTTCTCAAAAACACAATCAGGTACATATATGCTGCTCACATATTATTATTCTATCTCAGTTTGTGCTGATTATAGTGATATTAGATTTTAGCCATTTAGATTTGTATAAGCAACTAAAAAAAGCACAAATGTCAGGGCATGACAAAACTTCTCCAGGCCCCAAAAATACTCTTAAACCTCAGAGGGTTAAGTAGTGTAATTTATGTAATACTTAGATTATGATTATTTTGGATAAGCAACAATATCTCTGTGGAAATATTTTCTTTGGAAAACCCAAACTTATTCTGTATATCAAGTGATACTGAGAGTTGTGGTTTGAGGAGAGAGTTATTCAGGAAAAGAAAGGTGCCAGACCTGAAACAAGTAAGCTTAGGAAAACACGCAGATGGTTGGGGTAGACAGGCCAACACAAACAGGCTTTAGTTGGAGTTGAGAGACGACTGCATGCAGAGGCATCTGACATAATTTATGTATTTGGCTGAGTTTGTTCAAAGCCTGTCCTAATAAGTCCAGGACAACTGATGGAAGGGAAGCAGCCAGCTCCTATCCCTCAGGAGAAATGCTGTGTCAGAACTGGACCAAATTAAGAGTAAACTGTGGGAAATGTTGAAGACCAACAGAGCCAGTGAGGAGATGGGCAGCTTAACTAGGCCTTTCACAGTATAATTGTCACTCCACTGCAGGCCTGTTATCACACATATGTGCAAGAGTAATGCAGCTGTATGGATGACCAGCTGTTGAGCAATATAGAGAAGACAAGGATTTTGAATCACCATCCTGGTTATATTTTGATTATAGGCATAAATGAGAGAATGAGTGTTACTTTTTTATTTTTCAGGAACAACATGAACTTCTCTTCTACATTAGCAGGCCCTCTAGAGTAAAGCAAATAATAAATAAATAAATAAACATTCTGTCTCTAAATCATTTTTGCACATTGTGGTTGGCTGACATGTCTATGAAGCGCGGGACTTTAGAGAAAGGTTGTAGTTGAAGGGATGAGTGGTCTAATTCAGAGGTTCAGTCTGGTGGGAGTCAGCAAAAGGGCTAGAATTGTTTAAAACACCTATATTTGGAATGAGTTAAATGGGCTTTTTAGAGGTACTTTTGTAACATTACCAATCATACTGTTGTTGAAGTAAAGCATGGCAGAGGTGTTAATGTTGTGTAGAAGTCCACTTATGTCTACATGTGGTAACTAGGATATTTCACAGAATTCCATAAGCCAGTAGTGAATTATGGACATAGAAATGCAAAAATATATAATACAAAAATAAATAAAATAAAAATACAATGCTGATCAACCAGTTTGGATGCTTCTTCTCACATTCTGTTAATTTAGCCACAGATATGCATTACAGTAACATTTTACTTTTTGCTGTAACCCAGTAGCGTAAGGCTTTACTAATACATTTTCAGTCATATTTTACTCAGTACATGTTCAGTTACGCTTGCAACACAACACACTTTTAGCCCAAAATGTAATTTTTACATTGAAAAAAAAAAAAAAAAAACAGCAAGACATTAACGAATCAAATATGCATTTACAATAAAGACTAAACGACAGCTTTTGATATATTTGTTCAGCGATTTTTTTTTTTTTTTTTATTCATCTCTCTCACTGGTGGAACTTTCCGAGGATCATGCCAGCGAGGATAATGGCATGATGCGGCATGATTTCAGCCTCTGTGCCCTAGGTCCGAGGCTATTAGCTCTGCCCGGTTTACTGTTAGCCCCGGCTCACACTGGCCAGTGGAAAAGCGGTTAATGGATGAAAATGGCATGCACATCTTGTCCTTTTTTCATATGGCATTAGAGTTTACATATAGTCCTGTTGTGTGTAATATGAATAGAGTAGACCCAAACAATTCACAGATATTGCCAGATAATCACTTTACCTCTGCCATACTTTTAACAGACTTGGAACATTTGTCATCCTTTCTTGCATTGTCTTGATTGTTCACTTTGCCAATTATATCTATGTTGTTAGTAGCCTGGATAGCCCACATTCATTATGCTACACCATATCGTGCTCTACTGGATGTAAAATGCTCTGCAGTACATTTTGACATAATAGAATGTTAACTTCTACTTCTGTAGTTATTTTGGTGAAAGTAACTCAAAAGTAATACAGGAATCATGTAACGCATTACGGTTCTGATACAGTAATATTGTAATGTAAGGAATTACTTTTAAATCACAGTAACAAGCAATCTATAATGTATTACAGTTTGGAAGTAACTTGCACAACACTGATTATAATGAGCATTTTTTAATATTTTTAAGAGTTAGCATCTATATTAATATACAAATTTGCATTACTTCTTGCATACACAACTAGCCATGTTGTTGCCCCTGACTAAATACTGTAATAACTCAAATGAGCAGAGGTTATCTGAAAACTGTTATATTTCTGTGTCAGTAATAGGATGTCATCGGTTCATAGAGATGTGCATAATTATGCTTCATTTGCTTCAAGTGTTTTGGGACAATAAGTAACAGCCAATCAGACGTGACGTTTTGTGTTTTGTTTAAGGCAAGAGTGTATTGATGGGTTCTCACTGTCATATGAAACACAGCACTTTCATCTGCTGGAAATAATGCAATTGTCTCTCTGCTTATATTCACGTTGTCAAAACAAATTTCCATGTTTGTACACATTTCCCTATTGTTGCAATTATTCACATGCCAACATTGGTTTCCATTTGGTAGGGCTGGTTTGGAATTGTGCAGTTGTTTTTGGACACTTTTTACTGTTTACTATGTAATTTACTATGTCACTATGTCAACCAAACTAAGCAAACTTGTCTTGCTCTGATTACAGTTTGTTCGCAGTTCTCCAGAGGGGTGTATGCCATCTTCGGCTTCTATGACAAGAAGTCCATGAACACACTGACCTCCTTCTGCGGGGCCCTCCACACCTCCTTCGTCACACCCAGCTACCCCATCGACTCAGACGTGCAGTTTGTCATCCAGATGCGCCCTCCACTGAAGGGGGCCGTCCTGAGTCTCCTGTCTCACTACAAGTGGGACAAGTTTGTCTACCTCTATGACACAGACAGAGGTAAGTCCTCTAAGCTACCTATGGAACACCATGCGAAATGGTCGGCCTAGATGAGTTGAAGTTAGTGCTGATTTGAATTGTTTTTGCTGGGTTTGTAGCACATAAGGAGCAGGGTGTGATGGAGAATGGATGCCCCATTTGAGTCCTTGGGGTCTGGAGAGAGTGCCTGCAGTACTGGTGCAAAGGTCCAGATATCTCTGGATACATGATGAATTTAGAACTGATGTGCCCCAGTTCTGAGTGGCATAGACGAAATTGTGGGCCCTAAAATACTTTACTTATTAAATAGCTCACCGTACTTTCCTAATACAGTTTATCTGCATTAGAACTGAACAGGGATATTGATTTTAAACAGATCATAAAAACACATGTAGCTATTTTTAAGGAATGTCTCTGCCAAATAAGAAAACTGTGTCTTCATTTACTCACCCACAAGTCAATCTTTCCTTCATGGAAGACAAAAAAAAAGACATGATCTGGAGGAGGTTCATGTTGGTCTTTCCCATAAAATGAAAAATGACCTGTGTTCAAATGCCAAAAAAAATATATATATATATATATGGATAAGATAAAATAACAGCTTGTACCCTGTATGGTCCAAGGTTTCTGAAGGCACACAATTGGTTTATTTTACAATTTGACTATTCAATAAAAAGGAATGAATGTTGCATCAGTTTGGAAATGTAACTGAGAATTGAGAGAAACAGCAAGATTATTAGTGACTAATAATTTAAATATCATTTTGTTGAAACTATGTGCTAATAAGACACGATGTGATTCCAGTGAATCACAAATGACAGCCAATCAGAAGAGTGTGTTGGTGGGCTGTCTCTGCAAGCACACTGCTTTCTCACACTCACAGTGAATTGGACATTTACATAAATTAATACAAATTAAACCATTAGGATGTTTTCTAAATACTTATTCATTGACTGATACAGTCTTTGTCATAAAATATACTTATTTGTTTGAATAAAGTTAACAGTTTGACCATTCAATGTTGTTTTCAAGATCTGAGGTAAATGCAAACACTCTGATTAACAAATCTTGAGTCAGAGTGCTGCATCACATCTGGTGTGGACACAGTGTTAGAACATAAAGTCATATGAAAGCATTATTTGTATCATTTCCTGTGGCTCGGCGGTAGAGCGTTGTTGTTAGCAGTGCAAAAGGTTGTGGGTTCAATTCCCAGGGAACAGACATACTGGTAAAATAATATGTAGCCTGATTGCACTTTAAGTCACTTTGGATAAAAGCATCTGCTAAATGCATTAAAGTAATGTAAATGTAATATCCCATCAAACATCTCCTTTTGTATTGCACTGAAGAAAGAAATCCAAATGGGTTTGAAACAGTGCTGGGGTGAGTAAATAATGACATTGTTTGAATTTCATGCAAGGAAATGGACAATATAAGCAGTGGCAGCAAAACAATAGGATCCTAAAATGTCTTTGTTACCAAATTAAAATTCAGGGCCATAACAGCACCGATGCCTCATCACCGCCTTCCCCAAGCGCACCTGTTCTTAGGCCATGGTTTGTGTTTACTAATCATGAAGAGGTCACAATCTCCATTTGACCCAGAAGACACCTGGCCAATGATTCTGTTCTCCTCGTACTTTATAAATGGCACTGCAGTCAGCTCCTCTGCGGCAGTCACAACATCTGTGCTGTGGTTTCCTCGTTTCGTTCAACCATTCGCCTTTCTGCACCATGTCCTATTTAACCATTCATTCACTCGCAAGGAAATCAGAATTTCCCGACGCTCATCTCAGACGGATTGAGCAATTAATTAAACTCAAGTGCTTTCTGTTGAGGAAATCTGCGATGAGTCAAAGTGTCTCATGGCAGCACACAAGCTTGAGGCGGTAACACTGGCATTTCAGGTCCCATTAAAGCCCGCTAGCATCCTGCGGTTGAGTTCACAATGGTTTTCCCGCAAAATGCATCGCTAATTAGATGAGACACAGAGCTAGCTCAGAGAGCTCAATGATCCCCCCCTCTTTCCCATCCCAATGTATCCTTCATAGCAACTTCCGCCTGGATTTGTTTCACTGCGATTTAAAGGTCATTTCCTGTAAGTTGCCAAGGAGCTTCTCGGTTCAGTAAAAGACAATATAAAGAGCAGTTTTAGCATATCTCTCAGACTCCAGGACATGTAACAAGGACATTATGTAAAATTATTGGCACTTTAATCAGATTGCATTAGTATACAGTACATGATATGATGTATAGCTGTCACAACACCAGATTAAAACAAATTCATGAGGGGGATAAAACATAAACAAGAATCCCCCTCCATAGCATATTCCAAGTGATCAAGGGCTTAGGATATTCCAGTTAGTGTTGGGGAAAGTTACTTTTAAAAGTAGTGCATTACTATATTGAGTTAATCCCTAAAAAAGTAACTAATTATGTTACTTAGTTCCTTTTTATGAAAATGCTTTACTTTACTTTTGCATTACTTTCATGTTACTTTTTAAATAAGAGCAGGGCTTGGTTGTTTTTAATATAAGAAGTTATATTTATAGCAAATGTAAAAGCCCTTTCACTCCAAAAAGTGTAATGAATAAACCTCAGGCTGAAGGAAAAGTAAATTCATGTCTGTACAGTAGAACACAGAAGGTGGTTCAACACTTCAGCAATAAAAAAATAAAATAAAATAAAAATAATAATTTAAGCTTATTAGTATGGTTGAACTGCATCATCAACGGTCAGCAGCAAAGACAGTGGTTAATAAAATGGGATTAGATACATTTGTGTTATTTAAGAGCAGTTTTGCATCATATTCTGAGGTTGCATTTCACTTTTTTAATTCATTTTGATGAATACAATTTTTTTTTTTTTTTTTTTTTTTTTTTTTTTTTTTTTTTTTTTGTGAGTGGGATGAGTTAATGCACATTCAAATTTAGTTTAGAACTACATAATGTTCACACAGCGCACATAACGCCTCTGTACTTCTGATTTCTCCCAGTATGGGAACAGGAGACTTGCTGGCGTTTTTGAAAAAGTAACTCAGATATTTTATTGTAAATTAAAAAGTAATATGTTACTTTGCTAGTTACTTATAAAAAAAGTAATCTGATTACACTGGTTCCAGTTCAACTGATTGCAGGGGTTTGCCAGTAGTGGGTCTTATGCAATACAATCAATGGCTTATATTCTAATCAATTAGACAGCTAAATTAGAGAGGGAAGAGCTTTAAAAAGTATGTGGAACACACTCTTTTAGTGTTTAGAAGCAGTGAGAGAGAGATTTTGTAGCCATAATTGTACAAAAGCTTATAAAAACAACTATTGTTGACCGTTACTTCCTGCAGAATGGGGTATCCAAGACCCTGTCTTTTTACAGAATCCAGAAAACTCCCACACAGGGCAGCCGCAATTACAGATAAATACTGTGTATTATATTGCGACACCCCTAGAATGATATACAGTATAATTTAAAATAGCAATTGCAATTATTCACGTAACACTATTTTCTTGGGGGGGGGGGGGGGGGGGATTACAAGATTACAAGAAATTACATTATTATGAGAAACAAGTAAAGTAAAGTTTTGAATTTGTAGACAGACATTTGTCAAGTTTAGGTAATAATACGGCCTACTTCAGGGTTGGATGTATCAAATGGCTTCTGAATTAAATTGTATAGGGTTCAGGGACATGCTTTAAAGCATTTATAATTTAAATAATGAACTTCATAATGAAAACTAAATGAATGAGTAATAATGATAACCTAAATTATTACTAATTACAGTCGGCACCTGCATCTCATAACTCATAATATTGCAATTAAGTTGCATTAAAACACTATAACTTCTCACTCAGATTATTGGCTTAGATTTAAGCTAAGCCTCATGCCCAGCCAGCATCCCTCGCTTAAAGGCAGCAGTGAAATGTAATCCTTATTACTGGAACCCCAGGAGAAGATTAGGAGAGTTTATTAAAACACTTCATCAGAAACCTCGAGTCAAGTTGACACTTGGCACGTCACATGGACACGTACATCAAATGACATGACCCTGACGTGACATGGATGACTACACCACTGAGATGCTGGCCAAAGATGTTTATTAGTTTTTGGCATTGGTCGCTATCTAATTCCATCCAAAGGATTGATTTTCATTTGCTGTCTTAAGTACAATTTTTTTATTTATTGTTTTTGGTCCAAGATCAACTAACAGTGTTTCTGGATCAGTAGGGTAAGGTCAAGGATGGGGCCTGTCATACTCCTCTGATTGTCAGTGTTAGTTTAGAATTGGGACAGAATGTTTGATAGATTTAGAACTATGTTTGCTTGACAGGAACATAACAAAAGATGTTGGTCCAGGAATACATCCTGAGATGTTTTCTGTGAAGAGGCAGGAAGGCAGTGCCTCCTAAAAAGATGTACAAAAACAAAACAGCATGTATATCACAAAATATGATATCGGATCAACTCAGGCTTATTGGAAATATGTGCTTGTGGTGACATTTCTGCAACACTGATATTGCAATATTACTGTTAACAAAAGCAAAACCTGACAATTGCTACATTGCCTGAGCTACCGAGCCAATCTGTGTTGGAAAACTCATTCATATGAAACTTTATATGGGACACTAATGTTCAAAAGCTTCAGTTTTCAAAACTCACTGCATGTTAAAATTGTTTTAAATCATGATCTAACGTTGGGAGAAAATTAGGCTTTCCTAGTCAAACTCCGGCCCTGTAAATAAAAAAAATTTGTGAAAAGATTCAAAGTTGTCTGAATTTTACCGCATCTTGTGTCCATTTCAACTGGAAATTGCAGTAATTCTCACATACTGTTTTTTTTTTTTTTCTTTTTTTTTTTTTAGTTTTGCTGAAATGCAGGTAGAGGCACGTATTTACAAAAAGCCTATGTAGGTTTAGATAGGATGAGCACTTGTAGTGTGAAGTGCAGTGCCTATGTTTGGCTCTGTAATGTTGGTTCATTGGCCCTGTCATTGTAATAATGCTCACACTTGCAAATAATTCTGAATGGGTCAAACTGATGGAAATGGAAAGACTAATAACAAAGTTAACAACTCACCCACTCAGATATCACCATTTTCGCTCAAACTAAACTTAAAATGATTTTAAATTATGATCTGTAAGTGATCTGTTTTTAGCGAATAAATAGCCAAGTTAAATTAAAGCTGCACCTTTGTGTCTGCGATCATCATGACACCTGCATCACTTGCGCATTTGCAGACAATTTGATTTAATGATCCAAAAAGATAGTGACTATAAATATAATATAATATCCAAAGAACAGTAGAATGCTGTTGTATGTACTGTATATGTATACTGGGCTAAGAACTGGGCTAATGTGGTCATACTTCCTGGTTCTAGTAAGAACTCTTGCTGCTGCATTTTGGAAGAGCTGGAGTTTGTTTATTAACCATGCAGAACAACCACCCAATAAAGCATTACAATAATCTAACCTTGAGGTCATGAACGCATTAATTAATGTTTCTGCATTTGACATTGGGAGCATAGGTCATGATTTAGATATATTTTTGAGATGGAAAAATCAGTTTTACAAATGCTAGAAATGTGGCTTTCAAAGGAAAGATTGCTGTTAAATAGCACATCTAGGTTCCTAACTGATTATCACAAAGAATTGAATAAGCAGCCATTGAGTCTTAGACAGTGGTCTAGGTTATTTCATATGGAGGTTTTCGGTCTAATTATTAGCAACTCGTCTTTTTTTCAGAATTTAACAGTAAGAAATTACTCATCATCCAGTTTTTTTTCCAGTTACACTTTCCTGCAGAGTTTAGCTCCAACCATAATCAAACAAACCTACCTGTGATTTTTTTAATAATCCTGAAGACACTGATTAGCAAGCTCGGGTGTGTTAGATTAGCATTAGAGCTAAACTTTGCAGGAAAGTGGATCTCACAAGCCAGATTTGAGGATCACTGATGCATTCTGTTTTTCAAATTGGTTTGTTTTGCCGGTCTGCAAAGTAATATAGAGCTGAGTGTCATCAGCATAACATTGAAAGTTATCACACTGTTTCATGATGATGTCTTGCTGGGGTAACATTTAATACGTGAAAAATAATGGCCCTAGTACTGAGCCTTGAGGAACTTTATACTGCACTTGTGATCAATATGATACCTCTTCATTCACTACTATGAATTGATGGCATTCAGATATGTATGATTTGAACCATGTTAATGCACTTCCACTAATGAAAACAAAGTTTTCTAGTCTATGCAAAATAATTTTGTGATCAGTACTGTCGAACACAGCGCTAAGATCCAGTAGCATTAATAGAAAGCTACAACCATGATCAGATGATAAGAGCAGGTAATATTAACTCTAAGGAGAGCAGTCTCACTACTATAATATGATCTAAATCCTGACTAGAAATCCTCACAGATACCATTTTATTCTAAGAAGCAATTTAATTGTGAGGATAGTACCTTTTCTAGTATCTTGGACAGAAAAGGGAGATTCGAGAGAGGTCCGTAATTAACTAGTTCCTTTAGGTCAAGGTGTGTGTTGTTGTTGATCCTTAGAAGAGGATCTATAACTTCTGGAAGCACCTCTTTTAGGAGCTTAGATGGAATAGGGTCTAACATACTGTACATTTTGTTGGTTTAGATGATTTAACAAGTTTATACAATTCTTCCTCTCCTATAGTAGAGAATGAGTGGAATTGGTCTTCGGGGGATCTGTAGAACACTACCTGATGTGATACTGTAGCTGACAGATGCATGGTTTAAATTTTATCTCTAATAGTATCGATCTTGGAAGTTAAGTTGTTCATAAAGTCATTACTGGTGTGCTGTTGGGAAATGTTAAAACCTTCTGATGCTTTTGTTTTTTTGTTAAAGGGGGGGGGGGGGGTGAAATGCTCGTTTTCACTCAATATTCTGTTAATCTTGTGTACCTATAGAGTAGTACTGCATCCTTCATAACTCCAAAAAGTCTTTATTTTTATTATATTTATAAGAGAAAAATAGTCTGTATCGATTTTTCCTGGAAAAACACGAGCGCCTAGAGGCGTGATATGTGGGTGGAGCTAAAGAATCACGAGCGCGATTAGGCTTTTGCGTTGAGAGCGTTTGGAAGCTGGGACACAGATCCCGAGGCTGAAATGAAATTGCTGGTGAAGAGCAGCACCAGCAAAGGCGTCTCTATGTGGTATGTACTGAAACTGTATATATTTGCTTTGGAAAATGACTAAGTTCCACTTTATGTCGTCTTTTTTTTTTTTTTTTTTTTTAAGCTGTACATGTGGAAAGTGCAGTTTGATGACAACATCGCATGTTGTTTACTTGATGTGCTTACGCGCCGATAGTTAAGTTAACAACACAGAGATATTTGAAGCAGTTTTACTCACCACATGCGGTTCCAACACACGATTGTGACCCTTTTTCGTTGGAACTGCATTATCCTTAAGAAATAAACGATATGCAAATCCGGCATCAAACTGGGCCTTGTTTGTTAAACAAGCATCGTCGAAATGCAGGGAACAAACACAAACACTTGCACAACTCCGTTGATGCTCTGTAAAAATAAACTCCATCCACTGGTCCCTTAATGCTGTTTCTCTTTTGGTAATCTGTGCAGGGTTGTCTTGCCCTGGCAACCAAAAACACACTCCTTTTGTGACATTTCGCGGCGCTCTCGCTCTGATCAGTGCTCAGCCTCTCAGTGCGCTGCTATACGGGAGCGCTCGCTCTTCCGGCAGAAGTGCCTTAGGACCCATATAAGGAAATTCCGCTCCATCTAACGTCACACAGAGCCATACTCGAAAAAAAACTTTCCGAAACTTGTGACAAACTGGAAGAGGTTTTTTTGGAACAAAAATACTCCTTCAAACGTACAACTTAATTTTTGAAACGTTGTCCATGTTTAGCATGGGAATCCAACTCTTTCACAGTGTTAAAAACTCAGTATGCATGAAATAGCATTTCACCCCCCCCCTTTAAAGCCACTGTATTGAACAAATACTTGGGTTCACGAGTTCACCCTTACATCTAATCTGAAGGCAAATAGTAGGCATATTTTGACGTGCTGTCCTGGGGGAGGGGTCCGGGCCCGGAGCATAGCCCGAACCCAAATAACTCCCCCTATCCCTAATTTGGGATAAATAGATTAGAAGTGTAACGGAAACAGGTCAATTTAGCTCAAAGGGAATCATTTAAGATTTTAAAGGGAATTTGAACAGAATCACTGTTTCACGGCTGGTCACGGAGACGCCCTGCGATTCAGTGAGCTAGCCATTTAACATCAAATCTGTGCTGGATACTATAAGTGATTATACATGATAGTCAAATGTGTGGGTTACACATAAATGAATATGGAGTTAAGCAATGGAATGATTCATTTATAAGTCTTTTTGAGTTCATTCTGGTCCATATATAATGTACAAAAAGCAGTTTCTTTGCCATTCTCTGGCAAAGGGACTTTTCTGTGAAAACAAAGGTTTAAAGCCCTTCCCCCTTAGGAATTTCAGTCTGGTTCTGCTGGGTGGGGGAAGTCAATGCAAGTATTTAACTTGATCTCCTGGGTTTACATGTGATGTCCAACGTTGCATTTCAATCACGAACAATAAATTTGACAATCTCTTGTTCTAATTAAAATTGTCAATAATTGTTCTATTGGTGTTAATGTTGAAAGCTGGTGTGTGAACAAGTTGGTTGGTTGGTTATCTGGCTTGGTTCTTGTGGCACTAGAACTGATTTATGATTTCCTGAGGAGTTCGGCTCTCGTTTCAATGCACACAGCTCTGATAGACTCTTTAATTTGTCTGGTTCGACTCATTTCTGCTACAGAAGTGAGGAGTTGGGGTGGAGGAGGGATGCCGAAAAACTGTCGTGGGACAGGAGGTAGGAAGACTGGATATACAGTGGGGCTCGATAGTTTGGGCACCCCTTGCAGAATCTGTGAAAATATCAGTAATTTTTAAAAAATAAGAGAGATCATACTAAATGCATGTTATTTTTTATTTAGTACTGTCCTGAGTAAGATATTGTACATAAAAGATATTAACATTTAGACAAAAAAATTGCTGAAATTATTAAAATAACCCCCTCAAAAGTTTGGGAACCCTTGATTCTTAATACTGTGTTCTGTTACCTGATGATCCAGGACTGTCTTTCTGTTTTGTGATGGTTGTGCATGAGTCCCTTGTTTGTTCTGAACAGTTAAACTGAGCAGCGTTCTTCAGAAAAATCTTTAAGGTCCTGCAGATTCTTCAGTTTTCCAGCATCTTTGCATATTTGAACCCTTTCCAGCAATGACTTTATGATTTTGAGACGCATCTTTTCAGACTGAGGACATTTGAGGGACTCATACACAACTATTAAAAAAGATTCAAACATTCACTGATGCTCCAGAAGGAAACAAGATGCATTAAGAGCTGGGGGGTGAAAACTTTTGGAATTTGAAGATCAAGGTAAATTGTACTTAATTTGTGTACCGGGAAACATACAAGTATCTTCTGTTGCTTACGAAGGGCAGAACTAAATGGAAAAAAAATTACATTTCGACAAAATAAGACAAATTTGGCCATCTTCATTGTGTTCAAAAGTTTTCACCCCCCACCCCCAGCTCTTAATGCATCTTGTTTCCTTCTGGAGCATCAGTGAATGTTTGAATCTTTTTAATAGTTGTGTTGGAGTACCTCAGTTGTCCTTAGTCTGAAAAGATGCGTCTCAAAATCATAAAGTCACTGCTGGAAAGGGTTCAAATATGCAAAATTGCTGGAAAACTGAAGAATCTGCAGGACCTTAAATATTTTTCTGAAGAACGCTGCTCAGTTTAACTGTTCAGAACAAACAAGGGACTCATGCACAACCATCACAAAACAGAAAAGCCATTGTGGATCATCAGGTAACAGAACACAGTAAGAACCAAGGATTCCCAAACTTTTGAGTGGGGTTATTTTAATAATTTCAGCATTTTTTTTTTGTCTTGTGGACTAAATGTTAATATCTTTTATGTACAATATCTTACTCAGGACAGTACTAAATAAAATATAACATGCATTTAGTATGATCTCTCTTATTTTTTGAAAATGACTCGCATTTTCACAGATTTTGCAAAGGGTGCCCAAACTTTCAAGCCCCACTGTATATACGCTTGTGTGCTATTTAAGATGATTAGCTAAACGAGATGCACCTGTGCCAAATTGGATGATAATCTGATCATGCTTCTCCCGAACTTTGTTAATAAAACCACATTTCACGAGTTCACCCTGACATCTAATCTGAAGGCAAATAGTAGGCATATTTTGGCGTGCTGTCCTGGCTGGAGCATAGTCCGAACCCAAATAACTCCCCAAAAGAAGCTTAAAGCCATAGGACAGCAGCCAGAGAGCGATGCGATTCTGCTGCACCGGAAGGGAGAGTCCCTCTTGCGGCTGAGTACGAGGCGTGGCTTGTTGCATCTGATGGAGGGCTCTCACTGCGACTGAAGGGAGCCAGCGGCTGTACCCCATCGGGAGGGAGATCCCTGGCTGCCATCGAATATGCAACATAACTCGGATGGGGGGTTCACACTGCAACCGAAGGGAGCCGTGGGTTCTGCTGCACCAGAAGGGAGAGCCCCTCAGATGCTGAATAGGCAATGAGATTCGAGCCGTGGTTTGGTGTGTGGGATGAAGGGATCCTAATGCAACCGAAGGGAGCCAGCGGCTGTACCCCATCGGGAGGGAGATCCCTAGCCATCGTTGAGCATGCAACATAACTCAGATGTGGGGTTCACACTGCGACCGAAGGGAGCTGTGGGTCTGCTGCACCGGAAGAGGAGCCCTAGTCCGATGCTGAGAAGGCAAAGAGATGCGACTGATGGGGGGACTCCCGCTGCATCCGAAGGGACCTGTGGCTCTGCTGCACCGGAAGGGGGATTCCCCATTGCGGGTTTATGTGAGGCACTTTTTTTGCCTCGGAGGGTTCTCCCAGCCTCCGTAGGGGGGTTCGCAACTCTACAGTGGGAGTGCTGCCCCGGAGGGGAGAGCCCTGATTGACACTAACTGGAATACGACTGTTGGAGGGACTTTTGCTGCGTCCGAAGGGAGCTGCAGCTCTGCTGCACTGGAAAGGCGAGTCTTTCTTGCGATGCGAGGCATTCTTTGATGCGTCTGATGGAGGGCTCTCACTGCGACCGAAGGGAGCCAGCAGCTCTATTCCACCGGGAGGGAGAATCCTTTCTGCCCTTGAACATGCAACATAACTCAGAAGGGGGGTTCACACTATGACCGTAGGGAGCCGTGGGTCTGCTGCACCGGAAGGGAGAGCCCCATCAGATGCAAAATAGGCAAGAAGATTCGAGGCACGGTTTGATGCATCGGATGGAGGGCTCCTGCTGCGACCGAAGGGAGCCAGTGGCTCTATTTCCCTGGGAGGGATATCCCTGTCCGCCGTTGAACATGCAACATAACTCAGACGGGGGGTTCACCCTGCGACCAAAGTGAGCCGTGGGTCTGCTGCACCGGTAGGGGAGCCCCATCCGATGCAGAGTAGGCAAGAAGATGCGACAGATGGAGGGACTCTCGCTGCATCTGAAGAGAGCTGTGGCTCTGCTGCACCGGAAGGGAGAGTCCCCCTTGCGACTTTGTACGAGGCATGACTTTGATACATCGGATGGAGGGCTGTCACAATGACCGAAGGGGGCATGTGGTTCTGCTGCACCGGGAGGCAGAACCCCATCCACCACTGAGCGCGCAACGCAACTCAATGACAGACAAAGGGCCCACGCTGTGACCGGAGGGAGCCCCTGCCCTGCTGCACCGGAAGGGAGAGCCCTGTCCGATGCTGAATGGCAAGGAGATTGTAATGACGGCTGGAAGGCCTTTACTTTGGCCGAAGAAACAATAATTGACTATAAACGATAATTGGGAAGGAGAGGCTTCAAAATATAAATGTATATTTATTTATTTATATATATATATATATATATATATATATATATATATATATATATATATATATATATATATATATATAAATAATTATTTATTTATTTATTTATCTATATAACATATTTTATAATATGCGAACCAACGGCCTTGATAAAATCCCCCGAAACCAACGGATGGGGCTGCATCTGTAAATAATTGGATGTCATCAGGGAGAGACACCAGATCACTGTAGAAAAAAGTGAAGCCGTTCCATTGTCTGAGGAAGGTGATCCATAAACTGAGTTCATTGCAACATGCCTGGTTTATGATAATTTGATCATCTAAGGCATTCACGGAGGATGCGAGTGCGAGAAGATGAAAGAGTGGCCTTGCGGGATTATGCGCATTGCAAAGTTAAGATGCCCGAGCAAAGAGAGGAGATCGCGCTTTGAACAACTTTGGCACTCTGCCAAGGAAGAAGCCACTAAAATTATTCTGTCAATTTTTTTTTCCTTTGGCAGAGAGGCCTGGAATTTGATTGAATCCAGGTTAATACCTAAGAATTCAATGAAATGGGTTGGTCCCAAAGAATTCTCGTGCGCAATGGGGATTCCTAGCTCTGAGAAAACCCTGTGGACAGTTGTGATATTTTCGGCTGGAATTGCATCGGGAGGTGATACGATAAGAAAGTCGTCGAGCAGGTGGATTAGGTGAGGAATTTAATAGTTATTAGAAAGAATCCAGCAGATTGCCTCTGATAACATATCGAAAAATTTTGGGCTGCTTTTACATCCGAAAGTAAGGCGTACTGAGAAATAAAACTTCCCACGTCAGCGTATCCCGAAAATATGCCATGAATCTGGGTGGATAGGCATCACTTTGACAGCAGAAGTGATGTCTACTTTAGCCAGTCATGCACCGCGACCTACATTTTTTATCATGGTGATCGCTTGATCTTTGTCATGGTAATGCAGAGAATATTCTTTGAGGGGTATGAGGCTATTTATGCTATTTTATTTATTGGTAGCTTTCATGTCTGGGCATACTGTACGAGCGTGAGCTCCACCACAGTAATTACAGACATGGAGAAACTTGCATTGCTGTCTCACGCAATTTCCTCTGTTGAAATTACTGCAGACCTGTTGGTTACCCGTGGCTGAGAAGGATTCTCTCCTAAGATTTGATGCTGGATGGGTGGTAGCTGGTTGACTTGATTTGCGTCGGTTCTGGGCAGGGAGTAATAGCTGGATTAATTTGAGGGCATGAGATGGTCGAGTGAGCTACTGACGTGCAGACTGCACATGATATATTGTGACAGCTAAAAAATACGCGGCTGTGAAGATCAGCATCCAGGGCGCCCCAATAGGGGCATTGATTCCACTGGGCTACACGTACTGCACATTTGGCTGAAAATAGCTTGTGGTATGTGTAAAAATGGGTTCCGCCATAAGACAGCGCGAGTTCCATGACTATAGCCAGATAGTCATTGAGTTTGCGCCGTCTATAGGGAAAATCAGAGCAGATTACCTCCGTATAGCGGCTAAATGCGATCATGAATTCGGAAAAAGAAAGGGGGCGGGATGAACTGGGAGTCTAATTTTTTACAGTTGCTGAGAAATCTCCGCAATCTCTTTGTCGGTAGGAATCAGCCGGAGGTAGCAGAGAGAGGAGAGAGGAGAGATCAACATCCGCACCTGCGAGAATCAGTGATTTGATGGAACTAGGCACGGGGGGTGGTTCCATAGCGGTGGCATTCGGTGGAGTATGTAGAGGGGTCGCTATAAATAGAGTATACTGCGGTTTAGCTTGGGAAGAGGAGTTGTAAGGAAGATGAGGAGGGGCCATAACCGTTTGCGGAGGCATCCTCATGCACGGATTATCCCCTGGAGCTAGGGTCGGCCTGTAGGGAAAAGGATAGAGGGAGAAAGGCGGAAATGAGGGAGGGGTTGTACCCGTTTGCGGAGGCATCCTCACGCATGGATTGAACCCCGGTGCTTGGGGAAGCCTGTAAGGAGAGGAAGAGGAAGATGGAAAGGAGGAAGGAGGCCAGCCTGCTTGTGTTGCTAGCTGAGGTTTCCCAGCTTGGGTGTCTGCAACTGGGGCTGCTGGCCATTGTTGGGGAAAAGAAAAAGTGGAGGGGTAAAAGTAAGGAGGCTGAGCTTGAGCGACTAGCGGAGGCAGCCTCGTGCTAGTTTTTGCAGCTGAAGGTAAAGTAGAAAGCAGTGGAGGTTGGAAATTTGTGCCCGTGGGCACTGTTGCATGCGGCGAGGCAGCTGAAGGAGCTGCAGAGATAGGTTGTGAAGAGGGAGGCAGTGCGATGGGAGGACCGGCCGAATTTGGGGCGTGGCCCCGACCTGCTGATGATCTGCTATGTCCTGACGCTTGGGGGGAGCCAGAACTTGAGCTGGAAGAAGATGACATTTGTGAGACACGTTGTTTAGACCTGTGAGCTTTGGTTACCTTTTTGGAGGTAGGTGAATTATTTCCCAGTGTGCTATAAAGCTCATAGAGTTGAGCTTTGCTCATGTTACGAGAAAACCTAACATCTGAATTTGACAGTGCTTGTCTTAATCCTGCGACGGTCCATTTTCCAATGGGTGGGATGGATGGCGAAGCTGATGCATGTGATGTTGATGGTGACTGGGTTGGCTGTCTCGATGGTGGAGGTAAACGGAGACTTCGAGGCTTAGGTGTGTGCATATCAGGCCTAGTTTGTCTTCGCCCGCGCGATGAGGCCTAGGGCTCGGCGCTGCATCCGGGTTGAGATGGAGGTGCCATGGGGCCAGCAGAGGAAGGTGCTTTAGATCCGGTGGCTTGGTGGGGAGCTTCAAGCTCGTTGTCTGAAGGGAAAAATTTGAGTTCCGACATCTGGCAGACGAGTGGATGCCGAAAAACTGTCGTGGGACAGGAGGTAGGAAGACTGGATATATATACGCTTGTGTGTTATTTAAGATGATTAGCTAAACGAGATGCACCTGTGCCAAATTGGATGATTTTCTGATCATGCTTCTCCCGAACTTTGTTAATAAAACTACATTTAATGCTGGGTTTGTCTTCTAAACAAGATGGAAAAATAATCAGATCTAGCTAATTATTATTATTTATTTATTTTTCTGTAGGATACCGTACCTTCCCACCAAGCAATACGGAATACTTCTAGTTTTGTTTTTCTCCAGCTACAGTCATTTTTCCGGGCTGTTCTCTTTAGGGTGCGAGTTTGCTCATTAAACCAAAACAAACTCACAAGTTGCTTTGCATGTCACTAAGTTACCAGGATTTGGATAATATATAATATGACTTTATGACAAGAGTGTTTGGGTAAACATCGCCTGTATCTGCTTACTTGTGCAGACTATGTTTTGGCCTTCAGATGAAACCAATCAAACAGCACCAGAAGTCCTCTTTATTCCTGCAGACTTTAAGTTTCTCCTTGACATTAGCTGAGGTATGAATATATTTATACACTGTATGCATGCAAGGAAAAGAGAAGAAGCTGTGTGTGTGGGAGCAGTGGGGAAGAAGTGAGATGGATTTTGCCCTTTCTGAAGTGGCGGTCAGGTATGGGCAGATAATTGCCGGGCTTGTGCTGCAGAGACGGATGATTACAGGGTTTATTGTCTCTCGCAGGCACAATCAACCTTACCTCATGTCCCTGATTCAGCACACTCACTGCCACTTGATTTATGGGGTTTGGTGGCTCTCTCCCTCACTCAGGCTTCACCATGGCCACTATATTCCTTGAATTTCCTCTCTTATATGCATTCTCACTTGTTTCCATCTTGTGTGTACACTATATTTTCCTTTCTCTCGCCACCTCCATGTTTCATGTTGGGTTTGTATGCTGTGTGTTGTCTTACACTTACAATACTCTGGTGCATGTGTACAAACATGTCTGCTGGACACAGGGTCATGCACATTAATTTTTAATTCCAGAAATGAAATTCATGGACATTCATGGTGATGTTTGCGTACACATCAAACAAAATTTATACCAAATCTAAAATTTGAACAATACCTATGAAATTAGGTTCCATGCCTCCATTTTCAAAATGTTACATTAATTTACATTTAATTCTATAAATTCCTCTTCCTCTCATTTTACCCTGTGAGGCATGGCTAATTCAAATTCAATTCCATCACACGAACTGTGAATTTCATAAAGAGACTGTCTTCTAGAAACATTAGAGGAGAAAACCATCCTAGTGGGCCACTGTGACACTATGAAAGCACTTTTCTTTCATTTGACATTTGTGACTGGCATTTTGAAAAAGAAAGAAAAGTGGCATTCAGTCAAAGAGACCCACCAGCCATCTATTTGGGTACAGAGCAGCATCAGAGCAGGATCTTGGCTCTCTTGACCCCATCTACTGCATGACTAGTGTCTGTGGAGTGAGAAAGAAGACTGTAGTCCACCTTCATCAGCCTCTGCGCTCTGATCAATGCCTGCATATCATACAGTCCAGTCAGTCATATATGCAGAATAATCTGGGCATGACTACGGTTCAGTCCTGAAACACTGAATCAAAAATTTCAACCAAAAGCATGTCATGGACACACAAAATACTGTATGCAACATATGACATTTAACATGAATTTGTTTTTTTGGGCTGTAAGTCTTATCAAAAGTTCTTACGGGGTCTAATGCAAGGAAATGCAATGGTGAATACAAATGATAAAATGCAACTAAACATAATCAATAGTCTGAATCTGTGTCTCATCATTATAATATAATAAAATATATATTTTTTTAAAAAGAATAATCATTAGTATTAACCTTAAATGTTTCTGGAATAATGATGGTGTTAAATTTAAAAATGCTTTTAAATTAACCATTAGTTTAAGCCTTTTTTGAGCATAAGGAATTATAAAAATAAATAATAATAAAAACATTAAAAAAATATGCTGCAGTGTAATATATTTTAAATGGGTTTGATGCATCTTTTGCATCTGCAGTGCAATAAATGAGTAGCTGTGCCCTTGGTTATCGTAAATGTAAAAAATATGCATACATTTAAAATCTAGATTTGGGTGATGTGTAACATCCGTCATTATTTCATGTGATTGTTTTCTCACTTGTAATGAATTTACACTACCCTTCACATAAACAACTCCTGCAATGTCTGTGTTATGAGGCTGTGTGGTGTTTGCGGGCGATACAGCTGGCATGAGAACATCTTCAGTGTAATGACTGCAATCCATTACTAAATGTGTGTGTGTGTGTGTGTGGGGGGGGGGGGGGGGGGGGCAATAGAAAACACTAATCTGCATAATGCACACATACACAACTACTGAGCACTGCCTCAACTGTCAATACAAGGCTTGTTCAATAAAAAAACTAATTTATCATTTTTCATTTGCAGCAGCTATGGAGGAATAAGATTTCACTTGCCCGTGCAGTAGTGTGCCGACACCGATTAACTGTTTAACAAATGAATGATACAGCCAGAACCAAATGTGAAATGTCCTGATAAACAGATCATTCTCTGAGCTGAGATCAGGATCTGTGTTTGCTTGGAATGGAATGAATTATAATGTTTACATACTAAATATTTCAGAACATACCAGAAACATTTTCAAAAATTAATTGATGTAGCAAAGAGAGTTTTGTTTTAAAGGAATAGTTTGACTGGAAATGTAAACCTTTCATTGTTTATTCATCTTTGTTCTTTCAAACCTGTATGACTTCCATTCTTCTGTAGAACATAAAAGGAGAAATTTTGGATGACATCTCTTCTTCTCATGCAGTTCCAATGAATGGAGACTGGAGCTTTCAAGCCTCAAAAAATGCAAATGCAAGATAAAAATAGCATAATAGTAGTCTGAATGACTAGGACACAAACTAAAATTAAAGTTGTTGCCATTTAATTACGCTGTTAACTAATGCAAGTCAAGTCATCGGTTTCCCGTGGTCTTTTCCTGGTGGTCGTCTGAGACCAGGTCTTTACAGGGGATCTGTATCTGGGGCTCTAGTTGTCCTGGTCTCCGCTGTCTTTCAGGGCTGTAGAGGTCCTTTCTAGGTGCTGATCCACCATCTGGTCTGGATACGTACTGGATCTGGGTGACTACAGTGACCCTCTGATCTGGACACAGACTGGATCTGGTGGCTACGGTGACCTTGGAATAAGAGAGAAACAGACTAATATTAGCGTAGATGCCATTCTTCTGATGTAGAAAGTACATCGGGAGTTATAGGAAGTGTTCCTGGTTCCGGTTTACCTTATTAATGCAGCCTAAAAATGAATTTAACGAATTTGGATATTAGAAGTGTATAATTGTGTTATGTGCAAGCCAGTTTAGAGAGATGTGTCTTTAATCTATATTTAAACTGATAGTGTGTGTCTGCCTCCCGAATAATGTTAGGTAGGTTATTCCAAAGTTTAGGCGCTAAATAGGAAAAGGATCTGCTGCCTGCAGTTGATTTTGATATTCTAGGTATTATCAGATTGGCTGAGTTTTGAGAATGCAGCGGACGTGAAAAACAACAAGAGACCATTCTAATACTTTGGTGCTAAACCATTCAGGGCTTATAAGTAATAAGCTAGATTTGAAAATGCTTGGCTGCATAATTTCAATACCATCGACATCAATTCCATCTAGAGTATTAAATCTAGAGTATGATTTCGATAATGAGTAGGTCCTGAGATGTGTTGTCTAACCCCAGTAGAGTTCAGAATGTCTACGAATGCTGATCCCAATGCATCTTTTCATTGTCAACATGGATATTAAAATCACCAACAATTAAAACTTTACCTGCAGCCAGCACTAACTCGGATATAAACTAAGTATATTCTTTAATAAAGTTTGTATGGTCCCCTGGTGGCCTGTATACATTAGCCAGTACAAACATCACAGGGGTTTTATCATTTAAACTTGTTTCTCTGGACAATGTTATATGAAGCACCATTACTTCAAACAAGTTATACTTGAAGCCCGCCCGCTGAGAAATCCTGAAAACATTTTTTACTGCAGGCATAACACAACAGCTTGTAGCTATCATGTCTGGAAGTCTTAAAGACCACATTTCTTACAGAATTATTATGGATTTATACAGTCAAAAGCAGTGTTGAGTACTCGAGACTCGGACTCGGTCTTGGACTCGGTCTCGAGACCGTATTTTAATGGTCTCGGTCTTGTCATGGACTCGTGTGCATTTTGACTCGGTATTGACTCGGACTCGAACATATTAGGAATCGGACTTATGCCCGAGTCCACTCGAGTCCCAATCCAAATATTTCATGATTATTACTGTATGTTAATGTTTATTTAAATTGATGTATGATTGACACATCCAATGACTGGTGATTTTCTTTTGACGTGAGACGTTAAGCCAGCAACACACTGGATGCGTGGCGCAAGCGCCTCAGCTGCGTGGCGTGTCTGTTTTTAATTCGGCTCCCATGTTAACAGGTTAGATCTTGCAGACTGCCTGCTTGAGACGCGCGTCCCAGGCGCGGCTCGAGCCGCGCGGAAAACGCGCGCATGCTAGAAATAGAACCGACGCCTATTTTTCACGCGACACGCGTGCATGTTGGAAGCGTTTCCAGGCAAAATATACTAGGAAAATGTGTTTATATGTCATTTTTTACACAAATACATATTAATTCATGACATTTTGATATTTGAAAGTCTATAGGTTGACATAAATTCAGATATAAATGTAATTTTAAAAATAAATTAATAATGATCGATTTTCAAATATTGCACCTGTCAAACATACTCTATTTTGCCGTCAATACTGTTGACGGTGTCTTATCAGTAGGTGTGTAAAAAAATAAAAAAATAAATTTGATATTGTAATAAAAAAAATAAAGAGCCTGGTTTTTTGGCGGCCTCCCTCTATGTCACCTACAGCCGCAGCAGCGCGCCAAGCGCCGCGTGCAGGCACGCTTCTGGTGTGTAAAGACACAGAAAACGCGAAGCAGCCACCACGTTTCTGGCACGCAGCAGAGACGCCACGCAGCCAGTGTGTCACCGGCCTTAAGTTACCCTCCTGCCTCCGTAACCAAAATAACTTCGACTAGTGTGTATTTTACCCTGCATTAAAATGCACCATGCAGGGAAATTAGCATTAGATTATCCGTTGCTGTTACAGAAAGTGATGAAATGGTAACTGTTGTCAGTCCCCGCTTCCTCTGCGCCAGTAGAGAGAGTTTTTAGTTGGGGTGGATTGATCATGAGACCACATCGCGCTTGGTTGGGTAGCTGAATGGTGTCCTCACTTATTTTTTTGAAAAGTAATTATGCCCATCTTTAATCTTCACAACATCTAAAGTGCACATAATCCAATACATTGTAAGGATATTAGCATTCATTAGTTAAGCTTCAAGGTTAAAAGTTATGTAAAAGCTGTTACAGTTGAACATTTACAGGTATAGTGGTACAGTAATGTTACTTGTACTAGAAGTGTTATGTAGAATTACAATATAGAGTCGTACAGTAATATTATGTGTACTAGAAAGGTTATATGGATGTGTATAGTGGTACAACGATGTTATGTGAAAATGAGCACTCAATATTGACAAGTAACACTTCATAATACTAATAAAATTACCTTTACACCACATACTATGTGGCCCTTTTAACCTTTATTGTTTCCACCAAACATTTGACATACTCTTGAAGATTTCTTTAGGTCTTGTCTCAGACCCAATCTCTCTGGTCTCGGTCTTGACTCGGACTCAACCCTTTCTGAACTCGGTCTTGACTCGGACTCGACCCTTTCTGAACTCGGTCTTGACTCGGACTCGACCCTTTCTGAACTCGGTCTTGACTCGGACTCGACCCTCTCTGGACTCGATCTGGACTCGGACTCGAATGAGCTGGTCTCGACTTCAACACTGGTCAAAAGTAGCCAGGATGTTCAACTTCTGACAAAATTCAGCTGTTTTGTTTAGGAACGACATGATGGTAACAACTTGAATTATTTTTTTTTATTTAAATTTTTTTGTGAACTATCCCTTTAACACCACTATTTAAATGTAAATTCTGGTCAAGCAGAGAGAAAATGGCCAGCATTTTTCTCAGAAGCCTTATGCGATGAACCGTTACCAAGCCCATGACAACAGCGCTCAATATTGCATGGCAGGACTTGTAAGTGAAGACGGTTTGTGATTTGTTTCAGGGTAAATCCAGCAATATCCTTCCTTTATTGACTAAAAGCTTTTCATTAGGGTAAATAAAACAGAGAAGCCAAGTACTCCCACCATGAGAGCTTTTTGTCCCACTGCAGCACAATTAAAATCTATATTTCACAGTTGGTGAAGAAAAACATAACAAATGTTGAACAACAAATCATTATTTTGAATAAAAAACATTTAGGACGCACAGAGGAGAAGTACATCAAGCAGACAATTTTCCTTCGGTTTTGACCCACTGGCAGTATTCTTGAATTCATTTGTGTTATTACCAGGGGCATGGAACTCTCACACTCTCATGGTACAAGCTATTTAACAGCATCTGATGCATTCTATATGTGCATAGTAATTAAAGCCCAATTGCCCCCAAATTGGCGAGTGTCCTTCAAATGACCCAACCACCGGTGAACATTCAACATGTCACAAATCAATACGCATGTGATGCCTGAGCCAGTGTAATCAATGATCTGACAATAGCAGAGCTTTATTCATTCACATGAGGAACAACAACAGTGTCAGAGCTGACCTGCAGTGGTTATTATTAAGAGATTTTCGGGGGAGGGTTTGGTAAATTGCTGCACGTCCCCTCCCCCAAAATGACATTTTCTGAGGTCTGGGGCTTCATTTATAAAATGTATGCTGTGCTAAAAATCACACCAACATTTACAGTATATGTATAAAAATGGCCTTTGATGTGGATAAGTGCTTAGCGTCATGTCAGGGTCTAAGCAGACTTTGCATTTCTTGTGTCAGAGAGACACAGTACTGCAGGTATTTGGAAGTTTAAGCAATTTTCACCATTCTCAATGATTTGGACATTGACTTGAGTTCTTTTCAACATGTTCTCACTCCTAACACATATTGACACTTGGTCAGGTCTTTTTGACAGTTGAGGTAACCCTTTAGCATCATTTATTAACACTTAGGGTTCCCTTTTAGCATCACTTTTCATTGTGCAGGGCCCGCTATCGTTTTTAGTTGATTACCTTAATTTAATGGTTTGCATGCTTTTGTAAAAATAGAAATAATTTTATATAAATGTATTTTCACTGGAGCACCTTAACCCACCCCCACCCCTACCCTAAACCTACCCATTTCTGAACAATATATTAGGCAAATAATAGTACAGTCACAGGTATGTATTGCAAAAACTGACCATAAAAAGCAGTATAAAAGTATTACAAACAAGCCGAAGAATGAATCTCAGGAACACAGGACACAATCATCTAGTTTCTCGACAGTTCAACACTGTCAGACTTCAAGACCCCACAGCAAAGAATTCCGTTGTCCTACAGCTTAAAAACAGGTTCCAAGCCCTAGCGGACATCACGGAAGATCACGAGACTCATTGAGTAACACAATCAATGCAAAGGTGGGAAACCATCAAGACTGTGAGCAGAGCACTTTCGAGAAGGTTGCATTGCAAGTCTTCGGAAGCCATACAATACCTCTAAGCAAAGAAGAGAGTAAAATATTATTTTTTAATCACCGAAAATGATATCTCTTTATTAATGTGCTCACATCTCATTCAAAAAGATACTCAAGTACGTTATGCCATGTCCACACATACACAGGTATTTTTATAAACCCAGTTTTTGCTTCTTACATTTAAAAAAAAATCTCAGTCCACATGAAAAAGCGAAAGCATACTGTGAAGCACAGTCAAGAGCATGCCTAGCCAACAGGTGGCAATATAATCTCAACCGTAAAGCCATGTTGGCCAGTCAGAAGCCTGAAATAGTATCCAGCATGCGGCGATAACAGCACATGCTCCGACGTCAAAAATGATCGGTTTCAGTGACCTGGTGCTGCATTTGCATGTGGACGAACTGAATAGAAAAAGCTACAGTTTTGGAAATACCAGCGTTCGTATGGACAGGACCTTAGTGTCATGATTTTGCCCTCGTGTCCTTGATTTTCCTCTAGTCTTGAGGCAGGATCATGACAGGCCCGTGTTTTGTGTACAAGCACATGGCCTTGTCTTTGGGCCGTGTGCTTGTGTCGTCTCGTTTCCTTGCCCCGCCCCCTTGTTTTCCTAGTTTTGTCATTAATGCTTTACCCGTGTCACCTGTTATGCTATGATTAGTCTCCCTATTTCTATCCCCTTGTGTTCACTGTCCTGGGCGGTTCATTGTTAGACATTGTTACACTTTGAAGAGACGTTGTGAGTCCTGTGATTGTTCTTCTGTCGTAAGAGTCTTGTTAAGTTGCTTGTCTTTGCCCTAGTCGTTGTTTTCCCCCTCGTGGGTTTTGGTTTCCCCTTTTTGTCATCAATAAACCCTGTGTGTTGTGCATCCTGTCTGCGCTTGAGTTTATCCCTAACATCCACGTGACAGAATGAACCGCCGAACAAAGAACTCAGCAGACAGGATGCCCTCTGAACATCAGCGACAACTGGAGTCCCATAGGCAATGCTGGTTGTCATCCCCTACTGACAAGAAGAGGGTCACCCTCCCAGTCTCGTCCCAGGGTAGTTGGATCCTGCAGAACTATGCCCGGCTATGGGAGAGTTTCTCCCGGGAAGAGCCGCAGGTTTCCCCCTCGAGAACCTCCCCTTCTACCAAGCTGCCTGTGATCTCTGAGGTCGTCTCCTGGCTGTTACAACACAGGGGGATCAGGCACATCCCTCCCCGAATCCTGAGCCACCTCCCACACCCATCAGTCTCCACAAGAAGCGAGGGAGATGGTTCTCGAGAAAGAGAAGGAAGAAGGGTTCTTCTGGTTCTCCGTCCCTGTCTCCTCCTGAATCCGTGATGCCTCTCCAACCCGCAACTGTTCCTGAGAGTGCCGTTCCTGAGGTTGCTGCAGAGGAGGCTGTTCTGAAGACTGCAGTGCAGAAGACTGTTCCTGAGATTACTTCAGTAAAGGAGGATCCTGAACCAGCAACAGAGAGAACTGTGTCTGAGTCAGCAGTTGTGAGTGCTGAGGAGAGAGCCGCGGCCGACTCTGCTGCTGAAGCGGTGTTGCAGTCTGTTTCGGCTCGTCAAGAGATGCCAGTTGTCATTGCTGCCAAGACCCTGTCAGAATATTTGTCACGCCTAATCCTGATCCTAGAAGTCCCTGCCAGACCTGTCTTGTCCCCAGACCCCGTTCCTAGAGCCGCAGTGAGCGCCGATCCCGAGCCAGCCGCAGTGAGCGCCGATCCCGAGCCAGCCGCAGTGAGCGCGGTTCCAGAGCCAGTTTCTGTCCACGCTGATGCAGTTTCCAGAAGATGTTGTTGAGCGTCCAGAGGTCACTCCTGTCATGTCCACAGATGTTGTCAAGTGTCCAGAAGATGTTGTCAAGTGGCCACAGATCACTCCTGTCATGTCCACAGATGTTGTCATGTGTCCAGAGGTCACGCCTGTCATGTCCACAGATGTTGTCGAGTGTCCAGAGGTCACGCCTGTCATGTCCACAGATGTTGTTGAGTGTCCAGAGGTCACTCCTGTCATGTCCACAGATGTTGTCAAGTGTCCAGAGGTCATGCCTGTCATGTCCACAGATGTTGTCAAGTGTCCAGCCATCACTCCTGTCATGTCCACAGATGTTGTCAAGTGTCCAGAGACCACTCCCCACCACACACCACCCAGACCTGCCCGGACCCCTCGTTGTCAACCTTCGTCCCGTCCACCCAAGACTCCTGCACCACCCACCCGCCCTGGACCCCCCCCCCCCCCCCCATGAACTTTGTTGTCCCGCCTCCACCCCTTCCTTGTTTGTTTTTTCTGATTTTCCACCCTAACCCTGTCATAGTGTATTCTTTTTTACCTTTATTGTTATTTGTCATGTCTTGTTGGTTTGTGTCTGTGTCTCAGTCAGTCATGTCCCGCGTTTGATGTCCCCTTGAGGAGCGTCTGGAAGCCGCTCCTTAAGGTAGGGGTTCTGTCATTATTCTGCCCTTGTGTCCTTGATTTTCCTCTAGTTTTGATGCAGGATCATGACAGGCCCGTGTTTTGTGTACAAGCACATGGCCTTGTCTTTGGGCCGTGTGCTTGTGTCGTCTCGTTTCCTTGCCCCGCCCCCTTGTTATCCTAGTTTTGTCATTAATGCTTTACCTGTGTCACCTGTTATGTTATGATTAGTCTCCCTATTTCTATCCCCTTGTGTTCACTGTCCTGGGCGGTTCATTGTTACACTTTGAAGAGACGTTGTGAGTCCTGTGATTGTTTTTCTGTCGTAAGAGTTCCAGAGTGAAGAGTCTTTTGTTTATTGTTTGTTTCTAGTCTTGTTAAGTTGGTTGTCTTTGCCCTAGTCGTTGTTTTCCCCCTCGTGGGTTTTGTTTTCCCCTTTTTGTCATCAATAAACCCTGTGTGTTGTGCATCCTTTCTGTGCTTGAGTTCATCCCTAACCTCCACGTGACATTTAGCATGACACAATCGGAAAAATGGTTGCTTTAGGGCCCGATGTTGGTTTAAGTGCTCATGAATGTGTAAATAGTTTATGACTGTTTACACTGAAAAATCAAACAAAAAACATATATGCAATAATGACAATATTATTACCCAACATACAGTATAATTTAATCATAACTATACAATTCCAAATGACTTTGGCATTGACATATTGACGTCAAAGTTTCCTTATTTAAAGCAATGTCGAAAAATGCCCCAAACAAGCATCAATATGTGACGGGTTGGGAGACCAACCCGTCACTTCATAGTGTGGTTACCTCGAGTGTCAAAGACCTGACCAAGTGTGTGTGTGTGTGTGTGTGTGTGTGTATATATACACACACGCAAACACACACTGTATATACTGTACATAGTTTTAGCTTTATTCCAATTAACAATGTCTTAGATAGTTTTAGTTGATAACATCCCTGGTTAGCTGATCCCTTTGCATTGCAATTCCCCATTATCCATTTTTTAGAAGTGTTTTTTTATTTTTTTTGCACACATCTTGATTACTCATTCACACACCTCCGATTTAGTGCACACTCCAATGATCTCTATTTAATGGCAGATAATGTTGTAGTAAATGATTGTCAGCAATTGTAACGGTAACATTGTTCATTTGCATTTGTACTG
Source organism: Carassius auratus (assembly GCF_003368295.1). NCBI lineage: Eukaryota > Metazoa > Chordata > Actinopteri > Cypriniformes > Cyprinidae > Carassius > Carassius auratus. The sequence goes on from NC_039256.1 coordinate 10,603,595, forward strand.
ACAGTTTCTGATGCTTCTGAATGAATTATTCTGGAGGTCTGCTAAGTTTAGCGCCCTGCCGTGGAGATAGGTCAGACATCCCCCACATGAACTACATATAAAAATACATATTTTATGGCCTACATTGATGTAAGTTATGCTGCCGTAGTACCCTTGAGTCACTTCATGCACTTCATAGTGTGGCTAGTGTCAGACAAAATCAATGGAAAGGCACAATGTGGAATGATAAAACTTGCCTGTGAATGCTGTGAATGGAAGGAAGCCCTTGAATGGGTTTAATGTTGAGACACAGAGACCTTCCCTGCAGCTCATTGAAGAATCTCAAAAGGATGCTCTAAATGAAAGGCCATTGGCTCTGCATTAAACTCCCATAATTCACAATAATGAGCCTGTTTAGCGGCTTTCAGTTTAACGCAGGGGATGAATGCTGCCTGGCACAGTTGGCAGAGATGGGCGGTGCAGGGGCCAAGGCGCCTGTGAATGGGATGATTAGATGACCACACTTAGTAAGATCATCGCTCTAATTCATTAGTCAACCTCAGGAAGAGGAAATGGCCATATCATGTTCACACCCATTGATGAACAGTTTTGAATGGGACGGCCGTTTTTACTCTTGCCCTTCCATCTATTTTTACCATCCCTGTTCATATATACACTCTGGATTTCTCTGGTACCCTCTGAATTAATTGTCATTTTTCTTCCTGATGCCTTTGCTCTTATAGAACAAATATTCTAAAAAGGGTTTCCAAAAGGGTACAAAATAAGGGTTGAAACTTTTATGTTTTTTATTATTATTGTTATTATTTGCAACCCTGCTACTGTCTTTCAAATGTGTGATTGATATTTTCTAGCAAGAAACTAGAAATTATAAATTAATACAGTCAAATGGGTAACAGGGTTGGATTTGTATAAAAGGTTGCCATTAGTATTATGCTGGTCGCTTAGGGGCTTAGAAGCCAAATGATTTCCAAATAATGGTTTGCAGATATTGGTAATCTTAGGAAAAAACAAGGTTGAACAGTGAATCATATTCAAATCAAGATTGCAAGTTTGCATAAAGCTGTCAATTATCAGTTCATTAGTTCGAGACCAAATGATGGTTTGTAGTTACTGATGATTTTCTCATAAAGTTATCAAAATGGTAACAAGGTGGAACAAATTTAAACAAATTAAAATAACAGACAGTTTTGATGTAGAAAATAATATAGACTGGATTCTGTCCAAATAACAGGGTACAAAATTGGACTTGAAACCTCTTGGACTTAAAAATAAATTATTATTTTCAACCCTGTTAATGTCACTTTTGAATACAGTTTACAATGGTCAAACATTGATTTGTGTTTGTTTTATAATAAGAAAAAATCGAATAGAGATACCATTTAAATTAATACAATTAAGTAAAGACATACATATATAAATACCGGAATGGGTAACATGGTTGCAGATTTAGTTTGTAAAAAGTTGGGCTACTATGCCACATGACTGTCTGTAGTTATTAACAGGATAACAGGGTTGAACAGTGAATAACAGATTTTAAAATAAAAATAATGTGCCGTTTAGACAGTAGATTACCTTATTTAGACATTATATAAATAAATAAATGAATGAATAAATATTATTTGCAACCCTGTTAAATTCATGTCTAAATACAGTACAAATGTACATAATTTGTATGATTATGATATTTTCTAGCAAGAAACACAAAATAAACATATATTTTTTAAAAGACAGAATTAATTAATTAATAAATACATACATACTTTACATACAGTACATACATACATGGGTTGCAAATTAATTTATCTATATTTAGTATATTTGGAAAATCGGAAGTGGTAACCAGGTTGAACAGTGACAGGTATAGCACAGAGGGTTCTCTGTCTCACCAAATGGATGTGTTTAAAGACCAAGACTATTATTGATTTTTAAGTCCACTGATGTGACAGTCCAAAAATGATCAGCTGTACAGTAGATCTTTCACACAAGCATCTCATGTGCCGCTGCATCAGAGGCTAAATTATGCATGAGGTGGATTTAATCAGCTGTGACACAATGACAGCTCAGGACACTTGAGACAAGACCTAAGGACATGAAGGTTATTTTTAAAAAGGACTGAACAAAAACAGGCTCTTTATTTTACTCTGCGACACAGAGTGGTCCTGATAAACTGAATGCAGTAATGTGTTATGTCGCCTCAGAGGACAAAGAGCTAATTCTCTACTTTCCATGTGGAAAAGCAGCTCAGAGCAATTCCAAGGTGAGCGCATGTGTCTTTTGTCAGAAGCATGTTTAGAGACATATAGTGGTAACTATACAAAAAGAAGCAGATTGCTTTATTATGTCCACTGCTAACTGAACCTGGAATAAGGCCGTTCACACACCTACCTACCAACAGCTCCGGCAACCATGGAATTACTGCTAGGGGCACTTATATATATATTAGAAATGTTATACAAGACAAAATGACCTGCTCTTTGCTTCAAACAGCCAGCTAGCACATGATTACTGTAATGTTGCCGTATATATCAAGCAAACATGTAATGTGTGTGAGCAAAGTTGCAACACACAGAGAAGATTATAAAGCAATGAAATTATGAGGAGCTTAATATGACATCAGTATGAGGAGACATGTATCAATCTGCATAATTAACATGAAAATAACAGATTAATAAGACCGAGCAAACACACAGGTTGAATTTAGTATTGACATTTGCTCACAACACACACTGGGCAAACAATATTATATTAGATTTAACTTTGCATTTAAGATCCTGAAACACACACAAAGTCAAATGCTAATTATTTGCATGTAATTATTGCACAATTAATTTGCAGCATATGGGGGTTTAATTAAATAAGCAAATATGTTAATTAATGTATTTAATGTGGCTCCTTTGTAACTATGGAAACTTTCATAATTCTTTGCTTATTTAATTCAATTTTGGATTAAAGTTATAACACTACATATATATATATATATATATATATATATATATATATATATATATATATATATATATATATATATATATATATATATATACATATATATGTGTGTGTGTGTGTGTGTGTGTGTGTGTGTGTACTTTCGTTTGAACGCAAATACTGAACTTTGTACACTCACAGTATGCATGCAACATAAAACTGAAAAAGAATGAAAAAAAAAATGAAAAATATCAATCAATCGATCAGTCAGTCAATGAATATGTGCTGAGGCTAATGATCAGAAAAAGAGTACAATCATGTGAAAGGTTATGAAATTAATACTTTGTTTATTTGTTTTTAGGGAATTAGATGAACGTTGATGGTATCATAAGGCTCTGACTGGCTAATAATAGCTCCAGGATCAGCGGTCCCAAAAAAAGTCACACTTAACACGTATGAATGTCATGGTATTAGACCACAAATTATCAGAGCAAGTCACGTTTATTTCAAATCAAACAGACATCTGTAGACATCTCCCTTTTGCTGAGACCCCTGTTTGTCTTCATACATGGTGTATATGTCTACACTGGAAGACATGCGCGGATCTCGGTTTGAAGTGAAGCTAGATCAGCTAAGCCTTGGATAAATGGAAATAAGGCCATCATTTGTAAGTTATTCCCCCTTAATGGGTTTTTCTTACTGAACTGCAATGGTAATGATAACACAGCATGAGACTAACATTTTGTTGAGCTCAGGCTGGTTTTGTGTATTTTGTCATGTTTGTTCCTTCCTAATGGAACATTTCACCATTACCCTTTTGAAACATTACACTCCAGGAATCATGTAAATCAAAAATTAAAAGCATTATCTTGCTCCAGTTGCTGCGAGAGAGCATGAAACTCCCTCATCCGTTGTATTTTTAAACCTTTGATTTAATGTTTTTCGGGGGAGCGAAAGGTATACTAAGGTAGATTAGATGTTGAGATTTACTTGATATTTTTCTTGCCTGGAATAAAAGTGTCCTCACATCATTTTATGAGTCATATGGCTGATGTAACAGATAATTGAATAGCATCCATCCACAAGTGTGGGCTATGTGTTTTTTGCGGAGGTGTTTACTGTCCTGTGCATGTGTGTGTATGTGTGTGTGTGTGTACTCGCTGGCTCCAGCAGTCTGTAGGCTGTGCAAATGAAAAACAGTGCTGAGAGCCCCTACACCCCGCTGCATGCATGCTCTTTTATAGATATGCTTGACATGCTGCTTTGCATTTTGATTTTCACATCGGCTGTCTGGCCGATTAGAACTGTACTTGGCTCGAGATGGTTTTAATTAAAATAAACACACCACATCAAAGATTCTCTCCCTCCTCAACGGTTTCAGCAAAACACACTTAGGACACTTCCAATCTATCTTCTTTATTACACAATACAACAAGCGCATGCACTGAGAGGTGGGGAATTTGGTCCAACCGTGTGTGCCGGTAGCTGTGCATTATTAAAGATGAGCTCGTCTGCTCTTAGTGTGAGGTGAGCAGAAGCAAACACTCATCAAACGATAAGATGGTATTTATTTTGGCTGTGGCAGAGGACTATGAAGATTAAGTATCCAAGAAGACGTCGCTCATTAATGTGCGCTCATTCCCAGCTACAGCCCAGGGAGCGACTTTTCTCAGGAGAAAGCAATATCTGGCTAATGAAACATGAAGTATGAGTAAACTAACCGAAAGTCAATGACATTGTCTGTTCCTTTTCCTGTTCCTCCGGTGTTTGCGTGGTGCAGTTGAACAGAAACGAAACTCGCTTTGATGTTTCCAAATGATCTCTCTCACGAGTCTGATGAGATTTCTGGGGAAAATTCAGGAATTTTCCATAGTGTTGCAATATAAAGTCCAGCGCTCATCTGCAGTGCTCTTATCATGGTGGATTCTCTTCATTTCAGAGGTGATTCAGCTGCAGACAATGGTAGATATTAACATATATAAATTCACAGATGCTTTTATTCAGAGCAACATACAAATTACAAAATTAATAATAATAATTAAAAAAAACACAAACAATTAAGGTTGAATTATTCCTATTAGCTGTCATTTCTGCACCACTAATAAGTCCACAACATAACTATAACTTGCAGGTGCCAAGTCCTGTTGGAAAATGAAATCTGCATCTCCATAAAGTTGGTTAGCAGCAGGAAGCATGAAGTGCTCTAAAACTTCCTGGTATACGGCTGCGTTGACCTTGTACCTCAGAAAACACAGTGGACCAACACCAGCAGATGACATGGCACTCCAAACCATCACTGACTGTGGAAACTTTACACTGGACCTCAAGCAATGTGGATTGTGTGCCTCTCTTCTCTTCCTCCAGACTCTGGGACCCTGATATCCAAAGGAAATGCAAAATTTACTTTCATCAGAGAACATAACTTTGGACCACTCAGCAGCAGTCCAGTCCTTTTTGTCTTTAGACGCTTCTGACGCTGTCTGTTGTTCAAGAGTGGCTTGACACAAGGAATACAACAGCTGAAACCCATGTCTTGCATACGTCTGTGTGTAATGGTTCTTGAAGCACTGACTCCAGCTGCAGTCCACTCTTTGTGAATCTCCCCCACATTTTTGAATGGGTTTTGTTTCACAATCCTCTCCAGGGTGCTGGTTATCTCTATTGCTTGTACACTTTTTTCTACCACATCTTTTCTACCGTCCCTTTCTCCTCTCTATTAATGTGCTTGGACACAGAGCTCTGTGAACAGCCAGCCTTATTTGCAATGACGTTTTGTGTCTTGCCCTCCTTGTGAAAGGTGTCAATGGTCATCTTTTGGACAACTGTTTAGTCAGCAGTCTTCGCCATGATTGTGTAGCCTACAGAACTAGACTGAGAGACCATTTAAAGGCCTTTGCAGGTGTTATACTGTATATATAGTGAAATACTTTTGTTATATATTACCAAATATAATTCTCCTTGATATGTATTTTTATTTTTATTTTTTTATGTTTCTTTTTTACTGTGAGAAGTGCATTAACCATGATTTTTGACTGGACCAGCATAAAAAAATGCACTTAAAAAAATGATGTTGTCATTTCACTTTTAAATGTACATTATGATTGTGAATGGACCTTAAGTCTAAGGGTCTTTTGTTATCATTTATTTTATTCAAAATTTTAAAAATCTGTAGTATGCAAGTTTGACCAAACAGGAAATGAGATCATTAAAACTAGCTCTTTCATCACCATAGCCTATGAGTTCAGTCATATCTTTAGCCTTGAGCAATTATTGACTTCATCATCATTCTTTCAGAGCAGGCAGTGAGATCTCTCAGTTGTCTCGGAGCTCTAACCCCGTCACAGAGAGGATGCTTAGCAACCCTGCTCAAATGGCGCTCCGGAGGTGGCACAGCCGTCACAGCTCGCATCCCAAATGCGGCCCAAACTGGCCGTGGCGTTTCAATTAGCCACCGTGAGGAGCATAGGAGCAGAGAGGAGATTAGAAACAGCTAAATTCAATTACAGCTAAGCTTCCATGTGTAATGCTTCAAACTTCATCCTGTTAAGATCTGGTTAAGAGTACAGCCGAAAGGACGCTTACTTGCTGCATGATTCCTGCACTCGGATTTCTGCGTCTGAGTGAACTGCATCCATCCTAAAGTGAGACAACATTACACAGCCAGAGATTCCAGTCAATAAGCATAGAAGACATCAAACCAACAAACCAAGAAAGGAAAACTCACAGCTCACAAGACACAATGGAGCTCTCAGATGTGGTTTAAGGTTCAACTTTGTTTCAGATTTGTCTTCTGGGGAGAAATTAAAAATTAGACAATTAACCCTTCGCAAAACTCTTCTACCTTTGGTTACAGTTGCTTACTTGGAAAAGCTTTATTCATGATTTTCAGTAAAATTTTCTCATAAAATAATAATAATAAATAAAATGAATGTAAATAATTCTTACATAGACTGAACTGAATTCTGACATTTACAAATTGCTTTTAAAGTGCTTTTAATTGTTTAATTGCCTGGTAAATGACTAGAAATGGCTACATTTGACTGTGGAAACTCTGTAGTTACAAGCAACACTACACTATTGAAAAAATGGAAAAAACATGCTTTATGCTATTAACAAACCATTAATTATGGCTCTAGCCTCAAAATCCTAGTTTGCTGCTAAATAATAGTTAGTAAGGTAGTTGTTAAGTACACGTATTGGGTTGGATTAGAGATCTGTCTGTCTTTCAGTCTATCTGTCTGTTATTCACTGTTACTATTTTTCCTAAACCCATAATAAGATTATCAAGCAAGATTGTAAAACCATTATTTGGCCCCAAGCTTGTAAGCCCCTGAGTGACAACTTAATACAAACTGCAAACTTTTATACAAATTCCAACCCTGTTCCCCATGTAATTGTATTTTTTTAAATGTGTATTCGATGTTTATTGCTAAAAGTAACACACATTACACGTTAAAGTTACAATTTTGCAGATATTTGCAGTAAAATATCCAAAAACCACTAGGCTAGTGTTATATATTTTGTCCAGCTAATTACTGACAATATATCTAATGTTTTCAACTAATTGTAAATCATGAGAAAATTCCCATTTTAAACAGTGACATGGGGCAGTGTAGTGGCCTGTCAATGACGTTAGTTACCCTTTATTACCACCTTTACTGACGTAGAAACGACATGACAACAGTGTTTGTACAAATGCGGAAATAGCTTCGCGTCTAACTTCAACTAGAAAGAGATAACAATCTCACTTGTGTTTTACTCGACAGGTGAGTTGTTTTGATTCATATCTTTACAGAAAACGTATGCTATTATAACGTTTGACAAGATTAATATTATGGGGCACACACACCAAACACCGGGCATCGCGTCTCTAGACCCGCGCGAGGGAACATGACCATGATTTATCTTTCCGTCTCATTGATGGCCGTCAGAGAAAACAACAAATCCCATCGTTCCAAGCTCCTTCTTAGCGTCATCAAACCACGCGATTGTTATTGTTTTGGTAGTGCGCCCTCTAGTGGCAGGTCCTACAATCTGTACCATTAATCACACATTAGAAAGACAGTAGCAGGGTAGCAAATATTATTAATAATAATAATCATTCAGGATTTATTGTTTTGTAAGATGAATGTCATATTTCACTTTTTTTTCTTTTCTTTTTTTCTTGGAAGTACATAATAAGAAATCATTTTTACATTTAAATTATTTGGTATCTTGAAAAATCAGGGCAGTTTGAGACATCCTTGAGATCTTGAAGGTCCATCAGACACCAATGACAGATCTCCTAGATTGTTTTCCATTTCATTAGAAACCTGCTCATGCTTGTTGGACATGAGTGTCAGAGTAGTTTTGAGTTCAATATATGAATGAGGGGAACCACATTATCAAAATGTGATGCCAACCCCTGAGTGAATGTTTGGAGAGAAAGCAGACGAGCCCCTGACAGAGTGCCTCAAATAGAGACATTTCAGTCCTCACAGCCTGCAAATAATCAGGCAGGCATCTGTAGGACCGTACGCTCACCAGTGCTCAGGGTTTTACAGCATGTTCAAATTCAGCAGGCTCAAAGTGATGATTAGCACTTAGCAGTGCAATCAGAAATGACCCACACCGCCCACATTTCAGCAAGCAAAAATTTATAATCACAATACAGAAATCTTGTCGTCAGAATTTATGTTCCATCCAGTATGACTTTAGCTGCAATCCCACCCAGCTGTGGCTTATTTACCTAAAGAAGCGAATGCAATTTATGGGGGTCCACACAGGGGTCACGGAGATATCAATAAAACACAATGGCTGTGCCAAGGATATCAGCACAGCCTGTTACGCTCAAGCAGATGCAGGGTTTTTCTGGTCCGCTAATGTCCTAGATGGTGACTGGCAAGGTTAGAGGGCCCGTCTGCTGTAAATTACCGTTGGCAGAGACAGGGCTTTTTTTTTTCTTTTTTTTTTTTGGCAATGACTCACTACAGGATGCATATGCAAATGCAGCAGGCAAGTCATAGAATCATTCCAATTCAGTCTCAAAGTCAATTAACTTTGCCACTCTAATTAACTGTCAAAAACAGCTAAAAGAGTGAGAAAGCCATTATGTGTATTGATAAGTGGCACAGATAGCTCAGCCGGGTGTCTGTTTATGGGTGCAGACAGCTTTGTCAGGCTTGTCAGAGTTCTGCGCTTCTTCCACAGTTTGTCCGTCTTGGGTTTTGATGTCTGTGGAAAACTTTTGTGCTGACTTTGAAGAAGTGGATGTAAAACTTGTCTAATTCTTTGGAGAATGTTTAGTCAGATTTAATCTCTTAATTTCCATACAAATGCGGATCCAGACGGGCATGGGATCTTTTGATGAATCTTCAATGAATTCTGTTGCACCCATTCAAATTCTGTCTGGCGGCCAATGAGAGATAGCACCTCGATTAATCATGCTGTTCACAATATAATGATGTATAGTGCTGTGACAGTTGTCTGGTTTTCAGTAGGAATGCTGCAGTACCTAACTTATAATCTGACTTTCATTTGACTGTCAAACTAGCAAGGAAGTCCTATTCATTAAACATATAAAATATCACATGTACACTAAAATGTAAAGAGGGGCCAGTGTACTGTATACTTGTGAAGGCATTTTCTCTATTGATTTGTTTTGTATAGTGTTTTAGGATTAAAATAATCCATAAAGTTAACTTTTTTTTTTTTTTCTTACAGTGTACTGGGATTAATATTAACAGTATTTTACCTTTATACACTAAAAAGCTTACATTTGATGTAATTTAATATAATTATATTATATATAAATATATATATATATATATATATATATATATATATATATATATATATATATATATATATATATATATATATTACTTTTGGAAGTGGAAATGAGCAAGTTAATTGGCAAGCATTGACAATGATTTATTTATTTCACCAATTTATTTATTTATTTTAATAAATGTTTCTTCTGAGCTTAGCATTGCAGGACGTTTAATCCATATTTGGCCCAATCCTTGAAATAAAATAATTTCTGTTCAGTTATATTTTTGTATTGTCTAGCTTAAACATTGTTGATTCCAAACATTGTTCGGTTAATTCTGTGCAAAACTCAGTGGATTGCATTATTTATTTTTTAACCTTTGTTGTCTAAACCTATGAACGGCACTCATAGTAACACATTAACAAAGACATCATCAATCAAATAAATAAATAAATAAATAAAAAATGTAAAAAATTCCCAAGGGTCATTTGTTGTTTCTTTGGGGATTTAATGTTATTCCAGCACTGATCGTTGGAGATCTCCTCAGAGGAATAACAGTAGAATTTAATTCCCTTGTAATCGGACCTTTTTGAAATCATCCTGTAACTCTGTGCAGTCTAGTGAGCTTTAACAACTCTTTTTAACAAATCTCACTTGATCTGACCATATTGCACTTGAATAGAAATAGCAGGTGACCAGTTGTTTGCAGGTCAGGTAAACTCCATGCCTAAAAAAAAAAAAAAAAAAAAAATATATATATATATATATATATATACATTTATTGTTTATTTTAAATGAATAACAAGCAGTGATGCATACTTCTTTATATACAATAGTGCTCAAAATGTCTGTGATATCAGTATTTTTTATTTTTATTTTTTATAAATAGATACTTTATTCATCAAGAACGTTAAACTGATCAAAAGTGACAGTACAGCCATTTAAAATATTGTGTACTCATATAAAGTTTCTATTCCAAATAAATGCTGTTTTTCTCAATAAACTCAGTTTATCAAGGATTACTAAGGAAAAGAAATCACTTCCATACTTAATTAAGCAACACAATCATTTTCAACCAAAATTAAAAACAATCCGAAATGTTTCTTGAGCAGCAAGTCTCAGCATATTAGAATGATTTCTAAGGATCATGTGAGATTGGAGTAATGCAAAAACATTATGCTGACAACTTTAAATAAATATAATAATAAAAATATAATAATAATCAAAGTTATATAATATAATATTTCATGAATATCTGATTTTTACTAATTATTTCATAGAGTCAGTGTGGTGTAACTTACATACATGGACCTTCACTACTCACTAAGTGGCTTCATCAGCTGGGATCTGATGATTGGTGATCTCTTCATATTTAGGGACCTCATCTAGCAAAAGTCATGTGAAGATAATAAATAGCAGCTTATTAGTGCTGGAATCATGAGATTAACTGAGAGATTAAGGGGTAACACTTTAGAATAAGGTTCCATTAGTTAATGTTAGTTAATGTATTAATTAACATGAACAAACAATGAATAATACATTTATTACTGTATTTATTCATCTTCGTTAATGTTAGTTAATGAAAATACAGTTATTCATTGTTAGTTCATGGTAATTCACAGTGCATTAACTAATGTTAACAAGCACAACTTTTGATTTAAATAATGCATTAGTAAATGTTGAAATTAACATGAACTAAGACTTATAAATGCTGTAGAAGGATTGTTCTTGCTTAGTTCATGTTAACGAAAGTAGTTAACTAACATTAACTAATGGAACCTTATTCTAAAGTGTTACCGATTAAGGATATAATCATAGGTACTGTATAGTGAGAAGCATCAATGGCCTCCTTAACTTCTCTCTGAGACGCTCTGTGCTCACTGTCTAAAATCTTCATTTGACTGTCCTTGAGCGCGTGCTCCTTGTCCTTTAGATGCAGATGCACTTCTGTGTTTTGTCCGCAGGGCTCTGTCCCTCTGTGTTGTGACATGCGCTCACACTTCTCCTCATCGCAGAACTGCATGGATGATGGTACTCTGTGTTTGTCCTCTGTGTAACCCGTTTAAAATGTATGTTGTGTTTGTTGATGGTCCTGTATAGTTTCTCAAATCAAGAAATGTAGGAAATGTTTTGTTGATTTTTTGCTTTTCAGTGTCTTTTTTGTGACCCTGTAGCACAAAACCAGATTTAATTATTTTCAAAATTGAGATTTATTTTCATCTGAATAAATAAGCTCTCCATTGACTTATGGTTTCTTAGGATAGGACATTATTTGGCCGAGATACAACTATTGGAAAATCTGGAATCTGAGTGTGAAAAAAAAAACTCTAAATACTGAGAAAATGGCCTATAACTTTGTCCAAATTAAGTTCTTAGCAATGCATATTACTAATAAAAAAAAATAAGTTTTGACAATATAGGTAATGAAATTTACTAAATGTCTTTATGAAACATGAACTTTATGTAATACCCTAATGATTTTTGGCATAAAAGAAAAATGTATAAATTTGATTGTACTATGTATTTTTGGCTTTTGCTAAAAATATACCTGTTCTACTTATGACTGCTTTTGTGATCCAGAGCAGTGCTTTAAGTGGCTCAAAAGAAGTATCGGTACTCTCTTTCTCTCTATCTCTATATATAATTAAATTTATGCATTTAGCAGACACTTTTATCCAAAGCGACTTACAGTGCATTCAAGCTATCAATTTTTACATATCATGTGTTCCCGGGGAATCAAACCCCCAACCTTGTGCTTGCTAGCTCAGTGCTCTACCAGTTGAGCTACAGGAACACTCTATATATATATAAACAGCTAGTTGCTTGGTTACTTTTGATGCCTCAACCCCTAATGATTTGAAGTCCAACAATTCAATAATTCCTTGATTTACTTTCATAATTGTAAAGGTTTTGCATACACATGGAAAATGGAAAAGTCTACATTCAGCAGATGGAAATATATAATAAATAAATAGTTTTTAACTCGTTATTAATAGTATTACTGTTTCATTTTGCTCTCCATATACGGGATATCAATCACAATTATTTTATCCAATTGACTGCCATAGATTTTACCAGTAAATAATATCAAGAAATAAATTACAATAAATGGTATTAATACATTTTTTAAATGAAAATGCTAACATATATATAGGAGCATTATGTTATGGTCCATGGCTTGAAATATCTGTCTAGAATATTCTGGATAGCAGAATACTCATGGCTTTAAGACTGAATGAAAAAATCAGGATAAAACACAGCCATTTTAGTTTATATTAAAGTCTCTTCCATAGACATACATCATGTTGACTGTAAATGAATTAAACTGAACTGAGTACTCCCTACCATAGTGTACAGGTAAAAAAAAAACATGCTGAGAACCCATTTCTCAAGTTCATTCTCCCGTCAGAGTGCTAGGGAGTGCATGCAAATATTGTGCATCACAAACCATAATTCTTATTTTTTAATTCAACATCAATTCACAGAAAAAGTAGCTCTATCTGGAGATTGCTCTGAGCAAACATGCATACAGCGCCTCATATATTATGAACTGGACACATTGTGCGGATGAGGAAGCCAGACGTGCTGAACATCACATCCATTCATTCGGAGCCATCCTGTGATGGCTGACACGGCACGCTCTTCTGGTGTAGACGGGTCGTATAGTGCAGATTTTATTTAAAAAAAAAATTTAAACCATTTGCGCAGCGTTTTTCAGAAAAGTCATTTAATGGGGTGGGGAGCAGTGTGATGGCAGCTGCATGCTGGGAGAGCAGACACAAGGCTTTTCATGCCACCTGGGCCGGGCAGAGCAATTGAGCCGTGCAAAGCCTGAATAGAGGAAGTGCAAAGAGAAGTTCAAGCAATCTGCAGTACAGAAGAGTTGCCCAAAAATGTTGACTTTGTTGCATTCGTGTCTGTGTTCACCGCCTGTGATAAGGCTTTCGAGGGGCGGTGTCACGTGATCTCGGCCCTGAATGAATGCATTTGCATAATCCGCAGTGAATTACTCTGGCTATCACCTTTAAAAATCTGCATTTTTTAAATGCATGTTTATATCTGGAAAAACACTGTCAGAATGTTCTGCTCAAAAGTACATTGGGTCTTTGCAACAACCATGAAACAGACACACACAATATATATATAGATTACATTAGACATACAAAATTTGATTAATATTGCTGCCACTCTTGAATATATTCTATGATTTCTGGTCATTATACAGGAACTAAGTTAATCCTTTTAGCAAACCACGTGCAAACCAAATTAGACCTTTCAGTCTATCAACTCACTGCTCATTATGGAGGAAATGTGAATATGATTTATTTAAAAACCCAGGGGAGCTATTATACATGATCTTTCATATCTGAATGATGTTTTTAAATTGTAATAATTATGCATATTAAAAATACAAACAACATTTAATACAACTATTTTATTCATTTATTATTTAAGGACACATTTTATTTTTTTTTTATTTTTTTATTTGTAAACAAACTAATCAGTAATTTCCTCTATATATATGATTTTTATAATGCAATTAATGAGCTACTTCTACCTAATCTAACTTATAAAGATTTGTTTTGTTTGTATGAATGAATGTATTACAGTATATATACTTCAGCATTATTTATTAACTTATTAATAATTAGGACATTTTTTAAACAAAAAAAATTAGATGTTACTCTTTTTAGTTTTAATTTCATAGATGTTACTGTATGAATATTTCAACATGGCCGGAATTCTGTATCGACCAATCAGCATCTGGGATGATTCTATCTGTTTTATATTCACCTCAAGTTGCATTGCAGATATGTTTTACTTTGCACAGTTGTTTTTCAAACTAGAGATCTAATCCAAAATGACAAAGTCACATTAATACTCTTTGTGCATATACATAATACTTCATTTGTGGGAAATTGAAGACGCACGCTGAATATATTTTATGTGACAGCATGTCAACACCTATGAAGCTCTGGAGTGTGAGCTAACGCAAAAATGATTGTTTTCCTGTCAGGATTTTCCATTCTTCAAGCCATTATGGAGGCTGCGGTGGCAAATAACTGGCAAGTTACAGCGCGGTCGGTGGGCAGCATCACGGACCCCCAGGAGTTCCGGCGCATCATTGAAGAAATGGACAGGAGACAGGAGAAGCGCTACCTCATCGACTGTGAAGTGGACAGAATCAATGTCATCTTGGAGCAGGTAAAGTCTGCATTTACCCCCTGCCTGTTTTTTAGCTTTTCTGGCAGTCTGGCTGGTTTGATGTCTCTTCCCTACCCATAATGCCCTGCATCTGAAGACTTGTTCGTTTAGCGAGAATCCAGTCCCTGATTTATTCATATTCCTGAAGTCCATCAGTCTACCGTGTCGTTTCCACATGGATGACCTGACAGAGCTGTAGATGGGTTCTCTGAGCGTACAATTAAACTGAATGTGTGAGCAGATATTGGAGCACTACTGTCCTCTTCTCTCTGGTCTCTAATAGATCGCCGCGGCTCTTTGATGTCTGTCTGTGAAGGGTAATCAGCCCCTGAACTGGAATGTGCTCGTTAGCACTAATTTAAATGTATTAGCTCCAGTAGCACAATACCTCCTCATTGAATCTTTTGTTCTGCTTGATTTTTTGAATCTGTTCTACGTTTAATTTTATTTTGATCCATAATATATATTAAGCATTAATTTATCACGGCCAGCAGTACTCTGGCAAATGATGTTGTCATTGCTGTAATTTTATTTTTAAAGACTGCTACAAATCAATAGAGTGCAACAGTAACTACCAGATTTTTCTGCAGCCTGGGTTCTTGAGATTATTTCCCCATTCATTTTCTCCATAGTGATTTCAGTAAAATCTTTCAATAGAGCTCTAAGCCTCAAACCACAACAGCCAGCTTTGAGATGAATCATAACTTTACAGCATATGCTTGTATTGATGTTAGTGTAAAAGTGTATTGCAAAATAGTATTTTAAAAAATGCTAAAATTAAATATGAGAAGATATTTAGAAAAATGTGAGTAGCCAAACTGTTGCTAGTCCCTATTGACTTCCATAAAATTGGAACAACTTGAAAGTGAGTAAATGATAAAATGAGATTTTTTGTTTGTTTGTTTGTTTGTTTGTTTTATGTTTTGTTTTACAAAATTAAATCTCACTGGTCCTGATTCATAAAAAACAAGCACACTTTCATTTAAGTACCAGTTCTCACTAGTTGTTTATTAGTATGAACATTACTAGCATGTCGGCTGTTTACTAGTGCTTATAAAGCAGATATTAGTATCAGTATTCGTAATTAGTTAATAGTTAATAGTAAGAACTAGTTCCCAAACTAAATTGTGACCAAACTTTCTTACATAAATTGCCATGTCGATTAAAACATGAAAATATCTTGAGCTTGTGTTCAATACAGACCTTGACTCGATTTCAGTGCTAAAATGCTCATTGCTTGATTTTGGCCTACAAAAATCAATTAAACAACCCTCTACAGTGTAATGTGCATTTATTCACAATTTGGCCCTTAAAACTAAATCTATGTCTTTTCAATAAGTCAGTGAAATATTTGTACCTTGTCTTTGCCTCTGGCTGTACCTTTCCTAAATGGTACAGCAGTTTAAGGGTGAAAACGAGCAGGCAGGAGAGGAATTAAGAAAATTACAGCAGAAATCTTATGTTATTGCCCTTGGGAACACATGTTTTAATCCCTTTTCCGACCTCATCATGTATTGGCTAAACTGGATCTAACTGAACTAATCTCCCCGGCCCTGCTGACACTGATAGCCGAGATAAGTTTCTGGACTGTGGCCCTTCAGAGACCTGCAGCAAGACAGCAGAACCGCGCTATAGAGTTCTGCTCACCATAATCCATCTGCATTTTGTGATCTCCAGCACAAACTGCGAATGGGAGCCGGCCTCCAGAGGGTTTCAACAGCTGAGTTAAGCTTCACGAAGAGCAATGGTGACAGCTTTTACTGCCCTGCTATACTGAGTATGTCAACCCATCGCAATAATTTATAAGCAAGTGCCCTTGCATTGGGAGTGCAGAGGGGTTTGTGCCTTTTCAAGAGGAAAACTAGCTTGTGATCTGGGGTTTAACACTCGAGATGTGTCATATTACTCTGTGAGAGCATGACGGCCTGTCAGAAGCAGAGTGACATTTCAAGTGTCATGTGTGAATATGGTAAATAGCGCAGCAAAATGGTACAAAATGCCAATATCTGCTTTATGAAGGATTTGATGCAGTCGCCAAGAGGATTCGGATGTGTCTCTGTAATGAATGCATATGGATGTGCATATTGTTCGATGAGTGTTTTTGTTGGGGCATTGGTTCAACCTGGGCTTTCTGCGCTGAAGTTAAAGACATCAACCTGTCCATCTTAATTTAGGGGATATGATGGGATGACTAAATGACATCTGGGACTACCTCTGAGATACAATGTGCAGCACTAGAGAGCCAGGATGTGTCTGGAGTGTAGGAGGAAAAATATTAAAATGCGTTGAGAGCCTGTTCTTCACTGAAGCCTTGCTAGATCTGCCACCATGAAGCATAAAGAACAGGTCCCTTCAGAGATGGAGATGTACCTTTGAATTCATTCAGTCTGTGCAATGAGGTGATATGTCTGGCAAAAATCCATATACAATAAAGGGCCAAATGGGAAATATAGATACAAAATCATAATAAAATAGATATAATAAAAAAAATCCTTAAAGTACATAAAATAAAATACAACTATATTTCTAAATTGATAGAAAAGGTTCATTCAACAAAATTGTTCAATTAAAATATCTAAGCATTATCTGTAGCTTAGCCGTCATAAACTCTGATATTTGATCAATGGGGAACGGTTATCAGCAATGAGCTGGAATTGCCCAGTATTCAAGTAAATGGTTTAGTAAATACATTAGTCTGTCACTTATTCCCTCATTGACCTCATTTTTATTTATTTTTTATTTTTTCGTGAATATCCTATAATCATTGATA
This sequence comes from Carassius auratus, assembly GCF_003368295.1. NCBI lineage: Eukaryota > Metazoa > Chordata > Actinopteri > Cypriniformes > Cyprinidae > Carassius > Carassius auratus. Next base: position 10,621,246 of record NC_039256.1, read on the forward strand.
CACTCAATGAAACAAATTTCAAATGAAAAGCTTTATCTGGTAAAAAAAAATAAAAAATAATAATAAATAGTATTTTCTAGTAAAATTTACTCCAATATTATCTTATTTTTTTACAACATTGAATACACATATATATATATATATATATATATATATATATATATATATATATATATATATATATATATATATATATCATGCATGCAAAATCTATGCAGTTTTGGTCTGACTTGAAATAAATCACACTTTAAAATGTACAAAAACATCATCATCATACATGACTCCTCATTAAGAAATGGTTTTGTGCCAACCTTGTTTCAAAAAGACATGTTTCAGGGTTGAATGTTGCATGAAGGTCAGTTTATAATGGCTAATATCAAACTTAAAGGGAAAGTTCATGCAAAATATTTTTCTCACCCTCATGGTATGATAGAATTCATTTATAAGAGAGCAATCCCTTTAGCCGTGCAAACAGAAGCAAGCTGAAAAAAGTATGACTCAAAATAAAACAATGCTGGAGTCATCTGAGGTAAATCCTAAAGACTGTGGCCTTAAAATCTCTTAAAAGCTCAGAGGCTCTGGAGAGCGTTTAACGTGTCACTTTAACAATCTAATGGGATTAGGGGGTTCGAGTTGTACCGCAGGAGGCAAACAGAGTGAGACGGAATGAAACAGGATTCAGGAACATCCAGCAGTCAACATAGTAAAGAGGGTAATCCGAAATCCTAATTAAAAATACACTAACAGTAATCCACACACTCCTTTTTCTAGTTTCGATAGTCAAATACGCTCAAGTTGCAGCTGCTGAATAAACCAGCTGTAATTCTTTCTTCAACCACAGAGACATGAATATGGGAAGAACAAATATAACACAGAACATCATGTACATTGAGCTTAGACATGACGAAGAACAACTGTATAAACATTAAGAAAGGAATGACCCTGTAGCATCTTGGCAGTTGCTGTAAATGTAAAAGCACACAAGTCTATTTATATACTATTTTCTTTAGATGAAAATATTATTAGACTTTTGCCTCCCCAAGCTCATTGAAAATGCATGTTTATGACTTGAAACTACTGTTCAACAAAACAGCTCAAACTCATGTTAAAAAAAACACGGTTGCACAAGCAAATACATTTTTAACATATTTTTTTTACAAATCAAATATGTTAACATATAACATATTTGATTTGTAAGCTTCTATCGTAAGCACTTATGGGTAGGTTTAGGGTTGGGTTTGGTTGGGTTTAGGGGTATTGTTATTTTCAACACGACAAAGCATTGACATTTTAGTGACACTCATTGGGGATTTGAAGTCTGAACTGCCACAATACCTACCTGTACCAAAGAAATAAAAACATGGCCATTGTCATTTCTCATCAAAAACTTACAAGACTAAAAATCAAAAAAAAAAAAAAAAATCTCATTAATAATTGTAGAAAAAACATAATAGGTCACTGAATTTTTCTAAACAATCATACTGAAAATGTGTCCAAATGTAAGTCACTTAATATTACTTTAAATGTAGCATATTTTTAAATTAGGGTGACCATATGGGCCATTCATAGGGGACACGTCCCAGCCAGGATTTTAATATTGCCTAAAATATCCAGGTTTTGGTTATTTGCACTATGCAGGTTGATCGTTGTGTCACATTCATGAGAGCTATAAAGAGCAGAGCAGACGGCTCCTTATGCTTTGAATCGCTTTCTCGTGTCTGTTCGTTCGTTTGACTTGAAGCATTGTGGCACACTTTGTTTTTTTGGGATTTGTGCACAGCGCATATTTGCACCGCTTTTATCGTTCATTCTAGATCTCATCTTCTAACACACAGCCCCACGATTGGTCGATTATGTACAATACCTGCATGTAATTGGTCAAAACAATCCCGTATGAAGGCGCATATGGTCACCCTATTTAAAATGCATGCACTTATTTATTAATGATATAAGTTTGGTTAAAATATAAAAGAGTGACAGGACAAATGGGCATCTGGCTCAAGGCTGTTTTAGTAGATGAACACATTTTTTTGTGCAACATAAAATCAGACAGATGGCCACCATAGTGATGTTGCTGAGTTTAACAAAAAAAAAACAGAATCCATTGGCTCGGGCATCTTTCAGGTCAACTGGGGGTGGGCAATGATCAGAGACCCCAAAGCAGGATTGATTTTTCAGCTCAAGATCTCACTCTACAAACTTGTAGGAGGAAAAAGTGGATATGGAGAGATTGTTAAAATGCAAACTTTATGATTTTAGATGGGTCACAGTTGTTTTGGGTGGATTTTGAAGCATATGTCTTAGATGAAAAGCCAGATTGGTATTGAAAAGGCAGCTATTAGTGCTAATGGTCCACTTTTAAGACTGCTCTTCTTTTTATATATATATATATATATATATATATATATATATATATATATATATATATATATATATATATATAAATATATATATATATTTTTTTTTTTTTCTTTTTTTACTATCAACAATTATTACCTTACAATTATTTCTACTATGTAAACAGTGGTGGTTGGTAACCGCTATCAATAGTTCTGCCTCTCATCGTGTCAACTCCTTCTTTTTTGCTCCCATCAAATACTTCAGGTCAACATCATTTCACTTTCTTAGATTAAAATTAAATTTGCCACATTTTTAATAACTTATTTTTGCACTGCGGAACGTTTCTCACTGGATGAGTTTCGGCGGACCGATTATACTGAAGCACCAGCTAGCGTTCGCATATCACCGCAGCACATGATCGAACCTCAAGTATCACCTCAACGCAAAACATATAGCAGCTTGCGTGGACTTTACACTTTATGTTGAACTATGTATTATTTTGTTGGTGCAACAGTTTATGTTGAACTCTTTATTGTTTTGGCCAAGGTTATTGAGAGTTGGACTTAGTATTTTATGGCCTCTGAAGCAACAGAGAGATGTTTTCTAATAGTCAGTGTTTCCAATGTTCTGAATGTGATTGACAGTATTGTGTTTTACTTAAAAAACACTTTACAGAAGGTTCCAGCACCTATAAGCTTCCTGAATTTTTGAAATGTACTATTTCTAAATTGTTTCTAAATATGCTATTGCTACACTTCATGGCAAAAATTGCACTGGTCTGCTAGACTTGGTTGAACAAAAATAAACAATATTTTGTTGCTTAAGCTTATGTATTCAGTCATTATTCAATGGTATACTATAAATCCATGTGAAAAAAAATTACTTCGCACTGTTCTCAGATCAAATATTTATATGTGATTAAAATGCGATTAATTTTGATTAATTAATTACAAAGCCTCTAATTAATTAGATAAATTTTTTTAATCGAGTCCCGGCCCTAGAAAAAAGAAAAATGTTATTTAGATCATTCAAACTTCATGCATTTCTATGAGATGCTTACTGGGATAGTAGTGTATGCATATTCATTTTATTGATGGTATAATGGATTTAAATCATTATGATTTGGGAGGTTTTACTGTACATGTGGCTTTTTAGTAAACCACTTAAATGTATTTAGGATTATGCTTTCCATTGGATCAGTCCGATGTTCCAATGGTGATTTGAGTAAAAAACAATATTAAAGGTGTCTAATGTTTCAGACAAGTTATACATGAATTCAAATCCAATTGCATAGGCTAGTGTATTTAGTTTGTCTTTTGGAAAAGAGCCAGACCTGCTCAGCTCACAGAGGTCTGAATTCAAAGCAGCTGAGAGGACAGGAGAGGTACAGATGCCTCTGCCAGTTAATTAGAATGTATCCCCCCGGGATCACTCGAGCTTCTGGCCTGCCCACATAAAAGCTAGCCTGAGGGAGCAAAAATGAAGATAACTGAGTGTTCTAGAGAGCTTTTGGAAAGCGTTTGGGGCAATTTGTCCTCCCCCAGCCTCAGCCCTCAATGAGTTTTGAAGAACGCTTATTGATTGGTCGTGCCATGAGGTAAGTGTTGGAGGAGGAATTGATGATGCTGCAGCTTTTTTGTTACCCGAACTGCACTCATGCTGTGAGTGAAGATAAGGCCTGCACATGACAGTTTAAACCCACTTTGCATTCAGAATCATATATTTTAATTGTTCTTATACATTTTTTCTTTTTTCTATGCATTGTTAGTTGTTTAGTTACAGTGCAACACTGCAGTGAATGTTCTCTATTTTATTATTCTTCTCCACAATGTTCCATAATTAATTTAGCTTCAACAGCATAATATACAGACTTCATTCAAACTTTGTTTTGTAGCCTTAGGTATGTCATCATTTATTTTTATTTATTTTTTCTTCTTCAGATATAGGCATTGCTACAATTCACTTAGGACGGCAAGGCACAAGGAACCAATGAGTTTTTGAATATCACACTCTTTGGGGCTTATAAACATAGGATTATTGGGACACACCTGGAATCAAATACCTAACCCTAACCCTAACCCTAACACAATAAATATGAGGAAGAAACTTGGTCACAGGGAGCAAAAACACTCACAGGCAGGTCCATATCCCTGACATAACTCCTCCTCCTAAAGGTGTGTCCTCGCACAGTAGAAACAACATAGGGAGGGGAATGGGTGGGAACTAGGAAGGAGGAGTGAGGAGAACGGACACCAAGGAGGAGGCCGGCAGACAGAGACCAGGGGGTGACAAATGAGGGAGGAGCCAGGGAGGTGATAGGAGGGACCTGGAGCAAGAGAAGGACAGCAGGACCCAGGCCACAGCCATAACAGTTGCCCACGTTAGAGCCCATGGTGGGAGGAGCCATGCAGGAGGGATGGCTGCAGACTCCAGGGGGCTGACCAATGGTGGCGGAGCAGGTGGAGGGGGAGCCCAAGGCACTACGGAGCCAGAGCAAACAAGGACCAAGGTGGATCTAGCAGGAGGAAGGAGCCCAATGGAGCCGGTGATATGGAGTGATGTGGCACAGCCAGAGGAGAGGAGTCCAGTTGCAATATTGGGTTGATGCCCGACCCAGGCAGGGCAGGAGGGAGCTGATGGAGCTGATGGAGCTGATGGATCGACAGGTGACGGTGGAGGTTAGTGAGCTAGGGGCCAACGTGGAGCCACTGGGTCTACGGGCCGAGGCAGAGTCCAGGCCTCGGAGGCTGGAGGTGGAGGTGAGGGATCCTCCGACCCCATCGACACTGGTAGAGGAAAGTCCTGATGATGGTGGGCTGGCGGGTGGGAGGCAGGGCATTTTCAAAGGCCCTGGAGGGCACTTTTGAGGAGTGGGCACTGAAAGATCGGAAGACCCCTCATGGCTGAACGAGGGAACCAAGGAAGAAGGAGGGCTGGACGGCACCAGCAGAGACAACACTCACACTGCTCAAACCATCCGCAGCTTTCTTCCTCATGGTGGGCTCTGTAGCCGGGTCTTGCACCCGGTCTGATGGGTTGGGCTCAACTTCTGGGGCGATCCTCTGCTCAGTCGCTTGGCTTTGTTCTGGCTCAAGGATCGCTGTATGAAATGGCTCTCCATCACCGGTGGGCTTGGGCTTATGCTCCATTCCGTGGGGACATGGGGAGCTGAGCTCTGGTTTAGGAGTGGCACTGGCGATCAGCCCGTGGAACGGAGATCCATTTCTCACCAGTATCCACTCCACAAAGGTGGCAAAAAAGGACTCAGAGAAAACTAAAACAAAACAGAGGGGAAAGGCAATAAACTGTATTTAGGTCAGTTCTTCTGTCACAATTCACTTAATACAGCATGGCACGAGGAAACGATGAGTTCTTGAATATCACAGTCTTTAATAATCCAATAACAAGGGGAACGCAGGAGATAAAGGAACTCATGGAAAGATGTTCAGAACTGACAAACACAAACCGTTCCCTTGAAGTTATAAGGTTCTATCTGCATTCCAAGTAGTTTTGAGATATTGAGCATCAAAGTTTTTGCATTCCATTCGACTGTGTAGATAGAACCTTATTGTTTTTTAAATTAAAATCCCACAACGTATACAACATTTTAAAAAAAAATCTATCACATAATGTAAATAAATTGTCACGGAATAACAATATGGGAATAACTTAGTTTTGAGAACCTTATAATTCCAAGGGGACGAAACTGAAATGACTGATGCTTTTAAATACAGGATAATTAGGGAAGAACAAGACACACCTGGAATCAAAATTATAGAATCTTTTTCTCTTTTTTTATGAGAAATCATTCAAATTTTACAATTAAATTAAAAAAGTCACTAGTTTTGATATACTAAAGTACAGCAAAATATTGCTACTAAATGATAAGTGTAATACAAAATAATAACAAAAAAAAAATGTTTCCTATAAAGTTTGTAAATCTCTCTAAAATTACATTACATGCTGTATAGAATGTGGAGCATTCAAATTCTAATAAACACTGATGATGTCATATGTAGTATTTGCAAAGAACAAGCTCTTGCTACATTATAATCCCCCATTTCTGTTGCATTCTCAAAACTCTGGCAACTTGATAATACCTAGAATATCAAAATCAACTGCAGGCGGCAGATCCTTTTCCTATTTGGCGCCTAAATTCTGGAATAACCTACCTAACATTGTTCGGGAGGCAGACACACTCTTGCAGTTTAAATCTAGATTAAAGACCCATCTCTTTAACCTGGCTTACACATAACACACTAATACGCTTCTTATATCCAAATCTGTTATATTTTTTTAGGCTGCATTAATAAGGTAAACCGGAACCGGGGACAGTTCCCATAACACCTGATGTATTTGCTACATCATTAGAAGAATGGCATCTACGATAATATTAGTCTGTTGCTCTCTTTTTCTGGATCAGCACCTAGAAAGGACCTCTACAGTACTGGAAGAGGTCCTTTCTAGGTGCTGATCCACCATCTGGTCTGGATACGTAATAATTTTTAATTAGAGGAGACCAGGACAACTAGATGAGCCCCAGATACAGATCCCCTGTAAAGACCTTGACGAACACTGGGACAAGATGTTCCAAGGGAAAGAAATGATTTTTCTGCATAATCTGACTTTGCTGCAGTCTGGAATTGAACTAATGGTTTTGTCTGGTCAGAGGAGAACTGAACCCCTGCATGATGACATCACTGAATTCAATGATGAACTGCCTTTAACTGTTATTTTGTATTATTAACACACTGTTTTCCTAATTGGTGTTCTTCAGTTCCTTATATACAGTAGCACTATATAAATAAAGGTGGCCTGACTTGACTTTTGGTCTTCCTTTTTTAAATTGATTTACATATTGAATTATTGTGATTTATATTTTCTTTCTTACATTCTTTAGTTATTAATTTAGCATGTTACTATCAGCCTCTCTCCATTTCTCTCTCGAACACTATATTTTACCTAACATTTGAACACTCTTTTGCTGCCTTGCAAGCACAGATATTTCCTCTGGGAAATGCAAATCAAGTTTTAATTATTATTATTATTATTATTATTATTATTATTCAGTTTTGTTTACTTCTATGGTACTATCCAATATCATTTTCTTCATCAGCCCCCAAGAAATGAAACCCTAACTGCTCACTGCAAGGAAGAGCAATTATATAGTCCCTGCTATGCCATTTAACATCATTTTCCTAAAACAATCAAAAGGATTTTGCAGTTATTGCGCTCAAGTCCAAATCCCAGCTCTGCGTGTTTTAGCTAAAGGTCACGCCTGAGCTGTAATGACCCAGCAGTTTTATTGAACCTCTGGATTGAATGCTTTGCGATTGCTTTCACTTGGGCTCATGTGCTGGGCTCTCTCTGTCAGACCCGTGTGAATAGGTTATGTCTGTGGGCGAGCACAGGGTCACTCTGGTCTGTCTTTGCCCGTCACAACGGGGTGAAAACTACCCTCAAGGACACCAAATCTCTTTCTGGCTGGCCAACACAAAGGTGACAGAGCTAGAGGTGGGATCAATGTGCCAGCGGGGGTAGGAAGATTACAAAATGAACACAGGAATCCTCGGGTATTTACTTCACATTAACTGTAATCCAGCCCCATAATGCCTCTCAGAAATCAGCCCACCTTCATCTGTCTATGTTAGATGCTGGGATTTCAGTTATCTGCTGCTGTCAAATGTTACAGCCCTTACGAAAGGAAAATATATTTACCAATATATTTCTTAAAATATATTGTGATATATTGTAATATATTATTTTCCCATTTTATTTTCTAATATATTATATATTTGAATACATTTAATAATATATTGATGATACATATATTATATAATATATTGCAAAATATACAAATGTTTGCAGCTTTCAATATATTGCAATATATTGAAAAAAAAAAAAATTAAATCCCATATATAAGAATATATGCCTAATATATTACATGATATTTTCCAATATACTGCAATATATTTTTGGAGTTTTGTGGAGTTGTTGAATATTGTCATTTAAAGTGCCCATATTATGTTTAATTACAAGTTCATAATTTTATTTCTGGGCTAGAATACATTTAGATGATTTACAGATCAGAAAGGACTTTATTTTTATAATTCTATACACTGCAGCAGCATGTCTTTTCACCCACTGCCTGTAACACTCTTGTTTTAGCTCCTGTCTCTATAAACACCCAACTCTGTCTGCTCCAGCCCAGTCTGTTGTGATTGGTCAGACGTATAAAGTGTGTGTTTGAAATGTTTGGCTATTACCATAATCAGGTTTTATCTCCTGAGGCTTCACGAGCAGCTGTAAACAATAACTATGGCATCTCTATAGTATGTCCATACAATGTTTTTTGCCCTTGCAGTGAAAAAACAAAAACAAAAAAACAACATCTTCTCAACATACCCAACTGTTGGTGAGCTAATGATCAATTTTTAACCAGATCAGGACCAGTTGGCATGCTTCAAAACGTACTTGACCAGCTTATGCTGTTTTTTGTTTGTATGTTTGTTTGTTTTTCTCAAAAAAAAATTGAGAAAATTTCAAGGACTGATTCACTTCAAATGTAAATTCTATCATGTCTTCTGTTAGTGCTAGTGTTCTGTGCCATGTGTGCGTCAGGTCTCGGCCTGGACCCTGTGAATGAAATCGTGTCATTAGACCCTGGCTGTGTCCACATCAAGGTTGTAGAGTGGTCCTGCTGGCCCGCAGGCTGTGAAGTTCAGTCGTGATCTCTGTTCTTCGCCAGTTCTCGCTCAGGTGTGAGGAGCCTGTAGCAGTATTTGTTTGTGGGACAGGACTGATAACCTCACTGGCTCCGAAAGCCTTCGGTGGATCCAAAAGTCAAGGGCATTATGGCAAAAGAGCATCAGAGAAGATACGGCTGCATCATTAGATTACAGTCTTTCATGTTTTTGGGGGAAGTGTTAAAGGTTGGCCAAAAATGAAAAACACTGTCATTATCATCTCACCCTTATGTTGGATCGGAGGTTGTCTTTTCTGTGGAATAAGAAAGGACATGGATGATATACTGTAAAATATTCATATCAGAAATAATTTACCTGAACGAACAAAAAAGGTTCTCTAAAAGTACTGCAAGTATTCCAAATGAGTGAGCTGTAATCCATTTATCACTGGGTAACACATTATTTTTATTCCACTTTAAACATTCTATTAACTATAACTCTGCAACTACCTGTACATGTCAACTAACTGAATGTCCTGAATGAGCAAATCACTACTGAACTGTAATACATTTGCAACTCTCATTAGAGTATCAGTAGACCCTTAGGGTTAGGGTTGGTAAAATAAATTGACATACAGTACTTTCAGAGATGCTTAGTCAGTTGAACGTGTGTTGGCGGAGCATCAAAATAAACTGTGAGCGGATATTAAGCAGACAGTATACTAATAATAAAATTTTAATGTCTACTTGTTGGTATGTAGTTGCTGTTACTTATAGTTAGTCAAATCTTTAATGTGGACTATCAAAATAATCTATTACCCTAGACTGTTAAATAAAAATCTGTTCTGTTTATGGTGCTTTTTGTTGTCTTTTGGACTTGACAGTGCCTAGTCACTGTCTACTCCTTTAGGAAGAAATGAGGGTTTAGTAAATGGTGTGACAAAAGGTCAATTTTTGGTGAACATGTTGTTCTGTCTAGAATGGTGCAATCGCTCAACTTATTGCTCATTGCTCATTACTGCTTTCTCCATACACTTTCCTTCATGATCTTCACTTCAGGTACACTATTATATTACATCCATTTCATAGCATGATATGAATTTGCAGTATTGCTGCTGTCAACACTGACCAGCATTCACAAGCAGTCATTCTTCCCCTGAGCAACATTTTTAATAGATGGAAAAAGGTGGCAAAATTATTGTTATTATTTTTTAATTTGTACAAAAGTTGCCATACCTTACTAATACAGAATGAATGAGAAACATTTGTAAAAAGGGCTTTTTGTTAACACATTATTTTCATGGTTCCATGGACATTCTACTACCTAGAGTATAAGTCATTTCATGTCAGCTAGCAGCCAATAGAGTATTAGTACCCTATTTAGAGTACCCTTACCCAACAATATACTTATACTCCACTAGAACTCTAATGATATTTTCATCGATAGTGACATAGAATAACATTCATTTGGAAGTGAGCATTACTATCACTTAAAAATCTGTCTTTTAAGTGCATATGTGTTCACCCTGCACAAAACATGTGTCTCATGTTAGAACTTACCTTGGGGTTCAAAATGAATCATGAGGACACATCACCCAGGATCATAAACAGCAAAATTATGACCATGAAGTGAACATTGTTTGTACGCTTCACTTATGGCCACGGTTGAAAGGGGTCTGAGGTGAAGGTTGCAGGGTCAGATTGGCTCAGACACCGGCACCCAGCAGCGACACCCTTTGTGCATGCGTAGGAAGTCAGAGACATGTAGAGGTTTGTCTATGTGTATTCCTGTTGGCCAGCGTACAGTAGCAAGCCACATCAAAGACTGTCAGCCGCTGCATGTGGAAACATCCATCAGCGTTGAGCGCCTTTGTCAGTTAAGACAGTGTAAATGGAGAGAGGAGCTCACCTGAGGGACGTTATAAGGCCCCTGCGCTCTTCTTACATGGATTGTAAACTGTTATTGATTCTCTTTCCTGTAGGTTGTAGCACTCGGAAAGAACAGTCGGGGCTACCATTATGTTATTGCCAATCTGGTAAGTTTCAGCACCTCTGTACTCTTAACTAAATGAGATACATTTTCAGAAATAATGGCAATTCAAAGACAAATAACAATGTTGAAGAAGATTAAAAGATACTCATCCACTACAAAACATGCAACAAAGTGTAATATATGTATACATGACTGTTTTTGGTCATTTTTATATGATGTTCAACAAAATGTAATAAAATGTAGTAACAAATACTTTTATATATTTCTACACACTTTTGATACACAAGTGTCATTTTTTTAATCCTAAACTAATATATTTGAATTATAAATATTGGTTTTCTCATGGTTCTACCAATTTAACAACCTTATACAATACTAATTTCAATATACCACAAGGTGATTTTCCCCTTTTAGGTTTTGAAGCAGAAACATTGTTTTGAATCCATTTTCACATGGTGGTTGTTATGTTTTCAACATCTCATGGATGCTAAGCTTGCTTCTTTTCCATGATCTCTTTCCTCAGGGCTTTACCAACATCAGCTTGGACAAGGTCTTTCTGGGCGGAGCAAACATTAGTGGCTTCCAGATTATCAATCCTGAAAACACAGTTGTTCAACAGTTTCTCCAGAGATGGGACCGTCTAGATGAAAGAGAGTTTCCTGAAGCTAGAAACACTCCGCTGAAGGTCTGAAACTACTTATAAACATACATCCATCTTTGGTGTCTCTTCTTCCTCTTCTGATCTTTGACTTTTTCTTTCTTTGCCCATTTTCTCTATTATCCTTCCTTGCAACGGTCGATATACTGACATTCAGTCCAAGGTGCTTTTAAAACTGGAGCTTAATTGACATCTAATTAAACAATGATCATGAGATGAATAGATTTTAAATGCTGTTTTAATTAAGCTTTTAGTTAGTGGATGGGGGGGTAAGAAATTACCACACTCTCATTGAACAGGCAAGCAGGTTTAAAAACACCAGAATGTTGTAAAATGTCCAAAAAATCAAGGGAACATTTTAATTATATTTTGCTTTTAGAAGCCCAGTACATATTTTGCACTGTGACATTGTTTCTATAAAAATTAAGTATATTTCACACAATAGACTCCTTATTTTAAAAGACAACATTTTCTTTTTCATTAATTTTGCACTTGCAGCCAGACACATTGTCCAAGTCTTTTTTAATGAAGGCATCAAAAGGCATTTTGAATTGAGAATGTAAATGCACAATATCTCCTTTGATGTTACCTTTGTTATATTTTAGTCGCTACATTCCTCAGTACAGTCGTTTGAAGAAATACAAAACAATACAATAGCGCATCTCATGGCAAATTAGCAGATGCCAGCTCATTCTCTTTTCTTGGTTGAAATGGGATGTAATTACAGGTTACACCCATGAACAACAATAGCAGCAAAACCCTGTAGAGTCTCACATAAACTAAACATTTTACATATCTCTGTAATTACAAACCTTGTTAACACTCTTTACATAGCAAGAAACAATGCACAGGCTACATCCCTGAAGTGTGTCGTCTTTTGTTGCATTTGCCAGCTATGATTACATGCAGTAATGCATCGCAATTATCCTTCATTATGTACATCAACATGCGCTTGTAGACCTGGAAGAGGGCAGCTTATTTTAACCCTCTTCGAAATGTTTACTTACAGATAATGTGTTTGCTTATTTTAAACTGCTCTAACAAATAACTGTTAATGTGAGGTGCTTAATGGTTGTTGTGCACAGTACACTTCAGCACTGTCTTATGATGCTATCCTGGTCATTGCGGAGGCTTTTCGATACCTGCGACGCCAGCGAGTAGACGTGTCCAGGCGAGGCAGTGCAGGCGATTGCCTGGCTAACCCTGCGGTCCCTTGGAGCCAAGGCATCGACATTGAACGAGCTCTAAAAATGGTAAAACATCTATCTTTCCTTTTGCTCATGCAAGATTCTGAGTGCTTAAGCTTGTATGAAAATGACAATAACCATTTGTAATCTCTCAATGTGTGATTCAGATTGTCAGAGTGAGCACTTTGAAATGAATTATGCCTCCGTATGATTCATATGCTCTACTCTGACACATCCGAGTGTATTCTTAAATGCCATACATCATTGTTATTTTGCTGATTTCTTTGTTTCTGGCAGGTCCAGGTGCAAGGGATGACTGGCAATATCCAGTTTGACAGCTTTGGCCGCAGATCAAACTACACTATTGATGTTTATGAAATGAAAACAGGGGGCCCAAGAAAAGTAAGTCGTCAGTAAATTTGTCCATATTTTTGGGTGAGCTTTGTAAATTCAGTGTATGAACCCAAACCAGGATAAATTTCAATATGTATATGGTATTCTACCTAAGTCTGAAGGGGTAAAAAAAAAAACACATACTGTACACACACATTTAAAATGTATAGTTATTCTCAATAGAGAAAATAGACCAACAATATTGGTGACTAATCTTGCAATTGACTTGCTGTAGCAACAATTAAGTCAAGACATCACAGATATATTGAATAAAAACCTCCCCATTTAATTAACAAATGTACATTTTGTTTAGAAGTAATGTAAATTAAGCATTATCTACTTAAAAATGCACTAGTATGCATACATGGCTCAGAATTCTTATTTCATTTTGTGTACTTACCGTGTATGAGCTAAATGTATTTAAAGAGAGGATTTTGGATCTATTTTTATCACTCCATAAATCAAAATAACACTGACAACAGCCAGAAAAATAAAAACATTTTCACCATAGCAATAAAATGTTATATAAATCAAGCAAATGATATATGAGCAAACCATCTGTAAAAACCTTCAGAATATAGATAGAAATGAAAACTGCGAAGTCTGCTGTATGTAAGTGTTACTGAAGAGATGGTGATAGATAGGGAGGAAGGGATGAAGGAAGGAAGGAAGAATTCACAATAGTGCAATGTTTGAATAGGATCTTGCCTTAATTGGTCGCAAAAAGTAGTAGCTGGACAAGACCTTTAATATGTCTTAACTTCTAATTTCAATAAGAAATATATCACAGAAAATAAAACTGTGCTCATCAAACTGTATTCATCTTTAAAACCGCCATCCCCATTTAAAAAAGTTTACTACCTACCACTTACAGCAGCTTGAATCAACATAACCAGTATGCATCAGTCTTCTTGTGAGCTAATAGAAACTGCCCTTTGTAACATAGCATTCCAGCAACAATCGCCACGGATGAGGGTAGATTAGCCTAAGGTTAGATGGGGTCAGTGTCGGTAAGGAGAAGTGCATTGACAGTGGCTGTCAGAAGTGATGTACAAGACTGTGTTGGACCTCTCTGCAATGTCACCTCAATGATTCCCTAGTGGCTAGTGCTATTGCTAACTGTTCTGACACATGTCACTCAGCCGCTAAACAACTCCAACATATAGCAAAGAGGAAACATACAGCGCACTCTTGTGAAAACAGAATGTAGTAAATCATTAAAACCTAACCAAGTTTAGTTTTTGTTGAGCAGAATTACATCCAAGAGTAACTTTCAGCTTTTGCATGCCTGAAAATTCCACCATAAGCATTTTTTTTTAAATATATATATATATATATATATATATATATATATATATATATATATATATATATATATATATATATTTAACAAATGTCAGCCAAGAATTTGCCTTTTTTGTTTAACTCCAGGCAATAACAGCAGAAGCACGGAGACCTAATACTTTTTTAATGAACACAGTCTTATGAGAGTACACATCCACAACAGCCTCCTTAGCCGAACAGAAGGGATGGGGGGGGGGTTAGTTAGCGTTAATGCAGTAAAAATGTCTGCTGTTTGATAATAATGCAAATATTTTTCCTTTGCAGATCGGATACTGGAACGAGTTTGAGCGCTTTGTTAATATAATGGATCAGCAGTACACCAACGATTCCTCAGTGGAAAACCGAACAATTGTGGTCACTACTATTATGGTACACGCTCCATGACATTTTAAACGTGTCGCATATTCTGCCCATCAGGGTCATGGTGTTGACTCCTAGATTGATACATTCTGTCCTGGGCGGGTAGAAGTACATTTCTTTTGTGTTGCTTTCCATCCACTCATTACACGTTGAAACAGTCGAACACGAGGAAACGTGACGCATGAGTGTTTCAACTGTATCCGTGTGGGTGTCAAAGCATTTTGATTTTCCATATATCAGTGGCCTGTCGTAGCAGTGACATCACAATAACGGCATTAGGTATGATGGTTTTACATTGACATCATCAAAGCAGACATACAATGCATATGTAGGTAAGACTTGTTTCCACTCATCAAGTAAATGGTCAATGACACATGAGCTACAACAGCAAGCTAACGCTTACCACAACAACAAAGGGTTCGATGGTTTGTCCCCAGCAAAGTTAAAGTGTATTTGAGCGAGGCCAGGTATGAGGCCCCTGCACAGATCCACTTTACATTGACCGGAGGACTGTTCAGTGCTAACATATCACTTCATCTCCTGCCGTTAATGACATTAGCTTTAGCATCCGCCTCCAACTGGCAAAGCCAACACGCATCTCTGAGGAATTCAAATCAATGCTCACGACATCATCCCGTGTAAAACAGCAATCGCTGGTAATTGTTTTGTTTCACCAAAAACCAAGGTCAGTCTTTCAAATGACTTGAATGTGAGCAATTAAACCAGCAGCTGTCCGTTATTCTATCAGAGGGATTCAGGAGGAAAACAATTGCACAAAAGGATGAGGTGAGAGGATACATTCAGCACAGAACAAACAAACCATTGCTAACCCACTGGCACCCTAATTGTCTCTGACTCTAATGGGATGCATTCTCTCTGTGAGAAGCCATATTGTTTGGTAATAATGATGTGCTTAAAAAAGCAAGCCTCTGCTGCAATGTTTGAAATAGGGGGGCGAAAGGGAGGATAAAACCAGCTTGCGCAAAGTTCAATTCTGTTTGTCGACAAAGTGCTTTTGAGTTTGGATCCTAAAAATGGGTTTTTGTTTATTTTATTTTTTTAATGTTTTGCTTTGTTTTTTTTTCCCTACTGAAAAGACCATATATTGCGTTTTTGGATGCTGGTCCCCAGCATGGCACGCTGGTATGCTACTGGTGTTCCCTAAACCTGTTAATCAGCCAATTTCACTAAAACGGTCATGCTAGTTGACCTGTGATGGTCCAACAGCTAGACCAAAACAGCAGTAGACACCTATCCATCAAAACCCAGCATAAACCAGACCAAAATGTATGCTGGTATAAGCTGGTCTTTTTAGCAAGGCTACAGTATGTTCAATGTTCTTTCTGTTGGAATGATGAAGGCTTCTGTCGCAAATAGATGCAACGTGCTTGAATGTGTCTGAACAGAATCAACACATTGATTCTCCTGCAGTCACTGCCATTTACTTCATGAATCGGATTCCTTCTCACTTCATACGTTCTTGCCTACCTCACCTCTCACCCTCAACTGCCAGTGCATTTCAGACCCCTGGGATATTGCACCACGGCCGTGTGTGTGTGTGTGTGGGTGTGTGTGTGAGAGAGAGAGAGATAGAGAGAGAGAGAGAGAAAGAAGCAGAATCAAACCTACTTTGTCTACCTACATAGTCTCCAATGTTGCTTAATGATCTCATTCCCTGTTTACACCTGATATCATCCATCTCCAGTGTTTTGATCCCAAGAGGATAGTGCTAAATATAGGCAAACAGAGTCCAGAGATGACGCAGTCATCAGAGGTGCTAATGGGGAATGCATATGGCAGCCACTCACAGTGCTACAGTGATGTTTGTGATAAATCACATGTGGTTACTTAAGAAGCTCGTTAATTCCAAGGCCCTTCAAAACCTTGATCCAGACTAATACCAGAGCCCAGATCTAG
Organism: Carassius auratus; assembly: GCF_003368295.1. Lineage (NCBI taxonomy): Eukaryota > Metazoa > Chordata > Actinopteri > Cypriniformes > Cyprinidae > Carassius > Carassius auratus. Next base: position 10,638,123 of record NC_039256.1, read on the forward strand.
ACCAAGATCCAAGACCCAGACCCAAAACAATTATCCTGGGGTGTGTTTCTCAAATTTATCGTTAGATAACTATGGTCATTAGTTCCACTATACTCTATTGGTAACAACGTTGACCAGGGAAACGCACACCTTGATGGTCACTGTTTACAGAGTTTAATTCCATCCCTGATCAAACCTGCCTGGCTGCAATTTCCAGGTAATCCTGAAGACATAGGTTAGATCAAGGGTGTCCACTCCTCTTCCTTGAGATCTACCTTCCTGATCAAACACACCTGAACCAGCTTATTATTATTACTACATTATTATTATAATCAGGAACACTTGATAATTATGACATGGTGTGCTGAAGCATGGCTGGAAATGAGCTCCGCAGAAAGGCAGATCTCTAGGAACAGGATTGTCCACTTCTGGGTTAGATCTTTCAGCTACAATTCTGATTTTGGGATGGAGCTTTTCAGGACAGTGGCCCATAGCCACACCAAGAACCAATAATGAATTTATTGCAGCATTATAAACTTGGGTATGACATGCTTAGACTGTATGATGATTACCACCTATTGACTCGTAGACTACGATGCATGCTACTAAAGAAGAAAAAAAATATCATCAGCATGTGCTAGTGGTAAACAAAAAGCATGATGAATCACATTTTAGCAATTATATTATTTATGTATATAAAAAAAAACTGAGGGGAGCCAAAGAGGAATGCATAGTAATGAATAATAATAGTTACTTGCATTTATATAATGCCTTTCTAACCATTTAAAGCACTTAAGAAATTGAGTTAAGCAGTTTAATGTTTTAGCGCCATGTCGCATTTATTTCATCACTTTTTTACTGGCCAGTAATGAGGCTGCAAACACACTGTGCAATGAGCATACTGAATTTCTGATAAAATGATCGCAGGAAATATTTGGTCGCAAGACCGTGACAATGGACATCTTTGAACCTCTTTCACTGTACGACAAAGGATGACCATTTAAGAGCCATGATCACAGAAACTGCCACGATTATTACACAGTGCCAATCGTTCATCTGGGACAGCCGAAAATTGTGTGTCTTGAGCTTAAGACATGAAAGAATGTGATATCATGTGATATCTTGAGGTCTCAAGACCAAGAGCATGAGATCCAGACTTTAACTGTCAGACTGTACTTCAGGTGTCGACAACAATTTGTCTCAGTTGGCAACCTGTGATTGGATCACCTGAGATTGATGGTAATGTTAGGTGTAAAGAGGGTCTTAGAAATTACTAGTTTGGTCTGACTGTGGCCACATGTGGATCAATGTCCTGCAATCCCCCGTCTGCTGCTTCAGTTGTTCCTCTTGTGTGTGTTCCAGTTTGGTGGATTATGTGTGTGAGAGAATGGGTGGGTATGAATGCACAGTCATGATATCCCAGCATGCCTGCATGTCTGTGACTGATAAACTGTCGGTGGGCTCTGGTGCCTGTGACACCGGACAATGAAAGCAATGAGCAAAGATGGTAATAAATGAGCATGTGTTTGATTAACAGGAAGCACCATATGTGATGTTCAAGAAAAACCACATGCATCTGGAAGGCAATGACAAGTATGAAGGCTACTGTGTCGATTTAGCTTCTGAGATTGCCAAACATGTTGGGATTAAGTACAGACTGTCCATAGTCATGGACGGAAAATATGGCGCCCGTGACCCTGAAACCAAGACTTGGAATGGGATGGTGGGTGAACTAGTCTATGGGGTGAGTATTGGATTCGTTTCAAACTCTTCCACAGAAACTCTAACCTTTCCTTCTGCAGTAGTCTGTTTTATTCATGAACCTTGCATAAACTATATAAAGAGAAATTGCTGTCAAATGAGGGTTTGGAAGACGTGAATTGCCTTTATGTCTTTTGTTCATGGGAAAGAGCGTGGGGAAATTGACTGGAAATGTCTGGGTGTCATTCAACTATAACTGCAGCCAGACAGTGCTGGTGGCAAGACTGTGTTTTAAACATGCTCCTTCCCAGCATGCACTGCTTTAATTCATCACTATGCTGTTGGATCTCAAAGGCACTTTTCACAGTGCGCCCAGGCAACCCGCCATTTTTGCATTTGTCAAAGCGCTCCCCTGCTATAAATGGAGGAAAACCCAGTGAAATCACTTCCAATTCCCTGAGCCGACATTCAAGAAGAAGGACCATATACAAAATGCATGAGGGTTAGGCTACCTCATCTGTTCAATTTCCTTACCATCAGCCAGATAGATTGGCTGATTTTGATGTGCTAACGTTGGGAATGATACTCAGATTATTCTCAAAATGTGGGTCGTGTAGGTAATGCATGTGGAGATAAAAAGAAGAAGAAAAAATCTCACCATCATTGAACCATTGAACATAATAGTGGTCAGACAGTAAGGACAAACATGAGCCACGTTTGACCTTCTGATAAATACATATATTTTTTTTTATTTTGATTGTTTAAAAAGAAGTCGTTACTAATTTATTAGTAATTTAAGTCCCCTTGTTTATAGTCTAATATTTAGTTAAATGCTGTTCTTCATTATATAGCATGTTTTTATTACTAATTTTGAGTTTCTCTCAATGGAAAAAGATTGAATCTGATAGTTATAGTACAGACCAAAAGTTTGGAAACATTACTATTTTTAATGTTTTTGAAAGAAGTTTCTTCTGCTCATCATTTATTTGATCAAAAATACAGAAAAACAGTAATATTGTGAAATATTATTACAACTTAAAATAATAGTTTTCTATTTGAATATACTTTAAAGAAATAATTTATTCCTGTGATGCAAAGCTGAATTTTCAGCATCATTCCTCCAGCCTTCAGTGTCACATGTAACATCAGTCGATCACATGATCATTTAGAAATCATTCTAATATTCTGATTTATTATGAGTGTTGGAAACAGTTCTGGTGTCTAATATATTTGATCAATAAAAGGTTAAAAAGAACTGCATTTATTCAAAATAAAATACAAATTATAATAATATATATTTTAATAACTCTTTTTATCAATAAAAGTATTGATTTTATTAAAAAAAAAAAAAAATTACTGACCAGTAGTGTATATTGTTATTACAAAATATTTACATTTTAAAAACATAGCTTCTTTTTTTTATTATTATTATTATTTTTTTTTTACTTTTTATTCATCAAAGTATCCTAAAAAAGTATCACATATTCTGAAAAAATATTAAGCGTCAGAACAGTTTCCAGCTTTGATAATCAATCATCATACTAGAATGATTTCTAAAGGATCATGTGATAATGATCCTAAAAATTCAGCTTTGCATCACAGAAATAAATTATCATTTAAAGTATAATACATTTAAAACAATTATTTTAAATTGTAATAATATATAACAATATTTCATTTTTTTCTGTATTTTTGATCAAATAAATGCAGGCTTGATGAGCAGAAGAAACTTCTTTCAAAAACATTAAAAATAGTAATGTTTCCAAACTTTTGGTCTGTACTGTATATAAAAAATATATTATAATTTATTTTTTTTATAAATAGTCCCCTTGGAATTATAAGGTTCAATCTGCGTTCTGAGTAGTTTTGAGATATTGAGCTTTAAAATGTGTGTGTTCCATAGACTTCTGTAGATAGAACCTTTTTGTTTTTTCAATACAAAATCCTAAAATGTACACAACTTAAACATCACATAATGTAAATAAATTGTCACAGAATAAGAATATGTGAATAACTCAATTTTGATAAAAATGTCAGATAGAACCTTATAATTCCAAGGGGACGAAATGCAGTCTGTACTGTATATAAAAAATATATTATTATTATTATTTTTTATAAATGCACTCTTGAATAGCACCAATGTAGCATTTTCTTAATACCATATTCAAAAGTACATCTTGACTTTAAATTCTGAGTAGCTTGTATCTTAGGAAGCTAAACTTTCAGAATAACACTGATTGATACTGTAATCATGTAATACTATTATAATCATATTATCCACCTATGTCATCTGTTGAAGTTTACAGACAGTAGCGACAGCTCTGTCTAAACAATGAGTGAGTTCCTCTGTTTTTATAACGCTAAGGTTTTCATGGATTAGTTTTTTCGCTACTAGCCAGAAGCAGATAAAAACATAAATGTGATTCCTCTGGAATTGTCTAAATGACATCTAAGTGGCAATGTTATTTAATCTCTCTTTTTTTTTTTCACAGTTTATCAACCACATTTCTTATCAATTGGATTTTACCTGAGCGCATTTGTGCAATACGTAGATAATTTCAGAGCTTAAAAGATCACATGCAAGTATTTATCCAGCACGCAGGAGACGCTGAGAGTTTTGAGGCGTATTTCTTCCTGGCTGATAAATCACTTCTGGTAGACTCTTAATTAGCTATTTATATGCAAATGATTATATGATTTATTGAGACAGTACACCGAAGTTCCATTCACTACAACCACGAGATAAAAGGATATTTATATTTGTACAGGCTTTTATAACCAGCGTTCACCTGCAGAGTTGCCATGACCTTACACTTCCTGATTGCATAACTAATGTCCTCCTGGCTGAGGACACATGTGAGATAAAATCTTTCACTGCCTCTTTACTATACACTCATGCTAGAGTGCCTCTGAGGATTATGGGAAGGGGGAAGCAGCTGCGCCTCATATCTGCAGTTCCCACAGCAACACTATGTGAAGCATGAGAAGGGAAGCATTTAAAAAACATTTTCCAACAAAGTCTCCTGCTCGTTGCGATTACACTCTGTTTGTCGGCTGATGCAGTGGCATAGGGGTCACAGGAATTAGCAAGACTCTTGCAATCTAGTCAAGCGAATCCTCAGCTGTCACTTCTGTGTTACACAGCCAAAAAGCCTTTTCTGTTACGCCTCGCATGTGCTTCTCTGAGGCAGAGAAAGTTCTGCCTCTGTCAATGTCCTCTTTCTAGCTTCCTTCCCCACACCGAGGCCTGAGAAAACACTAAATGACCCCTTTTGAGCTCTAGATGTAATTCTCTGTGACAAATTGATCTGATTGATTCGTCCAAATGGGAATGGAAAGTTCCAGGTTCAAAATGCTTCATGGAAAACATCTGATTACCTACAAAAAATAATTTAGAGTCGAAATCATTTGTACAAAATTGTATTTAAAGTCCAATGCATGGAAGGTAGACTAGTGCCATCTGATTGGAGATAAAAAAAAAAGAAAATATTACGATATTACTATAGGGCACTATTAGCCCTATTTATAGAGAGAGTATTTTCAGGCATAGTTACTTTTTTCATGCATTTACTATGGTAGTCATTTCTGACTGCAAGACCATTAGTCCTTTTCAATTGTGTCAATTTTTTTTATTATTATTATGATTATTATTATTTTGTTCATATAACAAGCTTTACAAAAACAATGTTTCAAACCATCCTGATTTCAGGTGTAATAAAGTTCAATGTTCAAAAAATGTTACCTTAAAGACGCTGAGAGCTTAAAGTAAACGTGCATCTAAACGTGCCAAAACTTCTTTGTGATGAACAAATGCCTTGCTAACATCTGTCAGTCATTTAGCAGTGCATGTTTATTGTACTGGTGCTTGTTCAGCACTAACACGTTTGGTTCATGTCCCTGTTTCCAGAGAGCAGATATAGCCGTCGCACCATTAACAATCACGCTAGTGCGAGAGGAAGTCATTGACTTTTCCAAGCCCTTCATGAGTTTGGGCATCTCCATTATGATCAAGAAACCTCAGAAGTCCAAGCCGGGTGTGTTCTCCTTCCTGGACCCTCTGGCATATGAGATCTGGATGTGTATCGTTTTCGCCTACATCGGCGTCAGCGTGGTGCTGTTCCTCGTGAGCCGCTTCAGTCCCTACGAGTGGCACCTGGATGAGACTGATGAAGCCAAAGACCCCCAGACCCCTCCAGACCCGCCTAATGACTTTGGGATTTTTAACAGCCTGTGGTTCTCTCTAGGGGCCTTCATGCAGCAGGGCTGTGATATCTCACCAAGGTTGGTGCCTCGTCGCTGGGTCACTTTATGGCCATAAAGAGTCCATATGTGGGTTTGCATGCATACAGTAGATGACAATTTATCACTGGTTTAGATACACTGTGTTCCTTAGAGCAGATACCTGTATAACTGGAAACCATTTCAGATTTTCAATATGGCCTCAGATCAGAGTATAATCTATGAATTTCTTGTCCATCAATAAAAATAAAAAATAAAAACACTGTAAAAATTTGGGGGAAAAAAGGGGGGAATTCATTAGTCATTAATTTTACATTTTTTAAATGTAGCGTTACAGTCAAGCAGTGCTGGGTCGTAATGAAACTGATTACATGTAATCTGTATTATATAATCAGGATCCAAAAACTAAGTACTTATTTAGATTATATTGCAATTCAAAACAATTGTAATCAGACTACAGTAAAATATATATTCATATTAACATATTATTCACATGGTCACATGACACAGATAAATAGGTATAATATTCTATGTTTTTTATTAAGTGATTTGTTTTGATAGTTGAAATAAAAAATAAAAAATCATATCTCAGTATGGTTAGATTATCATATTTCAATCAATTTGATAAAATGGTTAAGTTAAAATAAATCTAAAAGTAATCAAAAAGTAGTCCAATTATATTACCTGCAATCTGTAATGTAATGGATTACGTTACTAACTACAGTTTTAAGTAAATCTCCCCAGCGCTGCTGACAAGCACATTAAATACATCACAGCTCTAGTCTTGATGGTAATTCCAGTTTTTCACGTTTGAAAGATAATGCAGACACAGCTCTAGTTTTAATTTGCTCTTTTGTAAAGGATTAGCTGATCAACATATTCTCATTTCACTCTCTTTATGTATTTCTCATTTACCTGATTCAGTTATTGTTTGAGAAGTCCTGCTGCAGCACTTCGTGGGCATCTGTGATGGAGATGTAGGATTGTTCACATTGTTCCTCCATTTAACAGCTGGAAGTTGATTAATAATGACTTCATTGTGCAGCTCGCTGTCATAGATCATTTTTGCAATATTAATCTCTCATATTCCCCTGTGCTGGCTGACAATTGTGCATAAAAAAAAAAAAAACTCAGCTACACCCAAAAAAAAATTAACACAAATAATACAATAAAATGAAAGGATTAAATGTTCATTTATCATAACATATATCAATTTATCATATATCCATAAATACTTTGGTAACTTTTTACTTAAAGCCTTTGTTTAGAATGTATTATGCATAATTGTAATGCATTATATATTTTAATAAAAGAAAAATCAAAATGCACGACATTATTTGAATGTTTGTTTGTCATGTGTTTTAATTCATTAATCTTTCTAAAGGTGTGACAGTGAAGTAGTATAATATATTACAATTGTGGTTACAGTTATTAATGACATCACACAGTGATTATGAGGTTTACTACAAGGCATAATTAATGCATTAAAACTAGCTTTTATAATGCATTATATATAAAGGCTTTAAGTAAAGTGTTACCAGTAATGTTCATCAGTTTATCATATAGCAATCTAGTCTGAGGCCATATTGAAAATGACTGAACAATTTAAACCCACATATGGAAAAATTATAAATAGCATTTGGCCTGGTACACTGTGGATTGGATATATTTCAAATGGGTCCATGTTATTAAAAACCCATGTTAATCTAAAATGTAATCATTATATTTCTTAAGTCCATAAGAGTTTCTACTTGTTATTTGCACTCTGTACATATATTTCACAAAGCCGCATGGTTGACAGAGCACGTAGTCTACAGAAGGGCAAACCGCCTTACATTCAGCCCAAGGCAAAAACACTTTAGAGGACAGAATACAATCATTGATCCCATATGTTATTTGATTATGCTAATATATTGTCTAGGCAACAGTCAATAAACGCACAGCTGGAAAATAAGCTTTGAGCTAATGTGACTCAAACTTCTGCGAGATCAGAAATTAGACACTAACTCAATATATATGTGTGTGAATATTGCCGAAAATTGCTTGTCTATGTGGCTAAATGGAAGCTCAGGATGCAAGTCATGTGTTCAAGTGGGTAAACAAAAAAAAAAAAAGCAGTGCCTGATTATTTGATACAGCAGATTTAATGTTTTCAAGCCTGAATGGCAGTATTTGTGTATTTGTGCATCAGGTCCTTATCGGGCAGAATAGTGGGAGGCGTCTGGTGGTTCTTCACCCTCATCATAATCTCGTCCTACACGGCTAACCTGGCTGCTTTCCTCACCGTAGAGAGGATGGTCTCTCCCATAGAGAGCGCTGAAGATCTAGCCAAACAAACAGAGATCGCATACGGGACCTTGGACTCAGGATCAACCAAAGAGTTCTTTAGGGTGAGTCTCCTAGCGCTTGAGAGAGTAACATTTCTGCATTGATCTTCAGTTGAAATCAGCTGAAATCAAATGCATCAAGCTTCAATGGGTGTTCACGCTTTCAAGTCAGAATCGGTCCTTTAGTTAGACTTGTTGCGTTTTTCATTTTCAGTAATCACAAAGAACTCGGAGAAGAAAGGTTCACACGGCTGTTTGTAGTGCCTCGGTCTTTATCAAACATTTATTTCATTTAATTATTATTTATGCGTTTGTTTTGCAGTGGCCCTTAGTCCACTTAGTCCGCATTTAACATTTCTAAATGTCATAGCATTCGATGAAATAATTCAAATGACAACTATTCAAAGACACATAGCGTAAGTACAATTTACAAACAAAAGATTTATTTGTAGTGCGACTGAGGTGCCTCGTTATTCAGCGTTGACATGATTCTGGAGCTCACTGTGAAATCAGACTTCATTCACCCCCAAGGAAAGGGTTTAAATGTCCAAATCGCTCCCTATCCCCTACATAGTGCACTGTGTGCCATTTGCCATATAAAATATAAGAAATATGCAAACAAGTAACCAATTTCATCTGCAGGTAGTGTCTTTCACAGTGTATGGGGTAGGATGCTTCAGATTCTAGAGAGCATTTGATTGGACGGAAAATCTGATGTGCAGAATGAAATCATCAACATTGGTGGTAGATAGACTGTACATTATACATATAGCTTACAAATGTGAATTTTGTCATTGTTTTGGTGCACATTAGCTTACTCTAAGACTAACATTGATACCAATAACCAATATATATATATATATATATATTTAATGGGGACTTTTATGTGCTGTGTGTGCTTTCTGTTGGAAAATATGATCCACAAGTTCAAGAGTTCAATTGAAGAGTCATAAACAATTTGAACATGTTGGTGTTGAACGTAAAGATCTTCTTCATTGCCGAGAGATGGGGATAGATTTGCAGGCTTTGTTTTAGTTGATTGCGGGTCAGTATCTACTTCACCCAACACTCATTTGGATCTTGTTACTATTTTATGCTGTGAAAAACCACTTCAAACTAATCAGCGAGAGTTAACTAATTTCTACATATGTAAAAGTTCTACATAAAATATAATTGTTGACATAATGCCGGAGAAATGTAGTGTTTGTCAATGGCACTAAATGAATTACTACGAAAAAGCAATGCAGAAACAATCTAAAGTTTAAAGCTGCTTCAGGAAATGTGCTTCTTTCTCACTTTTGTTAGCATTGCTTTCTAACATTAACATGGTTGCACTTTATTTTACAGTACGTGTACTAACATGTACTTATAGTATATTTACAGTGTATTTATCTAAGAAAGTTCTGGTAATACAAGGTAGCTACATGGGGTACGGTTAGGTTTAGGGGTAGGTTCAGGGTTAGTACCTAGTTATTACATAGTTATTGTAATTACTATAATAAGTACATAGTATGTACATGGGGAACAGGACTGTAAAATAAAGTGCTACCATTAACATTGTTCTGTTTTGGATGATTTTTTTTATTCAAGTAAAGCTGTACAGTGTTTGCTATATAAATATAGGTGACTTGACTTGAAAGTGTCACAAAATGTGCAGAAATTTCACCAGAAGCATGTTTTTTAGTGAATCTGGGTTGTAAAATGATCTTCATAACTGTAAAATGCTTATTTGATTAACTTATGTTCATCAATGTTCTGTTTTGCATGCTGGTGCTTTGATTTCTAAGTTTCTTTGCTAGAGTAGCTTGCAGTACTACTTTAGCCAACCACCTTCACCAGTTAAGCCTGGATCAGCATGGGAATTCATTACATCAGGGTACACTTGGAGCTTCTTGTTGGAGAACAAACAAAAAGAAACATTAGCTCTGCCAAGAGCTGCACTCGCTCCATTCCCACACCTGCTTGTTAGAGAAATGCCTTTCTTTTAGCTGAAACAGTCATTCGGGTCTGCGCTATACAGCCCTTTTTGATGAAGCAGTCATTAAGTCGATGGAGATGATTGCTGTAGGTGCTGTGAACAACCTCGAGTTAGTTAGCCTGAGCTGTCAGAGCGAAGGGAGGCAAAGTCTCTGTAGCCCAACCAAATCCCACATTTGGCCATAGAGGTCGGCTCAAAAAAAACTTAATTAGTTGCTTTACCTGGGTTTGCAAATTATGCGTAATGAAAAGCGGCCCAGAGGGTCAAATAGTGCACTTGAAAGATATTTAGAATAAAGCAAGCAATACATTACATGAGCACATCGAGGCGGACATCGCAATTAGGGCTGAAATGAGCTATCTGCATGTTTCTGTAATACTTGAAAAGTGCTCGCTCTACACACACATCCATTAGGAGGTATGTTTATTGCCCTGTCAGCTGCAGGTTTGCATGGCGGCATGCGTTTGATGTCATTAAAGGTTTGCAAGTCGACAACCGAGGGGTTTGGGGATCTCAGATATTCCATATAATGAGTGGCCTAGTTACACTCTACAGCTTTCAGATTTCCAATGACATGTGTGAACTGCTATTAATTAAAAGCCTTGAGGTTTGACAGGGGGGAAAATCCTGATTAATGGAGATTCAAGCTCTATTTTAGATCTGTTTTCAGGAAACACATTCCAGTTTAATTAGAGCCATATGGTAGAAAACAGCTGGATGTTTCAAATCATCCACAACATGGAACAAGACATATGTCATCATCTTTGACACAAACCCCAAGTTTATTATTTCCTTCCCATACATGCATATATTTACTTAATTTATTTGCTTAGTTTACGTAACATTTAGAAATAAATATTAAAAGTTGTTAGTCTATAATGTATTTGTATAATGTGTTTGGCTTTGTACTCAGAGAACCAACTGCACATTGTGTCAGTAGTTAGCAGTTCTCACTATTAACTAGTTTCTTATTAAAATGCATATTACTAGCATATTAACTGTTTATAAGTACTTCTACAGCACATATTAATGCCTTACTCTGCATGATCATTTAATCCCACCTCATATCTAAACCAAACAACTAACATATTAACTTACCAAATTAGTTTGTTGAGGCAAAATAGTCACCGTGAAAATTAGTCCTTAAAATGCTACCTCATAATAATAATAATAATAATAAAATAAATGAAATTCTTCACCTGTGATAATATGTAAAATTTTGTATGTTTATGTAATATATAATGTTATCTGTCTTAGTACATTTGAATCAATGAAATGATTTGTTTGTTAGGGTTAGGGTTAGGTTAAACTTTTACAGGTTTATCTTATGGGAAAAAAGGACAGTCAGGTCAAATTTAACAGAGAACTGTCTACGTGAAAAGATGGAATATTGCATTTATTAAAAAGGAGATATGCTGCATAAAATCTTTATATATATTTAAAACTATCACTGTTCCTCTGGCCCTGAGGAATCTTTACTGACTATGAGAGTTGGCTCAGGTTATTCCTGCACTGAACAATCATGCTATTCTTCACTGACAGGTTTCAGAGCAAAGGAGAGTTTGTTAAAATCTCAAACAGCCCAGTGCCATTCGATCTGTCCTACTGACAATGGAGATGATTTGTCTGACATTGATATATATTTGTTCTCCTCTGAAACTCAAACAGTTTTATTGAAAGAGTGCAGGCGGTGTTATGTGAAGGTGGATAACAGGTAATCCTTGATCAATATCTCCTCAAGGTGCTCACATCTGTTTCTCAGGTAAAGAACAGCAGCTGATTCTCTCACTCGCTCCATTAAACACTGCAGGCGTTCATATGCACACAACTCCAGCTTTAGTTGACTACAGTAGTTTTATACTTGTGAAATACAGCTGCAATACTGCTACTGTTCCACTCTGGTTTCATCTGTTGAACAAACTGTGTGAAAGAGATGATTCTTTGTCACATGCTATTAATTTAGGTATTTAGATCATTGATTTTCTAAGGACACAGCGACAAAGAAGTATACTGCCGAGACATTTTTGGCTCCGTTGTATTACGGTTGAGACTTGGTAGCACTTTATGATACAGTTTATCAGTCGTAGTTGCTAATATATGTATTAGTTAAATTAAGAAACGTTTTGTATCCAAATGTAAGACTTTACTGTAAAGATCACTCACACTGAACAATAACGTGATGTGACATACAGTCAAGTATGGTGCACACACACAGAGCAGTGAACACACCACACACCACACACACTGTGAGCACACACCCGGAGCAGTGGGCATCATTTATGCTGCGGCGCCCGGGGAGCAGTTGGGGGTTCAGTGCCTTGCTCAAGGGCACCTAAGTCGTGGTATTGAAGGTGGAGAGAGAACTGTACATGCACTCCCCCCACCCACAATTCCTGCCGGCCTGAGACTCGAACTCACAACCCTTCGATTGGGAGTCCAACCCTCTAACCATTAGGCCACGACTTCCCCAAATAACATCCATTTAGTAGTCTGACAACTGAAATCAACCTTGACTGAATTATTTCCTTTTCTTACAGTAGGTGCATAGTGGATTGATATAACTGTAGCATTATTGAGCATGCAATACTTTGAGTTTTCCTGTAGTCAAGAAATAGATGTTTGTAATAATATGCATATTTACAAATGTAAAAGGTCCTGGGTGTATGAATTATCTTGAAAAAAATATATATGTATATCCTAAATCAGTTTCCTCTGGTCATGGTCTTCCTGAAGATGAAGGCAGTCTATTTCACTGTTAGTCCTCTCTTGTGAGTCTCCAGAAAGATCCAATCAGTTAGAAGGCAGTGGAGAGGTGTGAGCCACACTGTGTCCATCGGTCATTCATCTTGTCTGTGGAATAAAATAAATACGAGCACTTATGTGTTATAGTTATTGTTTGGATTCAGAATAATACTAATAGTGCTGATTAGTGCTACAATAGTGCTACAAAAGTGTAAAGGCTCCAGAGTCCTTATATTCATTACTTGTGTGTGTGTGTGTGTGTGTGTGTGTGTGTGTTCATTCTGTGAAACCCCTATTATCTAAAATATGTATTATTATTTTCAATGATTTGTTTAAATAAATGAAGCATTTCTTATTTTTGAATGTTTTATTTTCATACTTTTTTAATAATTATTTATTCTGAAAGTGACGTGACGTCCAAGCGCATACACACAGAAGTGAGTACTGAACACACACCTGGACAGTGTGGGGGAAAGTTATTTTGAAAAGTAATGCATTACAGTATTGCAATACTCGCTAAAAAAGTAACTAATTACATTACTTAGTTCATTTTTTTTTATGGAAAGTAATGCATAACGTTACATGCATGCGTTACTTTTGCATTACTTTTGCATAATGTTTCTAAATATGAGAAAGGCTTGATTGTTTTTAATAAGAATTTAAATGTATAGCAAATGTAATAGTCCTTTCACACTAAAAAGTGTAATGAATAAACCTCAGGCTGAAAAAAAAAACAACGAAGCACAATTGTTAGTTTATCTAAAGTAATTTTTGCTTATGGTTGAACTGGATCATCAAAGGTCAGCAGCAAACACATAATTTTATAAAATGGGATTAAATACATTTGTGTCAACACCTTTAATTATTGCAGGTTTGCGTCATATTCTAAATTCGCATTTCACTGTTTTAATTCATTCTGATGATAATAGCTGAAATTATAAGCATCAGCAGTTAAATCAGGACAGGTAACAGGCTGAAGCCTCAATCAGGGAAGAAAAATTGATACATCAGATGTGTGATATCTGGGTTTGTATTTGATTTAAGTATTGACTGGAGAACGGTATATTGCTATTCATTTATTATTTATTTATTTATTGTTGTTTTTGATATTGTGAAAATATTTCCTATTTAATCATATACTTACGTACATCCTCTTGGATTTCAAAGTTTTCGACAACTTGTAATCTGTAAGAGAAATGTAGATATTCCTTGGTTTAGATGCACAGTTTTGACATTTCGGCTCAAAGCATACAAATATTTAAACATTATATACAGCAGCATGAAATCAGGATGCAGTAAAAAAACAACTGTTCAAGATAACAGTAGGATAAAACACGAAGTTACCCCCAGTCTGATGATATTCTCGTTCGGTGAAGCTGACGCTGCAGCTTCTGTGAAGGAAACAGAATTACAGATGAAATGATATGCATAAGTGATGTAACACATTCATCGAAGGGCAGTTACAGATTAAGTGTGAGTATGGTGACCTAATGATGATGACCGTAAGATTTGAGAAAAATCTGTTTATTTCTGCTACAGGTGGTTTCTGGATACAGTGTTATTTTTTTAACAAGGCAGCAGACATCAATAAATAATTAAATATCCTTTCTAAATCAATTTCCTGCTATTAAGAAGCCTACAAAAACTGGAACCTCACAAAACAGCTTCAGTGATAAACCATTTCTTCTATTAGTTTACACAGCTAAAGCTTTCAATAGCTGATGGTGAAGCCGTCTTTTATCAGGTAGTGCTGATGGGACGATGTGCGTCAGTCAATTAGATGGCTTTTTTCTGAGCCTCCAAAGTGACTACTGACATAAAACATTAAATTTAGAGCACAAGTGACTGCCTCAAAAAATTGCATGCTCCAGCTGAGCAACAGACTCTCCTAATGGACATACACTGGACGATTATAAAGAAAATTTTCAATTCACTAGCTAGGACCACACCACAAACCAGCTATGTAACTAGGGAAGAGTAGAAAGAGGATGAAGGGGTCGAGGGAATGGGATGATGGTCAGGTTGATCAGGGCATCTTGAATTGATGGCTCAGGGAGACTCAGGGTGGGGGTACCGTCTCTAGCGTATATTTAGGCCAGACAATGAGGACCCCCTGTTACAACCTGATAGAAATAAAATGTGGGATAAGGTTGGCTGAATGGATGAGGAAGGGAGGGAAGGGTGGGTTCGAGAGAACGAGACTAGCAGAGCGGTTTGAGGTGGCCTGGTATATATGGAGGTTTTGGAAGTCAGGTGATTGTTTGAGGCGTGGCCCTGCTCCCGAACTTTAGTTAACCTCACTTAACTCCATTTGTCAAGCCACTTTAAATAACTGTTTAGAGAACTCATAATATAATTTAAAAATGAATTACAAGCTAAGTTAATCCTAGAGTATCTCTCTCAATTCACTTCAGTTCAATTCAATTCGATTCAAAATGTGCTTTATTGGCATGACAATTGGTAAAAATTTATTTTCAAAGCATAGTGTTTACATTGCATGTGTTTGTGGTCACATCCCTGATTTGTTGACTCCTCTCTCTTCAGTCCAATAAGTTAAATAATTTTCTTTTTGTGCTTTTATAATTTGGTTGGGCCAAATTTTGTGGATGACATTATCAGAGTCCTGATGCTGGCTGTTGTAGTCATGTTAGTTTGTTTCTGCAGCTTCAGGAGCATCTGAATCAGGGCAGGGGACTTTTTTCAGGGTTCACTTCATGGTTTTTAAGGAGTTGGGGTCATTCATTTTTAGTTGATTTTCCAAAATTTGATTGCTCATTTCTCATTGCGCATTAGGGTATTGGCCTAATTTTGCCCTGCATGCATTGTTCATAGTGTTCCTCTGTACTCTGTCGAAACTCTTACAGAGTCTTACAGATTTTTGTCCCATTTTACAAATTCGTGATTTAGGATTGAGGACCCCACACTTCACTGCCATAAAATGCAATAGGTTCTATGACTGACTGGAATATTTTGAGCCAGATTCATATTGGTATTTCAATTTGGACAGATTTTTTAATAGCATAAAAGGTCCTTCTCGCTTTCTCTTTTAGCTCATTCACAGCCTAATTTAGTTTACTAGTTGCATTTATCTTCAACCAGATCATCTGCAAACAGCAAGAGCTTTATATTGGAGTCTTGTAGAATGATGTCAGGGGCTGCTGAGTTTTCTAGGAGTTTTGCCAATTCATTAATGTAGATATTAAAGAGGGTCGGTGATAGTGGAAAGCTCTGCCTTACACCCCGTCCTTGAGTGAAGAATTCTGTTTGTTTATTTTGACAGCAGACCTTCATGAAAAATTCATGCCCTTCAAACTCGATCAGGGTGTGTAGGGTGAAGATGTGGTCTGTTGTTCTATAATTTGGTAAGAATCCAATCTGTCTTTTGCTGAGGACATTGTGCTCTGTGATGAAGTGCACAGGTATTGCAGAACAGCTTCCCCAGATTACTGCTCACACAGATGCCTCTGTAATAGTTTGGGTCTGATTTGTCTCCACTCTTGACTATTGGCATTATGAGTACTTGACTACAGGCTTCAGGGAAATGACCAACACTCAGAACCAAGTTGAACAGTTTTATTAGGGCTGATCTTAATTAGTGCTCTGTGTTCTTGAGCACTTCTGATCCACTTTCTTATTTGTTTATTCTTGTTTATTTCTGTAATGGGGCAGTCTAATGGTTTTGGATATTTACCAATTATATGTTCCATAAGAATCCATTTTTAAATGTTTGGGTTTGTTCTGGGTTCATTGTAATGTCACTATAAAGTTGTTCAAAGTGATTTTTTCCAGGTGTCTCCATTTTGTATGGCTGCTTGTTAATGATGTTTTTTAGGCCAGTGATTCCAGCTGTCACAGAAATTCTTAGAATGTACAGATTCTTCAATAGTTTTGAGTTGATTTTGGATTTACTGTTCTTTCTTTTTTCTGAGTGTACTTTTATGAAACTTTTATGTACTTTTTAGCTGAAATTCAGTGTGCTTTATTTGACCCAGTTAAGTAGGACTTTATAATAAATATATGTAATTTCATATTATTACTTTTATTGTCTACTGTTCTACTGAAATGTGTTTCATGTATTTCAATATATTTGTAATTTCTCATTTGAGATGATGTAGTTATAATTGAATACATTTAAAATATACTAACTTGAAATGTAACACTGAATAACAAACTACAGTAAAATCTATAATTAAGTACTTTACATTTTGGCACATTCAGTACAATATTACAAGTGGGAAAATATTATTTGTTCTGATGATGAAAAGGATCTTTAAAGTCAAAATTCACCGTTGTATTAGTGGTGCAACTACAATGATTTCTCGTGAGAATGTCAGTCAGGTGATAATAGCATCAAGCTGTGTGCCTGCTTTTCATCAGTGGGTACAGCATATATTACAAGTGGGCTTGTTTTGGTTTGAGTCTGATTTACTTAACCTCAATAACCTGGAGAGATTTTCTGGTACACATTTAGCCAAAAAGACTACATTAAAGCTGCAGTCGGTAACTTTTGACACTCTAGCGGTTAATAAACAGAACTGCTTGCGTCTTGTGGAAGAACATTGAAGCCAGAGCTACTTCTCTCTGTTTATGTCTATGAAGAATCACAACGGTACTGGGTTACTCTGCTGCGGTACCCCCGAAGCAGTACCCCGAATTTTGTAAATCTTGAACACAAAAAAAAAGTTACGGACCGCAGCTCTGATTGGTTGTTTCTTACCGGGAGCGGATGGATTTCTGCAAATGGCAATAGGACCACTGGGAGGTATGGGAGCATATGGGTAGCATTATTCAATTTGGGATGTAATATGCAAAATGACAATGCAATATGTAAAATGGCAATGCATTTCTGTATTTACATTTACATTTTCCAATACATTTGTGCAAAGTTTGGTGCAAATATGAAAATGAAAATTTAAATTTCATAAGTTTAATTTGCCATTTCATACACCAGTTTTAACATGTTAAATGAATATGAATTTTAACGCTTTA